>NC_140273.1:11025788-11248288 GCF_964030765.1 Micromesistius poutassou
CACTGTATGAGGACAATCATTCAGCTCGTGACATTTGACCTTTCACAGCTCCTTGGCACTCTCTCTTTGTGTTCCCCAACCCAGGGACGAGTGCCTAACTGCAAATCATTCTAAAAATGTGACAGATAAATGCATAAACAAAGCTCCTAGAGAAGCACAAGCATTGTTCCCAGAGGAGAGTTTACTGACGGCCCAAGCAAGACCAGACTTGCTGCCCTGTCGTGCTGGTGTTTGTCTACCTCCCAGTTTCCTGGGTGGGTCGCCCACTCCCTCTGCCAACTGTTACCTTTTTGATTATTATTCACACTGCTGGACCCGCGTGTAAAAGACAGAATATGTTTGTAGGAAGTCTTGACGTCTTTAGTCTCCCCGGGTCAACATCAAGACGGTTTTTGACCAGGATTTGATTTGGACAAGAGCACAGGTAAATATGTACAATAGGTATAATTATAAGGATCTGGTTTGGGGTTGGTCATGACGTATTCAAGAGCAGCTGGGGACATGTGTGGTCTAGTAACCAGGAACCAAGAATCTAGTAACCAAGGCAAGGCAACTTTATTTATATAGCACTTTTCATACACAAGGCAGACTCAAAGTGCTTCACATATAAACATTGCCATACAATAAAAGAAAATAATAGATAAGTAAAAAAGTAAAATAGATAGAAAATGAAGGCAAAGTAAAAAAAAAAGAAGCATTTTAGAAAGTGAGAAAATAAAGGCAAAGTTAGTAATAAAATAAAAAATAGAAGCATTGTAGATTTAAGATTTAGCAGAAAGCTAAAGCAAACATAAAAGTGTTCAGTCTTGTTTTAAAAGCTGTCAGAGTTGGGGAAAGTCTTAAATCCTCAGGGAGTTTATTCCAGCTATTTGTTTCATAGTAACTAAATCCTGCTTCTCCATGTTTCGTGTTGACTCTGGGGAAAATTTACAGATTGGTCTCAGAAGATCTTACATAGTGGAAGCATATCAGTTAAATATTTTGGCCCTAAACCATGGATTTATAGGTTAGCAACATGATTTTAAAATCAATTCTCTGACATACAGGGAGCCAATGTAACGATTTAGGAATTGGTGTAATATGTTCAAATTTTTTGGTCTTTGTTAGAACTCTAGCAGCAGCATTCTGAACAAGCTGTAGTTGCCTTAGAGCTTTTTTTGGGAGACCTGTAAGGAGACCATTGCAGTAATCAAGCTTGCTAGTGATAAAGGCATGTACAAGTTTTTGTAAGTCTTCGGTAGACATGAGCCCTCTAAGTCTTGCTACGTTTTTAAGGTGATAACATGCAGATTTTGTATGATAACCCCTAGATTTCTGGTTCTGATTGAGGTTTGATTGAGGTCAGGGACAGAGAGTGAAGGTGTTGGGTTACTTTAAGCCTTTCGGTTTTATCACCAAACACAATTATCTCGGTTTTGTCCTCATTTAGTTTAAGGAAATTTCGGCACATCCAGTCTTTGACTTGCTCATTGCACTGGCACAACAGATCTATGGGCTGATAGTCATTTGGGGATAGCGATACATAGATTTGTGTGTCATCAGCATAGCAATGATGGTCAATATTGTTATTTTGCATGATTTGCCCTAGTGGGAGCATGTAGATGTTGAATAGAGAGGGTCCTAAGATTGAACCTTGTGGGACTCCACATGTCACGTTTGTTGATTCTGAAACAAAGTCGCCAATGGAAACAAAGTAGTTCCTATTTTGTAGGTAGGACCTAAACCAATTTAAGACTGTGTCTGAAAGCCCCACCCAGTTTTCTAATCTGTCCAAAAGTATTGTATGGTCTACAGTGTCGAATGCAGCACTGAAGTCTAGTAGAATTAGTATTGAGACTTTGAGTCTGTGTTAAGACGGATGTCGTTTACAACTTTAATAAGGGCGGTCTCGGTGCTGTGAAGGTGTCGACATCCAGATTGGAAGGTGTCATAGCAACCAGTTGATGCCAGGAAGTCACTAAGTTGCTGGAGGACAACTTTCTCAATGATTTTACTTATGAAGGGTAGATTTGATATTGGTCTGTAGTTGTTAATAATAGAGGCATCTAGGCTCCGCTTTTTTAAAAGGGGTTTGATAACTGCAGTTTTTAAGGCTTTTGGGAAATTGCCTGATTGGAGAAAGTTGTTAACTATTTGCAATATGTCTATTGCTAGGCAGTCAAAAACATTCTTAAAGAGGTTGGTAAGTAAAGTATCAAGGCAACAGGTGGATGGCTTTAGTTTTGTCACAGTTTCCACAATAGTTTTAGAGTCTATGAAATTAAAGCATGTCATTGCCACGTTACTTTTGCCTGAACAGGGTAGTAGTCCAACATTTTTGTTTAAAGTGGAGACATTGATGGCGCGTCTGATGCCTTCAATTTTATCAGTATAAAATTCTGCAAACTCACTGCATTTCTGTGTGGAATGAAGGTCAGGTGGAATTTGTGTTGGGGGCTTGGTCAGTCTGTCAACAGTTGCAAATAGGGTTTTGGCATTATTAGTATTGGTTTTAATGATATTGGAGAAAAATGTTTCTCTAGCACTTTTTAAGTCTAAATTGTAGGCACGGAGGCTCTCTTTATAGATGTCATGGTGAATATGAAGTTTTGTTTTATGCCATATGCGTTCAACCTTCCTGCATTCTTTTTTCTGGGCTGTTACAAAAGCTGCTTTTCTCCAGGGTGCCTTTTGCTTTCCAGAAATCGTTTTAACCTAAAATGACAACATCTATGACTTTCAAAATTGTCAAATTAAAGTAAAAAGATGGTCTTTTTAAAAAGTACATTAGAATGTTCATTGATATACCGTTTTTTGACAGTATTTGATTTTGTCTGTATGTCAGGAATAAAATATATATTAAAGAAAACACAGAAATGGTCCGACAGTGAAGGATCAGTCACCGAGAGATCTGAAACATTGAGACCCTTTGTGATAACCAGGTCTAGAGTGTGCCCCTTACAATGAGTAGCCTCTTTCACATGTTGAGACATTTCAAATGTGTCCAAAATGGTCAAAAAAAAATTTTGTGGGTGGCCTGTAAATAATTAATAGGAGAACTCTGGGGGAACATTTCAATACAGCACAAAGGTATTTCAATGATGGAAAATCACCAAATAACATCTGTTTCCCCTGAAATACATTTTTTAATATAGCAGCAACCCCTCCACCTCTTTTTCCAGATCTACATACATCAAAAAAGTTATAGTTGGGAGGAGCTGTCTCTATCAGAACGGTTGTACTGTTATTTTGTTCTAGCCATGTTTCAGTTAAAAACATAAAATCCAGTTGAGAAGTGGTAATAAAATCATTTAACTAAAAAAAGATTTGTTATTAAGAGACCTAACATAAAGTAGACCCATCCTGATGGTGTTATTGATAGGCTTTAAGGTTGATTTTGGTTTGGAGAGAATAGGTATGAGATTTGAGAGGTTAGCAGTGTGTCTAAGTTTCTCTTTGTTTACTCTCTTAGTGGTTACAGCAGGAATGCAAAAGTTGCCATGTTTTGATGTAGGCAACCTTGGGTTCAGCAGATGATGCAAAACTTCCTTTATACTGTGTCTACAGCTGAACCCTTTTTTGTCTCAGTAATAATCAGGACTACTATCAGTACGGGGGGGGCTGGGGCGCCTTCCGCTTGGGTGTTATCAGACTGTGGCCATGACATGGCGATGGGATCATTGACACAGATGCAAGTTTGATGCCAACATTTCTCAGTTTCTTAAATTCATCTGGAAAATCATAAAGGGAGGAGACAGTGGAACTCGAGTTGTTGTTGTGGCTATGGGAGAGATGAGGCTGGAGGTCATCATCGATGGGGGAGTGCAGAGGAGGGGGGTGGCCGTTCCTCGCCAAGCCAGCATCAGCAATGGGGGAAGGCATGGTGTCGATGGTGTTGGGCGGGCTGTTGTCTCTCTTCAAGGTCTGTGGTCTGTCTGCTATCTGTGTGTCAGATAGTGGCACAGTAGATGTGTGGGGGAGGCTGTAGTCTCGCTTCTTCTCATGGCATGACCATGGCAGGGTAGATTTGTGGGAGAGCAAGAAGGGAAGATTGTCCCTTAACAGTTTTGAGCCTAACCTGTTTGGGTGTAGGCCATCTGCTCTGATATTTGCGCCCTCAGAACAAGTTGAAAGTGTGAATAAAGCCCCTTCCTCTTTCATTGCAGACTCTTGAAAGCCATGTATTCAGTGCAAGTAGACGACTGAATCTGTTTATTCCCCTGTCAACTGCTGGTATGGGTCCACTGATGAATGACATAATGTGTAATTTGTCCAGTGTGTCCAATAGTTCAGTGAAATCCCTCTTCAGAAGTTCTGACTGTTCTCTTCGAATATCATTAAGTCCTGCATGCACAATAACCTGTGAGATTTTGGGGTTTTCCAAAATAATTGTGGTTAGTTTCTGGTTGACATCACTAACTGTCACATCTGGGAAGTAGCATGTTTTGATCTTCTTACCGGTTATATCCTTTATGGTTGAGTCTCCTACAATCAGAGTGTCTGGTTCATCTGCTTTCTGTGAGATGGGCCCTTGTTGGCTTGAAGTGGCGGTGGCAGACGCATGCACAGCTCGACTCTGTGGCAACTGGTTCTTGTTCCGTCTTTGTCCGCGCCGTCCGTCCGGACGCATCTCGGACGCATACACAGCTCGACTCCGTGGCGACTGGTTCTTGTTCCGTCTCTGTCCGCACCATCCGTCTGGACGCATCTCGGGGCTTAGGGCTTCATGGGTGGCAGGCGCATTCGTGGACTCTTGGAGTGGCAGGAACCGGTTCTTCAGCGGCATGGTTAACTTCAGCGATTGGCTAATCCGGCTGATACATGCTACTTTAGCTTTGGGAAGCTTAGCATTTGCCGTTGAGTGAACTTGTTGATTCACTTTGGAATGTTGTTTGGGCTTAGCGCCGACTCTGTGCCAGTGAGAGGCAGCTGGAACTGTCTCTGTCACTGTCTCTTGTCCAGCTTCGGGAAGGATACAGTGTAGCTTTGATCATCTTGTTGTGTATTTGTCTGAGCTAGCTCAGCAAACTCACCCATCTGCACTGTATCCTGGAGGAGTCCTTTGCATTTTTCTAATGCTGTTAGCCTCGTTTCAAATAAAACCTGTCTGTTGCAGTTTGGTGCAGTCTGTGCATTTCCCAGTCTCTGTGCCTGAGACATACGAGTACAGAGGCATGTTAGCGATAGGAAAGTCCAAGGCATTTGCTGCGGTCTGATCCGGTAGTCAAAGTGCCAAAATGTATTGTTGAATCGAGCAATGGAGGTTGACGGAAATAAACTATAAGTATTATGATCATGAAATAAAATAAAATGAAGTAGACCTGAACAATAAATTAAGTAGTTTTTGCCACTGCCTAGCGGAGCTTCGGGAAACACAACTTCTCTCTCTGCTGCCTCTTATCTGTATACTATAGCCTTAAATGAAGCTTATATTCTGTAAGCGTATCCTATCCTTGAACTGTTTGACAGGATAGATTGAGAAGAGGACAGACATCATCCAGATGAGGAGAGGATTCAGGTGAAAACCGCCGTTCTTGAAGGAAATCCAACCAGCCAACTTTTTTGGGCTTTCTTGGGTCCTTTTGAATTGTTAATACAACCTGACAGATGGCTTAAAGCGAGTATTGTGCTATGAGCAACAAATGGCAAATAATTCAGGCATTAATACATTGTGTTGTCGAGTTAATGAGCCGGGGAGGAGATGTTTAGAGAGCGATATTAAAGGACCTCTATTTCACCCGTGAGGCAAGTCATTGCAAGCCATTGCAAAATCTATCTACTAGTGACATCACAAGTGGGAGTGTCAAATCAGATGTATGTATTGCTACGACCCACCAGAGAGGTGTACTGGAGAGTTCATCCATCAAACATATAGCCACAACTAGTTGGAAAATAGGAGCCCTTTGAAGCCAGTGCAAGTTGCAGTTGCAAAACCAAACCTTAAATAACTTTATCCTTGGCCCCAAAACTGACTGACTTAAATCCACAATGTTTTAAAAACGTAGGATGAAATATATGCATTGAAATTGCCCTATAATACAACAGCAGGTGTTTTTATTTGTTGAAAGTTTCACATGTAAGTTCATCATATGTAATGGACGTAACAATCGGATGATTAATAATGTCCAGCTGTTCAAATCCGACTTTAAATTAGCAAGATGGACATTGTGGCGTTAGAGGGTATTTTTCATTATTTTCCGCTTTAATATGGAGACACATATTCAATTTGCACACCCAATTCCCCCCATCTCTCTCTCTCTCTCTCTCTCTCTCTCTCTCTCTCTCTCTCTCTCTCTCTCTCTCTCTCTCTCTCTCTCTCTCTCTCTCTCTCTCCTGATTATATTCACTCTCATTCTTCCCTTCCTATCCGCCCTCTCCATCTCTATTTTCCATTGTCCTTTAGTTCCTGTCCTTCCCAATACCTCTTTCCATCTCTATTCTCTCTGTAGGCAGTGAGCTGTGTTGTTGTGATGTCACAAAACAGCAGCATCCCCTCCCCCGCGGCCACATTAGCCACAGCCCAACAATGTGGGCCTCACCCCCACCGCATTGACCATGCACCCTGTTCAAGTCCTGTCCATGTGCTGACACATTGTTAGCCACACCCCGAGCCTAGTTGACCACACCTCTTATAACGTCAGCAGTGCCCCACACATGTTGGCCCCACCACAACTCTGCAAACCACGCCCACAACTACATGTTCCACAGCAATAGCATATTAGCCACACCCCTAAATGTGTTGTCTATGCCCAAAGCAGTTCACAACCGGGGGAAGAGGAGCAAAGAAAGAAACGGCTGGAAGTGAGATTTCCCAACCTATTGCTATGTCAATGTGTAGTTAAAATGCACATTAGGGCAGTAGGTCTTGGGGTGGCTGTGGGAGAGAGAGGCTCCAGGGCATATTTAGTCTGTTGGATACAGGAACAGTTGTTCCTGTATCCCCCCTCCCACAAACCTCTTTGTGAACCTGGCTAGCATTGCACGCTATAGTGCCTAGCTAAAAATACCCCCCTATCGCTCAGAGGGCCACAGAGCTGCTCTACTTTAAAGCAGACAGCACACACACACACACACACACACACACACACACACACATTAACACACACACACACAGATGTGCACACATGCGCACATACACCACAGAGGGCCTGGTGTAGGCGTGGAACGTGTAGGCTAGGCGACTGCTGGGGTCATCCGTCTAGTGGGTGAAGCCCACATGGAGTGTTTGAGGGAAGGAGGGAGGGAAGCAGAGCGGGAGGAAGGGAGGGAGGGAAGGAGGGGGGGAGGGAGGCGAGACAAGGAGCTATATTGACTAGAAATATGAATGATTTTGATGAATCTCCTCAGACACGTAGACACTAGAAAACAGTGCAATGCCCATTATGGTTATTCATTATTGTGGTTGTGTGTTATTATTGTGATTGGGGAGATATGGCTGTGGGACTCTCCACATTACCCAAATGTCCTTATTTTTAAAGTTGCAAATCCTCATTTGGCTGAGCTGCACATAATTCCCACACACACGCACTCACACACACTCACAAACAACAAACAAACGTCACCTGCTATGAGCGAGATGTCTATTTGCATCCCCACTGAAGGCTGAAAGACAGCGTGGTTGGGTGGGCGTTGGAGCAAGTTGCTCTGGAATAAACACTGCAGTATCCTACAGCCTCAATCTCTTCTCTCATAGCCTGCTAGGTAATAAAGAAACATGAGCGGTGTGTGCGTGCGCGTGTAGAGAAGGGATTGCTCACATTAGGACTGGAAGGGAATCGAAGACAAGCTGTTACTTTATCAATCCCAGACCGGAAATGTGGGGGTTCTGTGGGTTAAGAATGAGAGAGAGAGGTTGAGAATGGGAGGAGATTGCGGTAAAGAGATATGGAGGTGGAGAGAGAGGAAGAGCGAGAAGGATAGGAGGAGAGAGATAAAGGTGGCGGAAAGGAAATGGGTGGAAAGAGGGAGGGGTAGGGAGAGGGATGGAGATGGAGAGATGGAGGTGGCGAGACGGAGAGTGAGATGAGGGATGGAGAGAGACAGGTGAAAGAGAGTCAGCTGGAATGAAAAAGATGGAGTTGAACAGAGGAAGAGGGGGAGAGAGAAAGAGGGAGAGACAGGATGAAAATGGGTGAGGGGGAGAGAGATGAAGGAAGAGGAGAGGACGGGGGGGCATGTTTATCAGGATCCTCCTGCAGTGTTGAATCACATCATCATTGAAAAGACCACTCATTAGAAAACACACACAAACACACAGTGTTTGTGTAAGTGTTCTCTCTAAATGTGTCACAGCTGAGGTATGTGTGTGTGTGGTCCTGGTTGAAGGCCTCTCTGTATTAATATTTAATAAAAACGTGTACAGTTAGTATGCAGTGGTGATTGTTTAGCCTCTGCACATTGAT
This sequence comes from Micromesistius poutassou, assembly GCF_964030765.1. Classification (NCBI taxonomy): domain Eukaryota; kingdom Metazoa; phylum Chordata; class Actinopteri; order Gadiformes; family Gadidae; genus Micromesistius; species Micromesistius poutassou. The sequence goes on from NC_140273.1 coordinate 11,034,170, forward strand.
GGACAACAGGTGGGTCACACAGAGGTCACAGCAGGCGTGAAGAAAAAACAAATCACTAGCAAACGGCCATGCTAATCAAGCTAATCGGGCTTAGCAACCAATGGCCAAAAGTGTGTTGACTTCCAAGCAACACTGCCCATAATTGCGTCGCTGTGAAATAGTAAAAACAGGGTGGCTACGCGCTACGAGGTGTCTTTGTTTCTCTTTGCCCTGCCCTGTGGACTGTGTATCTGTGTGTGTGTGTGTGTGTGTGTGTGTATGTATCTGTGTGTGTGTGTGTGTGTGTGTGTGTGTGTGTGTGTGTATGTATCTGTGTGTGTGTGGGTGTGTGGCTCTCATTTGAAGTGATTTTAAAATCCCAATATCCGCCGATGGATGCGATTAAATAAGTAGATGATTCGCCCTACAGCATTCTGGGAGACTGAAGTGAACCCGAGCAGGGACTGGAGCGGCGTCAACTTTCGCCTGAGAAGGGGATCAATAAGTGTGCTTAAGAGAGAGAGAGAGAGCTCATGTAAAAGCACTCACATCATCCTGTTAGCTCTCCCACTAAATGTTGGTCTGTGTGTAGTTCTTTTATTTGAGCGGTTCAAACGTGGCACCACTCTACCACATAACATGTCGGGAAAGGTTTGTATTTTGTATTAGTCATGTTAGCCCATCTGTCTCGCTGAAGACACAGCCGTGCTAGCCTAGCTGTCCCTCTAAGTCTTAGACATAGCTTGGTTAGCCAAGCCCCCTGTCTACGGTATGTATTAAAATATATAGCTCTGTTAGCAAAGCTGTCTCTCTACATCTTCGAACAAAGCCCTGCTAGCCTAGCGATTTCTCTGTATTAGAAATGCTAGCCTAGCTGTCTTCTTATTTAGTCAAACAAAGCCCAAACTGCACCCTGAGCAATAGTGAGTACTGCTAGTGCAGTGTAGGATGTTTAACTTGAAAGGTACTGCGTTTGTTTCCCAAGTTACCAGTCTACCTGTAGGGATATCTTATCCTAGGATGTTTAGCCCTAGGCCGCCCTTTTAATGACTTGTTCCCTGTTGGTCTCCTTGATTTGAAATGTCTGCTAAATAACAAATAGCAAATATTAGTAACACAAAAACTAAATCTAAATCTTCAATTATATTAAAACACTAGCAACAGAAAGCCGGCTTAATCACAGCGATATGTCAGACGGGATGTTGGTAATGCTGTCGTGATGTGATACCTTGTGAACTGGCAGCCTACCTGCTCTCCCACCACTCACCTGGAATAACTCTGCTCACTGGAGACCATGGGACCGGGGTGGGAAACACAAGCCCCACCCTGGGACTGCCCAAACCATTGAGCTTCACAGCTTCACACAACCCCAGCACCCTGCCTCTCCATCTGGGACACTTGCATAATGTGCGGGGTACTGTGTTTCTAGCTGGAAACCCATATTGAACAGGTGTCTTGTTTGCGATTCGATTTCTTTTTCCACCTCAATCTGGGACACTCATACACAATGCCCTGGGTCCTCTTCAGCTAGAGGCCCCAAAGTGAAAGGCTGATATTTATCATCGTTTTTCTTTTACAATTCACTGATTCATTATTCTTGGCGGGAAAAGGTTTTTGCAACCAGAGCGGTCTGCATTGGTCGTGCCAGGGTCAGTGTTAGGGTTAGGGTTGCCAAACTCTCGACTGCTTCCCAGGCCTTGGGATATTCTACAACCGAGACCACCCAGGGGGGTCTGGAATCTGACAACCTTCCGGATTGGCTCTTTGAGAAGGTCAGGTGGAAGATCAGATCAATCTGCTTGTCAACGACTATAGGATTTGAACAACAGCGACATGAAACTGAAGCCTTATTACCCGGGATGAGGTAATGCTGGTTTCCAGGGGTAACGCACACCCTTCCCTAGCACCTGTTTAACGGAGGTGTGGAGAGGAAATTGGGTGTGTCAATGACGTGAACGGGGTGTCCGGTGTCTGCGTTATAGCCTTCATGAAAGCATCGGTAGATGTTCGTTGTTCTTCTCATGTGGGCGAAGTCTTGTCATTCTTTGTATCGGAAGATGATTACCGTCATCACACGGATGGAGGCTGTTTCTGTTACCCATGCTGCTCCTGGCGAGGATTGTACCTCCACTCTGCTCTGTTATGCTAATTATTTTGATGATGGATGTCATGGCCATGGGAAATCTTCCATGCTTTGGAAATCTTTGAGTGCTCGTGGCTTTTTTGTTACCCACCAAACATAGTGTGTCTCTGTGACAGTGTTGGGTCGATGGCTTGTTCAGTATATTTTAGTGCATTTTATATATATTTATAATGCCTGATGCACTTCTTCAATCCGAGATGGGAAAGAACAGTGTCACAGCAGAGAGTACAGAAGAGTAAGAATAAACAAATAGAAACACGAAAGTTGACGAAGTTGACAACATGAAAATAAGGAACTAATGTCTGGAGTTTTTAGATGATATGCCTTCATATTTTTGTCATTTTTAACAAATTTCTTTCAGATCAATTAACTCTTTCACATGGGGACATGGGGTTTTACCTTCTGTCTTATAAGTCTTATAGTCTTTTAAACCATGTAATTATTAAAAGATCACATTTTGATGATTAAAAGCCGCTACCAAATAGTCAATGTCTTGTAGCAACCCAGGTTCCATTCTGACCCGCTGTCATAAGCTACATGCCATTCTCTCTCTCAGCCGACATCCTTGTGTGTCTTCTCTACCCTGTTCTCTACCCTGTTCTTAAAGGCACAAAAAGGCCTGCAAGGTGCTTTCAATCTGTGTTGCTTGACATGTTCTGGTGTTGTGAAACAGCCTGCCATGGCGGCAGAGCGATGTAGTGTTATGGTGCTATGACTTCCGTGACTTAAAGCCTTGACACCCTGATGCAGCGTGATTCCCATGCGTCATTCAGCTGGCCGTGTGCTAGCTGGTGCAGGGCGGTGCACTGGTTTCCAACCTTTGATTTTGGGTGGCCCACTGAATAATCATTAAGAGCTTCAGTGGACCACCTCATGTGCAAACGGTAAAAAATGATGTTGAATGCACATGCAGTGGCTGAGTTAAGATTAGAAAACATATGATGGATATCTTTCACTACAGTTACTGAGCAATATTTATTATACATTTATTTTCAATTATCTTTCTTTCTTTTTTGTAAATCTTTCCCAAGTATAGGGTTAGTATATAGGTTAGTAATCCTAAGTACAACCTGTACTACCCTACGCGTACCACCAGGGATAACAAAAAAACAGTCTAGTGGTTGTGGTCCTGGACTCCTCGCCTGGTTCTAACCCCAATGTTTTAAAAAAGTGGAAGTGGAGTTTTTGGAAAAGTGTACATTAAATGTTATAATAGACAATGCTTGCATTCAACATATGTTTTTATGTTTAAAAACCCAGCACATTGCCTGTGCCGGAAGACGCTGAGACAGACTTAAAGGCATGCAAACACTTACTTACTCATTCACAAGCACAAACACACACACACACACACACACACACACACACACACACACACACACACACACACACACATTCACATGGTATGTCCAAGACATACGATCACAACTCTTCAACCCCCAGCCCACAAAGCCTCTACTGACTCTAGATTTGAGTCTTCCACACAGACAACAACCATGCAGACAATGGGGAGCACTATGCTAGAGTCCCGCTTGTTCATTGGCCGGACAGGCCAATGTCCCACCCCGTCTCCCAGAAGCCTTCAGTCATCTTAAAGGAAAGGTTTTCTGAGACCCCACGTTAATTATGGAGATTGTTGTCTAGATGTCTAGATGTAAACACCCATGATTTTTGTACAACTCACACCTTCTAGCAGTTAATGTGCATTGATCTTGTTTTGTCCAACACAAGTAAGCACATACTAACTTCTAGGTAGCTTTCTTCAATAGTGCCCACAAACAAACCACAAGTTTAGATTTTTTGTTAACACGCCACTGCACATGCTCATGGATTTCGAAACATAAAACATTGCAAAGGTTATTTGAAAGTGTGGCCCATTCCAAATTCAAATGAGACAGTATTATTTGAATACTATAGTAACTGAAAACTTCAGTTACTATATTTCCAGCAGTGTAAACACAAGAAACTGTGTAGTCTGTAGTTTCTCCAAATCCAAGGTAGCCCGTTATCCTCAGTTTGATGACTTTATGAATCTGTTTATTCCCCAGGTGGGATCATTTTCACAGGGAAGGCGTAACGCTCAATGTTATGGTTGTCTGGTTTGTTTTGTTCAGCGGAGACTCCTGAAATGCCAACCCAGAATATTCACTACAGCCCTGAAAATTATGGGTCTTCATATACACTTATTTGCCTCTTCCTCAGTTGTATTTTTTGCATACTTCAGCCTCATAAATTATATTTACACAAAAATTGCACATTTGGTGTAGACACCATGAAATATTCTTCATGAGAATGATGGATCCATGAACTATGCCGGATTTGACCCCCCCCTGATGGTGTCTAGACGCTGGTGGGGCTGTAATCTCTTCCTCCGTAGACAGGTGGAGCTTAGTCAATGAGGTGACTGGGATGAAGGAGGGCTGCAACCAGTCTCAATGAAAACAACACCCAAGCGACAAACATGAATGAGAGATGTTTATATCCTTGTTGTGCTTTAGAGCGCAGTTGTACACCTGTTAATGCATGAGGTCCCGATTGGTTAGAAGATGCTGGGGAGGAGCCTGGGATGAACGCGTGGGTATTTTGAACCCAAGATAGAGCCATGGGAAATAGAAGAGGAAAGTCGTCTTCCGTATTGAACTAGCTTTAGCTACATAACATAGAGGGCACATACGTGATGTGCCAATATATGAACCTAGCTAACCCCTACAATTGCTAACCACATCTTCCTACTCTTTAAGGTATGAGATGAGTCATTCCTTGTATTTGTTGTTTTATGCTACCATTATATCCAGGGAGGGACTGGATCGTAATGATAATTGTGTCAGTGTCGTGTCACTACTTTATCTTTTTTATTTGGAAAAATAAGGTATTAAATAAAGGACAAATTAGAGGAAGAGGCAGGCGGTTTTTGTCCTTGGTTGGGTGTTCAACCAAACTCCTGCATCCCACCCAGCTCCTTATCGCTCCCATCAGAGACACAACTCCTCTGTTCTCTGTTCCTCTCTCTTTCCGCTTTGTACCCCCCTCACCCTTCCTTCATCTGTCTGTCTCTCTCTTTCTCTACCATCTCTCCACCCCTTGCTCTTCTCTCTCCCTCTTGTTCTACCTCTTTTTCCACCTCTCTTTCTATCACTCCTACCTTTGTGTCTTTCTACCAGTTTGTCTCTCGACTAGTCTCTCTCCCTGGTATCTTAATCCTTCCCCTGGTGTGGCTCCAAGAGGGTAGCGTGCACCCCGTCCCGTGCCTCTCATGCCAGGCTAGGGTTTCATCACCACCCCCACCACCAGAACCACTACTTATTTTCCAACTGGTTTCTTCTCCCACGCACGTTATCACCTGAATTGGGTGGATGTGGTGTGTTTTTTAGTTTTTTAATTCCTCCCATGTGAGATAACTAAACTAAAACTAAATTGCTGGATTTACTACCTTAGTTCAATGAATAAATACATAATCACGAGATGAGATGGTGTTTTTCTTCCTTCGCATTTAGCAAACGCTTTTATCCAAAGCAACCGTTGCAACCGTTCACGCACCTCGAAAATCAACACCATCATTGTTACATTTAGTAACTAAGTAAGATCATATCATGTGTCGGTATCATAAACACAAGATAATAATAATAATAAATGTTATTTATAACAAACTTTACATCAAATGAATGATCTCAAAGTGCTACATTGCACAAGAACACATGTGTGAGAGAGGGTTTTATTGTGAAAAAACGTGAATATGAACACACATCCCAAGGTGTGTACAGCAGAAGTGGGCCATTGGAAATACTTAAGGACATTGGACCTGTTAGTAAGTATCATCTGACCCGTTTGTCGTTATTGTTTTTTATGATGGGTGGAAGAAGTCCCCATTTACTCAATAACACAAAGCCCTTTTGAGTTTGGCTGAGAAGGGCCATGACTTCCGTCACTTAGACCCATTGAGAGAGATATAGAAACCGCCCTGTTGCTCTGACACGCTGGGCTGTTGTGGAGTTTCAATAGGACGTCTTCTCTCTGTGAATCTGCACACAGACCCATCAGACACCCACACAGGCCCAGGACACAAAGGGGAAACTGCGACACACTGTCAACAGCAGCATAGAAGGGCGTTGTATGAAGCAGGATAGCGTAGGGGGAAGCGAGGGTGTTGGATGTCCAGCTGAAAGGTTTTGGTTTTCCATTCTCAACGAGCTGTATCTGAATTCACTCTAAGTTGTTTTGGAGGAAAGCCTCTGCTCAATGAATACATAGTAAAATGAGTGGTGAATAGCAGGGCTGTTCTCGGCAGCTGAGCCACTGTTGGGAATATTGGCTCTGAAAAAATCTATTTGACTCCAGGGTGATCAACGATAAACAACATTTATCAACTCAGCTCTGTCATCGTTGTTATGTGAGATATTCTCATCCCTGTTGGAACCTTGATCAAAGGTCCTGCAACTATGGGATGGCTTCGGGCAACAAGGCCTAATGAAGTTCTAACTGAAAAAGTTATGTATCGAATCCATCTAGTAAAACAAGACTATGATCATTTCCGGTGGCTGGAGTTTAGGAGCTGTTAAACAAAAGTCGACCCCATAGTGCCAGCCTACCAATTGATTCATGCCACTGGGTAGGCTTGGTTGATCCACCTTCATGAGGACATAGCCTCCATTTTTAAATGGTTTATAATGGCTCTTTAAGATGCAGGTTTTTTAAATTATTTATATTAACCAATAATTAACCAATTTAATCAATGAATCCCACACTACTACACATACAAACACACATGCTGGTGCGCAGGGTTGTGTGGATGAGCAGAATTCGAATGTCACAATAAACCCTTTTTTGCGCTTGTGTGTATGTGTGTGTGTGTGTGTGTGTGTGTGTGTGTGTGTATGTGTTGCCACTAGGCGGCTATATATTTACATGCGTCCATTCCCTTGCTCTGGGCTGTGGGATGCGACGCAGGGATGGTTAACTCGTTGTCTCGCCAGGTAAGGTACAACAACACGTTGTTCTCTCCTCCACCCCCACCCACCCTCCTCATCTCCCCATTAACGACATCCACGACCGACCCATAATGGCCATGAAAAAACGTTTTCCACGTCCTAGTCGGCTAGGAGTATGCTCCCAGCATTTGCATGTGCATGGAGCTGTGGATGATGACGCCTACCATTGTCATTGATTTAGATTCTCCATTTTTTATTTCTTTATGCCTTGTTGTGAGTACTGTCTGGGGATGAATGGAAACAACTTGGGCGATTTGTTCTCGTTTTTCCTTCCTGCTTGAAGTTTGTTTTATTGTGCACACAAACACTTTTTTCTGTTGAGGAAATGTTTCACTGAACAGAGCAATTGTCAGAACACATTGCAGGTTTGTTTGTTGACATAAAACGCTTTGAATGCACAAAGTTTCTTTACTCCTTCAGGGCAATTTGCAGTTCCGGCGTTGTAGTGCATTTACCACAAGAGTGCATCATTGTGGGTTTGTGAGGGAGATCAGAACCAACATCTGTCACAGAGTATAAATACATACATTTTTCATGATGACTTATGACAAATGCTCAAATGGGGGGAAAGGGAACTCCTTTAGGATAATGTAATCTCATGGTTCCAGAAGCTTTTCCACACCAGGAAACATTGGAGAGACCTACTAGAGAGACTATTGGAGCTGCAGCAGGAAATTCAGATCCCTTCTGGTTCCTAAAAGCCCTGTAGCAGGGGAGGAGGAGAGGAGAGGGAGGTTGAGAGGAGGAGGGGAGGGAAGAAAGAGGGGGAGCAGGAAATGAAAGGAGGAGGGGAGGGAAGAGATGCAGAGGATGAGGTGATTGAGAGGAGCAGAGGATGATAGGAGGAGGAGGATGAGAGGGGCAGAGGCTGATAGGAGGAGGACGATGAGAGGGGCAGAGGATGATAGGAGGAGGAGGATGAGAGGGACAGAGGATGATAGCAGGAGGAGCATGAAGGAAAGGATGGTTTTGAAAGAGACGGAGAGAGCCATGGTCGACCATCTTTGTGCTTAGTACTCGCTGACCCGGAGAAGACCCTAGTTATATAAAGGTGAAATTAATTTAAATACAACTCAGGAATAAGATGCACTTTGAGAAGATTGTGTGTGTGTGTGTGTGTGTGTGTGTGTGTGTGCGCGTCAGATCCTAGGGGGGTGTGGCTGGGAGGGGAACAGCTTGTTGTACTCATCTTCAATTGACTTGTTCTTTAATCTCTCCAGCAAAACAAGGCCTGAGCACCCTGGAAACACAAACGCACACACACACACACACCTATGAATCATCATGCAGCGTCTGGGATGCTAGCTTAGCTTAGCATGATTTCATCAAAGTGGAGGATCTTATCAGGTGATTCTAGCTTAGCCTGCTATGATCAAAGTTAATGCATTTTCCCAGGAAATGCTGGCGTAGCTCAGCATGATATAATCCAAGTGAAGGCATTTATGAGGAGATGCAAGTTTAGCATAGTATGATCCAAGCGCAGGCTTTTATCAGGAGCTGATAGCTTAGTTCAGCGTGCTATGATCCGAATGGAGGCTATTATCAGGGGCAAACAGGCTGACTAGAAAATGAATGGATGTGTTGCTTTGCTATAACACTGTTATACAACTTGACATGACAACTTGACATAAAACAGGTGCTAACGGGGTATATCAGAGCCTTTGTAAAAGAGCAGACTCTTACATGTAATACAACAGAGAGACAATAACTTGGCAACAACAATCACTTTTATTTGTATAACAGCAACCTACGTAAGCAGCTTGCAAAGGGCTTTACAAGACACTAAGAAGATAAAACAAACAAAGAGAAATATTAATATATAATGCTAAAAATAGACTAATGTAGAGTGGCAGGATAAAACAACACAGCCTGGATAAACAGAGTCTTCAGAAGTGAGAGGGAACGGAGACAGAGCCTGATCTCCCTCGGCGGGACGTTGCGATGCCTTGGGGTCGTCGTGGACACAGCTTGGCCTCCACTGACATGACACAATCCTAACAAATGATGTCGTTTAGTTATGTTGAGCCCACAGCGGGTACAGATGTAGCCCAGGTTTTTTTCCCCCAAAGAACCAAAATACCCAGTGCAGCCGCTGACCTCTTCCCCATGCCAAGGGGGAGAGAGAGAGGGTAGGGAGAGCGAGAGAGTGGGAAAGAGATAGAGAGATCCGACCACTTTGCTTTACCGTTATTCTCTCTCACAATACCAGACTGCATGTCAACACCACAGTCATTTTTTGTTACCATGAACCAATGACAGTCCTCCACGTAACCGTGGCTATTTGATGCAGGTGTGATGATGAAGGCGAGAATGGTGGGGGTGAAGGGGAACGATGGTGGTATGTCATCGGTGTGGTTTGTGGGGAGTAGGACGGACTGACAATGTGTACAATTAATTATAATTGCAAAACGAGTGCCATGCCTGGTTCGATCCCCGGCTGCTCCTAGTTTCGGGGTGTTCCCAGACAAGACACACCTCACCATAATCCCTCTAAACAACTTGGCTGTTTCCTTTGCATGGCTGACAATGTTGTTGTGTATGAATGTGTGTATGAAGGGGTGACTGTAAGGCAATAATTGTAAAGCGCTTTGAGTGGCCGCCGATCGGAATAGCGTTGGAGTTAATTTACCACTTACCATTTACCATTCAACCAACACCTTACACAACATGATTGCTGTTCATTGTTCGTTGTTGCAATGACATTTTTTCCCAATAAGGTCGTTGGTGATTGATTGAATTTGAATGTGTGATTATGCAGGGGAAACATCCTGAGGGGACTGAAACTGGACACATCTTGTCACTCTACATCTTATTGAAACAGAAGTTTGATGTGTGTGTGTGTGTGTGTGTGTGTGTGTGTGTGTGTGTGTGTGTGTATGTGTGCACAGCCGCACACCCGGCTCCTAATGATTTCAGCCCATGAAACATTGAGAGGGCAGATTTAAATGTTATTGTGTCATTCTCTTTCAGTCTTTCTCCATCGAGGAGAACGCTTCCCACCTCACTCAGTACTTAAATATCTCTCTCTCTCTCTCTCTCTCTCTCATTACAAAAGTCATTCATTGTCCTCCCCCTTCTTCCGTATCCTCTTTCTCTCTCTATGTGCTGCTGTTGTTCTTGTTGGACCCGTAGGCTGTCATACATGTCTGCCTGCTCGTCACCTATTATACTCCTAACCATCTCTGTAAGGAGGGATCCATTTCTCTGTGTTCCTCCTACCAGATTCATCCTTGATGATTAAGAGGGGTTTTCCTTGTCCTTTAAGGGGGCTTGGGGTCCTATTATGTGGGGCCTGTGAAGCCCTTTGAGACTGGAACTGGGAATAAAGGCCATACAAATACAGAAGACTTGATTGGCAAGTATGAGTAGCAGGAGAAATTAGAAGTTCTAGTATGCCAAGTGCAAGGAAGAAGGCTTTACTATTCAGGTACAGGATCTAAGAAGACAGGGAAATAATTATAGTTGTTTTGTGCAACATGATCTCCAACCCAAACAACATAATTGGTTATTTATCAATGTCTCCCAAAACGAGTAAACAATACATTTTTATTGGGATTTATTTCCATTTTGCCCAATGTAGTATAATTTTCCCAATGATACGTATTGTAAATGTATCATTGGGGCGAAGAAATCGAGCCAAAACTACAATTGATTTATAAAAAAAATAAAAATAAGAAATTTGCCAAGGAAGCTTATACTGTATTCGCATAACCAACCGACTCTCGGTGATATCCAGACCGTGCCCATGAAAGGAGCGCCGTCTACTGCTTCACTCATGAGCTCAGACCAGTGGTCCAGCTGTTCAGCGCTTGGGGCAGCGTTGTTATTGAGGTATAGGTTTCAAGAAAGCCTGTGCTTCACATTGTGGGAACTATGAGTACATGGAAGTACTATGGCTGCAATCGTTTGGCGATCGTTCAACGCTTCGCTTACGGCATTTAGAGACATAATTATATAAAAAATCGCATCTTACATTAAAGCGGCAGAGCAGCAAGATGGTTTCACATGAAGCAGAGGGCAACATCAGGGAGCGGGTTTGTCGTATCAGGTCATTGATACAAGTCTAGATCTACTACTTTAAAACGTTTTTTCGTCATTCTTTTATTGCTATGTCAGTGATTGAACCTAATGATGGCACGTTGTGTGCACATTTGTGTTTTGTGTCACGTCATCAGCATCAGTCAATTTCAAGTTGACCAGCCGATCCCTGATCAAGTGTTTAGGGCGCATATCGACTAGTGATGGGTCGTTTGCGACCGAATCAGTTCGAATGAACAAATCTTTAACAAGAACATACCGACCTGATTCCAGTTCCCAGTTTCAGTTCTCTCTCGTTCGTCTCTATTGTTCGTTCTTGACTCCCACTTGCTGACTCTCTGTTCACTGTGTTAAGTTAGCAGTGATGAAGAGGGACTGGCCTGGGCAACAACATCCCGATTCCGAACATGAAGCACTCCTCAGCTGAAAGGAACTTAGTTGTAATGTTGTGTGTTAATTGATGACAGTTTGCAAGATTGTTTGAGAACGAGGGAGGAGCTGAGTCCGACTGAGAACCGTGCATTCCATGATTCACCGCTACCGGAAACACGACTGAACGAACGAACAAACAAACGATTCTGAACGATTCTTCTTGACGAACTGACCGACGCGAACTGAATCAAGGAAACAAATCATGAAATCCATCACTAATATCGACCGGTAATGATCAGTGACTGATCAATCGGTCAATAACCAGTTAACTTAATGTAACAGATAATATACTTTCAATAAAACATTTTTCGAGTGACCACGGGATGACATATATTCTGCTACTTTGTGACGGTCTAGGACGAAGTGTTTTTGTGGGGCAACCCGGAAGTTCCAATATCCATTGCAAAGGTTCATTTTTTCTATACTTTTTGTTGTACAAGATAATCATGACAAATGAAAACCGCTTTAAAAGGTTTTGAAGCGTGAAACCATGAATTCAGTAAAAGGCAGAAGGAAAACATTCTAAATGGCTAACTTACAAAAATGATCAACATGGGGGTCATCATATCGAATAGAGTAGAAGAATAGAATAGAATAGAATATCTTTATTTGTCATTGTAACAGGTACAACGAAATTGAGTGCATTCCTTGTTCAGTGCAAAAGTAGCAATAAATAAGTAAAAAGTCACTATGGAGATAAAAAAGTGCATAAAAACCCAGCAATCAATACCAGCCTTTCTTACCTTCAACGTTCATTTCCTTTTATCACGTGTTTGTGTGTGTGTGTGTGTGTGTGTGTGTGTGTGTGTGTGTGTGTGTGTGTGTGTGTGTGTGTGTGTGTGTGTGTGTGTAGTGATATGAGGTGAAGTGACACACACCCACACTGCATGCCTGTCCAACTGCTACACGCAGCCAAGACATCTTGCCAGGACATGCTCTCACATCCACACCGTCATGCACACAAGCATGTGTACACACACACTGTTAACACAAGCACATACACATACGCACACACACACACACACACATGCGCAGGACCCCCTGGATGTATGCTGACAACTGGTCCTAGGAGAACAACACACACTGTTGATGTTTTGCCGCAAGGAGGGGCTGTGTGTGTGTGTGTCTGTGTGTGCGTGTGCGTGTGCGTGCGTGCGTGTGTGAGATGAGGTGAATTGAGGGAAGCCATGAGCGTATGTGTCAGACAGACATCTGAGTTAGTGAAGTATGGGGTCTGGTGCTAACCTGCACAATCTGAGTGCTAGAGCTGATAAGCTTCTGTATACCTCCGTCCTTCTGATGTCAACAGGCCTCTTTGCGCTTGGCAACGTCACTGAACCCGGGGCCAGCAAGTGTTGGGTTACTTCTGAACTCTGTTACATGTTTGACGTGCTGTTAAGCTCATCGTCTTATCCACGGAGCAAAGATTTCTTTAATCAGGTTTGGAATATTTGAGGAGAGTTCTGGAGCCTCATTGGCCCAAGCTGTCATGGTTCTAGTTCCTAATTGGGCCAATCTGTGGTGGTTCTAGTTCCCCAATGGAGCAGCCTGTGGTGGTTCTGCTGTGACTTTTTCATCGTCACATGTATAGGACAATTTACAACTGGATGCTAGCCAAGGGCTAATGTACCCTTTGCCGCAGGGCCTAGCATGAATATAGCAGAGTCGCTAGAACGTGTGGCTTCTCATCTTTCACTGTTTTCTAAGCAGTTGAAGCTTCAGTAGGAAATGAGCAAAAACCAACACACACTGTCACTAATTTTGATGAAATGCTCAACACTGAATAAGGGCATGAGCATTGCTCAATTTGAGCAACTTAACATTTCCTAATGTACACAAAGAAGGTTGGTGCTTTGTGTCTGAGGCAATTAAAGTCATTTGCAAGTAATTTGCAAGTCAAAACACTAAAACTACATTGTAAATTCTCACACCCTCCTGGTATTTACCTCCTGGGCCTCTTTCTCCATAAACGTACGTAACTAGGCATTGTGCTTCAGGTGTTTAGGCCAAAGATCCCATCTGATGATGATTCAGTAGGAAATGGGCAAAAACCATCACACACTGCGGGAATAAGGGAATTAGCAATGCTTCATTTGAGCTAGCTAGCATTTCTTAATGTAAACAAGGAAGGTTTGTGTCCGAGGCACTGAAAGAAGACAGTCATTTGCAAGTCAAATTAGAAGTTTGATGACCACATGCAGCACGTGTGTGTGTGTGTGTGTGTGTGTGTGTGTGTGTGTGTGTGTGTGTGTGTGTGTGTGAGCGTGTGTGAGCGTGTGTGAGCGTGTGTGTGGTGTGTGGTGTGCACCCACCACCTAATGATTTCCATCCATGAGTCTTTCTCAATCTATCTCCATCTCTCTGTTTCTCACTCTCCCTTGCTCTCCCTCCCAGTCTCTCTCTCTCATTACAGAAGTCCTTCATTCTCCTCCCTCTTCCCCCATCAGTGTTTGTGTGTCTCCATAGTGTCCTCTTTCTCTCTCTATGTGCTGCTCTTGTCGTTGTTGGATATGTAAGCACTCTGAGGCTGGTATGCGTGTCACCATTGCCGTGTTCAATTAAGTCTTGTCATCGCATCACTCATCTGGTGCTGTTCTCTGATTTGCATCGTCCACACTGGAACGCTATCTGACACTTCAGCCCAGACAAGGAAGTAGCAGCTGTCTTGATTGTTTTGTTTTTTTTCCAAAACTGTTCTAGTGTTTTCAATAACTTCTGAACCTGGGTATCAGCATTGTGTCATGCTACCATTACATGTCTGCCTGCACACCACCTATTACACTCCTCACCATCCCTGAAAGGAGGGATCCATTTCTCTGTGTTCCTCCTACGAGATTCATCCTTGATGATTAAGAGGGGTTTTCCTTGTCCTTTTAGAGGGCTTAGGTTTGTTTTATGTGGGGCCTGTGAAGCCCTTTGAGACTGGAACTGGGATTAAAGGCCATACAAATAAAGCAGACTTGATGGATGAGTAGGAGATGTAGTAGGAAGTAGAATTGCTAGTATGACAAGTGAAGTCATTACTGAAGTATACGAGTAGCAGGAGAAACTACAAGCACTAGTATGCCAAGTACAAGGAAGAAGGCTTTAATAGTTCAAGTAGAAAATGTAAGAAGACAGGGATATAATTACTGTTGATTTGTGACCCACTACTTCCTTATACTCTATTGTCTCCTAAGAAAAAAACAAAAAACTATCATATCAATGAGTGCCTTTCTCCCCTACATCATTCCTTCCCTGATATCACGTAGCCAGGAGCTTCATAAGAGCCGCGGTTAGCTCCGCCCCTTGGCACAACTGGAAAAGAATATCAAAGTATTGTTGAGGTGGGGACTGTGCCGAGGCGCTGTGTGTGTATGTGTGTGTGTGTGTGTGTGTGTGTGTGTGTGTGTGTGTGTGTGTGTGTGTGTGTGTGTGTGTGGTGCATTTAAATGGAACATCACGTCATTCATACTCTCTAATACACAGACTACACACACTTTGTACTGCTGTCATTCACCCTGTCTCTTTCTCTCTCACATACGCACACATACGCACACACACACACCTCTCAGATGTGAACAGCCACATAAACACACACACACCTCTTCAACATAAACTTAGACAGGAACAGGAACAGACACACACACACAAGACAAGACATCTGGCCCAGACATGCTGTCACATCCACACCGTCACGCACACAAGCGTGACGGTGTGTACACACACACTCTAACACGGACACACACACACACACACACATATCTTTACACACACATGCGCAAGCCCCCCTGGATGTACGGGGACAACTGTTTCTGGCCTCTGTTTCTGGGAGAATGCACACGCACTGTTGGTGTTTTTGGGCATGCAGGGGCTGTGTGTGTGTGTGTGCGTGCAAGGTGAGATGAGGTGAATTGAGGGAAGCCATGAGCGTATGTGTCAGACAGACATCTGAGTTAGTGAAGTATGGGGTCTGGTGCTAACCTGCACAATCTTGTGTTTGTGCCGATAAGCTTCTGTATACCTCCGTCCTTCTGATGTCAACAGGCCTCTTTGCGCTTGGCAACGTCACTGAACCCGGGGCCAGCAAGTGTTGGGTTACTTCTGAACTCTGTTACATGTTTGACGTGCTGTTAAGCTCATCGTCTTATCCACAGAGCAAAGATTTCTTTAATCAGGTTTGGAATATTTGAGGAGAGTTTTGGAGTCTCACGGTGGTGGTTCTAGTTCCCCAATGGAGCAGTCTTTTGTGGTTCTGCTGTGACTTTTTCATCGTCACATGTATAAAACAATTTAAAACTGGATGCTAGCCAAGTGCTAATGTACCCTTTTCCTCAGGGCCTAGCATGAATATAGCAGAGTCGCTAGAATGTGCGGCTTCTCATCTTTCACCTTTTGCTAATCCGTAGTAGGAAATGGGCAAAAACCAACACACACTGTTTCTAATTTTGATGAAATGCTCAACACTGAATAAGGGCATGAGCATTGCTCAATTTGAGCAACTTAACATTTCCTAATTTACACAAAGAAGGTTCTTGCTTTGTGTCTGAGGAACTGTCAAACTAATTTGCAAGTCAAAACACTAAAGCCACATTGTAAATTATCACAACTTCCGTTGTGTACAACTACAGTGTACCTCCTGGGCCTCTTCCTCCATAAACTTACGTTACAAAAAAAACTAGGCATTGTGCTTCAAGTGTTTAGGCCAAAGAACCCAGTGAATGAACTCAAGTTTACTGCGTCTCATCTGTCATAAGGTTGCTTATCCCATCAAAACCAAGGTTAGGTCCTGTCCAGCTCAACAGGTACAGCATAGCATTAAAAATGCTAGGGTTAAAGGTTTGATTCCCTTTTCAGCTCAACTGATTGAGCAAGGCATATACACGCCGGGGTCAACTACCAATGCTCCAGCGAGTGTGAACAGAAGATTACCGACAGCAATATATTGTTTCACTTCTTATGACCACCGTATATTGCGGCCTTGTCTTCACACAGAGGCACATTTAATCACACGCAAAATCGCTCATCGAGGACATTTGAATGATCAGCAGCTGAAACCACAGCACCACAGCACGTCAGGCGGAGGCAGAATAAATAGAACCCACGCCAAAGTAAACACGCTCCGCCTCGCAGTGCGCTTCAGCTCTGTCCGCAGTGTCAGCGCTCATTGGTTAACAGGGGAGCAGGATAATGCCATGCGTGATTTACTCCAGCCCTCTAGGCTTGAGCATTGGTGTGTGACTGCAGACAGGGGTTTGATTCCCAAGTCTATCTCAACTTGTAGAGCAAGGCACTGACATTGCCAGGGTTAGGGGCTTGTTTCACACTGGGAAAAATGTAAGACACTTTGAATAAAAGGGTCTACCAATTAGCGTGTGTTTCTCACGTCGTATTATGTGTGCATGCGTTTGTGTCTGCGCGTCGGTGTTATGTGGCGTGTGTGTTGATCCCCGAGGCTTCAGTTTGCGACGGCGTGAGTCGTGGGTATGGTAATTGCCTCTTGCGCTTGCACAGTGTTACAAACTCAGAGATCGAGATGAATATGTTGATATGGTTTTAGACGAAGTGAAAAAAAAAGGAAATTAATTCACTTGAATCATTGTCTTTTGGGAGAGTTCTACTTGTATTTGCATGGAACACCGCACCATGGAAAAGTTTTGCATTTCCATGCAAAACTATCCATGGTGAAGGTTTACTTCTGCTTCACACCTACATATTTTCTTTACTTCCTTTCCTTCTCCAATCGATGCACATGCTTTTACACTGAGCAGATTGAAACACAAAGGGTAAGCTGCCTTCTATTTTTCGAATTGCCAATTTGTTTCTGTTTACCGGCAAGTAAATGTAAGGTCACATATGTTGAGGGCACTTCGTCAGCCCAGCCTCTCTTTCTTATTTCTCCCCCTCTTACTCTCGTCTCCTTCAATCTCTCTCTCTTACTTGCTCTCTCTCTCTCTCTCTCTCTGGCTCTCTCTCTCCCAGGAGCCCTGGCTGTGTCTAATGACTGCCTGCTCGTTCCCCTCTCCCCCTGTGTCGTCTCTCCATCTGTCTCTTCTTCCCCCTCGCCGGGGTACACCCATTAACCTGTGATTAGTGCGGGCTAGCGGTGGCTAAACGCGTTCTGCTTGGTGTTTTGCAGTTTTTTAACGCCGGCTTGCGTTCCGTCCTTCTGTCGGTCATTAGCCGCCTGAACATCGCCCAACAGCTGGCTGGTATACGTAACGTAATCGGAACTTTGTTTTTTTGCGTTGTCACCCAAAAGCAGTGCTGAATGTGTTGTGTGATTTGCCAGTGAGCAGGATGTTTTTCACGGTGATAAGGCATGCTGGGTGCGTTCCTGATTTAATTCAGACGGTGTGTCCTCCACTTTTGCATCAGTGGTTGTTACTGTTTTAATCGGTTCCATTACTAGCCTTAATAGGATCTTTCCATGGTTTCATTAAAACTCCATTGCCAGCCCATCATTCCTGAGACATCTAATGTGGTATCATCCTGACCTATACCAAGTCTAATTGGACAAATCCTTTATGCTGGCTCTTATGGGGTTGTTTCCTTGACAAAGGGAACACGACAATTTCCCGCTTCTATGCAACCTCACACACTCACCTGTGTACTCAGACAGCGAGAGGTTTTGTAGCAGACCATAGCTGTCTGCGAGCCATCTCTTCCGGGTATGTCTGTTCATTGTTGAGCTCAGCACTGTTGGTGCATTCCAATATTAACTCCTACATACTCCGTCCCGTTGCTTGTTCACGATACCCTCGAAGAGAAAAGTAGCGACAGTTCATTGTGAAGGAGGAGAGCAGAAGGACATGAGCAGTGTGGAGAGAGGACAGCTGAGCGTCTTCTGCGTCATTAAAGGCCATATCAACTGTTGATGATGTAGGGCCCACAACTTTCAGAGTCCTGGGCGTATGCAATGACGTCATCGAAAAGTCCCTAGAGCACTTCCTCTGTAGGATACACCGAGAGCTTGGATCAGAGCTGCTTCGCCGACCACTTTAGGCTGCTTTCTTTAGCATACTATGTTATTGGACAGCGGGTGCAATGGCTATCGTGCAGAACCTCTGGAGGTTTAGGAAGTGAGGGCTAGCGTATAGCGACTATCGTAACACTATCTTATGGTGCTATGCTTTCCGTTTCCCTCTGGGATTGCATCATTAAGGAGGCCAGACATGCTCTGAATGCTATTTCACCAGTTCTCAAAAAAATAATAAATGTTTTTGTTGTGGCTTTGTTTGTGACTCTCTAAGAGCCACAAAGGAGGCAACAACACCAACAATGTAGACTACTTTCCTTTTAACACACTCACTTCTAACACACACACACAAACACACACACACACACATACACACACACACACACGTACACATACACATACACATACACATACACATACACATACACACACATACACACACATGCGCATTCGCAGGGCAACTTCAATAGTTGCGGCACAAATGAAAGAGGTATCTCTTGCCATTGCGTGTTCCCTCCTCTGTCATCTGAAAATATACGGGCGAAAGAGACAAGTAGCGCTTTACACATTCGCTTGTTTTTTCATTGGTCTGGAAGATAATGGCACACCTGGGGACAGCAGTGCCCTAGAGGAGGTCCTCTCTTGGTTACAAAGTGGGGACCGCCCGGCGTTAATATAAAAGCAGGTGCATTCAAATTAAGAACACAGGGGGATTAAATGATAAGTTCCACCCGGGACCTAATGAACTACACTCGTGGAAGGCTTTAGGACTGGGGCGAAGTGACTGTAGCCAAAGCGCACACAAGGGATTTCTTGATGGGAAGTGAATAGGACAACAGTAGACTAATGAGTTGTTGTTGTTGTTGTTAGCTGTGGAGTCTCAAGGACATAGAAATAAAGAACCGGTGCGAGCAGTGGAGTACCAGGCAGAACACTATGCTGCCTTGTAAAGAACCTCAAATATTTACACAGATGTGCTAGAAAGACCTCTACATCAATCGTCAACAACAACAATGTTCCACCAAAATAAAATGATGTGTGAAAAGACCCTATGGTCAAAGAAAGAAACATAGGAAATAAGGACACAGAGTCGGACCACTAACCACACAACCGCACAAACCACTCTTCACCACTAGAAGAGTGGTTCAGTGGTGCCTAACCCTATGGAGATGGTGGGGTGAATGGATGAAGGGATGGATTAAGGGATAGATGGACAGGTGGATGAAGAGATGGATGAATCTTAAAGGAGAATGATCCTTTTCATTTCAAGGCAGTGAGATACTCCAAGACTAGGTGCAGTAGGAGAGAGCGAGAGAGAGAGAGAGAGCGATTTAAGTGCTGAGTGAGGTGGGGAGTGTTCTCCTTCTCTCAGAGCGGGCTGCTGAATTATGGATAAGGTTAGAGGGGTGGAGGTGGCTTTCCAACACCATCACACCCACCACCCTCAGACTCTTCCTCAACTCCTTAGCACAGACCCCCCTGTTTGTTTCCTGATCTCAGGACATGAAACCACGTACAGTGTGTAAACACACACACACACACACACACACACACACACACACACACACACACACACACACACACACACACACACACACTGGGGCACACTGCACATCAGCAGGGTCTGTATGTGCAACTCAAAGGATGTGTGAGCACCGATGGTGGAAACCTGGTCTTCATATATGGATTACTTTTTGCTTGCAGTAGAGCCCTGAGATGTCAAATAAATGTTTGATGTAAGAGATGCATGTCAAGAGTCTTTACTTATCGACACAGAAACTCTCGCACCTTTGTTTGCTATCCGACAGAGCAGTAAAGTTGGCACAAGGTGAAACGCCGAAAGCAGTTCAAGACTAGGCTGTATTGCAAACCACATGTTTAGGCAAATAAGGAAGTTTCGCTGTGTATAAACAAGGAAATCAGTCAGGCCAGCAAACCACCAAACACTACATGCTAGGTGAGCTGCACAAATGCAACATGGGTAGTAGGCCTGGGCAATAGTATCGTGATAGACTTTTGATTAATATCAATATAAAACATGTTCAATATATATCGATAAGAGACCGGACCACCGAATCTAGCAGCTGGGTTTGTTACACAAACACGGTTCCATACTTATTTACAATATTTGAGTGTTTTCATTGTTGTATCGACATTGGAGTATTTATCAGTGAAGAATGGTGGAAGGTCAGTGTTTAAATCCAGCATGGTAATTCCTAGTCTTAGGTCATTAAAATGATCAATAGTTATCGATATCGATCAATATGATAAAGTTATATTGTGATATGTCTTTCAGCCATATCCACCAGGCCTAATGGGTAGTGATTTGTGAATATTGGAATAGTCATTAAATAAAAGTAAAATTTAATAGCTTATGCGAATACCGGCTTGTCTTAAAAGGTCCTCTCGTTGTCATAGCCACCAGTCTGCACTGGGGCACTATGGCATTCTACTGCGCTGTGTGATAGGACAGCTAGATGATTCTGTTCAAACATTTAAAAAATACAAAGACTTGGGGTGCAAACATGTACTCGAGTAAACGAGTACTGGTCAAGCAAACCATAAACAAAGATATGAAATTGAAAATAGTTCTATGGTGATTTAGCCGATATGTTATAAATAGGTCCCCAGCGTTAGACAAGTTTTACCCAAGATCAAAACTGAAAGATAAATGTCTAGCAGCATAGCGGTGCTGTGGTTGTCTATTCTAAGAATCACTAATTTGAATAGCAGTTTGTCATTTGAATGTTGTCAGTCAGAAAGATATTGAAATTCAACATAATAAGCAAATTACAAAGTGTCCTGACCTAATCAATAGACCTACTAAAGCGCAATTAAACCGGGTACGTCACATTTTGAAAAGTTCCCAATGGATGAAAATTGCTGCTTAGAAGTATATCCCACTAGCTCTACGGCAGTCAATGCAGTTAAAATACAGCGTGGCCAGTGGAGCTCTGGTGTGAAGATTTGGTCTGTGTAGCTTAAACAAGAGTTTATTTGGTTTTTGGATCGCTACACAGCTGTGAAAATTGGTATTAGAAATTAGATATTCAAAATAAAAAAAATGTTTGAAGGGCCCCTATTTTACCACCAGGTGTGCGTATGATTAGCCATTACAAGCTGTTTTATTATCAGCCCTGCCCTGTGCCTAGTGATATCACAAATTGGAGTGTTCTCCTATGTTTGTATGTATCTTTTTAATCTGTGGACTGTTTTACTATGTGTTTAATATTATGTGCTATTTTTATTTTAAAAATCATTGACTGAGTGAACCGTACAAGAATTCAAATGCCCCTGTGCACCTGTACTTTTTACAAATGGCAAAATAAACTGAACTGATGTATGATGGCCAAATAAGATCACCGGTTACTACGGTCCACTGGGTATGCTGGTAAACTGATCTGTCCAGCATACATCTGTATTCCGGGGAGAGAAGGGTAGGATTAAGTAGGATTGAGAGGCGAGGGGATCCCTCCACATCTGTCCAATCGCACACAGTTATTTTAAGCCAATAGCACATAGGATGCCGTCCTGTTGAGGCCAGTAGCCAATAGGATGCTCTCCTGCTGAGGCCAGTAGCCAATAGGATTTGCTCCTGCTGAGGCCAGTAGCCAATAGGATGTGCTCCTGCTGAGGCCAGTAGCCAATAGGATTCACTCCTGCTGCTGAGGCCAGCAGAAAATGTAACTATTGTTTTCTGCAGCTACTCTGATGTTTTGTGTGTGCGTGCATGGGTGTGTGTGTGCTGTGATGTGGTGCACACATCATCTATCCTATGTAGGGGCTCATCTTTTAATGGCCACGAAGCAATTAAGAAAGTGGACTGACGTAGCAAATCTAATCCAACTGTGTCCCCCACTGACCTAAATCCCCCCCCCACACACACACATACACACTCACTCACTCAATCTCTCTCAAACACATACACACTCACTCTCTCTCTTTCACACACAACACACTCATCTTTCTCTTGCACAGACACGCACATTCACCTCCATCTTAGAGCGAGTCCGAGCAGGGCATGAACCGCCTAACAAAGGGGCCTACAGTCAGGGATAAAATGGCAGGTGGGGATCAGGGGACAGTTTCCTTACTGGTCATTGACAGATAACAGCCATGGGAAACTGGAGAGGAGCGGACCCAAAAGGGCCCAGGTTGGGTATGTGTGTTGACTGTTTGGATTAGGGGAGTGCTGAAATGCATGTGATGACATTGGAAAGGACACTGGCTGCTTCTTCCTCTTTTTTTTCTGTTGCATGATGGGATATGAGACATAGATTTGGGCACATTTTCTTATATTCTTATTTTTAGGGATGATCTCCCACGTCTGCTTTGTCCCGTTTTACCAGCCTGTCCATAGGTCAGTATAGTCTTGTGGTGTAGCTCATGTAACTCTCAGCTGCAAGGCTCCAAAGTAAGGTTGTCAAACCCTACCTGCTCCTGAAGGACATTTTAAAATATCATGACTTGATAATGGCTAGGAATAGCTTTAAGCTGCTTTGGATG
This sequence comes from Micromesistius poutassou, assembly GCF_964030765.1. Taxonomy (NCBI): domain Eukaryota; kingdom Metazoa; phylum Chordata; class Actinopteri; order Gadiformes; family Gadidae; genus Micromesistius; species Micromesistius poutassou. Next base: position 11,057,211 of record NC_140273.1, read on the forward strand.
AAAATGTTTGCTAAATGACTTCATCGTCAACTGTGCTGCGTTCCTCACACTACATGACATTGTGATGGTGAAGTCAATAGTGATTTCTCGTCCAAATTTACTACCAGACCCTTGGACCATACAGGGAGGCAGCGGGTGTGTTGAGCAGCCAACATGTACACATGATGAACCTGTGCATAGAGAGTGGCATGTTAAGCACTGTGGATAAGCCATGAATAATTTATCACTCCATTTATGAGGAAGTTAAGCTCAGATTGCAACATTTGTTACCACAAAAATGCAGTGGCTTGTGTGTGTGAGAAAAAGAGTTCTCTGTCGGACAATGGTAAGCAGCAGTTTTGACGGATGATAATGGTCTGTAACCCAATTTACTTTCATTTCGGCTCAACACACCCTCCTTGCAGCCACAGTCCTCTCTGGTGCTCGGGCCAGCACAAGCACAAAACTTGTTTGTGTGTGTGTGTATAACAGTTTAAATCCTGGTTAAGTCATGGCCTGCATGCTACACACCACTGCCACACTCCACCCAGATGCCTTTTACTGGGCTCCTCCACACAAAAGACACAGGGTGGGGATGTTGAAAACCTGTTTACTGTAGAAGTTTTAGTTAATGATACATGGTGCTGGTGCTGGTGCTCCATGCAGGAGGTCTCTCTCTGAGCGTGCGGTGACGGCTGGCTTAACCTGTGCACACTGATTACTCAATGCACAACAGGTGTGTGGCCTCACCCAGCCCCAGAGTCTGATCAGACCGACTCCGGCCAGGTGAGGCTGCTCGCCAATGAAATGGTCCTGCCAGTGGAATAGTTCAGCCTCACAGGAAGTAATGTAGCTGGATTGTGTTACCAAGGGTTACCAACCTCTCTGTGATTTCTCTGTATTTACTACACAAGAAACAACACAAGGGCTGAGAAAACGGGATTCACTGATTTCACACCAAGTAAGTAAGACTGACACCCTGGTAACCAAGGTATGGATGTAGTTATCTTAGATGAGTAAATATCTTACCGAATTGACTTTAAACCTTGATTTCACTAAGATGCCTTTGAATCGTTTAACATAGAAGTATAATGTTTGATATGATTTGATTTTGGGTCAAATAAAAAAAATAAAAAACATCCTGAAAGTTTATGGTCCAACGCTGACCAGAAAGAGGTTTACTTTTACCGGCCAGAGGGTATAAATCGACTGGCTAAAAGATAAATATGTGACCATGATCATGTTCATTTCAGACTGACCTGTTGGATTGGTTGCAAATCCTTTCTCAACCATCCAATCATGCAACAAAGACTGGAGCTAAACCGGTTATCCTGGTCTCTTGTTCCTCCTCTTTTCTCTAACTTGTTATTCTTTCAGTCGTACATCGTTTTGTCGCCATTTAATTACCATGTTGACAAGAGAGATAGTGACAGCTAGTGACCAGAGACCGGCCAGCTAGGGACCAGACAATGGTCACCTAGTTACAAGAGAATGGCCTGCTAGGGACAAGGAGTGACCACCTAGTTACCTAGAGAATACTCCAACCATGTGTTTTTCTTCATACACGTGAGTAGTACATGTTTTTTACTTTGTGTGTGTGTGTGTGTGTGTGTGTGTGTGTGTGTGTGTGTGTGTGTGTGTGTGTGTGTGTGTGTGTGTGTGTTGGTCAGGATGGATAGTGGTTAGTGTGTTCCCAGAGTAAGCGGCCGCCTGACCCAACCTGATCTTATTAAGAACGTATCTAATAAATTAAAGATTCAATACTACACTTTGGAGTCAGCATTGTAGTCTTTCCTAGTTTTCCGGCCAATGAAAAAGTCCTTGTTTTAACACAGAGAGATCTTATGTGCCAAATCATCCTGTTTGCAGTACATCCTAGTCTTTAATACCCGCTTGTGACATTTTATCTTGTGATAACTACACTGCTCTGTCGGGAAGCAAACAAAGGTGCGACAGTTTCTGTGTGGATAAGCTGTGCCTCTCTTATGATGCACAGGTTCCACTATCGGTGCTCACACATCCTTTGAGTTGCACATTAGTGTGTGTGTGTGTGTGTGTGTGTGTGTGTGTGTGTGTGCACATTCTCCTTTTTTCATCTTTTGAGATGACTAATCAGCAACTTAAATTTTTTTCTCTCACTTCTTTTCTCACTTTTCTCTCACTTTTCTGTCCCATGTCCTTTTTGTCTCACACTCTTTAGGTTTTTTTTCTGCTTACTTCTGGCAAATGTGAAGGTGCTTTGTGAGCATAAATTGAGAGCTGTGCTGTAAATAAATCAAGGTTACATTCCGTATGGCGAGAGACTATACCTATGCAGTACATCGCTCACTCTCTCACTCTCTTGCTCTCCTTTTCTCTCTCTCTCTCAGCTTCCCTTCAGTGCAGTCAGCAGACGTAGAGAAGAGATATCTGGTGGAACTTTCACTGCACATCGTCACCTGAAAACTAGATGTCCTCTCATTCTACTTAAACAGCTTTTACTGGTTTTACCGGTGGTCTTGTTCTTGTTTGTCTTATCTAGCATTCTTATCGTTCAAACAACCATCTTAAGGCCAAACATATATCTTTTTTAGTCATTTGAAGCTTTATCAGTCAGACATTTTTCTAATGACACCCTACTTGGCTATTCTGAAATATTCCATGTTTTTCTGTTGTTACTTTTTAAGACACGCTTTATGTCCTGCATGGGAAATTGTGTCTCGGTACTATTCATATTGTATATATGATTTGATGGATGTGATTGGCTATATGGATACACCATTTGGGGCTATGATTGCTTGCTATCATTTGTGTGTGTTTTCATATGCTAAAGCCTGGCCTCGACTCTGTCTCTCTCTTTCTCTCCCTCCAGTGAAAAGCAGAGGGCTGAGTGAGAGGGTTATTAAATACACAGACCTTTAGAGAATGCCTTAACCCAATGTGAGGTCATTGACCTGCTTAATAAGAAATGTCCTGTTCTTTTATCAAGCATGGTGAGGAACACAGCAGAACTGATGAAAGCAGAAGTGTGTGTGTGTGTGTGTGTGTGTGTGTGTGTGTGTGTGTGTGTGTGTGTGTGTGTGTGTGTGTGTGTGTGTGTGTGTGTGTGTGTGTGTGTGTGTGTGTGTGTGTGTGTGTGGTGTACGGCCATGCTGCTGGCGGTTTGGAGGAAACAAGCTGATTTCTGATTGCCGACCTCAAATCATCATAGCACGCACTGACCACACATGTCTCCCCTCTCTCTCCCGCCTACCGCCCCCCCCCCCCCCCGCCATGCAGGATGAAAATGCGAAGGCACCGGGTGTTCCTGCTCTGCACGGTGGGTCTGTGCGTCATCTCCTTCCTGCACTACTACAAGGCGCTGCACTACGTGTCGCTGCTGCGGGAGCTGTCGGCGCCGTACCCCAACATCAAGTCCTTCATCATGGTCACCGGCTTCTTCTGGCGGGAGCAGGGCATGGGCGCCACCCCGCTCAGCCCCGCCCCGCCCGAGGAAGCCCCGCCTCTCCGGCCCCACCAACGCCCGCCCGACGCCAAAGTCCACCGAGGGGCAGGAGCAGCAGCAGGAGGAGGTGGAGGAGGAGGAGATGGGGGTGGAGGAGGAGGAGTTGGGGATGAGCTGGCAGGGGCTGCGGACGCCATGGGGCGCCGTGGGGGTATGGGGGCGGTGGGCCGGGCGGGGCTGGAGATGAGGCTGAGGGAGGAGCCGGCGCCGCCCCCTCGGCCCTGGAGGAGACCGGAGCAGGAGAACGTCGGAGTGGGAGACGCAACGTCGCAGGTGCGTGCCCCGGGAGAGAGCATCCTTAGGCACGTTAGCCGGTTAACCGCTTAGCCGGTTAACCGCGGCCCTCCAGCACCTGCATGGAACGGGAGGGGGGTGATTAGGGATTGAATCCAAGCTGAAATGTTCTGGGTTTGATATCCCAGCAATCTGCTTGTAGACATCCTTGAGCAAAGATTCCCCCTAACCAATACCTGGTCCTTATTCACATTTATCTATATAAATTCACTCTGAATTTAAATATTCAAATTCATTCCATTTGGATAAAAGCTTCATCTAAATAAGTAAATGGTGTATAGAATGTTGAAGTTATATTAACGTTCCGAACAAATGTTAGCTATCTGGAAACACACGGGTTTGCTGAGTGGGCCTGGGTTTTTCAGTGGTTTTGTCAAGCTCAGTATTGTCAAGCTCAGTTAAACTCCCTGGGCTGTTTCTGACCCCTGTCCTTCTCGCGTTCCCCAGGAGATGGCTGAGGACCGCCTCAGGCGGTGGGACCTGGGCCTCAATCCGGACCCGCCGGTCAGGCCGGATCCTGTAGCAGTGAAGCTCCTCGTGGGGCACCAGGGGGGCTTCCCCAAGGGGGGATCCTCAGACCCCTTGGAGACCATGGGAGACCTCCACACCCGGACCTACCAGCTCCAGGACGACCGCACCTCCTACTTCGTGCGGACCAAGGCCGGAGCCCTCTGCTTCCGCCAGGGCACGGAGGTCACCCTGAAGGAGGAGCCTGGGAACGGGAAGTCCCCCGGAGGAGGTCCCCCGGGCCCCGGCCAGAGGAGGCCACTGGAGGCCCCACAGCAGCAGCAGCAGCAGCAGCAGCAGCAGCAGCAGCAGCAGCAGCAGCAGCCGGCAGGGTCGGCCTCCACGTCGGGCCCTCTGCGAGTCAAGCCTCGGGCTCGCGGCGGGAAGCGGCTGGTGAAGTGTGTGTGCCGGCCGGGCTGGCACGGGCCCTACTGTGGGGTGCCCACCATGGTGTACCACTCCAACCTGCCCACCAAGGAGCGGCTGACGCCCAGGGAGACCCCGCGCCGGGTCATCAATGCCATCAACGTCAACCACGAGTTCGACCTGCTGCACGCGCGCTTCCACGAGCTACGGCAGGCTGTCGACCTCTTCCTGGTCTGCGAGTCCAACTTCACCGCCTACGGCGAGAGACGCCCGCTCAGGTGTGTGTGTGTGTGTGTGTGTGTGTGTGTGTGTGTGTGTGTGTGTGTGTGTGTGTGTGTGTGTGTGTGTGTGTGTGTGTGTGTGTGTGTGTGTGTGTGTGTGTGTGTGTGTGGACAGGGTTTTCTTTCTTTCCGTCTTTCTTTCAGCTGTTCAGTAGCTCACATTATCTCCGTTCATCCTTTGTACGCTGATGAATAGCGAGCTCCACATTATTGTATTTGTATTCTTTTCAGCCAGCCTGTCTTGGCTGTAAATCCGTGTCATTTTGTCCACGTGCGTCCGTCTTCAGCAAGCATCCAGTAGCATATTATCCAAGCATCCAGTAGCATATTATCCGTTGGTGAATAACACACGCTCCGTCAACGGTGCGACTCTTTATCACAGTCGTCGTTGTATCACCGGCGTGACCTTGTTCTGTTGTTTACTTCTCACTGTCACGGATATTGGACGCCTTCCTCTGTGACTCGCGCTAAATGAACATGGCGGGTCACTTTGGCACCCGCCTGAAACAGAATGTCTTCTCGGAGCTGCAGAACTGTGCGAGGCGAGCAGCTCGGAGATGCCCGTACCTCACGGCAAGCCATAGTGTTGCAGAAGGGAGGGGGGAGGGGCGACAAATCAGTCCTTTGTTGTGAATGATTGCCTGGTTGATTGGGATTATCCAAGCATCTTTATGGAGTTTGTATAGTGTTTGGAGTTTATATCATTTTACATCAAAATTGGCCTAGGAACTGATATTACCGTCTATTCATACTCTGGTGGCCTTTTAGAATGGAAGAAGATGAGACTTCCTCCTATTTCTGGTCTTAACTTTATTGATCAGCAGCAATCAATAAAGAAAGGGGAAGCACCAGTAGAAACAGTCCATAATAGGATATCTGTTGGAGAGCTGGAATGTGGCCCTGCAGCATGTGCTACAGCCCATGGTTTGAAACTCTGCCCAAGGGCCCCATTAACCATGTCATATATGTCAAGTATGTATGTTATGTGTATGTGTTGTGTCTGCAACCACACTTGCATCGAGCACCAAATGTCTCCCCCGGGTGACCATGAAGTGTATTTGATCTGATTGGTTAACCGCTAATCCCTTGTGGCCAACTTCCTTCCTGTACTCCAACTTCCTTCCTGTACTCCAACTTCCTTCCTGTACTGCATTTCCTCCCTAATGTCCAACTTCCGTCCCGTTCTCAAACTTCCTCCCTTCTGGCCAACTTCCTTCCTGCTCCCTCACCGTTGTCCTTCCACTCCCTGATCCCCCAACTTCCTCCCTGATCCCCCAACTTCCTCCCCGGTGCGTCCTGCACCAAATGTCTGTGTTGTATTGCTCCGATCGGCTGAACCCGCTAATCCCTCGTGGTTTCTCCCCGGGCCCTCCTCCCAGCTTCCTGCAGCGGCTGCTCAACGGGACGTACGACTACGTGCGGCACAAGATCGTGTACGTGTTCCTGGACCACTTCCCCGAGGGCGGGCGGCAGGACGGCTGGATCGCCGACGACTACCTGCGCACGTACCTGACGCGCGACGGCATGGCGCGCGTGGGCGGGCTCCGGCCCGACGACGTGTTCGTCATCAACGACGCCGACGAGATCCCCGCGCACGAGGGCCTGCTCTTCCTCAAGCTGTTCGACGGCTGGACCGAGCCCTTCGCCATACACATGCGCAAGGTCAGCGGGAAACAGAGGGGTTCCGGATGGGGCTGTGTGTGTGTGTGTGTGTGTGTGTGTGTGTGTGTGTGTGTGTGTGTGTGTGTGTGTGTGTGTGTGTGTGTGTGTGTGTGTGTGTGTGTGTGTGTGTGTGTGTGTGTGTGTGTGACATGCGGTGGTCTGGGTTGTGTGTGCTTATGTGTATTTATGGGCATGTGGTGAGGTTAAGCTAGTATCCGTACACATGTGGGTCTGTGCACATGCGTGTGTGCGTGTGTGTGCTGAGGACACCAAGGGGTGGTGTGGGTTGGTTTTGGCATGATGTAATCCCATGTGACTGGGGGTGTGTATCCGTGGTGCCAACGCCTCGGTCATTGGAAGCAGCAGATGGAAAACAGTCGCGTTAAAAACAGAACGAAAATGGAATAAAATTCTCATCCACTTCCAGTTCCACAGATATGTTCCGGAAACGGAAGAAACCTAATTAGTCTAGAGATCGAATCTCATCTTTCTGTATAACAACTCATTTCCTTACGGTTTCTGAACTGCATTCCTGAACATATTTCCTGTTTACTTGTTTTTTTTTACGGATAAACTCAATTTAGGCACTATTAATGTGCAAGAAAGCTATTTGTGTGAGGTATGTTGGTGGCGTAAACATGCAGACATATTTTCCCTATTTACAGACAATTAGCATAAACAAGTATGACATTGAAAACCACTATGCACCATGGGACATAGTTCAGAAATTAGTGTGTTGGGACTGTGTTCCTCAACGTCCTCCCTGTTCTTAAACTTCCTCCCTGATCCCCAACTTCCTCCCCGAAGTTTCCCGACCTCATTCCTGTCCACTAACCATCCACTAACCCCCCCCCCCACTTTCTTCCAGTCCCTGTACGGGTTCTTCTGGAAGCAGCTGGGCTCCCTGGAGGTGGTGTCGGGCTGCACGGTGGGCATGCTCCGCCAGGTGTACGACGGCGACGGCATCCGCCTGCGCCGCCGCGAGTACTACACCATGCCGGGCTTCCGGCGCTACGAGAACGACACGGGCCACATCCTGGTGCAGTGGTCGGTCGGCAGCCCCTTCCACTTCGCCGGCTGGCACTGCTCCTGGTGCTTCTCGCCGCACGGCATCCACCTCAAGCTGGTGTCGGCGCAGAACGGCGACTTCCCGCGCTGGGGCGACTATGAGGACAAGCGGGACTTGGGCTACATCAAGGACCTGATCCGCACCGGGGGCTGGTTCGACGGCTCCTTGCAGGAGTACCCGCCCACGGACCCCAAAGAGCACATGTACGCGCCTAAGTACATGTTGGAGCACTACGAGCACTTCGGATACCTCCTGGACAACCCCTACGCCCGGTCGGACGCCGCTGCCCCCGCCGGATAGGGGGCAGGGCTCGGCTCGGAGGGGGGGGGTGGGCGGGGGTGAGGGCGGGGGGGGCTCCGTCCGGGGTGTGCCTTGGTGCGGGACGGGGCTCGGAGGGCTCAGAGGGTGGGGCTTACAGGTTTGTAGGCGATGGCGGGGCACAAACCCCCATGTGAGTTCTGGGATCCCGCTTCGTCCAGACAGGGACACCCGACTGTAAGCCTCGCTCTGATTGGTCCCAGGACAAACAGACTTAACGCCGTGAGCTGTGAGCGGTCTCTCCGCTGGGCCACCGCCACGAGCTAAGAGTGCTAATGGTCGCCGTTGGTCGCTCACGTTAATCTAAAGAACAGACACTAAAAGGTGTTGTGATAAAGGGAATCGACAGATCACATCCAGAGTGGAATGTTTTTGTTTTGTTTTTGTTTGTTTTGGCGGGGTTCTATGCGAGTGCAACCACTGGATTTAAAAGCTGTCACTGTTACGACTATAAATTAACGAGTTAGTGGTGGGGGAGGGGGGGGTCTTTAGGGTGCTTGGGGCGTTTCTGGGCGCCAAGTGGCAGACATTTTTGTGGGCATGATGAAAACCTCTGGAGGGAAACCAATGACATAGATCACACATCCAAATCAGAGAGCCAATCACTGCAGGCTTTGAGGTAGCTATACCCCCCCCCCCGCTCTGGTCATAATAAGGGAAGTTTTTGTGTGTGTGTGTGTGTGTGTGTGTGTGTGTGTGTGTGTGTGTGTGTGTGTGTGTGTGTGTGTGTGTGTGTGTGTGTGTGTGTGTGTGTGTGTGTGTGTGTGTGTGTGTGTGTGTGTGTGCGCAAATATCTCAAAACAGACACAGCATCTATAAATATGTTATTCCACTGCCATTCACGTTGCAAGACAAAGTTATTGTCTGGCACAGTATCACTCTGTCTGTCTTCATTTCTTCACTGTACATACGTGTGTCCAGTGTATGTACTGTACATGTACATTTGTGTATTCCATGCATGGTAAGTTCATGTACATGTGTGTATTTTGTGTATGTTACTCTTCAGTACACTCATACGTGGTCCGTCTATCTTTATCTATTGCCGCTTCCCTCTCGTCTAAGCAGTAAAACTACAAGTTGGACACTAAGTCACCACTAACCAGCATGTAATTCCACTAGTCACTTCTGGTTCATGTGTAAATCTATTTTTCAAAAGGGCTTCCCCTCTCATTTGGCATCCATCTCAGAGTCTCGGCTCAGTACTCTGCCCCACTATTTATTCACTAATTTATTCATGGTTTCATTATGAAATGAAATGTTTGTGTGGGATTGTGATGCAGTGAGTCGCACCAGGACACTCTGAAACCGGCTCCTTCTGGCTCTTTCTCGTCCTGTAACCATGACGACATGGATGACATAAATACGCTGTGAGGTCATCTGCACGCACGCACGCACCAGGCATCCGCGCGCAAACAGGCAAACACACACACGCAGGCAGGCAGGCAGGCATACACACACAAACAGGCAGACAAACACAAACATGAAAACACACACATGAAAACACACACCCACAGGCAAACAAACACACACACACACACACACACATACAGGCACATGTACTCTGCATACACACAAACATGCTAGTCTATTACACATTCCAAGGTTTTTTTAGCTGAAACTTCAGATTTATTTCCATCTGCTCATCCGATATCATGCAAATCCCTAGTACATGGAAGTACAAATAAATACAAAATGAAATACATAAATAAGTACAGCTAAGACAGACTGGGCTGGCTTCTGCTGAATACAAAACACTAAGTGTGGAGCTTTTAGTTCATCACCGCCCAAATGGATGAATGGGGATGATTTGACCGAGTGGCAAATGCACAAGAGAGGAAGAATGAATGCATGACGAGAGAGCCAGTGTACCTCGTCCTCTTTCCATCATTCGTCCCTGCATGTCACCTGTCACATGAGGGAGGACGTGGGTGATGACGCAAGCACGGCTGACGGCTGCTGAAACTGAGGCAGGCGGACCCAGCAGGAAATGACATCGAGACTATGGGAGCTTGTTCTTGGGGGGGCCGTAGTGCACGTGAGGATCATCCTGACGTGCACGGCCGGGGGAAGAAGACTGTAAACAACTGTTTAGTTTTTTTCTTTTTGTTGTTTGTTGCCACTAACCCACACAATCTGCCTAAATCTGACTTTAACGTCATGTGTTTAATGAGTTCTGCTTAGAATAACGTGAATGTGTGGGTGTGGGTGTGTCCGTATGTTTGTGCGTGACAGAGTGAGTGCGTCACAACTATGTGTACCCAGCATCTCTCTGAGTAAGGATTTTTAGAGAGAGAGAGAGAGAGAGAGAGAGAGAGAGAGAGAGAGAGAGAGAGAGAGAGAGAGAGAGAGAGAGAGAGAGAGAGAGAGAGAGAGAGAGAGAGAGAGAGAGAGAGAGAGAGAGAGAGAGAGAGAGAGAGAGAGAGAGTCTCATAGAACGGGATAGAGATGGCGAGAGAGATAGATGATCTAAGAGATGAAAGGTGCTGGCGAGCTGGAGAGACAGATGGACTCACGCACACGTGTACACGCACACGCACACACACACACACACACACAGGCACAGGCACACTGGGGCAAACCCGCCAACACCTGGCTGTGAATCAAATGCTATTAGAGGAGAGCGGGAGAAAGAGTGTGCGTTCACCTGTAAATGGCCACTTATACACCCTCAACCTGTATCCCCTATAGAGTCATACAACCCATTACCCTGGATTCAACTGGAGCGAGAGTTACATGCAGATAAAAAGAGAAAGAAACAGTCACACAGAGAGAGACAGTCTGAGAGAATACACTCTCTCAGACACAGAGAGAGGACGAATGAGCAGGCAAAGGACGGGGGGGGAGGCGCACACAAGCTGCAACTTACACATCGTTTTTTGGGGGTTTTGTATTATTTTATTACTGTATTTATTACTGTATTGTTTGTTCATAAGCGCACTTTGGTTACACGTGGAATCACTTGGTGTATTTATCCTTTATAGTCTGTACAGTTTTTGTTGTTTTGTTTCCTTGTCTTTACCTAAAACGCAGCTTCATATTTAATGCCGTTAAAAGGCTGTGTGAGTGCATGTGTGTGTGTGTGTGTGTGTGTGTGTGTGTGTGTGTGTGTGTGTGTGTGTGTGTGTGTGTGTGTGTGTGTGTGTGTGTGTGTGTGTGTGTGTGTGTGTGTGTGTGTGTGTGTGTTGATCAAGCTCTTAACCACTGTCATATCCTACTGTAAGAATGTGGTTTGGTTCCACTCTCCCAACACTAGCCTGGCGACGAAACCAAACACGGGAAGGTCAGGGGTCATGGCGGGGTCACCACTCTATCTCGCCCCATCTCACTGTGTGTGTGTGTGTGTGTGTGTACGTGTATGTGTGGGTATACTCCCCCCCCCACGAACACCATCCATGTGTTCTTCGCTACCACAAACCACAAACTGTAAAATGAGTTGCATCTAAGTGTCCAAATATTTCCCATGATTCTTTGACCCTCTCGTCCCACGTGCGCTTTCCTAACGCTGTGCATGAGCATGCGTGGATCCCGGACCCTGCCCTCCCTCCCGTACACAGAGCCCTGCTTTGTGCTCCTCTCTGGGTCCTAGTCCAGTCCCTAAAAACCAAACTACACTCCAGGTCTTTGTCCGCAGGGGAGCAGGGGGTCTTCCCAGACAGATGCCCATTGTGAGGGTCGGCCCACCCAACCTGGCTCACTGGAAGCCCCTTATTATTGTTCTTCATTCAGACACTGAGAGCCAAAGGCCTTGGACCCCCCCACCCCACCCCACCCTAGCTCACTCCCGTCCCATTGGTCGACGGCCTGGGTACATCCGGTTCACAACACTGTGGTGTCACTGCCTGTTTTAGTTTTTTTCTGTGTTCATTTTGATGATTGAGTTTTATTTTATACACACTATTTATTATGCCCTAATTCTCCCGGCAAGACATGGACATGTTCAGAACTTTAGGTCTTAAAAAGTGATTATTGTTGTTTTTCCTCTGTTGGGTTTTTATATTCTTCTGTTTGTTTTGTACCACAATAACAACAACAATAATCTTTTTGAGTTGCATGCTGAATGTGCGCTATGATTTGCACCTTGTCAGGAGTTGTGCTTCTGGTTCGTCTCTTCCTGGTTTTCTCCGTCTGCTGTTTATCAGCTTCTCATTTCCATTTCCAGGTGACGTGTGTGTGTGTGTGTGTGTGTGTGTGTGTGTGTGTGTGTGTGTGTGTGTGTGTGTGTGTGTGTGTGTGTGTGTGTGTGTGTGTGTGTGTGTGTGTGTGTGTGTGTGTGTGTCACACCAAATTAAATAGTATAGAGGGATCATTATACACGGCATCCAATCTATTACACACACACACCCCACACACCTTACTTGCTCTTGTCCTTGAGACAATTAAAAGCAAATCATTGAAAGACAATTGACTCACAAACCAACACACTTGCGTGCACACATACACATGGACGTACACACACATACTCACTGCGACCTTGGCAGCTGAATGGCACTAGGCAGGAGCTGCCTGGTTGTGTGTGTGTGTGTGTGTGTGTGAGTGGTGGGGGGTTGTGTGTAGCCAATTAAACCAGCAGGGCTGGTTTCCAGGTCTGCAGCCATTTAATCCTCTCCACTTTCCAGCCGGGTTGCCAGATTTGCCCATCTCCCTCCTTTTCACACAGACTGTCCGCCTCAGAGGAGGAGGAGGGGGATGGACACACAGAAACAATGTTTAAATACCGTTCAGAAATGTGTTGTGTGGGCGAGCTCATGAAAACACATTCAAGCGCTTTGAGTAAGACGGGGTTTCCGCACTCTCCTCTGGATGAAATGTGAGCCAAGGTGCAGCATCTAACAGGATATGAGCAAAGACCCCCTCCCCCTACTCTGTCAGCACACCTCAAAATCATCTCTCTATGGCGGAGAGCGCGAGAGGAAGGAGGAGGGATATATGACGGAACCCGTCCCCTTCGGGAGCAGAGGGTAAAGTTAGAATAAAGACCAAACGGACCACCATAGATTCTTCTTCCTGGAAGACAGGATTATTTTTGTTTCCCTCTCCAGGAGTCGCAAAGAAAAGTAACTTTCACAGGAAAAGTTGGCTGAAAAATAAATTAAAAGAAATCGAATTTGTTCTCTATATGAATGGCTGTATGTTAACCACAAACAGAAAAAAAAACATTTAAATGAGTTCTGTGAAAAAGAAATCTAATAAATTAATTTAAAAATTTTGAATACAGCTGTGTCATTCGCTCTGATGTGGATTTGAAAGTATCCTGTTTATTCAATGTTGTGTTTGTTTACACACAAACATTTGCTGTTCCGGGGATGTGTGTTCCCTCACTGTTCACTGTGCATCTGCGTGTCATGCTCTTGTCAAGTACATTTTATTTGAATAGCCTTTAATCCCAGTTCCGGTATCCAAGGGCCTGAAATGCTATATTAAACAGCACTGCCCTATCCTAGCCCTCCAAAGAGGGAGGGAAAAACTCCCTTTAGTGTCAAGGAGCCCCTGAGAAAGAAAGACAGAAGATGGCTCTCTCCTCCCAGGCATGGTTAGGAGTGGAGTGCAATATGTGCCAAAATGGGCGGACAGGATGGTAGCATAACAAGCAATCTATTTTAAATGAGAAACACAACCGTTTACATACAATTAAGTTGTCAAAAATGTGAAATGTAACGCCTTTCTTGAAAACGTTCCAATTATACCGCTAGAGGGCAGCACTTTAGCAGGCGTAACGCGTTCACCAGGATTCAGTGATGGAAATCCTCATCGCATAGGACTCTAAACCCAAATGGCAAACATTGATGCTGGGCTCGAGGAAGGAAGCACTTCACTAATGTGTTCCAGATAGACCTACTACTCAAAGACGCAATAAAACAGCAGGGCCCGTATAAAAGTCTAAATGTCGTTCATCATGTGTGCCACATTTAACCCAATCGAAGGCGTAATTAGGCTTCAACCGACCACCGCTGCATGTGCAATACGCAGCCTTGTGTATCGAGAGACTGGGCCAAGCAGTCCTACACACCCCATGAACAAGCTCATCATTGAGCTGTTTACGTTTTTTGAAATGTGTGACGCAGAAAATAAATTTGTGGTGTTGTCCGAAGAAACTGGTGGATTGGTTGTGTAACACGGTCCTTTGAAAAACAAGTGTCCCCAATCGACCGCATCCCGTGGTGAGTAGGCCTATATCGTCTATGTTTAGACGTCCACTCTGGTTTTAATGTCCGCTTGTTTGCGCCAGTCCAGCCGCAGCGCAGGCGGGCGGGACTGTCTGCGCACGAACCGTAGCGACCCCAGAATGCCTGGCGCATACAATTATGGGACCGGATGCACTAAGTCACAGACAATAGCTCTTTAAATATCTCGTACGCACACACAGGGCTCAGACACGTATGAAAACAAACACAAGACGAATGCAAACATAGCATGCACACACACGCACACGAAGAGCAAGAAAACGCACACACGCACACCCACTGACTGTTCAAAAAACCAGTGAGAGGTGTGTTTGTTTTCTGTGCTGTTTTCGTTGTAAGGTCAAATATCTGTAAGGTCAAAAGTAAATGCTATTTAGGGCCTTTGTACGCATGACAAATATTGTTTTTTAGGCAAAGCTTGCAGTTTTGTAGAAGGATTGGTTATCATCCAAATTGAACTATTTTGGATGTCAAAAAATGTTATTGCATTAACCGAGTTGGTTCAAAATTGAAATGCATCTTCTTCCCATTAACCAGACGAATTGTTGAATTCGTCCTCAAGAACTGATGACCTTTAACTCTGAGGCTTTCAAGAAGAATAATCACTGATGCGGTGCCTCTATACGTCACTCCAGAAAACATATATTTGCAATGTGAGAGAAATATAAATCAAATGTGCGTTACTGTTTCATGCTCAGCTGCCTTTGACATTTCTGTCGTGAGTAAAGTGCCACAATCCGTCATCCCTCCGCTCTCCTTCCCGGGTGACACCTCTGTGCGCAGCGGCGGAACGTGAAGGACGTCGTTATGATGCTGAGGCCAAACGCGCGGCGGAAGTCATCTCAGGGGCCTGCGCGTCCAACCCGGTATCACGCGATTTCGTGCTCATGCGCACGAACGTTAATCTATTGAATCGTGTCCCACAGCACGATTGTCCGACTTTTTTCTTTCTACACAGAACGAAATGTAAACCAATGCATTCTGAATGGGAGCGTTTCTCCGATTTGTTCGTGCTACACAGAACGAAATGTAAACCGATGCATTCTTAATGGGAGCGTTTCTCCGATTTTTTTCGTGCTACACAGAACGAAATGTAAACCAATGCATGTTGAATGGCAGCGTCAGAGAGAGAGAGAGTGAGTGAGTGTGTGTGCAGACAGTACAGTGCACCCTCTAGTTATATACAGTATATGTCAATATGTCCGATTTTTTAAGCAGACCTCCTCAAAAACTGAAACAAACGTCCCCCACAGAACGAAATGTAAACCAATGCATTCTGAATGGGAGCGTTTCTTCGATTATTTCGTGCTACACAGAACGAAATGTAAACCAATGCATTTTGAGTGGCAGCGTTTTTTTCGTGCTACACAGAACGAAATGTAAACCGATGCATCCTGAATGGGAGCGTTTCTCCGATTTTTTTCGTGATACATAGAACGAAATGTAAACCAATGCATTTTTAATGGCAGCGTTTTTCAGACGAGAGAGAGAGAGCGAGAGAGAGAGAGAGAGAGAGAGTGTGTGTGTGTGTGTGTGTGTGTGTGTGTGTGTGTGTGTGTGTGTGTGTGTGTGTGTGTGTGTGTGTGTGTGTGTGTGTGTGTGTGCAGACAGTACAGTGCACCCTCTAGTTATATGTATGTCAATATTTCCGATCTTTAAGCAGACCTCCTCAAAAAATGAAACGAACGTGCTCCACAGAACGAAATGTAAACCAATGCATTCTGAATGGGAGCGTTTCTCCGATTATTTCGTGCTACACAGAACGAAATGTAAACCGATGCATTTTGAGTGGCAGCGTTTTTTTCGTGCTACGCTGAACGAAATGTAAACCTATGCATCGTGAATGGGAGCGTTTCTCCGATTTCTTCGTGCTACATAGAATGAAATGTAAACCAATGCAGTGTGTGTGTGTGTGTGTGTGTGTGTGTGTGTGTGTGTGTGTGTGTGTGTGTGTGTGTGTGTGTGTGTGTGTGTGTGTGTGTGTGTCAATATTTCCGATTTTGCAGAAGACCCCCTCAAAGACTGAAACGTATTTTTCGTGCTCCACAGAACGAAACGAGAGAGTGAAAGAGAGAGAGAGAGAGAGAGAGAGAGAGAGAGAGAGAGAGAGAGGCTTCAGAAGGGGTGTGCGCAGATAGTACACTGCACCCTAGTTATTTTTATGCCAAAACCACAATTGCATCAAAGGGTAAATGTAATGTATTAGGGATACAACTGATTTCCCTGCTTTTAAGAGCAGACCTCCTCAAAAACATTTCGTGCTCATGTGCACGAACGTTAATCTATTGAATCGTGTCCCAAAGCACGATTGTCTGACTTATTTCGTATTACACAGAACGAAATTCAAACCATAGCCTTTCAATTGGGATATTTTCTTTGACTATAGAAGGGGTGTGCGCAGATAGTACAGTGCACCCTCTAGTTATTTATGTGTCAAAACAACAAATGCATCAAAGGGTAAATGTAGTGTATTAGGGATACAACTGATTTCCCTGCTTTTAAGAGCAGACCTCCTCAAAAACATTTCGTGCTCATGTGCACGAACGTTAATCTATTGAATCGTGTCCCAAAGCACGATTGTCTGACTTATTTCGTATTACACAGAACGAAATTCAAACCATAGCCTTTCAATTGGGATATTTTCTTTGACTATAGAAGGGGTGTGCGCAGATAGTACAGTGCACCCTCTAGTTATTTATGTGTCAAAACAACAAATGCATCAAAGGGTAAATGTAGTGTATTAGGGATACAACTGATTTCCCTGCTTTTAAGAGCAGACCTCCTCAAAAACATTTCGTGCTCATTTGCACGAACGTTAATCTATTGAATCGTGTCCCAAAGCACGATTGTCTGACTTATTTCGTATTACACAGAACGAAATTCAAACCATAGCCTTTCAATTTGGATTTTTTCTTCGACTATAGAAGGGGTGTGCGCAGATAGTACAATGCACCCTCTAGCTATTTATGTGTCAAAACAACAAATGCATCAAAGGGTAAATGTAGTGTATTAGGGCTACTCTGATTTTCCCGGTTTTTACAGCAGACCTCCTCAAAAACATTTCGTGCTCATGCGCACAAAAGTTAATCTATTGAATCGTGTCCCAGAGCACGATTGTCTGACTTTTTTCGTTCTACGCAGAACGAAATGTTAACCCATGCGTTGGAGCGTTTCTCAGAATATAAACATGTAAGGTCTATATATATATATATATATAATATAATTAATCTAGATTAATCTAGATTAAAATGGCTCATTAGAATTCTGCCGAAGGCATTCATAATATGTGTGTGCTACCTAAATAATGACTAAAAGTAAGTCTT
The DNA here is from genome assembly GCF_964030765.1 of Micromesistius poutassou. Taxonomy (NCBI): domain Eukaryota; kingdom Metazoa; phylum Chordata; class Actinopteri; order Gadiformes; family Gadidae; genus Micromesistius; species Micromesistius poutassou. The sequence goes on from NC_140273.1 coordinate 11,074,676, forward strand.
TGAGAACGGGTTTCTCAAGCCAGGTGGCGCATTAGACCAGGGGCTCATCTCCTGTTTCCAAAATGCATCACAAACTCTAGTATAACTTACTACACGCTTACTATCACAAACTCAAACACGGGAAAATATAACGGCACCGGGACGCGCCCTCGCTACAGGTCCACGGCACGCTCGTCTCCGGTGCGCGTCGCGGCAGCAGCGGCAGCCGGGGCGGCGGTGGGGGCGGCGTTGACGGCAGACGGCTGGTACGCGTCCGCCTACCGCCGTACCAAGGCGGGCAGCTCGGAGGAGTGTCATCGCTCACCCAAGTTGTTTCTATTATCATTGCTACATTGTCTCCAGCATATGGCGCGATTATGGACATTATATTTTATTAAACACTCAGCTTCTGTTTACTTCAACTTTGAGAATAGATTAACGGCGAAAATATAACGGCACCGCGTCCCGGTGCCGTTATATTTTCCCGTGTTTGAGTTTGTGATAGTAAGCGTGTAGTAAGTTATACTAGAGTTTGTGATGCATTTTGGAAACAGGAGATGAGCCCCTGGTCTAATGCGCCACCTGGCTTGAGAAACCCGTTCTCAAAGACTTACTTTTAGTCATTATTTAGGTAGCACACACATATTATGAATGCCTTCGGCAGAATTCTAATGAGCCATTTTAATCTAGATTAATCTAGATTAATTATATTATATATATATATATATATAGACCTTACATGTTTATATTCTGAGAAACGCTCCAACGCATGGGTTAACATTTCGTTCTGCGTAGAACGAAAAAAGTCAGACAATCGTGCTCTGGGACACGATTCAATAGATTAACTTTTGTGCGCATGAGCACGAAATGTTTTTGAGGAGGTCTGCTGTAAAAACCGGGAAAATCAGAGTAGCCCTAATACACTACATTTACCCTTTGATGCATTTGTTGTTTTGACACATAAATAGCTAGAGGGTGCATTGTACTATCTGCGCACACCCCTTCTATAGTCGAAGAAAAAATCCAAATTGAAAGGCTATGGTTTGAATTTCGTTCTGTGTAATACGAAATAAGTCAGACAATCGTGCTTTGGGACACGATTCAATAGATTAACGTTCGTGCAAATGAGCACGAAATGTTTTTGAGGAGGTCTGCTCTTAAAAGCAGGGAAATCAGTTGTATCCCTAATACACTACATTTACCCTTTGATGCATTTGTTGTTTTGACACATAAATAACTAGAGGGTGCACTGTACTATCTGCGCACACCCCTTCTATAGTCAAAGAAAATATCCCAATTGAAAGGCTATGGTTTGAATTTCGTTCTGTGTAATACGAAATAAGTCAGACAATCGTGCTTTGGGACACGATTCAATAGATTAACGTTCGTGCACATGAGCACGAAATGTTTTTGAGGAGGTCTGCTCTTAAAAGCAGGGAAATCAGTTGTATCCCTAATACACTACATTTACCCTTTGATGCATTTGTTGTTTTGACACATAAATAACTAGAGGGTGCACTGTACTATCTGCGCACACCCCTTCTATAGTCAAAGAAAATATCCCAATTGAAAGGCTATGGTTTGAATTTCGTTCTGTGTAATACGAAATAAGTCAGACAATCGTGCTTTGGGACACGATTCAATAGATTAACGTTCGTGCACATGAGCACGAAATGTTTTTGAGGAGGTCTGCTCTTAAAAGCAGGGAAATCAGTTGTATCCCTAATACATTACATTTACCCTTTGATGCAATTGTGGTTTTGGCATAAAAATAACTAGGGTGCAGTGTACTATCTGCGCACACCCCTTCTGAAGCCTCTCTCTCTCTCTCTCTCTCTCTCTCTCTCTCTCTCTCTTTCACTCTCTCGTTTCGTTCTGTGGAGCACGAAAAATACGTTTCAGTCTTTGAGGGGGTCTTCTGCAAAATCGGAAATATTGACACACACACACACACACACACACACACACACACACACACACACACACACACACACACACACACACACACACACACACACACACTGCATTGGTTTACATTTCATTCTATGTAGCACGAAGAAATCGGAGAAACGCTCCCATTCACGATGCATAGGTTTACATTTCGTTCAGCGTAGCACGAAAAAAACGCTGCCACTCAAAATGCATCGGTTTACATTTCGTTCTGTGTAGCACGAAATAATCGGAGAAACGCTCCCATTCAGAATGCATTGGTTTACATTTCGTTCTGTGGAGCACGTTCGTTTCATTTTTTGAGGAGGTCTGCTTAAAGATCGGAAATATTGACATACATATAACTAGAGGGTGCACTGTACTGTCTGCACACACACACACACACACACACACACACACACACACACACTCTCTCTCTCTCTCTCTCTCTCTCTCGCTCTCTCTCGTCTGAAAAACGCTGCCATTAAAAATGCATTGGTTTACATTTCGTTCTATGTATCACGAAAAAAATCGGAGAAACGCTCCCATTCAGGATGCATCGGTTTACATTTCGTTCTGTGTAGCACGAAAAAAACGCTGCCACTCAAAATGCATTGGTTTACATTTCGTTCTGTGTAGCACGAAATAATCGAAGAAACGCTCCCATTCAGAATGCATTGGTTTACATTTCGTTCTGTGGGGGACGTTTGTTTCAGTTTTTGAGGAGGTCTGCTTAAAAAATCGGACATATTGACATATACTGTATATAACTAGAGGGTGCACTGTACTGTCTGCACACACACTCACTCACTCTCTCTCTCTCTGACGCTGCCATTCAAAATGCATTGGTTTACATTTCGTTCTATGTAGCACGAAAAAAATCGGAGAAACGCTCCCATTAAGAATGCATCGGTTTACATTTCGTTCTGTGTAGCACGAACAAATCGGAGAAACGCTCCCATTCAGAATGCATTGGTTTACATTTCGTTCTGTGTAGAACGAAAAAAGTCGGACAATCGTGCTGTGGGACACGATTCAATAGATTAACGTTCGTGCGCATGAGCACGAAATCGCGTGATACCGGGTTGGCGCGTCAAAGTGGTCTGTGTTTTTGATGTCAGTAATCAGCTTCCGCTAACTGCACATGGAAACACTTGGGCAACATATCCAAGCCTGCAGCCGAATCAGCATTTAAAGAATAGCCATAGGGCTGTTGTGTGTGTGTGTGTGTGTGTGTGTGTGTGTGTGTGTGTGTGTGTGTGTGTGTGTGTGTGTGTGTGTGTGTGTGTGTGTGTGTGTGTGTGTGTGTGTGTGTGTGTGTCTGTCTGTGGGGGTGGGTGGGGGGATTGTTGCTGGTACACATTACTTTGCCTTGCATCATTCAGAGGACTCTTCTCTCACATCAACTATTAATAATATTCAGTCACACTGTAATCAGCCGGGACCCACAGTCTGCATCGAGACAATACAATATAATTAATTATACAGAGTTATTAATCAGAAATACTGTGACATGCAAAAAGTGTTGAGAGTTTAAAGTCGCTGTAAGTGATCATTTCTTAAAATAATTGGGAAATAGCTCTATATTGTAACCTGTCACTGATACTGGGAGTTTGGTCAGGAATAAGGCCTTCCAGTGCCTCCGCTCTGCAGTTAACACACTTGTTGTTTCTGGTATCCTGTTCCAACTTTATCCATTCAGGAGAGAGAACTCAACAAGGGGTGTTTCTCTCTGCGGGGCTCACTGAAGCAGGATTTCAGTGTTGACTGACAATGGCAAGGACTTAAAAAAAACACCCAAAATTCAACGGCTGAAAGAGAAAAAGAAGGCTGCGAGGAAAAAGGTTTCAGAGTCATGACTTGGGGAGGAGGGAGGGGAGTGCTGCAAAAACAGACAGGAAGTTAGCCAAAACGACGACATCTCTCACAGCACCTTTAAGGCAAGTGGAGGGGTGTGTGAGGTGTGGGTGTTGGTGTCTGTTTGTGCGTCTACTCTAAATGTGATTGGCTGTTGGTATGGTAACACACTGACCCTCTCTCCTGGGCGTCCTGGGTGGATGATACAGGCCTGAATTACCGCTCCATCTTCACCTGACCCCAAACTCACACTTCTACACTCCACAGAATGTGTTTAGTATTGCCCACTGTCCTTGCTGCATGTCCTTATTTTTGTTACTAAAATTCGATTTTTCGTTTTTTTTGATAAAAATGGAATTCAGCACTTATAACAACAACCAGGCATTACTGCCTAAAAGGTGTAATGTGCTTTTTTATTTGTTTAGGTAAAGGGACAGTTTTCATGATGTTTAGGTACTTATTTGGTCTTGTAGACAAGGCATGTAACAAGTTATTCCCCTTTCTCTCGACAGATATGGTCTTTTAAATGTCCTTCCCTTCATAAAATGTGTTTTTTTTCATTGAAGGAAAACATTTTATTTTGTGGGAAATCACCTGTGAAAACAGATTACTCACAGAACTGAACAGAACGTGTTCATTCCACTTGTCTTGCAGTGTGCAGTCTCTACAAAAGGTGACCACACCTTGTGACTACCAGTGAATGGAGATACTTGAAGTATTGGTAGGAGTTTAAACCAGGTATTGGTTTTATACTTTAACAACTGCAGTATTTGACAGGTTTTATGTATTGGTGTTATACACCACAACAACTGCAGTATTTGACCGATTTTGTGGACTGGTTGTATGCACCACAACAACTGCAGTATTTGACAGATTTTGTGTACTGGTTATATGCACCACAACAACTTTTGTTTTTGACAGAGGAGAATAAGTGTTCCACATTCAGGACGAGGATTTCCTTTTCAACTCATCACAGTAAATGCTATTTCAGGATATCAGGTCAGGCAGAACGCTGCTGGATGGAAGCATCAAGGTGTTTGGAAATGCCACAGATCAAATCATTAGTAGAAAACATGCAGCATGTGGATTTTGGAGGCAGGATCTAGTTTACACCAACATACAACATACAACATTATTAATCCTCAACCGAATGAGAAGTGGCTTCTGCGTGTCATTGTGTCTACACTGTCTTTTGTGGTGGTCCAGTTGGGAACAGGTATTTTCACCTGGAGATCATTTCTTCCCCCTGAACCTGATGAAGTGCATCTCCGAGACCGCGGGGTTAGCTCCTCACTGCAAGAATCTTCCCCTGAGAGGTAAAGTAAAAGACTTAGACTTAGCAAGGAAAGACTGTCACGCTCTGTAATAACCTAATATAAACGTACTTAGAGTCCTGCTTCATATGTCTGTTGGGAAGAAATGGTAGACTGTTCCTTTTTGGACCAATGGGGGTGACGAGAGAGAGAGAAAGATGTGATAATGCACCATCTTTAGGACTCAACCCAAGTCTGATTAAAGTTCAGACATTTCTTAACTGAAATATTCTGTCTTTTCACTTGGCCCCTAGCAACATTTTCCATAACTTTTCGAAATACAATTTTCTTAAAAATCTCGTTTGACTTTGGCACTTTATGTGATGCATCCCCCTTCTAAAGAGCACTTTGAACTTCTGGGAACTGTAGTCCTTTTATGCTTATCAAATTAAAAGCTCTGCCAAGGGTTGATCAAGAGACAAAGCCAAAAGTGCCGGTCGTTATTCCTGCCATTTTTGACCATATGTTTCCACAATTTATGTTTCCAACACACACACACGCACACACGCACGCACACACGCACACACACACACACACACTTTTTGGCATCATCAGCTCAGTGTGCGTTTAGCCTTTCGTGTTTAGGCTGCAAACTTGTCCTGGGGATTTAGCAACATCAGACTGGAAGTCAGTTCATAGATTCATATCTTGATGTGTCTCTCTTGTTGAGTGGGGTGGCTTCAGAGGAGTTGGTGGTGGTGGTGGTTGTGGTGTTAATAGTGCGGGTGGAGGGGGTGCTGTAGGGGGGTGGTTGGGTTTGAGATGGTGGGGTGGTGTCGGTGATGGGGATGGTGGAGATGGTCGTGATTGGTGGTGGTGGTGGTGATGGAGATTGCGTGGTGGGGTTGGAGACGGTAGTAATGGTGAGCAATGGTGGTGAGGGAGATTGAGTAATGGAGAATTGTGTTGGTGGGTGTGGTGAAACTGGAGGTGATGGTGTAGAAGGGAGGGGTGCAGACAGCAGGTGTTACCCTCTATTTATGATCTAGCATCAGAGATGCGGCAAAACATTAATCATAAAATAATCCCAAAATAAATAATCTGGTGTATGTGTATGTGCACTACATCTACACTCACACACACACACACACACACACACACACACACACACACAGTTCAGGTCCTCTATTTATGATCTACTGTATCCCTCCCCACACATCTGTCTCTGTGTCTCTACCAGATGAGAGAGCGAGAGAGAGAGAGACCCTGAAATGGAATTAGGTTGGGAGAGGGAGAGAGCGGTAGAGAGGGGGCGTGCAGGAAAGAAAGCAGGGAAGATAAAACCTTGAGACAGCCATGGAATACACTTGTTAGCCCGTGGCATCCCGTCCCCCCCATCCCCCCCAGACAGACCTCCCTCCTAGTAAAACAGAGCACAGCCCCTAACCTGTCATGATTGTCTCATAAAACATGCCACTAACCTCTCCTCTCTCTTGCTCTCTCCCTCCACTCCTTGCTCCCTGCTTCCTCCTCTGCCCTCACCCCCTCCCTCCTCTTCTCCTTCCCTCCTCTCCACCTTTCCTGCCTCCCTCCCTCCAGCCTCCCTCCTCCCCACAACTAACTCCCTCTTTCTCCCTCCTTTCACCCCTCCATAACTGTGGAAGGTTGACCCCCCCCCCCCCCCGTGCACTCGCTAGATACTTCCTGGCCAGGAGACTGTCTTGATTCGTTGGACTGGAGTTAGGTGGAGGAATTTGCAGGAGGTCACTGCTTTGATTTATTTATTTTCTCTCTCCTCCTCTCCCTGTTCATATTTGAGGGAGTTTGTATTTTTCATCACCTTTTATTCTTTGGGCGGTAAAAATCAACGGAGGCATGGAAGCTAATTTATGGTACCGCCCTACAGAGAGAGATAGAGACAGAGATATAGCCAATTTGCATCCACTACACTCTGTTCTGTTCATTTCAAAACTCACCAATCACAACATTTACACAATCGCAGTACATATATTAGCCCCTATCTCCTATAGCGCATTGTGAGGCCCCTGCCAATTCCCATCAACTCCCATCAATAAGCGGTTAGCCTTCTGGGCCAGTCAGAGCTGTCTGGTTAGTCAGAGTGGAGATGATTCCAGCCCTGAGATGTTTATGGAGGGTTTCATCAGAGCTGATGGTTATGCTTCGTACTGCTCTTTTCATTGAATTAGCAGCGTTTCATGTGCGGCTGCAGGGAGAATTGAAAGCACAACAGTTATTTGTTTGTTTTGGTGGGATTAAGACTAAGTTGAGATGGCATCATCATAATGGCATCACGGTGGACCAGTGGCTTAACCCAGCTTGAGGGGAGATGAAAAGATGTGAGGGAGAGTGAGGGAGAAAGCCAGAGATGGAGGGAGAGAGAGATGGAGAGAGAATGTCGGGGCGGGGAGAGAGCCAGATAGTGAGTCAAAGAAAGAGAGAGTAGAAGAGGTAGAGAGGGGTTTGAGGGAGAAGAAGATAGAGGACAAGGGGGAGATGGAGAGCCAGCAAGGAGGAGGGAGAGGTATTTTGGTTTCTGTGGTTAGGAGAATCAAATCGTGAAGGATAAGGGAGTCTCCCAGGGTTTCTAAAAACATACTCCCATCCCCTTACTGCTCCCAAATTCCTAATTTCTTTCTTTTTCATCTCCATTGAACGTGGGCTTGTTATTATCTGTCATCACTTATCGCTAGATTACTTTCACAATGTGGTATTTTAAACCTTTTCTTCTTCAAATACATCAAACACTTTATTACCTCCACTAAATGGCACTCCCTGCTGCTGCACCTCACTGCATTTCTTAGTATTATTGTTTGTTGAGTTATGTCTATTGTTTTCTGTGTTGGTTGTGGTTTGTCCTTCCCTTCCTCCCTCCTCTCTCGCCATCGTCCCCCCGTCGTCCTACACTCGCTCCTTCCCCTCCTCCCTCCTCTTCTACTCCCTCCTTCCCTCCTCTCCTTCTTACCCTCCCTCACTCTCTCCTCCCCCCATCCCTCCTCCCTCCCCTCTCCCTCCTCTTCCACTCCCTCCTTCCCCCCTCTCCTCCTTACACTCCCTCCCTCTGTCCTCCCCCCATCCCTCCTCCCTCCTTCTTCTTCCACTCCCTCCTTTCCCCCTCTCCTCCCTACCCTCCCTCTCTCTCTCTCCCCCTCCCCCTCTCTCCCTCTCTACTCCATAACAAAGTGGTTTGTATCAGAAGGCATCACCCTGACTCTTAAGGGTTAACCCTGAGCTCTGGGTCAGAGCATGGGGCGCTAGCCCAACTGCCAGCAAGCTATTACTACACTGTCAGACCGGCGGCCTATAGAAACGACAGCGAGCCGTTTAAAGAAACAAATGTCTTCTCACCAGAGTGTCCCTCTTCTCCTGTGGGCTGCTCCAGTATCTCCCCACCCCGGAGCCGTATTACTGCTAATAGAGGGGATGTGTCTGGGCAGATGGAGCTTGCTGCCAGCATGCCTCTATCTGCCTCACCCAGTGTGTGTGTGTGTGTGTGTGTGTGTTTGTGTGTGTGTGTGTGTGTGTTTTAACACACACAGATAACAGGGTTTTTCTCACATAGACGTGATGGATGAGTCGCTGTGAGCCGATGTTGGCTTGTGTTCTTTATTTATTTATTAGTCACGTATGTGTTTGTGTGTGTGTGTGGGAGGGAATGTAGAGGTCAACTCTCTATGTTACAGAAAGCTCATGCTTGCTTACACCGTTTTTTTAAACAAAGATGGATTTATAAGAATGCATGTATTTATTGCTCATTGCAGCGTTAGCTGTTAGCAAGCTACATTGTTCAGTAGTTTATATGGATACAAGTTGTAGATGTAATATTAATCTATTACTCAGCGTTGTTCCCTATAAAGCAAGTTCACTGAATGATTTGATATGAAAGTATGCTGTACTTTTTACTAATGCTATAGGTGGCGCTTTTATCCACAGCGACTTACAGTGAATTCAGTCAATATATGTAATTAATGAGCAAGTATAGGGTCTAGGATGCTTACAGGTTAGGATGCAGAGATTCGGGATAAAACCCAGAAACCGTCACCCTCACCAATATCATACCCTACATGTAAGCGAAATACCTTTTGAAACAATATAACAGCCGATGATTGAAGACGAAAGCTGTTTGTTTTACCACAATTACACACAATTACACATTACTCATTTTTATTAACAAGTGCTCAACAACAAATACGAATGACATCATGGTCTGGATCTGAATGCTTTGATGCGCAGCCAGGCCTGAGCGGCCCTCTTGATTGACAGGACATCAACAGCCCAGAACACCATCGTGGAAGAGCTTTGGAAGATATGCACTGTACAGCTATGTACATGGTTTCATCTGCTCTGCAGTGAAGTGTCTCTGTAGGGAAAACGCTAGCCTTTTGTTACACTGCGTCTAATGCAGCCACACAGCACCTCCTGTTTCTCTTTTAACATTGATTGCTCCGTTTTGTTAATTTGAAATGTCTAGTTTATACGGAGGCCCCTTTTAAATGACGCACAATGCTAATTGTTTTTATTGCAAAAAGTAAAGTTCCCCCTCTCTCTTAACATTTCAAACACACATTGATTAATGACTGCACTCTAATTTAACTTCAGTTTTTCATGCACAAAAAAACCCTTGGAGAGGTGCTTTGTTGATCTCAGTTAATACTGTTTGGCATAAATCTTCTCAATGAACGTTGTTTCGTCGTCATTCGAACAGATCATCATTTGAGTTAATTTGGTTTTTATTTAAGTATCTGCAAAGATCATTTAGGTCAGGGGCTGGGCAGTCACCTATCTTAACTAACTGAAAAAGAAGTAAAAAATTTAAAATAAAAAAAATCTGTTTAGCACCAAACTCACGGCCCCGTGTCGCCCGACTCCATCTCCTCCACCGCCGCCGTGAAGAGAGTCCCACGAAACCCCCCCTCCCTCAGCTTAAACCCTGAGATCCTCTCCGACCGACCCTTCGCCCGCTCTCCCTGGTTCAGTGGCTCCCGGGCGCCACCAGGTACCCGTTGAAGGTGATGTAGACGTCGACGTCGTCGCTGTACACGGCGTTCTCCCTCTCGCGCTTGTACAGGCGCACCCACACCTCGTCGCCGGCCGCCAGGTCCAGCAGCACGCTCTGGCTCTGCATGATGGAGCGCTCGCTGGGCTGCGCGTACAGGATCACCTGCTCCTCGGCGTTGTGCATCAGGTGCAGGTAGGTCTCCTTGAAGTTCCACGTGTGGATGTTGACGTTGAAGTAGTACACGCCCGGCGCGGAGCAGTAGAACTTGCCCTTGAACATGTTGAAGTGGCCCAGCAGGTTGACGAACACCGTGTCGAACACAAGCGGCTGGTAGTAGTCCACGCTGTGCAGGGCCTTGCGCCGCCCCACCGAGAAGGAGGAGTGCGCCGTCTTGCAGGCGTCCCCCTGGGCCCCGGCCTGGCCCTTGCTGCCCTTGGGGCCGAAGGGGCCCCTGGAGCCGGGAGTGCCTTCCAGGCCGGGCTTGCCGAGGGTGCCTCTCTCTCCTCTGTCGCCCTTGTCACCTGGAGGCACGGGGAATTACAGTGGGGTTAATGCCGCGGGAAAGCGTGCCAGACTGGGGGTTTAAAGGATTACCTGAGGAGACTAAAGGATTGGTGCGTCCAAAGAGGAAATCGTGTATGAACAGAATTATGCTAGGGTAGGATTCAAACACCTCTTGACAAGCTTTTATCAAACACACTCAAGCAGGTGCGTGTGAGACACACACACACACGATGCACACACGCATGCACACACACACACACACACACACACACACACCCACATTAGCACATGCACATACACACGCACACACTACAACATGCAGCCAAATACTTCCAGATCAATCAGCATAATAAGTTTGGTTTCGTATACTTAAACTAGTACAGATTGAACTGTAACTGTAACTGCCAAAACACTGTTTACTTTATTAGTTTATTTCATTTTTTAAGAAATAGTTTAGGCTTGCCTTGACACATCCTGATATTTAGTGTAACTTCAGGGACTTTATTTACCCAACCTTATTTCCCCTAATCAGAAGCAGTTTGACAAAGAGGATTTGGATTTCTGTCCCTGATGTTGGTTTCAAACATGTTCTGGGTTCTCCTTAAAGGTACAATAAGTAACTTAAAAAGAGCATGGGTACTGCCGTCCATATTCTCAATATTTGAGAGAGTTGTCTCACCAGCCCCGTCCTCCCCAGGCTCTGAGCTCATCCAGGTCGAGGACCCTGAACGAACGCCAGCGAAGGACGGGCCGAGGGCAACATTATATCTTGATGCTAGCTAATTATTCTGTTTTGACAAGCATCCTACACTGTAAATTGATCAGCTAATGTATGTTTTGCAATGTGTTGTTATGTTTGCAATTTATATATTGTTTGCAAATGATAAACTATATATACAATGATAAACTCATGTCACGTCCGTATTGAAATCCTTCTGGGCTCTAAGTTGTCTCCATCTTTTATGGTACTCCCATGATTAACCCATGTTTTTTGCAAGGCTCTGGTCATGCAAAAAGAGGATGAGGCTTTTTAGGTCGACAATCTCAGTTAATCCAGTTTGTTTTCTTGTTATCATGTATGCAGCACACTCTCTTTGTGTGCCAATATTTTTAATATCTGGCAACCCTGAGGATAGTGAATCATACACACTCCTGTGTGTGTGTGTGTGTGTGTGTGTTTGTTTGTGTGTGTGTGCATGCCGGCATGCGACTTATTGGTTGAGTCGCACGCACCCTACAGACCATAATACATAATATAACATAACAATATAACATAATACATAATACCTATCCCCAATATAACTTGTGCAAAGCGCCTGTTTTTCCCAAATAATGGGCCGGGTGGATGGCTCGGTGGCTCCACCCAGTGATGTGTTCACCAACTATGTCGGCAGTACGCCTTGTAGCCATCACAGGTTTGATTCCCACCTGTGTTCCCCATCATTTACCCCGTCTCCATCTACCCATTTTCCTGTCTCTCTTCTCTCTCCTATCCGTCAAGGCACCAAAGCCCATCAGGGGTTTTGTGGACCCAGGCTGACTAATGGTATCTCACTGCTGCTGATCTGGTCTGTGCATTTTCCAAAGTGCTTTGGGGACATAAAATCCTCCCAAGACAGAACCTAAATAGACTGGTGGACACCATCTTGTCTGTTGGGCTTTAGTCCCTGTGCCCCCCCCCGCCCCCCTTTCCTAGACAGAGAACTTTTCCTAAACAAAGTCTTCTTCAGATTTCGCCAAGTATTACGACCATATATGGAGCCGTAGCTGTTTACCGTCACGTGACCACTGTAGATGCCCTGAATGTGTCTACCGTCTAATGCATCCCCAGTATCTTCATCATAAGATGTCCATACTGTGTATTTATATGTCCAATGCCCAATCAAACTACACTAGCATGAGCATGACAACACTAGCATAATGTATTCAATAGTAGAATTTGAAATACACTTTTCTACATACCAAGAAGGCAGGGTTAGAATCCTTTTTAAATCATTTTAAATGATTGTTTTAGTGCTTTAGTAAATCATAAAATAAGTCTGCTAACCAGTGATAAAAGTGAGATTTAGCGCAAGGGTCTTAACTATGGAAATATATGTGTGTCGTATCTACAGTGTCTCAGAGGAAACTGTGGTCTGGTCTAAATTATAGCCCCACAGATGGAAATTAAGGACTGTGTGTGTCTATATAACCATGTGTGTGGGTGTGTGCAGCATTCTGTGTGCGCACTTGTGTGCAGTGCAGGGTTTTGTTTGTGTGTGTGTGTGTGTGTGTGTGTGTGTGTGTGTGAATATATGGGGTTGCATGTGTGTGTTTGTGTGTCAGCTGGGACATGTTCTCTGGTTGGCTGGCTGCTGTTTCACCCTGGGCCTCAAGCTGCAGATCCTTGTTGGAACTCAAGACTGTGCTTTCAACCATGCACGTGCGTGGGCCAACACACACACACACGCACACACACACACACACACACACACACACACACACACACACACACACACACACACACACACACACACACACACTAGTAATGTCTTGGCAGCAGCCACGCAGCATACACCAGAACTACATTCTTGTGTGTGATTAAAACTGTGTGCAAATGTATTATTGAGGTTGTTGTTCTATGGTGTGGTCATGTGTGTGTGTGTTTGTGTGTGTGTGGTTATGTGTGTTTGTATGAGGTTGTATGAATGCAGGTGTGTTTTGTGTGTGTGGACAGGATTATGTGTGTGTGTGTGTGTGTGTGTGTGTGTGTGTGTGTGTGTGAGGTTATATGAATGCGGGTGTGGTGTCTGTGGAAGAGAACCGTAAACAGCTGTTCTAATCTGTGCAGGGTCACACTCAGGTGAGCCGGTTTGCGGCCACCTCTCCTTCATGCACCGTGTCATCAGCATGGGAGGTCAGAGGTCACGACTTCTGGGGGGCATGTGTGTGCACGTGAGAAGGTTTATCAAGGACATATTAGTGTTGTATCCTGTGTGTGTGTGTGTGTGTATGTGGATGGGTGTTGGTGTTATACAATAATGTGTGCCAATGTGCATGCACATGGATAATCATGCATGTAGAAATTTAACTGGAATATATTGCAATATATGTGGCATCAGGTGGGTACACTGCACGTGTCTGGTGCAATGATGTGTGTGTGTGTGTGTGTGTGTGTGTGTGTGTGTGTGTGTGTATGCATGCACATGGAGGATTGCATGTGTGTCCTTTTTGTGTGTGTGTGTTCTCATGTCAGAAGCTGTTACCACTAACCCAAAACTCGTCTCTCCCTGTTGGAGACTATCGGGGGTCAGAATCACAGTTGCAATGGCAGGCTGGGCCAACAGATTAGAGTAGATTGATGCTGCTTGGACAGCTGCACCCGTTTCGGCTGCTAAGGTGGCGATATTGAACGCACATGTCCTGACAAGCCCTTGCACGTCTTTGGTGGTGTGGCACCAGAGAGAATAAAATCCTTCTCTCGCTTTCACCTTTCTCACTCTTTCATGTCCTCTCTCCCTTTCATATTTCTCTTTTTCTCACGGATAACACGCACACAAGCACGCACACATACACACACGGTTCCTCACAGACACATACACACAGTTCCTCACACACAGACACACACACACAGTTCCTCAAAGACACACACACACACACACACACGCACACACACACACACACACACACACACGTACACAAAGTATCTCTCTCCCACATGCCAGACCGCACCAGTCGTCCACAATAAACAAACGCACCTCAGAACTAAGCGATTCTGTATGGTCCGAAACAAAGAAACCCGTGGCCTGTTGTTCACCAGTGTACCAACCAGCCGGCGCTGGCCAGGTCATGGCACCAATGAAGGAGCCGAGAGTGAAGCCAAGACACACGCTGACACATTTACTAATGTACGCTTTGTCAACCATTTCAAGTCCATTGAAAGGGTTGGTTAGCGAACCTTCAAAAACCTTCCTTTCCTCTAAATGTTCATGCACGGGATGAAAGAAGTCCGAGTTGTCCTTTTCAACGGGAGTGTGAATGGATTTGATGTTAGTTGGATTAGTGAGACATGGCTTTTGTTGGATGCGTAATGTCAGAATGGCTTAAAAGACAAACGACGCTGTAGCTCTACACTAACACTAATACATTCAGTCTGGCTCCTTAGCTGCTACTCTCTAAATACAGGGCCTAAAACAGTCCCATTTACCAGACGAAAGTTCAATAATTAAAACAACACATTGACGCATTTTGCCTTGAACCATTAGGACCATTAGAACTTAATACGAAGTTTACGATTAATCGTGAAAATGGATTGTAATGACAAATACTGAAACACTGCTCACTGCACAATGATGCTGCTCAATAGATGGCAATTGCTGCCAAGTGTGTGTGTGTGTGTGTGTGTTTGTGTGTGTGTGTGTGTGTGTGTGTGTGTGTGTGTGTGTGTGTGTGTGTGTGTGTGTGTGTGTGTGTGTGTGTGTGTGTGTGTGTGTGTGTGTGTGTGTGTGTGTGTGTGTGTGTGTGTGTGTGTGTGTGTGTGTGTGTGTGTGTGTGTGTGTGTGTGTGTGTGTGTGTGTGTGCGTGCGTGCGTGTGTGTGTGTGTGTGTGTGTGTGTGCGTGTGTGCGTGCGCGTCGGTTACCTTTAAGGATGGTCATGTTGATGATGGTGTGGACCTCAGTGGCGGCCTGGTAGCGGGCGGGGCTAGCTGGTGGGGGCTGGGAGTGGGCGGAGCCGACAGCTGGGGGTTCCAGGTGGTCACAGCAGCGTCTGCATGGGCGGGTCAGGGGCCGTGAGGGGGAGGGCACGCATGCCATGGGGACGAGCAACAGGAGAAACACCCACATTTCACCGGAATCCTAGAAGAGAGGGGGAGCAAGGGATTGTGGGAAAGATACAAGTGACGTATCAAGGGCTGTGTCGGAATTTGTTTGCCTATTTAGTGCGCTATTTAGTGCGCTATTTAGTGCGCTATTTAGTGTGCACTGTCTGCGCATCATTGCACTGTCTGCAATCTCAGTGGTCAAATCTGGTTCCATTATTATCCATAATGCACGGTAAAGGAAGTGCACAATTTGTTGCACTACATCACATGATGCATAGTCGTTTTAATTGTCCTTGGATTCTTATAGTACATCCGGTGCCATCCAACCCAAGTCGGGGTGTTTATTAAACCAATATACATCACGCTTATAATAATTATCAGTGTCCCAATTCCTCCTCATCTCTGCCTTATTTGTGCCCTAATTAGTTTCCTCTATAGTGCCGACTATGAAGGGATTAGGGAATGAGTGAACAACTGGAAGGACCAGGCTTCCATCCTGATTAACGGGACCGATTTGACCGAACAGTTGGCCAGATTTACCCTGACCTTTTAAAAAGTTCATCAAATAAAAATGCTAGGCTACTCTAAATTGTTGCAAGGCAACAAGTGATCTGGTTTTACTTTCCTAACAAACATGTGCGTGTGAAAAATTGTGTGTGTGTGTGTGTCAACCACATGTAAACAACATATATTTGTAAGAATTTTTTTGTAAGAAACTTATATGATAGAGCCTGGGCACTGTGGTTCCACTTTGATTCACCCCAGGTTAAACCCCATTTGTGAATCTCTCAATCAATAATCACGGTCAAACCCTATCACGCAGGTTCATAATCCATGAGGGAAGAGACACTTCTGGACACTACTGGATCTAGGAGGGACCGTGTGACTGTCTGTGTGATTCAACGATGGACAGGGTGTCCACTGAGGCTACCCAAACAAGGAATAAGCTTAATGGTAGAAAGATGCTAACACTACCAGGGTTAAAGTTTCGACTCTGTACCCTGGCTGACTACATGGTTTTGTAGTGTCATTGGAGGACGTTGTGCTGCTGTTGATAAACCAGGCTTTGGCCACACCTTCCACTCTCCATTCAACTTTGGCATGACGGTTGTCTCAGGGATTGCAGGGATTGTGAGTTAGAGATATCCAGCCATCTGGTTTGCATGGCTGAAGAGTTGTAAACTGATGTGATTCTGTGTGATCAGCCCTTTCACACGTCTCTTCACTTGACACTGGCTCCTCCCTAGTGCCCTACGGTAGTCTGAAGAGGTGCTTTGGTTTGACAGTAGCAGTATAATCCAGTCCGGTCCCGTAGCCTTGTGAGAGCATCCTGATACACGGAGCAATCAAAATAGTTTTTGTCCCAAATAATGATAACAATGTTAATAAAAAGATTAAACTGAAATGCACGGATGGCCTTTTTCTCTGATCTGAAGATTTTATTGCTTTGCTTTCAACCAGAATCGACAAGATCAAAGAGAGAAAGAGCTGTCCAGCCAAGGCCAGAGTGATGTTCCTTGTGAAACGCAGAACTGAATATTTCAATGGTTGATAATTTTGCTGTTTTAACCCTTTCATTAGCCGTTTCTCAATACCAAGTACGTGAACTACGGACTCGCAGACTTGGAAGTGCGTACTTGGCAAGTCCAGACTTCCAAGTACAGACTTCCGAGGACGTGAGTACGCACCTGCAATTGGAACAGCAGCGGACTCGATGACGACACCAACTCAGCTCTGTTAACTGTGCTTTACGGCCTCATGTAGGCATATACTACTGAACAATATAAACAAATTATATAAAACTAAACCCCAGCCTCTTTCATTTTAAAATAGTATGTTAATATTTTGAATCAATATAAATGAAAAGATATGCTAAAAAGTCTGTATAGCTTATACACACGACTTTTTTTATGTAGGGTACAGATGCGCGTGCCTAACTGCCTATGTAGTTGGAGAGTAGACTATTGATATAATAATTACGAATTAGTGAGAAATTACACAGATTAGAATAGAAACACACACACACACACACACACACACACACACACACACACACACACACACACACACGATCGGATGGATCCGACCGGGATTTTCGTTGCCGTTGCGATGGGTTTCCTCAATCAGCAAGAAAAAACCCCAGCCTCTTTAATTTTAAAATAGTACGTCAATATTTTGAATGAATAGGCCTACATTTGTTATATATGTAAAATGTTCCTATATATAGCCTATTATTATAGCTTACATACTAATATTTTAAAACATGGGAATGCAAAATGCATCCTGGGATATTTAACGGTCCCAAGTCCACACAAGTCACCTCCGATGCATCCTCGGTAGAATGGCCTCATCGAGAACGCATCGAGAACACTTCCGGGTTTTACGACTGTACTTGCATACTTGCATACTTGGAATTGGAGCAGTACTTGGGCTATGACTGATGACGTTTCACAAGAACGCAAGTACACAACTACAGACGAGAACGCGAATTGAGAAACGGCCATTATCTGCTGGTAATATAATTACATCACCAAGTGATTACTCGCAGTTTGACTGTGGGTAGGAATCGTGATACTGTCTCTTTATATAAATGGGAGGCATTACAAGACCTTTCAAAAATTTAACCCCAATCTTCCAGGACCCCATATGCATATCAGTGGCCCAAGTTGGCTCCCGACACCCAGGTTGGAGAGCACTACCTAATTTCTTCTAACAGGTCCACAAGGATATTAACCTGTTGTATAGTTTCACCGTGATCCATACTAGGCATTACATCCTTTCCTGTCTGGGATTGATCATTCATAAAGTACTTATCTTCTGGTGATGTGTGAAGGGTTTGGTTTTTTTCTGTTCCTTTACAGTTTAGAGACCAAAGTTAAGGTCTTCTTAGATTGTTCTTCAGCACACACACACACACACCAGTTACACACTGACTCACCCATCAACACAAACACAATCTAAACACATGTTTCAACACACTCACACACACACACACACACACACACATACACACACACACATCAATTAATACACCAACACATACAGTACATTCCAATGCAAACATCACACCAACTCACACATATTAATTCACAGCTGGATGAAGCTGCAGCCCAGCTGCGTTCACCAACCTCTGCAGATGTGTTGGTGATCTATTGATTTAAGCTGCATCATTGATCTTTCTCTCACTCATTCATACCCTCAATTACCTATTCTCATGCTCCCACAGCACACACACATACACACGCAAAAAGCCTACAGCAGCTAAAATCTCTTGGGAGGTTTTCTGTAAAAAGAAAACAAAAGCGATAAAAAGCAGATGTTATCAGATGTAGAAGAGAGACAGGAGAAGAAGTGCTAGGCCATGTATGAATGAACTGTCACCAGAAATCGCCCACGGTGGTCAAGTCTCTCCTATTCTCTTCAACCTCTTCTCCCTCTCTCTCTCTCTCTCACACACATACACACACACTCACTCTCTCTCTCTCTCTCTCTCTCTCTCTCTCTCTCTCTCTCTCTCTCTCTCTCTCTCTCTCTCTCTCTCTTCTCCATAAGTTAGGTAGGGCTACAAATAAGTTACACAATAGTGATATATGTACCACGGTTGTTTCACGGATGCATTTCAATGTGTCGTCATAAAATGTACTTCACAATAACATGCTTTTATCACATCTAAATGGAAACAAATGGCTGACCGCATAATGTAGGCCTAGATACACATCGTTGTCACCTCGCACGAATGATTAGGCTATGTCAAATCTAGTTGGGCTGTTTATAGGTGAAGATTTCATATAGTAGGTCTACGACAATAGTGACGATACTGGCCAACCCACAATGACTCCATCCGACCAACAGCCACGTCTGCAAAACACCAAGTTTGGCTCGCAGCTGCGATCCGGTGAAATTAGACGCAAGGATCGTTTGTAAAAACGTGTCAAGTAAAAAAAAAAAAAAAAAAAAAAAGGAACAAAACCCCATGTTCACTCGAGCTGTTTTAAGACAGCAGTTGCATGCATGCTGCTGAATTGGCGATTTCGGAGCAACTGACAAAAAAAAAAGTGTAATCAGGCCATGCTTTATTTGAACGTGCCCATCACGACGTGCAATACACGCACTGTTGTTTCGGGTTTTCCCGGCTCACGGCGCGCGCTTTAGGTGGCTTACCTCGAGGAGTTTCACACAGCTGTTGAGGCTCCTCACGGGGTGTGCTCTCCGAGTAGAGTAGACTCCTCGTGTTAAACAGCTGGATGGGCGAATGAGTCAAGGAGCCTCTCTCTCTCTCTCTCTCTCTCTCTCTCTCTCTCTCTCTCTCTCTCTCTCTCTCTCTCTCTCTCTCTCTCCCCCCCCCCTCTCTCTCTCTCGGTCTCTCTTTTGTGTGTCTCTCTTTTCTCTCTCTCGCTTATGCATATTCCTTTTCTCTCTCTCACTGAAGGTCTCTTTATTTATTTATTTCTCCATTTCTCTAAAGCTTAGCCATCCTCTTATTTTCCCTCCTTCGCTAGAGAGTTTAATTCTCCCAGAAGAGAGCTCTCTCTCTCGTGGCCCTGGTCTCCGCCGTGCAAGTCCATCAATCAATCTCTGGGAACCATACACTGCGGGATTGACGCTACCAACAGAGCAAAAAAGGATAACTAAATCAATGTTTAACGATTGCAGCCAAATCCAGCAGCTGGGATGTCGGTTCTCTTTGTTTTTCCCAGATTTCGTCGCATTCTGGAAAGTTGTCTGCACGTTTTTACAGTGCTTGGTGCCAAAGATAACTGTCCCATATCCGGTTGGTTATGCCTGGTGTGTTGGCCTAGTGTATTCCTGTAATGTGGAACAAAATCATGCTGTTCTACTTTCACACATCCTCTTTAAATCTGTCAAACGTTGGCATACAGTTCTCGCTTTCTCTTTCCATGAAGTTCATTCGCATCACTTTAAACATAGGCTATAGAAGACTATCCATGAAAGGTATAGTTAAGGCTTTATTGCACTTGTCTGCCAAACTCATGTAACTCTCTCCAGTTGATTACTCCAAATAACCCCCCGAGGCTGCTCGTTTGCAGCCCTTCAGAATTAATTTAATTCCAAGAAAACGGCACAGAGAGCCAAACACCCGGCAGGCGTCTTAAAGCTGCGAAGGCCAGCTGCACAAGAGTGCTCTGTTTTAAGGGGAACAACGCGCCACCGTTTCAATTACCCTCCTGCATTAATGGGGTGCAATTGCGCCGTTCCGCGTGCAATGTTTGCAGATTGCACATCATAAGTAGCGTGTGCACAGCTGTAATCCATGTCATTGTATTATATCCGGCGTGTCAAGTTTCAAGTTTATTTGTCATATGCGCAATGGAGAACCAACAGTAGGCCTAGGGTGTCATATAATGGACATGGAATGTAGGCATAACTAAGATTGAAAATTAAATATGCAGATGAAATTATCTAATCTAATTAGTGCTGCTGGAAAAACAAGGGATGAAGGGATGATTATTGTATTTGTGTTTTTGTTTTGATTTCCAAGAGAGACCTTGGGGTTGGTGGTTAACTCATCTTCCACAATTTCCATGATTGCCGTGTGTTTACTCTTTGTCTGTTTGTCTGTGTGTATGTGTGTGTTCATTGTATGTGCGTATATCTGTATTTATGTCTGTGCTTGTGTGTATCTGTATCTCTCTTTCATGAAATACCTGAAGAATTCGTTTTTTTTCGTCTTTCTATACAGATGCGCAGAATGTGTGCATGTGTGTATGTGTGTATGTGTGTGTGTCTGATTCAGCCCAGCTGCTCCCTGTTTTCATCAAATGTACTAATATAGTTACTATCTCTCTGATAATCCAACACACACACACACACACACACACACACACACACTTTTCATTATCAGAGCGTAGGGTTCAGTGCCACTGACAGGTCCATAATCAGATTGCAACGGACTGAAGACATCTCAGGTTTCCCACCGGGGAATAGCTGTTTTTATTAAACCCTGTTGAAATAGTTAATTTCTGATTCACGTTACACACACACACACACGCACCCACCCACACATGCCCACGCCTCACACCTATACACAAACACACAAGCATGAAAACCCACATATGCACATGCATGCACACCTCACCTATGACCCCCCTCACATGCAAATGCACAGTGCCCTCTTAAAATAACATTTATTTGAAAACACAGATCTTGCATGTTAGTATGGCCTGGAAAACTAAGGTTATAGGGTAGGGGGGTATATGGCTTAAGGATGCCTGTATAGGCAGCACACATTTTGGATTGAAGCCAGCACCTGTCAGCAGGGCGTCAAAACACCATAGCCACCCCACCTCTACTTGTGTTCCTGTGATGTCTCTTGGACCGCCATGTGTTTCATAGAGCGTAGCCCCAGCCCTAGGATCCAGAAGGATCCAATGTATTTTATCCAATCACGACGCAAAAGTGATTGTGTCAAGATTCGGCCAAATGCCTTGGATCCAGTTCTGGATTTCTGGATATGTAGGCTGTAGCCTCTTTTTTAAAATGCAAGCCACTTCTCTGTCATGAGACCACCCCAGCCCTAACAAAGAGCTGTAGTCCTTTTCATCATCCCATGTAGACATCGCTCCCTTCCCCCCTGTAAGTCTACACCTTTCTCTTATACATGAGCACATATTTCCTTTAGACAACATGACCTTGACCGCAAGGATCAGGAAACTCGGGGGAAGGTATGGGAGTGGATTTGGAGGTCTGTCTCTCCCCCCCCCCCCCGCCTCTCCCTGTCCATGTCTGTCTAATCCAGGGTTTTGCTGGTGAGATTGATTCAGTATGCCCAGGGAGAGTACAGTGACCTGAGACAGGACTCGAGGGAACCCAGGGGGCTAGAGGTAGCCAGAAGACGCTAGGTCCTGGAGGTTTGGGTGGAGGTAGATGAGTGTGATATAACTACATTCTGGTCGTGCTGTTTTTTCATTTGTTTTTGTTTCTATTGTGTTGTGTGCTTGGTATTCCGAGAAAGACCTTGGGACAAATGGGCAACTTCCTATAGATTGTGATTTAATTATATAACTTAGCTTAGGGTTTGTTGTTGTGTTCCACAATTTCCAGGAATGCCATGTGTTAACAGTCAGGAAAAAACATGGAAAATATAAACTGATGCATATATACACACAATGTAAATCCATGATACATACAGTATATACAAATATATGTAGCTTTAACTATAAAGTGGTTCAAACTATGTATTTAATTTTGCTGCTTTCATTTTTATTAACAACTGCTGTACCACACTGATGCTAGCTGGCCAAGGCAACATATGTCTGGACAATTATATATTATTGGTTGATCCAAGGTCCGCCAAAGGAACTACGAGAGTTCTGATTGGTTGTGGCACAAAATATATACCACCCTTGCATGTCTTCTGTTTGGGGTAGGTGGTTCTGTGTCAATAAGTAAGCAACAGGGTTTGTGTTAGGGAGGTTACTTGAGTCATTCTCCAAACTGAATTTTTTGGTCATAAACATTTGCTATGGTTTTCTTGAGAGGAAAATGAGGCAGATGTTGCAGATTAGGAACAGTTCCTACATAACTGACTTCCCCAGGTCTGGGGTAATCTGGTTTCATGCTTTATTTACATTTGTATCATCGCATAATCAAAAAAGAGAGACAATGTGATTTCTTATCCTGGAGAAACAATGAAAGAGGTACCGTGAAGGTATGGAAAGAACATTATCGAGGGAGAGAGAGAACAGTCGACAGTGAACCATTTTAACATCCCTTTACTTTATTTGCACTGTAAAAATGCTGTTGTAATTATGTAATAGACCCACCCAGTAGCCTATGTTTGAGCTGTTGTTGTTCACTGAGCTGAATGGCAATTTGGCTTGGCCGGATTGCTTCAAATGACATGGGTTTTTATTGTGACAGCCACAATTCTATTAAATTGTCTGCTGATTACATGAATGGACTATTATTTCATGTTGCCCGCTGCGGTTTGACCGTTGTAAGTATAGCTCTGGCAGAGAAAACGGTCATTCGGTCTATAATGGTGGATGTGCCGGCAGATATTCAGCAGAGACAGGGAAACAACAACACATAACCGACTAAGTCAACATGACTAAGGATTTGGTTTAATCACCGCCTAAAGCGGCCCAAATCAGATTTATTTTGTACATTTTGGGAAATGGTAAAGATTGCGTGGAATGAAATCTTTATATATTAGCTTTGGGACACTCGCAACAAGACATGATATGTGATTGCCGGCTTTAGATGCAATGGAAAGACCTAGGGGCCAGGGCAAAATTAGACAATCGTTTGATGGTGTCTGATGGGGTTTTTGTTAGGGCTCCGTGGGTACTGGTTGGGTTAGGGTCGGGGGGTCAGTAGAGCTAGAGTCTGGGTTAGGTTGAGTAAAGTTATGGGGTATGTTTTGATAAGGGCTAGGTGGTCTGTAGTGTTAGTAGGGTTAGATTTACTCAGGGTTAGTCGGGCTGGGTTAAAAGGGTTTAGGTGGTCTGTGGGGTTAGGGTTAGGTTTAGTATGGTAAAGGCCAGGTGGTCTGTAGGGTTAGAGTCAGGCTTAAGTTTAGTAGGGTTAGGGGTTTGATGGTCTGTGGGGTCAGTACGGTTAGGTATAGTAGGGTTATGGGTTTGGTGGTCTGTGGTTAGTAGGGTTAGGTTTAGTCTGGTAAGGGCTAGGTGGTCTTCATGGTTAGTCAGTCTTAGGTTTGGTAGGGTTAGGGGTTAGGTGGTTTTTGGGGTTAGCAGGGTTATGTTTAGTAGGGTTAGGTTGTCTGTTAGGTTAAGTAGGGTTAGATGGTCTGTAGGGCTGGTAGGGTTAGGGGTTAGGTGTTCGGTGGGACCACAGGTTTTGGGGTTAGGTTGTCTGTGTGGTAAGTAGGGTTAAATTTAGTAGGGTTAAGGGTTCGGGGTTCTGTGGGGCTGGTAGGGATAGGGTTAAATGTTGGTGGTTAGTGGTTAGGTGGTTCGTAGGATAAGTAGTCATAGTAGTAGTCTTTTATATAAATTTTTTATTGTTCTCTTAATGGATATATTTATTCAATTTCATTGTCCAAATGTATTAAATAAAGAAAGTATTTTACGCTTAAAAAATAAATCAATAACCCATTTCTCCTACATTTCTTATCAATTGACGCCCCGGGAGAGAGATATTTTATTGGTGTGTAAATACGCCAGAGTTAGGGATAGAAAGCAAAGTTGATGAGATTGAACGTATGGGATTTTCCAAACGGTTTAGTAAACACCACTTCTATTGAAATGGACATTGCACTACTGGGATTTTCTGTATAGATTAGGTTTGATGGTTTATACCAATGGAAAGATTAAGTTGCGTTTTGCCATACACTGTAGGTTCTTACAAACATCATTTCAGTTTCAAAGTCTCGTATTGTTATGAGTTGTGTTGGCTTAGCTGAATCCCTGGAGTTAAAATACATTTGAAACCTTCAAAATGACTATTTGACTGAATAATTGTTAAATACTGGATGAATGGTGTTTGCTGCTATAACAGCTTGTTCCATGAATAATCAACTGCCTCCATAGTCTACACCTCCCAGAAAAGTCAAAAGTCAAGAAAAGTCACTTCCCAAAGGACAATACTTTAGTTAGTTACCGCTCTAAAAGTTAAACACAGGTAAAGGTAAACTTAGCACAACTTTTTGTGTATTCCCAGTGTGGTAGCAACCAATTTATTGTAACTATTTGAATAGTTAAAATGTTGGTACAAGCTAGGTCTTCTAGTAGCAAAATACTTCAGTTCCTTACTGGATAGTCCTCAGGAGGAATGTTTACATTTAAAAAACAAATGTGTGCTGACCAACAATGTGCTGTGCTGCCTTGCAGCCCTCACATTATAATAAATAGGGTTGGGGGGGGGGGGGTCGTAAAATGTTGCCTGTGAAGCACTATATACTACAAATAAAAATCGATTTGCCTTGAGATGTCATTGCAAGTGACCTTGGTGATCTTGGGGTCCTGATAGATATTGTTCAGACACCCGGTGGGACAGCATGGTGCTGGAACAGATTTAATCATGGTTCAGTATAATAAAATGCCAATTAAACTGGCAGAGCGACAGCTTCTATATTGAAACGCCCCCGGGGCTGTTCTGGTTTATTTCTGGTGGGGTGACGGAAACAGAAAAGGGCAGTTTTGTAAACCTTTATTGAATGAAGGTTGTTGTGTTGTTTTGGTTAAACATTGCTTGCTCTGCACATAAACACAGCAGTTGAACATGCTTACTCTGCACATAAACGCACCAATTGAATGATATTTGTCTCTGGAATATTACCACCAGCGAATTATTGTAAAATCTCCCATGCAGGTTTAAGCAGTGCGTGACTGATACACCAGAGTCAGACACATGAAACTGTTATTACCAAACTATTACTCAACATTTTCCATTGACTAGTCACAATGAGCCATTTGGATGCTATTACACAGTCAGCGATTACTCACACACAGAGCTCCTGGCTGGATGGAAAGCCTTCTAAAACCAATTACACAGAAAGACGCATCATTTTAAAGTAAGCCTGTATTTATCATCCTGAGAAGCATAACCGATGGGTTAAAAACTAACAAGATAGTAAATATTCAGCTTTCTGTCCACTAGAGGCTGGTGTTTCAAAGTTTTCTCCTCATTATTGCTCAATTGCTTCAATTCAAACCATCGCTCTGACTCTCAATTATTTTTATATTTTGTCTTCCATTTAAATGTGTTTATATTCTTATTAATTATAAAAGGTTGTATTACCATATGCAAATTAAAACACTTAAACATAAATATCATATGCATGTTACAGCATGGCTGAAAAACAGTGATTTAATTTTAAGCTATCAAAATATGATTTACAAATAAAGTATAAAAATATTCTTAAATATTTTACAGCATTGTTTTTTTGTTGTATTTCCTCATCCTGAAGCCACAGCCCACTCACTGGCATAGTTAGCGCAGCACGTAGCATACCAGCGCTACGTTCATTCACATCTGAGACGTCGGCCCCTCAGGGAGCCTGGATGGTGTCCCTGATCCAGGCGGAGAGCTTGGTGATGCGGGAGTAGACGCCGTAGTAGTCGGGGCGCCCGCAGCCCGTACCCCAGCTCACCACGCCCGCTAGGAACCAGCGACTCAGTGGCCCCTTACACACGAGAGGGCCCCCGGAGTCCCCCTGGGAGGGGGGAGAGAGAGGGGGGGAGAGAGAGAGGATGAGAGAGAGGTGGAGGGATGGGGATGGAAGGAGTGAGGGGTGGGTGAGGGGGGGGGGATGGAAGGAGGAAGAGGAGGGATGGAACGGTAGATGGAGGGATGGACGAAAGGAGGATGGAAGGAGGGAGAGGGGTGGAGGGAAGGTGGGATGGAAGGAGAGAAGGAATAATGAATATATGGAAATAACATAATTGACATTCAACAGTGACAGTTTCAGATTAGCAAACAGTGTTGAGTCCTTAGAAAAGTACAGTATAATTAATTTTATTGTTAATATTATCATAATGTTAATCATTAATTACTATATAACTATATAGTCCTATAGGTATATTTCTGGTATTTCTGGTATGACCTTCCCAACAGGCTAGCTATTGGTCGCTGGGCAGCATGTGATGTCATCCAACTGATGTCATACACCGAGTGATGTCATCCTACCTGGCACGCGTCACGCCCACCCTGGCGGTATCCAGCGCAAAGCATTCTGGGAGTGATCAAATTTCCATAGGAGCGGGCGCAAGACTCCTCGCTGACCAGCCGCACGCCCACCATCTGCAGTGCGTTACTGCCCCCTCCTGGTGAGGTCACAGTTCCACATAATTCAATACTTTTAATCCCTGACGGGAAATTTTTAAATAACGTTAGAATTTAAAAAAAGCAACAACACAAAATTAATCAAGGGTAAAACGATAGAAAATAAAAGTAGCAGTAAATACAGAGAATATATCTATAGAATCACCCCATCACCATATTACCGACCCCACCATTAAAAGCAACCACGCCCATACAACCACAATCACCCATAGAAGCGACCTCACCCCCCCCTACCCACCCCCATCCACAGAAACAGCTCCACACCACGAACCACCCCCACTCATAGAACCTACCCCTTCCATGTAACCACCCCCACCCATAGAACCACCCCCGCCCATAGAACCACCCCCACCCCACTGGCAGCAATCCGCCCACCGTTCTCCTGCAGGGCCCCCCACCCCGTCACCCAGCAGAGCGTGCTGGGGGTGAACTGGTGGCTGGGCGGGGGCAGACACACGGGCAGGACGCGCCTGGCCAGCAGGGCGGGGCCGGAGCGCTGCACATGCAGCAGCGCCAGGTCGTAGTCGTGGGAACCCTCGGCGTAGTAACGGTGCAGCCGGATGCTGAGCACCGGGACCGCCTCCTCGTCCGGGCCGGTGCGGTTCAGCAGCAGCTTGCCCAGATGCACCGTCCACATGGAGGGGGAGAGGAGGCTGGGAGATGGAGAGGAGGGAGAGAGGGGGAGAGAGGGAATATAAGTAAGGGATAATGTATAGAACACCGGTTATTATCGGGAAATGGCCGACAGAAGGGGCTTATTTTAGATAATGATTGGCAACGTTCTATACATTATCCCGCTTATTACACGGCTACTTGCCAAAACGAAAAAATAACTTCACACGGGGTGTTTTCTTACAATTATCATTCGTAGTGTTGATCAGCAGAGAAATAGTCCGCCAAAGACATTGACGTCGCTTAGCAACCGAATCCGCCAGGGTTGATAAGTTACCAGACTACTTGCGGAGTGATACGAAAGACGTGAAAAAAATCCACTTTCCTTGACAGCGGTCATTATATGCTTAGCAATGGTCATTATTGAAGAATAATTCACCACCGGAAGTCAGGAAGGCCCATGCAAGTGAATGGAGCATTCCACAGCATTGAGAAGAGCTGTGTAATAAGAGGGCGATAGATGGGGACAGGAGGAGAGGGTGAAAGAAGGGATATGTGAGAGAAAGGGATAGAGAGCAGGAATATGGGAAAGGGACAGAAAGTGGGTAGGATAATTTATGAGAGTGTAGAGAGAGTGTATAAAATTGAGAAACACACAGAGGGAATATAAAAGAGAGCGAGAGAGAGAGAGAGAGATTTGCACCCTGTACTTTATGACACTGAAGGGAAACTAGTTATCTGGCACAACATTTTGCAACTACAGGTTTACAAAGAAACAGGAAAGAGGTCCATTACATCAGAAGTCATGTACCGGTCGTCATAGAAACAGTGAGCGGCAGACACCACCCACTGGTCGGAGACCAGCGCCCCGCCACAGATGTGTTGACCTCTGACCTGCAGGCTGGCCTGCCATGGCCACTCCCCCTCAGAGGAGTTGACTCCACCCACAATACGGCTGGTGATCTGACTGATGCCGCAGTCTAATGTACAAAGACACATACATGGCATGCACACACCACACATTATATGTGCACACAGACACACACACACACACACTCAAACACTCACTCACTCAAACACAGACAAACACACTCGCTCACTCAGCATATGACAAATGACATCACATACATTTGTCATACGCTGTTATACATTGTCATATCATTGACAGTTTTTTTATTGTACGTTGCATGTGATCATCATGTGATCTCCTCACCGCAGGGCGTCTCGTCGGAGCCGTCGGGGCAGTCCGTGATGAGGTCACACTCTGGGTTGGTTTTCCTCAGACACGTCTCGTCAGCACACGCATACGTCAAGTCTGTACACTGCACACCTGGCAGCACACGCAGGCAGGAACACACACTCACACACATACATATGCAGACATGCACAGGCACGCACACACAATCACAGACACACACACACACACACACACACAACCACCCATACCCACAGAGATCAGGTCACATATGCAGATGTTTAAAAAGTGGAAAACACACTTCCTGTTTCCACTGATCACCTGAAGACGTGTGTGTGTGTGTGTGTGTGTGTGTGTGTGTGTGTGTGTGTTTCCTACTTTCAGTGCAGTTCTCCTCATCGGTGGCGTTGGGACAGTCAGGGTGTTGGTCACACACCTTGTGGTAGTCCACACACCGACGGTCCACCAGACACTGGAACTGGGCCACACACACTGACACACACACACAAAGGGAAACACATGTGGTGAGACACTTTCTCAGGGGCTATGATGACATGTAAAAGGCTGTGGGTTTTTGTTCGTGTTTTTGTCTATTTGTGTTTATTGTTGTTTTTATTAAGTCTTTTTTTGTGTTTTTGTGGGTATAATTGTACATTTGTCAATTTTTACCACAGCTTTCTTCGTCCAGGCCGTTTGGGCAGTCCTTGATCCCATCGCAGGCAGAGACACAAAGACCGTTCAGAGTGCACAGGAACTGACCGGGACATGCTATGAACACACAAGCACACACACACACACACAGACACACGCACTTTACAGTCAAGTAATGTATAGTTTCAATACGTGGCATATACTGTCAATATTTTCAAACTCAACTCTCATGTCGATACATACAGTACATTGCTACTACTACATAATGTGTGTATAAATGTATTTTCTCTCATTATTTTATAGTTGTATCTCTTTTTTATTCCACTATACTCCTCTTTCAGTGGGTCAAACAACGGACCGATGGCTGAGCGGTGTGTGGGCAGGACATACGCTCTGATAGGTTGAAGAGGCTGTACTGTAGCTGCAGGCCCGGCCCAGTGAGGGCCACGTCGGAGGTCATGCGGACGGTGGTGGAGGAGGAGAGGACAAACAGACGCTCTCTGTAGGGCTGGTGGCCTCTGGTTCCACAGAACCTGACGGTGGACAAACAACAACAACAACAACACAATCATGAACAACACCAAGCACAAATAACACAAACAGAAACGACACAAACCCAAACAACACAAACATCACAAACAACAAACAAGCAACACAAACAAAAACAACACAATACAATTTTTATAATTGCTTTTATTAATCTGTCTCTAACGTCTCTAATGTTCTTTAACATTAAAGACATTAGAGTCTATTAGTCTATTTAAAATCTCTTAGTGACCTTGTAATGCTTAGAGGTACCACAGTTTTAAGAATGGTGATTTGTGCCCTCTGCTATTGAAATTCTATTAATTTAGTCCTTGGTAGTCATGCTGTTAGCAATACTAATATTATACTATCTTGACAATGACACCAAATCTTCTGTCTCTTACACTCTTGTTTCCTGCCTCCCCGTCTCCCTCCCTCTGCTCTCTCTCTCCCTTCAGTGGATGTTGGTACCTGCTGTTCTCAACCAGCCACTGGCCCTGGGTGCATGGCTGCTGGAAGCTGGCCCTGGTCAGTTCATAGCCCTCAAACTCCAGAGACAGGCCATAAGCCGAGTTAGGCATCTGGTAGAACATGCACATAGACACATGAACATAAAGACAGACAGACAGACAAACAGACAGGCAGACAGACAGACAGACAGAGAGAAAGACAGACACTATTCATTTGTGGATGGTTAATGGATAGATGGACTGTTAAATGATGAATGGTTAATCGATGGATGGTTAATCGATGAATTGTTAATCGATGAATGGTTAATCAATCAATTGTTAATCGATGAATGGTTAATCGATGAATGGTTAATCGATTGGATGGTTAATCTATGAATGGTTAATCGATTGGATGGTTAATCTATGAATGGATGGATAGTTGATCTATGATTCAATGGGTGGACGGACGGATGCAGCGAGCAGGTCTCACAGTGAAGGTCCAGGTGCAGTTGGTGTCGGGCGGGTAGTAGCTTGGGTAGAAGGGCGTTCTGAGGGAACCTTGAACCCCCGAGACTGCCTCCAGCCCAATACTGCCATTGCACTCTAGAGGGTAGAGATAGATGGACCAAACACTGACTGGCAGCTGTAGACCCAAACCTGTGTTTAAAATCACTGGGATGTGCCGTTTGTGGATTGCACGGACAGTCTACGTCACATTGCTGTGGACACACAGTTCCAACACTGTGCTTACGGAGCTCAAAGATGTCAGAGGTGCACAGTTGGACAGCTAACACATGGTGATTATAAATTCGATGTGAAGCTGGAGTAAAAAGCCAAGACAAGACATTACAACTAAGGAAAACATGCTTGATTAACTTATTGGGGAGAAACTTGTGTTATTATGTACATTATGCCATGTGTGCACTTTTTTTTCATTGGTCAAATTCAAATCTAAACACATTCTGGGATAGTTCTTCTTCCCCAACCTCAAAGAGCCAACATCTGCATTGGCTTCACTTATAGGAACCTCTGGATGGCAAAATACAACGTGCAAAATAGAGTGGTAGTGAGGAGTGGGAGTGAATAAGGACCATATTGGGACCCAGCCAGAATACTGGAGCAACACTTGTCCTCCAGGGTGATCTTATTCCCTACTGCTGTGAGAACGCTTTAACAGATGACTTGCTACGGTCAGTTGGCCTTGCAGTTAATAGCATTCATCTTCCAATCCTGGGGTTTCCCAGCAGGAACCCCTACTGCTGTGTAGCAGCGTGGTATCAGAACACAGAGACTCGCACTAGCAACTATCTGGGCAGTGTTCCAGAGAGGCGCTCGGGGCGGACAAAGGCAGGCAAGTTGCATGTTGAGAGGAAGACATTTTGATGATGTTTTTCTTCCTGTGGATTGCCCGCAGGAGGTCTTTGTTCCGGTAATTAAAGCCAGCTAAACCAAGGCTCACTTCATATGTGTGACTTCTTTCAATTGATTTGTGGTAGGTGGTGGCAGAGTAACCACTCCAATATTCTAAGTCAGCAAGAGGAAATGTGATTTAATTCTCGTAATATAAAGCCAAAACATTTTTAGCTTGGAGCGTTGACCGGAGCGAGTTGGCCTTTCAAGTCCCTCCTTTGATGTGCCAAGTATGGATAGTCTCTGATTTGGAATAATGGCGCCCCCCTGTAGAAGGCATATCTATACCCTGTAAACTGTTATATGCACGGTGTGGACCAATGGGTGACATCATTGACATTACACCCATGTTATTGATAGTCTATGGTTATGTGTTTGTCAAGTTAACAGAATAAATAATGTGAATGTTTGACCTTGAATTGGAGAGACTTGCACATCCAAACTACATTACGTAGGAGTGTGATAGAAGCGTGCGTGTGAATTGTAGTAGTAGTGTTAACGTTTCGATCCCGGACCTTCGTCAGATTGATTATGAGCGTTATCTCTGAACAAGGTCATGGAAAGAAAGGTTACCACAATGACCTTGGTGTAACACTCACGCAACATATAGTTTGAGAATGATGTCAAGGTAAGTTTAACTTTGATTTTTTGTTGTCTTGGAGGCTCCTCCTACCTTGCTTCTCCCAGGACTGAGCCGACAGGGAGACGGAGCATGGGGAGCTGTACTGCCACACCACCGCCATCCACTGGCCAGAAGAGAGCACTCGAACCACAGGCTCCAGCCTATTGCAGCCATACACTCTGGGGGAGGGAGGGAGACAGAGAGGGGAGGGAGGGTGAGAGGGGGAGGAAGGGTGAGAGGATGGGAGGGTGGTTGGCAGAGGGAGTGAGAGTGAGGAAGGGTGTTAGAGGGTGGGAGGGAGAGGGAGGGAGATAGAAAGGAAGTTGGAGAGAGACTAGGAAATAGTTAGGGAGAGGTTTCGGAGATAAGGGTTCGAACCCAGTTCCTTTGGGAGTACAAATGGAGTACTAACCCTGACACTATCATGCCCCACCCTCCCCCTAAATATAACTGTTGTAGAGCTGCTCTGAAAGGCTGATGCGCCAGTCACTCACGAGGCGATGAGGTGGTGGGGGCTGGGGGTGAGGGCGTCATACAGTAGCAGCTGGTCTCCACAGCTGGGCAGCAGCCACTCCACACGGACCTCCAGCTGGGAGCCAGGGGGCGCCTGCAGGTGCCACAGGCAGGAGGAGTGCCTGGCGTCTGGGCCCCCCAAGGCCACAGGGAGGCTTCTGGTCTCCACCCTTTGGTAGTGGTAACAGTCTGGTGGGTTTAGACCAACGGGTAGAAGAGAGGAGGTGTTAGTTGTTGTGGTGGTTCTGATTTGTTCAAAGCTGATGGGTTCAGTGTTGTGATTGTTCAGGTCATCCTCATGTCATTTTATTGTGCACGTACTACCACATTTAAATAGTTTCAGTATTTCAGTATGAGTTTGCATACATCAACTTGACTTGATAATTGGTTCAGTGTTGTGACCTGATTGGTCCAGGGCTGATTGGTTAAATTTTGTGATTGTTTCAGAGCTAAATGGTTCAGTGCTGTGCCTGTTTGGTTCAGACTTGATTGGTCCAGCATATGTACATGAAAACTCTTTTCTTTCTATTGTTTTCTTTTGATGTCTTTCCCCCTCCATACCCTCCTCCCACTCTTTCTTGGTCTCACCTGTGACTGACAGGGAGGCGGGTTGCAGGAGGTACCCCAACCCCTCCTCCTGACACATCTGGTACCTGGTCAGGCCCTCTCGAAGGATGTCCCCCACCCGGCCCAGCGACACCTCCTCGACCCGGCTGGCTGGCACCGACAGCAGCACCCGGAAGTGGACCACCAGACTGCCCTCTCTGCAGGCACACAAAGGTGGTAAGGTGGGAAGGCAGGGAGGGTAAGGGACAGAATGGGGAGTGTTAGGTAAAAATGCATGAAGAATTTGTATCAGAAAAAACATGATGAAGCTAGCTTGATTTAAATGATCTCTAAATAATAGTGAAGTTAAATCATGGCACTTCCTCAATACGAAAACTTTAGTGAGAGAGATATCCATGATGTTTGACATCATACCAGGCCACACAGAGGCTGCGCTTCATTAGCCACTCAACATGCCCTTGTGGACTTCCCCTGTGCACTCGCCCTCAAGGGAATCCCCATCACATGTGTTGTTCCATTTGTCTGAAGGGAAAAGGGAATTTGGTGAGGAGACCCTCGGAGAGCTGTGGAAGTGAGTCAACAATGACAGTCACTCAGACGTGTTCATCACCCACAATGTCCTTGCTCATTGAAATGAGTCTGCAGGTATTTCTGATGATTTATCAAATGTAATTCCCCGCTCCACCCTGCCTACTATAACTCTGCTCTCCAAGGTGACCTATGCTGTTAGGTAGACCATGGGCTGAGGGGAAGTTAATAAGAGGAAGTGGAACCGCCAATGAAACGCAGCAGTCATTTCAGTCTTTTATAACTCTGTCTTCCGATACGTCATGAAACATCGCTTCCCCCATACCCGAAAGCGAACACAGCTGTGGAGTTGAGGTATCGATAGAGATGTGAGTCTGTGATTATTTTCTCCACCTGAATAACAGAGGACAAAACGAGAGATTGTTTCCTACAGTATTTTTACCTGTAGCCAGGCCATAGTGCAGTTCAAGTTATTCCACACCGTCTATAACTAAAAGCATGAGCCTTAGTCGCATCCAAAGTATTTCTTATACCCGAGTACAGTGTTGAATAGATCCCTTTTCCAGAAGTTATTTCTACATCTGCTCCAGTGTAGAATATGGGTAATCTCCCCACCCATCTTGTTTTAAAAGGTGACATTGTGATGTAGTTTTGTGAATGATGAAGTATTTATTCCACATTAGAAGGAACTAAAAAGGAGACTTATCTGTCTCCTTTTTTTAAATTGTTATCAATTACACCCGCTGTCATGTTTCTGATATTATGGTTTTGTGTGTAAACAAACAAAAAGGTTACCACGTGGTTCTCTACGCCCTGAATCTCAATGGTCTGGGTCTCTATGGTGTGGGTCTCCTGCCATGGCAATCTACGCCTTCATAGAGACCATCTACGGTCTCTATGAAGTTGGTCTCTACGCCATGGATCTTTATGGTCTGGGTCTCTACGGCCTGGGTCCCTACGCCCTGGGGCTCTAATCCCTGGCATTGCCCTGGGTCTCTACACCCTGGGTCTCTAATCCCTGGCTCTTTACGTGGTGGGTCCATACTCCTTGGATCTCCACTAAGTTTGCATGTGTGGTTCTCCATCCCGGCATGTAAATGTACTGGTCTGGAGAGGTGCACGCAGGCTACGAGGCTTCCCCTTTTGGTCACACCGGAGACAGATAAATTAAGCTTGAGGCTGACCAGGTCCTGGACATGTCTGGCCTGGCTCCTGAACTCTGGGCTGGTGTCAGAGGTCAGACCAGCTGTCAGCTCCCTGTTTAGGATGGAGAAGTAGGCAGTGTACTTCTGCTGCACCCGTGGCTCCAGCACCCACACCCTATAATCTGTCACACACACACACACACACACACACACACACACACACATACACATACACATACACATACACACACACACACACACAATAAACCAATAAACACATTAATCAATTAACCAATCAACTAATCAACACATTAACCAACAAATACATGGAAGACAGAGACAGAAAGAGAATTGACCAATGAACACATTAACCAACCAATATATTATTTGCTAATCATTTAATAAATAAATCCAGCTATCATGAGAATAAATTAGTTAATCAATCAAGAGTCTTGTATATATGCATGTGTGCCTGCTGTGTGTGTGTGTGTGTGTGTGTGTGTGTGTGTGTGTGTGTGTGTGTGTGTGTGTGTGTGTGTGTGTGTGTGTGTGTGTGTGTGTGTGGGATGGAGGGGGAGGCAGAAGTTTGGGGGTGGGTAGGAGAGGGAGTGAGAGTGAGGAAGGATGTAAGAGGGTGGGAGGGAGTGCAAGGGAGATAGAAAGCGACTTAGAGAGCCAAGGAAATAGTGAGGGAGAGGTTTCAGAGAAAAGGGATTGAACCCAGTTCCTTTGGAAGTACGAATGAGAGACCCACTGTGTAACCCTGACACTAGCAGTGTGTGTGTTTGTGTGTGAGTGAGATCATGCTGCCCACCCAGGAAGTACCACACCAGGGCCGCACCTCCTGCCAGGATGACTGCGATGATGAGGGCCAGGAGGACGGCCAGGAGACACTTGCAGGACCCTGATTTATTCACACCGGTTATCTCGGTCCATGGAGCCGCTGCCTGGAGCTAGTGGGGGTCCAACAACAACAACCCTGAATACTTACCCACGTAAGCTACAACGTGGGTCTACATGTACACGTGCTCGCGTGATAAATGGTTAAGCAATAAAGTTTCAAACAAGTTGGGTCGGAAAAAGTACTGACGAAACAAGTTAAACTTTGACCGCAGATATTTTTAATTTGTTGCGATACTAATCAAGCAAAACTTTTTTTCAACTCAATCATAATAGTTCAATGGTTCCTCTCGTTGTTTTTGCCGCCATCGGTTAGCAAAGACTAGGCCTACATTTAATTGGAGAGCTACTACGGAAGTGTCATGCATTCACTTCAGGAAAACAAAATTGTACTGTTATTCTGAATTAATGAGATAATTATTTCGGAATTCAGAGAATAGAAAATTTCTGCTAATTTTTCAAAGTTAAAGGTCCAGAGTTTAAAATGTAATATAATCTAGCGGTGGGGTCGATCTGAATGGGACTCATAGGCCTACTCATTCTCCATGAAAACTTATTTTGGAATTTTGAGAAAATAATCTCAGAAACATGGAAAAAATATTATATTGACATTTTGGTAGATCGAAGCCTATTCATCATGATCAATTTGATAATCTCAATAGCCTATGATATATGGAATCTATAGCACATGCCTTTGTCTATATAATAGCCTAATAGACGATTATTTAGCAGGCCTAGTCGTCTGCATACATATCAGATCGTAAATGACTTTGCCTCAACAAATAGCTCTCTATTTGGCTTAATATTCTGTATCATATGGTTTACACTATTAAAGCTATTATCGGGACTAAGGTCACAAAGAAAAGGGGAAAGCTATTAATCCATAGGCCGCGCGTGCTTCGCTGCATTTACCTGTTGGTCCACTCCCGCAGGTGAGACCCCAGAGTTCTTGACCCGCGGCTCGATGGAGCCATGCCGATGAGCCATTACACAACGCGGACTTGATTCTTAAAATAACCATTCGTTTTGCACGTTTTTAGTCAGACAACGTTTCGCAAGCACAAACACCTACATGATCCTCGCACAACGTCGCCGATTCTAGTCTTATTTGTCCAAAGATAAATATCGGTCAAATATTTTCCAAAGATCACCTAGGCCTATATCCAATTCGTATAATATTGCTGCTGTGTTGATCTCCCAATCATTCGCAATTAAAAAAAAATCGCCTCCAATCTATCGTTAAACAAGACATCTAATCCATCCATCTTCAGGTGAAGCTGCGAAGCAGTCAACAGGTTTGTGACGTAAAGGGTTGACACCCAGCAACAGCGCTTTAAGGGAACCTAAACTGTTCAAATAGATACCCAAATCCCCTCGGACTAGCTCCGGCTATAGAGGGCTGTATTCACCTACGCTATTTGCTTGGTTTCTTTGAAACGTTAAACCCCCGTTGATGCTTAACATATGCTATGTAATATAAATTATGCAGTTATCGTAGGTAATTAGGGGTTTAACGATGTACTTCAATGTGTAGTCCAATGCGTGCCAAAGTTCATACTCAATAATTAATAATCAGTTTTGAATGCACAAATGTCCCAAACAATTGGTATTGTTCTTGAATGATAATATGACACATTCATCATCATTAGTGATTATTATTGATTATAAACATAATATGACATACAATTTTTCAGTTGTATTCAGTTTTTCAGTTGTGTTTACAGTAGCATATACAGGGGTGATAGTAGAAAAAAATCATAAGCCTGAACTTTTTTCCCTGGGAGGTAAGTGGGCCCCTAAGCCAAGATATATGCCCTGATCAACATAATTGTCAAGAGGGATCCAGGGGTATGCGCCCCTGGAGGAAAATTTGCCTTAAATGATAGATTCTGGTGAATTTTGTGGAAATAAATTGACAACATTCAGACATAAGATGAACAAACCAAATCCTATATTACAGTAGCATCTTTGTGTAGAGCACCAGAGCTCTTGGGACCCTGGGCCTGGTAGGCCTGTTCAGTAATCCATCCCTGATTTTAACTAGTCACTTACCTGCATACTTTTTTTTTTAATTGCTTGTATAGCATACTGAGACTACAGATACTACAGCCATACCAAGAAAGGTCAGTAGGTGGAAATTATAATACTCCAAAGTAAACTAGGAATTGATTAGTAGCCTAACCATTGACTAAGGGCATGAACAAGGTGACATTCATTTTTCTGCAAAATATGCACCATTTATTTAAAATACATTTTGAAACAGTTACAGTGCAACAAAAACGTATATAATACTACAACCCTAAAGTTGTTTATTCAAAACAATTTGCTATTAAGAGAATACTATTTAATAGAAAACAAAATATATAGCTTACTAAAGATAAGATAGACTATTATAAGATAGCTTGCATGCTGCCTCGAGACAGACATATAGTAGGCTACTTGAAAAGAATAACTAAGTAAAAGTATAAATACCATAACTGAAAATGACTTTGGTAAAAGTTAAAGTCTCCTAAAGGAAAATTACTTGAGTAAAAGTCTTAAAGTAGCTCACATTAAATGTACTTAAGTATCAAAAGTATCTGGTGAAAAAATATACTCAAGTATCAAAAGTAAAAGTACAAGTATTTACAAGTATAACAAGTATAACAACCCAAAATTATTCTCCCCTTGTTTTTTATTTAACTTTTTCAGGTGAATGAAATGTGGTATAGAACTTTTTTTTATTTTCTTCCAAAAGTATCTACGAACTAAGAACTACCGGTATGTGTTGTGGTC
The DNA here is from genome assembly GCF_964030765.1 of Micromesistius poutassou. Classification (NCBI taxonomy): domain Eukaryota; kingdom Metazoa; phylum Chordata; class Actinopteri; order Gadiformes; family Gadidae; genus Micromesistius; species Micromesistius poutassou. The sequence continues at coordinate 11,113,678 of NC_140273.1, forward strand.
TTGATCTCTTCCCTAAACTCTTCCTTACGCACTGGGGTAAATGAGACAAAAAGGAAACAAAACCAGGGGGAAATGAAACAAAAGCTGAGTTTATGCCGTTGTTTGCCAGTCACAAGCTATTTCAGCTGAGCTCAGAAAGGATACACAGCAAAAAAAACAAGAAAACTGTTTTGGTAAATAGCCTTGACCCAGATTAGCATGATCTAGTCATGCGTTCTTCTTACTATACGTGGAAAAGCGGCATAGCCGCTTTTCCACGTATAGTGGTACAGTGGGATTTTGCCCAAACAAATTTCTGTGTGACCAATCAGCGAACAGAGGAAGTGGCCGAGAACGATGACGTCGAAGTAGCGACGTATTGTCAATGACAAGACCCAGCCTCGACAGTTGACTGCAAACATTATCTCTGTCCTTACTATCGAATATTAATGTAGAATTTGTAATTGTTCCTTGAACTCTAAAATTAGATGAACAAAACCTGCAGCTATCGTTGACAGACATCTTCACGCTTCATCTTGTTTTGTTTGTGTACACAGCCTGCGCATGCGCGCAACGTAGTTTCCGGCCGGTCCCGGCGTATGACATACGTCACGACCAAACGCTATTGCGATTGGTTATGGCAGATCCAGAGTGGCACTGGGCAGATCCAATAGTTTTAAACTTCAACAGACACCCGCCTCCAAGTGATTGAACGTTTGCCAATTACAGCAGTTCCAGACCTTCTGTACAAATGAAATGAAGTACGATGGTCTGGTAGCACCAGGCTAATTCAGAGGCCCCTGTCCAAACCAACCTTACAAGCACGCTGGCTACCAAACTACCAACCAAAGGTGAAAAACACGAGACAACTAGCCCAACTAACAGCAGTAAATACAAAAAATAATAATAACAATAATAAACAAACAAAAAAAAGGTACAATGTACCTATCCTATCCTATGGCTATCACAGTTTAAAAACAGCAATGCCACCTTCAACAGACCCAGATTAGATTAGATGCGTAGATAGACAGATTTCGCACAGTTTTCTGTTTTCCGTATGTGAAATAATAGAGTGAAATAATAGAATAGAGTAATAATATAATAGTAGAATAGAGTGAAAGCGCCTCTCCGATCTTGGGAAGTGATGTCAAGGTGTGTTCACACAGCACTTCGCCCCGCGACACGTTTCAATGTTAAGTGAACGTGGAGACGCGAATCGGGCGAATTTTTTTTTCGCCTATTCGCGCGACAAGATTTGATTGACAGCGCGAAATTTTTCCACGTGAACGGCGAGCGCGTTCACGTGGATTCGCGCCGCGAATTATTCGCGGCGCGAATAATAAGTTGAAACATTTCAACTTCTTCGCGGCATTCGCGTTGAAACAGCCAATCAGCGTTCACTCCCTGTGGGTAACGTGGGTGAAGTAACGTAAAACAGCCAATCAGCGTTCACTCCCTGGGTGACGTCACGTAACAGCCAATCAGTTCACTCCCTGGGTGAAGTAACGTAAAACAGCCAATCACCGTTCAACCGTTCAGTGAACCGCAGCTTGGAGGAGAAAGTGATTGTTGCCGTTTGCGACTCCTGCTCTATATCTACATATAATATATAAATATCTATATCATATAATATATATGATATATATAATATCACGGCACAAAGCGGTGTGCGCCTCCGGATTATATTATTAACCCATAAACGACGGGCTCTCCCTCTTCCACAACAGGTACAGACACACATCTCGGCCATGGTTGATGAGAATGAATTGGCATGAATGACCGTTGTCAGGCAAAAAAAAAATTCGCCCCGCGAATGCACACAAAAATGCACAGCGACAGATTATGATTTGTTGCGCGGCAACATTCGCCTATTCGCGTGAATAGGCGAAATGGGACAAAGTGCGGTGTGAACACACAGTCAGACCACGCGAAAGCGAACCAGATTTTATTTTATTTTTTCGCAGACACGTCGGTATGCCATCAGCCCTGCATATATCCGCCACTAGAGGGTAGCAATGTGCTGGTATTTGTCATGGAAGCGCCATCTTCCGAACTAAATGACAAGGATGAACTCGTTCCTTGCCCTGGGAAAAACAAGGAACTCTGGATGAGTGAACTAGGGAGGCGCAGTTCTGTGTCAGAAAGCGGAGGATATGTAAATGTTTTTGTGCCAAGAGAGAAATCCACTTCCTCCAGACTCTCCTCACTGACTTGCTCCTCCCCCCCACTGCCTACACCTGAATCAGGGCTCTGGGTTCTAGCTTCCAGCAATTTGAACTTTTCATAGTCCAAACAAACCTCCAGTGAGCCCTGACCTATGATATCTCCACGGGCGACTCCTTGACTCAGCAACTTTTCAATCTGCGATTCTTCTCCCTCCTCCTCTGGACTCTCTGGCCCTCGAGACCCATCATCATCAGCCGGGCTGCCTCCTCCTTCTCCCACCTTTTCGTATTCCTCGCAGACCTTCATGGACTCAGTAGTGCCGATTCGAGGGCCGGAGATCATGTTGAGTAGATCCAGGTCCCATGGGGCCCTTCCTTCTACACCCTCCCTCTGGTTCTCCTCTGATTCTCCCATTGCCTCCTCACCCACGGCTCCCCCGCCCGTGGGACCGTAAGGGGAGTCAGCGCTGCAGGGCTTCAGGTTCCCCTTGGGCGGGCTGAGGAGGGAGGAGAGGGGCCGGACGTGGAGGAGGAGGGGGGGATAGCTTGGGTTGGAGTAACTGGAGGAGGCCTTGAGGTTCAGTGTTGCAGACCAGTGGTTGGTGACCTCCACTGAGGAGATAACATCAAGCCCAGTCAGGGTGTGATGGGACTCGCTGGTGAGGCTAGGCTTCAGCCAGAGCTGTAGGACGACCAATGGAGAAGAGTGTGTTTTAATGTGGCGTGTATCATCACACTGTCTTATATTGAAGAATCAACAGCGACGTAGAGGGAATGGGATGCATGTCATTAAGGAGCAGGAAAGGGATGGCGTCTCGCTTTCAGACCCCCGGAGCCACTACACTTTCACACCGCAGCCACTGCTAGCCTAGTCGCTACATGATCTCTCTATCCACTGTGCTTTTGTAAACTTTTGTAAATTCTTTAAAAATACCAAGTACTTCCTGTGCTGATTTGGTGATTGAATCAGAGGCCTGTACCTGATATTTTGGTTTCATTGCAGAGGTGCTGTAATCTTTCAAGCAGGGAAAGCTTTTAGCCCTAGCTGGAAAAAACAATTTGTAGCAGGAACATTTCTAAACATTTTAAGGCTAACCTGAGATTTGCCGTCAGGCCAGAGTAAGTGATCCAGGTTTGGCAGAGGAGGACCCCTGATCTTCTTCACCATATAGACCCTGAAACACAGAAGCAACTCAAACAACCAACCAACCAATCACATGATCAATTAAAAGTGTGACAAAGTCAGAATCATGAGACACACACACACACACTTTTAGGAAATGGTATACTTGTGGGGACCTCAACACTTACCAGGTGTCTCTGTCTGTCTTGCAGACGATGATGGCTAGGGATAGAACCACTATTGCACCTACGACTGCTGTCACCAGAGGTTCCCACTGTATACCAAATTCTCCTTAGGACCAGACAACACAGGGCAAGGTCAGTTCCCCTTTCGTCTCTTGTTTTCATACAATTTCCAACAGAGAGATAAGCAGAGGCTGCTGTGATCTGTTGTGGTAATCGATGGCATCTAGTCTCCTCTGGTTCCTCCTATAAGTAAACACAACATACAAGGAAGGCCTGGAAGGCCTGGAAGGCCTGTGAAGGCCTTTGACCGGTTCTTCAATCACCTGTGTCTTTAATCAACGTTTCCGTCCCGACGGCAGAGACCCATGTCAATACAGGGCTCCAGTCACTCCACTCTGAAGTGTACACAATCTCGTTAGGCCGGACTCGGCTGCGCGCCTGGTACTGCCCTCCCTGCTTCAGCCTGGTTAAATTCACCTGGCACAGGGGTTGGCACAGGTCGGTCAGGTCGGGCTCATTCTAAGCAGAAGAAAAAACAACGAGAAGAGTTTCATAATGTACGTGATGGACCTATTGAAGTTGTGTTGTGATGAGTTGTGTTTTGTTCTGTTGCGTTGAGGGAAATTTTGTGCCACAAACACACACACACACACACACACACACACACACACACACACACACACACACACACACACACACACACACACACACACACACACACACACACACACACACACACACACACACACACACACACACATATAAACCCCTACCGTCCATGGTTGACCTTCTTGTTTCCACTGCAGTTGGATCACACGCTGGTCAACTCTTAACAATCTAGGCACCTCAGAGAACAAGGAGACGATGGTCAGGTTGACCTCAGGCCTGCTGGGTGGCTTCAGCTTTACTACGCACAGACACACACACCAAACAAGTAAAAGGTGTGTTCAGTGTTAAGGTTGGCCCTGGGCTATGAGCAGTGAAGGGAATAAAGGGTTAGGTTAAGCTTAGTACTTACTGTGGTCTGCTGGCCTGTAATTGATGCTGGTGTAAACAGACTCACAGTCCAGAGAAATGTTCCAGCTATCTGTGTGATGAAACACCTGAGGGGGAAAACGTCAACAAGGAGAACACTTATTCTTGACCACTTGAGGGTTAGAGTTTTGGTTAGGGTCAGGGTTTAAGGGTTAGAGTTACCTGGCCTACCTAGTTAGGTGTAATTGGGTGGTTAGGGTTAGGGTTACTTTGATGGTTAGGGGATATAGGGTTAGGGTTACCTTGAGGGGTAGGGTTAGGGGATAGAGAGTTAGGGTTACCTTGAGGGGTAGGGTTAGGAGATGGGGGGTTAGGATTACCTTGAGGGGAAGGGTTAGGGGATAAAGGGTTAGGGTTACCTGGCTCTTGGGTGGTGGTATGACCAGGCTGCATGCTCTTAAGGCTGGGTGAGCGGGGTCCAGGGGCCTCAGATCACATTCAGATTTTGTCCTTCATTCCGGGCAGTAATGAAAGTAGTATTAGTATCAGAGTTTCATTATAGTATATTCTGTTGTTCTATTCTAATCCTGTTCTGTTTATTTTTTGCTTTATTCTATTTCATAGCTCTAGCTCTGTGCCGATCTGTTCTATCCTATGCCGTTCAGGGTCGGTGCTGTTTTGTTATTTTCAATGATATTCTAGTTATGTTCTTTTCTATGGCATGCTATTCTATGTTATTCTATGTTATTCTAGTGTGGTCTGTTTTGTTTGAACATAGTGGCTATTACACTGAAGTAGGAATTCATTATTGTCGGTTAGATGTATTCTATATACCTTGGACTTGTAGAACCTAATGTATAGGGGCCGTGCGTAAACTGCATGAGCTGGTGTGAAAATGACGCAATAACTGCCCTCGCGCACAGATCACAAAGCGATTTGTTGCATGTCACACACTTCTGAAGTTGTGAAGGTCTGTGATGAGTTGCAGTCCACAGCCACGTCCCAATATAAATGCCATGATTGTGTGTGACTGCCTGAGCACTTTGCAAACGGCGCATGACCGCAACTATAAATTAAGCTCAACTCTCCGTCCCGATAGGAGAGACTCAGGACACTGCAGGTTTTTTAAACCTTCATAAAGTTAAACAACATATCTTCATAAAAGCGGAAACAAAATGATCCAGAGGGGATCTGTGTCTGCCTGGTATGTATATGTACTTAGATCTCCGACTGATTTTTGCGGTCTTGAGCTTGCATGAGGTGGCAGCCGTGATGTGAGAATACTGGGTCGATAATGAGCTGTTCCAATCACAGGAGATGGTTGTGTCGAAGTCACACAGACATTTGAGACCTGGGGGATGGAGACAGAAAGGTGATTTTACAGCTGCCCCGGGACTCAGATGTTTTGCATAAACTGATCCAGAGACGCACCGAACCTGAGTTGAAACCTGAATCTGAAACGGGTTGGGATTACGCCGTGAGTCCTGTTTAGTTACAGATATATTCTACGAGAAACTATTTGCGAGCAGTAGCCTATGATTGAGCTTTCATAAGAGGATTTCTAGTGTGGCCGGCCGGTCTACAAGGTGTTGATTTTAATCCCTTACAGACACTTTGTCTACGAATATTGTTGTCCAGGACAACATGCATGCATATTTTATGGTTCATAATTAGCCCCTCTGCTGCGCCCACTTATGTGTCATGTCCTGATGATTGTAAAACCACTGTATTTAAGCAATTGTTTATCTATGTATTTAACCTTCCAGTTAGAATGGATCATCAATAACTGTATTATGATCAAAGAGTTATCGGGGGATGAAGATAAAAATACACCGTATCGTTGTTTCTTTCAAAAACTAGAACCTACAACCCTAAAACATTGTCTGTTCATATCCCCACCACAGTCCCACAACGGAAACGAAGGGACTGTGTGTAATTGTTGAGCGCAGGACGAATCACTCACTGCGATTCAGGCCATAGGCGGTGGGCAGAGACAGAGACGCGGCCAGGAGAAGCAGCAGGTGACGAGAGCGACGCGAGGCATCCCCTCCCCGTCCCCATGTCCCCATGTCTCTGGTCCTCTGGGAGACTTCAACCAAGGTAGGTCCTCGCTGGCTGAAGCAGAGTGGCTGCGTGGCTCGGTAGTACTGCCGTTTAAATACCTCGGCTCCTCCTCCTCATCCTAAACGATGGAGGACAAAGAGACATAGTTGATAAAGCACCACCAACTCTGACATCCGTTTGAGGAGCAATGTCTGCTGGTTTCACAACCACAAGCGCCATCCTGTTATTTTCAGTATCGCCACACCTCACGTGTATGCAAACACGCAGTCAGGGAGAGCTCCCCGCAACAGGTGAACTGAAAAAGCAGAATTAGTGACTCCATCGAGTCATGAAAACATGTGTCTGTGACGTTGCCATGACTCCACAGACCTATTTTGGTTCTTGTTCTTGCCCTAAAACTTGTTCTGACCCCAATGTGCTTTCACACTCGTCTTTTGTTAGCCTTTAAAAGGTGAAAAAATATTATTACCTGCACAGCTTTCTGTATCACATCACATGTTATGTTCAGTGTTCTAAATGAACTTTTTTGATTAACAGCCAATCAGAATTTCCACTAGCCAAATTTTTTGTTGATATTTGTTGTTGATATTCTCAATCTCATCCCCTGCCTCCTTCCTCTCTGTTGTATCTAAATTCGAACTAAATAATATCAAATAACAGCATGTTCAACAATAGAGAAAATAAAAGTGCAGCTGTGTCATAACTTGCATCAAGTTCAAAAATAGAGAAAATAAAAGTGCATCTGAAAGAAAAAGGAGTGAGACTGGATCTGATAGCAGCCTATTCAGGAGCGGAGGAGTCAACTAAAACCGTCAACAGTGGATGATGTGCTTTTTTGCACGGCAATCTAAAAGCACCACGCCAAACACCACTAGTGTAATTCCCCGGCGTTCCATCTTACGTGTCTAATTTTCCTTTGGATGCGGGTCGGGCGTCGGTATCAATTTATAGCGGGTCTGGTCGGGTGCGGAATGTAAAATAAAAAAGTTTTGCGGTTAAGGATTGGTGCTGTTTGCAAATAAGAGCCGTGCAGCCGGACTCTGCTCTGCTTATCTCTCTCCACTCAGCTCTGCCTCTGGCTCACACACATTCTGCCCCGGCCCTCTGTTCCCCTCTGACTCGCGTCTCTTTTTTTAAATCCCCTTCAGCGCGAAACATGTATTTGCCACATCTTGCTCCAACTGTTTTTGACTGACTATTTTAAAATGTTTAGCTACCCTGGCCTAAGGAGACCAGATTTATGAGGCAAAATCCGGGGACATTTTGGGTTCTGCGGTGTAAAAACCTCCAAACATATCGTTTTTTTTGGGGGGGGGGGGGGGGTCGAACGGAATTGTTGACGGGGGGGGGGGGGGGGGGTCAAATCCGGGGACAGCCGTAGCCGGGGACAGGTCACTGAAAACGGGGACTGTCCCCGGAAACCGGGGACGTCTGGTCACCCTACCCTGGCCTACACCCAAATTTAGGATTGAGTTGCAATCGGCAAGGCAGGTTAACGAGCACAGCGACACGGCACCCCCGATATAGAATGACGAGTTGGAGCGCGGCGACGGCACCTATTTTATTGCATGAACAAATATTGATATATCTTATATCGACATTCTGCTTGAAAATACGAGATATGACCTTTGGCCCATATCGCCCAGCCCTACTGTCAAGCTTTCGCTCCTACCATAAGAAATATGGAGTTTTCAGTGACATTTCCTCCCGTTTGTCGCGCCCCACTTGGACGTAGGTGCCTTCTATTTGTCTCGTAATCGCGACTTGCAGCTATTCCCCACCAGTGGGGCGCGCCCCACACAATCACGTAGCATCACGACAGTGCTCATGGGAAATGTAGTCAGTAGCCTACAGCCCAGGGAGCGAGAACGGTAGAGCGGCTCTGAGATTGACTCATGCATCACCGGCCAAACTGGCTAGTAAGTTTTTATGAACACCCGCCAAAATGATTTTTAACCCGCATTTGGCGGGTTGGCGGGTGTTAATTTAGAACCCTGGTTATGTTACCTTTGCATCTTTTTCAGTTCTTATTACCACTGCTGTCATCTGTGTCTGTAGCATGTAGGTGACAAGGTCCTTTGCCTTGTCATGCAAACTGTAATGTAGAATGACCATACAGTATTGGACATATGATTATGAATCACTTTGCCTCTTAACAAATGTACAAATTCTCAATCCACCTGCTGCTCTGTTAATTAAATCTCTCTCTCTCTCTCTCTCTCTCTCTCTCTCTCTCTCTCTCTCTCTCTCTCTCTCTATATATATATATATATATATATATATATATATATATAGCATAAAACACACTCTTTTGATTGTACTGAACTTCCTTCCCAGTCAGATTGGTAATGATGTTGGTGGTGCTTTATCAACTATGTCTTGGGATTGTCTAGTGGCTATGGGGTTTGAGTCCCAGCCGAAAGGCTCTGGGACCGATCTACGATGTCCTGAGTTTACTGTGTATGCATCCGAGGGCAAGATGCCCTAACTCTGACCCACTCCTTGATGACTTGCATCTGAATGCTCTTTAATACTGTATCTGAACTCAGTGTAACTCACTTTAAATAAAAAAAGATTTCAGGAATTAGTTGATTTTAGAGAAACTTTGTTTATTAACTTGACCACCAAACCACCCACCCACCCACCCACACATCCTGTTTTCTGAGTAGTGAGCGCAGTTCCCATTGCAATGTGGTTATAGGTGTCTGTTGCTACAATATGTGTGTGTGTGTGTGTGTGTGTGTGTGTGTGTGTGTGTGTGTGTGTGTGTGTGTGTGGTGGGGGGGAGTCAGTTAGATTCTTTCGGTCACCTGTTTAAAAGAGGACAATGGAAAGTTATGTTTCCTTCAAAACAGGTCATGATTGTAACAGCTGCACACAGTCGCACACACTTTTCAAAAGAAATGCCATGATAGCACTATGAATATGAGACGGTCAATTACAAATGGGTCAGAGAATACAAAGACAGGTCATTAAGGAGCAGGTAGGGGTTAGACAGTGAATACAGAGACAGGTCATTAAGGAGCAGGTAGGGGTTAGACAGAGAATACAGAGACAGGTCATTAAGGAGCAGGTAGGGGTTAGATAGAGAATACAAAGACAGGTCATTAAGGAGCAGGTAGGGGTTAGACAGTGAATACAGAGACAGGTCATTAAGGAGCAGGTAGGGGTTAGACAGTGATTACAGAGACAGGTCATTAAGGAGCAGGTAGGGGTTAGACAGAATACAGAGACAGGTCATTAAGGAGCAGGTAGGCGTTAGACAGAGAATACAGAGACAGGTCATTAAGGAGCAGGTAGGGGTTAGATAGTGAATACAGAGACAGGTCATTAAGGAGCAGGTAGGGGTTAGACAGAGAATACAGAGACAGGTCATTAAGGAGCAGGTAGGGGTTAGATAGTGAATACAGAGACAAGTCATTAAGGAGCAGGTAGGGGTTAGACAGAGAATACAGAGACAGGTCATTAAGGAGCAGGTAGGGATTAGAAGAGAATACAGAGACAGGTCATTAAGGAGCAGGTAGGGGTTAGACAGGGATTACAGAGACAGGTCATTAAGGAGCAGGTAGAGGTTAGACAGAGAATACAGAGACAGGTCATTAAGGAGCAGGTAGGGGTTAGACAGAGAATACAGAGACAGGTCATTAAGGAGCAGGTAGGGGTTAGACAGTGGATACAGAGACAGGTTATTAAGGAGCAGGTAGGGGTTAGACAGAGAATACAGAGACAGGTCATTAAGGAGCAGGTAGGGGTTAGACAGTGATTACAGAGACAGGTCATTAAGGAGCAGATAGACGTTAGACAGAGAATACAGAGACAGGTCATTAAGGAGCAGTTAGGGGTTAGACAGAGAATACAGAGACAGGTCATTAAGGAGCAGGTAGGGGTTAGACAGAGAATACAGAGACAGGTCATTAAGGAGCAGGTAGGGGTTAGACAGTGATTACAGAGACAGGTCATTAAGGAGCAGGTAGGGGTTAGACAGTGAATACAGAAACAGGTCATTAAGGAGCAGGTAGGGGTTAGACGGAGAATACAGAGACAGGTCATTAAGGAGCAGGTAGGGGTTAGACAGAGAATACAGAGACAGGTCATTAAGGAGCAGGTAGGGGTTAGATAGTGAATAGAGAAACAGGTCATTAAGGAGCAGGTAGGGGTTAGACAGTGAATACAGAGACAGGTCATTAAGGAGCAGGTATGGGTTAAACAGTGGATACAGAGACAGGTCATTAAGGAGCAGGTAGGGGTTAGACAGTGAATACAGAGGCAGGTCATTAAGGAGCAGGTAGGGGTTAGACAGTGGATACAGAGACAGGTCATTAAGGAGCAGGTAGGGGTTAGACAGTGATTACAGAGACAGGTCATTAAGGAGCAGGTAGAGGTTAGACAGAGAATACAGAGACAGGTCATTAAGGAGCAGGTAGGGGTTAGAAGAAAAGCGTGTTCGTTTTTCTGAATATTATCTCAGGTCAAGCCAGGAAGTTGTTGGAACGTATCGGTTGAATCTGTCTTTGCGTCGTGTAGTGCTCTGTAATGTTATGTTATGTGTTACTTTATGTAACTGTTTGACGGTGTTCTTTCAATAACCAAGTCGCCAGAGAAACACGTTGGAACATATATATTAACATTTCTTAACCAAAAATATTTTTATATCAACATTAACAGACGTGTATATCAACGTTGTGCGTTATAACGGTTCGGGTCGCTTTTGGTGCGCTTAAGGTGTTTTGGGGGAATCGAATGCGAGCAGGCTGTTATCTGCTTAGGAAATAACTTTCAAACATGGTACAGCCGACTCTTGTTCGGAATCCCCCCACCCAGTTGTACGACATATGACATCATTAAATGTTCTGTGACATGCACAAATAATTCCTGTATTGTAGCCTATACAGGAACAATGTAGAAAAGTTATTGGTTTGTGTGATAGGGACGCTGTGATGAGGTACATTAAGGATTAGAATGTAACATATTACATGATTTGGGATTACATTTAAAAGGAAACTCCCTGTTCACACACCAAAAGACAGTCAATAAAAGCTGTTATCAATTTAAAATTCCCTGTTATCACAGACTAATTCCACATCAGGGTTATAGTACACAACCCCATAGTGGGACTTAGTAAGATTCAAGACATTCTCTAACTATGTACCCTGCATGAACCACAAACACACACACACACACACACACACACACACACACACACACACACACACACACACACACACACACACACACACACACACACACACACACTAATCACACCTAATCAGATATAAACACGCACACATATTAAGATATTGACTGACTGAGAACGATGTCAAAATCCACTCTGAAAAATGTGTTTCAAATCCACAAGTTCTAGACATTTTCATATGATTCTCGATCTTAGTCAAATAATCGTTCAAATCATCTCATCATCGATCTTCATACCTCATACGTCATCAATGTAATATGGCTACACATCCAGATGTGTCACCATCCTCGTCGAAAACTCATTAATCATGTAATTGGAGATGGAAAAATATAATTATCAAAGTAAAAGTCGATGCATGTGAGTAAAACTGACCTGTGGATGTTTCCATGTCCGGGTGTTATAAATGATCTGCTGTTCAGAATGTTTTCGCAGTTTCTGTGAAAAACATGGAGGCGGGGGATTCGGCGAAATGCAGATTAGCCACAAAGCGATATGCTGACCTTTCGTATGTTACTCACGCTCTTTCACATTTCTTTTCTACATGACGAATACTAGTTAGCTCTTCCTCAATAAATAAAAAAGGAGAAATAGCATATCCCGTTGTGTAAAGGTCTTGGTTTTGGGGTTGATCCTAAAGGATACTTTATAGTTGAGAGTGTGTAGGCCTATGTGTGTGTTTGTGTCTAATAGAAAGGGAGAGATAATTTTTTATACATAAATAATTGTTAATTGATACAACCTTGTGGTTTTGTCTGGGATCGAATCAGAATATCGGAGTTCTTATTATTTTGACTTATTTAGACTTAAGTTAATTTCATGGTGAACACACTATAGTCACAATTTATTTATTATTCAGAGGAATGTGCTCGTAATCTGTATACATTATGTTTGATTAAACTCGAGTAATCGAGCTAATTAACCTGATCATAAACTGTCCCTAGGCACACAGTGACCTCTACTGGCCAATACAAGACGAATACAGGCCACCACAGGTAGTGCTTGATTGTCACCCAAAAGGTTCATTGGTTCATTCAAATTCAAACTTGTGTTTGGCAAATAGAACACGGGACACAAGGGGACGACTGTTTTTAAAGAAACCCAATTTCCACCACATGCCCAACTCCATCCTGTGCCTAGCTTAAAATCTTGCCAAAGGACTGCAGTTGAAAACTTGCCTGCTGGCTAACACTGGTACATCTACAGAAATGTAGATTAATGTGCACTGTCCTTCAAATAAATACATTTTTTTTAAAAAGTTTGCGGATGAAATTTGATAGGGCGTCTATTTTTTTTTTCCGTTGGAAAGCAATTTTTGCACATGCAATAACAATATTGGAGGTATTCCTATTTAAGAAGACGTTTGCTAAAATAAAAGTTTGAAGAATGGCTAGTGACTACGATTATGACTAGTTCCTCAGTAGGCCTACTAGTAATAATCACCTATGATTTATCTAGAAAAAAAATGGTTATGTTATTTTTCCTTTCTATTACATTTCGCTATTCGGAACGGTTTGCCTCTACGCAAGCTTTGGCCGAGCCCATTATAAAGTGGCGCCATTCACCGGATGTTGATTATCACACACGTTTTGTACGATGGTGGACAAGTTTCCCATATATTAGGCAATTCTCGAATGAAGTTAAAGAACAAGAAAATATCAATATGTCGGCGTCGATAATAAGAAGAGGCCTTGACCTGCTTAGCAACGACATTAAAGGTAGCGATGAAGATAAAATAAAAACCACACGTTGATGTTTGTTGACCCTCGATGGTTGGCTGCGCCCATGCCATGTATCTCTTTTCTTGGTTGATGTAAAATAGATTGTGTGTGTGTGTGTGTGTGTGTGTGTGTGTGTGTGTGTGTGTGTGTGTGTGTGTGTGTGTGTGTGTGTGTGTGTGTGTGTGTGTGTGTGTGTGTGTGTGTGTGTGTGTGTGTGTGTGTGTGTGTGTGTGTATAGTGCACCTGAAATGGTGTATTCAGATTAGAAGTGCACGGTAATGAGAACTAAGCGGCGAAACTCTTGACTGCCTTTATCCTTTTTTGATAAATGTTTTACAGATGTCGGTAAAGGAAAATCAAGCAGAGTAAAGAAACACCAGACTCCTAGCAACGCCAAGGTGATGGACATGGTGAGCACTAACCGGCGAGGCGTCACTAAGCAGGTTAAACGTCTGCAGGGACGCCTGGGTCCTGGTAAGAGCAAAGCCACCGTCAAAGACAAGAGGATCAAGAACGCTGTTGGTAATACTTGCATTTTTAAATAAACTTTTCACTGCATTCTCTCATTATGTAGCAAATAGTGGACAGTGGACACTAATGGTCATTAATGTATGGTTTAGAGTTTCAAGCATATACTCAATTAGCCCCATTTGTGACAAAGAAATCCTGCATATCACTATCGTACACTGTATTTTGGGGCACACAGGGATCCCATTGCAAACCTTTTGGACGAAATTAATCAACAGGCTTTTGGAGATATAGGATGGTTGATATCAACTGGACTCATTTTATTCTCTCTCTCTCTCTCTCTCTCTCTCTCTCTCTCTCTCTCTCTCTCTCTCTCTCTCTCTCTCTCTCTCTCCACCCAGAGGAGTTCAGGAAGACGCAGGGGAAGAGCCACCTGACGGACAACCTTGCCTACTTCCTGGGGAGTGGCTACATAGCCACCGACACGGTCACCAAGAAGGTCAGTATTCGTGTTGTCTGCCCACTACTCGTTGTCAGATAAGATGTGTCATGAAGGAGCATCTAAAAAGCAACAACAAAAAACACGTTGACACTTTGCCCAAAGTGTGGATTAATAGTAGAAAATAGTATGTTAGTCAACATTCCTTCCTTCAGTCATTCAAACCCTAGTTAAATGAAACACTCTTCCCGTCGGCCAATCAGATCATGAGCCAGCACACCGGCAGGCAGGCGAGGAACCGACCGGACGCGCCAGTCAGGAAGGCCGCCGAGACCACCTCCGTCTTCAGTGAGGAGGAGTTCCAGAAGTTCCAGAAGGAGTACTTTGGTCGGACCGTGGAGTAGAAGAGGCAGAATCTACAACCTTCCCTGTTTTCTTTTCTTTCTTTTCTTTATTGTTTTTATATTGTTACAATTCTGTTCATGAGCAACGATGAATACTAGTTGAAATAAATATAGCTTTTTAATGTTTTTTTCCACCCATGGCTTGAGTTCTGTCTACACAAAGATGCAGTGGTTACAATGAGGTTTATAATGTAAATTATTATTAATTATTATTAATAATTATTATTTTAAATCTTAAGAAGCAACTATTACTATCAGAAATTAGTTTCATTCCCATATGAAAACATCTCAGGGGTTCTTTTCTGAGAATTACCGCATTTTTTGCATTGTTCCAATGGTGAGAAATAAGAAATTTAATGAGAGGTCCCACCAGCATCCTCATCAATCCAGAATGCACTTTGGGCTTGGGGTGGGGGGTGAATTCAAATGCAGCTGCCTGTTCTGGCAGTGGGGAGCCCATGTGTGGCCATATAGGCACGCAGTCCTGGACCAGTTTGGCCACTGATTCATCCAAATTACCTTATTTTTGTGCATAAACTTGCTAGCCGCAGTGATAGCTGCATACCGAGATGTTGACCAAAATATTGGTTTTAAATTCAAATTATTTTAAGTTTGGGACTTTGAGTCCTGGTCACTCGTTTGAGCTTATCTGCCATTTCTAAATCTAGAGACCATAGGAATGTAGCAGGTAGAGTTGAACTTGTTCAGCCCGGAGGTTGCCTTATTCAACTCATCTTGTGTGTATTAGATGCATCAATCCCTAATGAGACCAAGTTGTTTTCAATAACAAGCCCAACATAACCTAGATAGATATAAACTTTATTTATCCCTAGGGGAAATTCAGGAACCCTGTACTGAACCCAACTATGGCACAGGTAAGGCTTTTTTCTTTTTAAAATCTGGACAATTCGTGCTAAACCTTGTGTTTTGTAAGCCTTTAATTATGTCACTTGTCTGTGTGTAGCCTATTTGTATTTGCTTATTGTTAGTTGAGAATGACTTTAAAATTCGTTACATTTTATTATTTTTCTGAAAGTACACAGACTTTCAGAACTAAAACGTCACTGTAAAGGCAGACATTATAGTCTGGCCTGAACAACTGAAACACAAACATCCTCTTTATATGAATGAATAATCAAAAAAGGCATCATAATGGGCTTGAATTTTGATTAGTAAAATAAATTGCAAGGAAGTCTAAAGTATGTGCATATCCACTTTGTTGATCTTAATTATTGTTTTGCAATTCTGAAAGCACTTAATCTACTTTTTTAGCCACTCTAGCAGCTGAGTATATCAGTCAGATGTTGTGAATGATAAACTGCTGGTTTAACAGACACTGACAAGCCTTAGCCTTGTTGGCTTATTATAATATTGAAAACTTATCTTAGCGTCTTTAGCTTATCGTAGCCATGTCAGACATTTAACTGCTCTGTGATATTTATCAAAATAAGCTAGTTCAAAATAACTAGTTAATTGAACAAGTTAATTTTTCTATGAACTTTGAACTGAACGTAACATTTTTAACTAAAGAACTTGAACTAGTTCAGATTTTGTGACATTCTGAATTGATGCTTAGGTCCAGATGACATGTTTATTAAATAGAGTTACTGCCTTAGTTGTGATGAATGAAACAGGTGTACAAATAATATCCACAACAATTTTAGATGGTAGTGATGGGCAGCTGGTAATGGAGACGATTCATTTTAAAAGATAAGCACAGAATACTCTCCCACAGTTTTTCTTCGGTTTCTAAAAAAACAGTTAATGAACTGAACATGAACTAGTTCATGTTAAGTGTGAACTTGCACAACACTGCCCAGGGTGTGGTTGGACCCAGGAATGTTCATCCTTTCGCTTTCTCTATGAAAAACCTTTGTTTAAAGTTGGTAGCTAAACATACATTGATCAACCATTTGTCCTGACCAGTATTTCTAGTCTGTAACGTTAATAACGAAGGCATTCCAACTCGAATATGTCAAAAGAGTGAATGAGTTTGTTTTACCTAAGTAACAATGAGCAACATTAAAGCCATACAAATCTACTCTTCTGGACCCAACTGCACAGAGTATAGGGGCCTGCACTGAGACACTTTAGAGACTGAGACACTTTAGAGACTGAGACACACTGGAGACTGAGACACACTGGAGACTGAGACACATTAGAGACTGAGACACACTGGAGACTGAGACACACTGGAGACTGAGACACATTAGAGACTGAGACACACTGGAGACTGAGACACGTCAGACACTGGGACACAGATACTGAGACAATTTAGACTCATTTAAAATGGTCAATGATGAACAGTTTCAATAACATAGCATAACATCAACTGTTACTCATTTTTGCATTTTACAAATGTATTGCTACATTTTTACGACTGTTAAAAAAGGGGATTACTAAAAAATGTTGTTTTTTTTTATTACGGCTGTGACGTGACACCAGAATGTCCCGTCTAGGGTTAACAGGGACAGTGGGAAGTGACAGTGTTACGACCCGGCTCGTGGGAAAGAGGGAAGCAACATGAACCAGAATGTTTTTGGTGAAATTGCAAGTTATTTATTTGCAGAACAAGAATAACAGGGAAAAGGGCGGGTAGATGCTGCTTAAATCAAAGAAAGTAATATAACTTAAAGAGATCTCTTCAAAATGAGAGATAGCCACCGGCTGCTTCAAAATCAATGTAAACAAAATACAGACCAGTCATGGATAATCAAAATACAAAGTAAGCAGCACCCTCTAAAACCTAATGTGTCTAACAGAATGTATCTACAGGTGTCTGGTTGGTGTCAGTTTGCCCCACCTAGTCCCTTGCCCAATTTCCTTACCCCAGGTCTTCAAGTAATGCAACACAGCACACACAAATGGTTTTACACTTAACAATTCCTAGGGTAAAGCTACTACAAACATCAACAGGTTTACCACAGTAAGCACAATACACCCGAGGCGAGTTAATTCCGCCCCTGAATCGCAACTGAGAACAGCCTTTTAACCCCGGGGCTGGTCTGGAAGACGGTAGATGATTGGAGGACCAATCAGCAGCAATCAGATCACCAGCTGGAACCAGGAAGTAGACAGGTTTCGTGCCAGCCAATCCGCGGCAAGGGATCACACATCCTGCTTTACATGACACTGCTGCACAACACATAGACAAGACACATACCCAGGTAATGGAGGTGGCCGTAACAACAGTCATCGAGACATGTGTCAAAACAAAATGGGAAAATATGGGCTATGAGGGCACATTACATTTCATGATATAAACAATGTATTCTGTTCTCTTCTGTACAACATTCTGTACAACTTGGTTTGTAGATATCTGAAGTTGGGTGTGTGCTGATAAACTAAGAAAGAACTTGATTCTAAATATTTTTCATTCTGGCAGGTAATCAAGACCCAGGGCCCAGGTAATCAAGACCCAACCAACCCTGCCAAACCGCCTCCTCCTAAACCCAAACCAAGAACCAAGTCAGTCGACCTGCCTCAACATATCCAGGTAAAAACGAACCGGAATTTAATTACCAATCAGACATTAAATACCAGCCCATGAGTCATTCATGATCAATGGTCGTTCAGGATCAGTCATATATCTATTGGTAATTTATTTTCAGTCACATTTCAGAACTTTAGTCAATGAGACACTGAGACACTTTAGTCACTGAGACTCCTTCGACCTACGGACACGTAAGACTTATATATAATGGTAAATATTGTGCAGTTTCATTAACACAACCTAGAATGTCAATAATATCCACCTCAGATTTTTTTAATCTTATCTCATTCTCATTACTGTCCTGTACTGCTTGGATACAACACCAGAATGTCCTTTCTGGTATTATGGGTGACAGCAATCGAGACGTGTGACAAAACAATACATTGTCAATCATTGTGGGCTATGGGTTAACGTTACATTTCACGATGTAATCTGTTCTCTTCCGTCCAACATTCTTTATTTTGTAGACATCAGAAGTTGAGTGTGAGCCGCAAAACTAAGTCAGAGCTTTATTTGAACGATTATTCATTGTGGAATACTTTTCTAGGGCCCAGGTAATCAAGACAAAACCGACCGAGTCCCACCACCTCTTCCCAAACCAAGACCCAAGTCAGTCGACCAGTTCCAACATGTCCTGGTAACCACTAACTAACCACTAACCAACCACTAACCACTGATGAGTCATAGGCATTCATTATCAGTCACCGATACACTTTACTCACAGACACTTGAGACACTGAATCACTGATAGACTTTAGACACTGAGACACCTCAGTCACTGAGACACTTTAGTCACTGAGACACTTTAGTCACTGAGACAATTCAGACACTTTAGACACTTTAGACACTGAGACGCTTTGGTCACTGATACACTTTAAGAAACAGAGACAATTCAGACACTAAGACACTGAGATACTTCATACACTGAGATAGGTTGGACAGTGAGACACTTTAGTCACTAAATAGGACATGGGATGTGTCAGTACATGTTTTATAATGATGTCAAAATGTTTGAAGCAATGTACTACTTTATTTTGAAATATATATGTGTAATATAGTGAGAATCTAGTTCTGTAGTCCTTCCCCAACAGATCTTAAAGGACCCACAAAGACGCTGGTATAGAAAAGATAAATCTTAATTTATTATGACACAATAAATATAGTAAATATAAACAAGGAGGTAAGACCTGGTCACATAAAAACACAGTCGCCCAAAATCTTATTCAATCAGTTCAGTTATTGCACAGCACTCAAAAGATGGCGATACACAGCACAACACGATAGTCTAAGCACATAGTAATACAAGTGACAAACCACAGTAAACTTATTAGTATGAGCTACCATGAACATAGATTAATGGACAACACGCGCTCTCTTCCAGGCCCTAATAATTAGGACCCCCCCCCCCCCCCCCCCCATCCCAAAAGAAACAAAAGAAATGAAGTTCAAACCAAAATAGATTAATATAATAATTAAATTCCCACAGAAGCTTGGAGGTAGGCCTAAACTATACAGGGGAGAAAGCGGCACAAACACTCAGACGCACGCCACGTCTGAAACAGACCAAAAACACACATAATGACACACAGCACACAGATAGAAACATATCATCTTCAGTTAAACGTTCCCTGTACTATACAGTACGTTAAACATAAAATCAATCGTACATATGGCACACCATTTGTAATAAATATGCGGGAAATGTAGACAGAAGTATTGCTAAAGTGCAATTAGACTCACGAGTGGCTACCTTGCGCAATGACTCCCGACACGACACGCCACGTCTTTGGGCAATGCTCTCCGTAGCCCCAGTTCGCGGCGATGGCCGATCAGTGTGAATGAACACGCTCGCTCGTCCAATTACGCATTAGACGCAGGTGGTGGGACTTCGGCCCAGCTCTCTAGCCTTAAGCTCCAGTGTGAGACCACGCCCATTCAACACACCACCCCCGCCATCAACCTCCTAAAGTCCCCCCGAGATCAAACCGGCCCCCTCTGTAGGGAGGGAGTGTATGTAACCAATGAATATTTAGTCTATACTTAAACTAATAATTCACCCCGTCACATATGTATTTTTTGGAATACCCTTCTAGGAGGAATTTTCTCAACACCAAACCAAAACTGGCCCACCGCCTCCTCCCAAACCCAAACCAGGACCCAAACCCAAACCAGGACCCAAACCAGATTTCAGTTTCCAACATGCTGTCCTGGTAACCACTAACCAGCTTTTAATTACAAAGTACACATAAAATACCAACCAGTGGTTGATCAGTCATACTTGATCAATTAGTCATTCATTATCAATCAGCCTTTGGTTACCAATTACACGTGAATAAACAATTGCCTATGATTTATCAGTGAATCATAGGGAAAAGGCTATTTACCATGAATGAAAAAAGTATTAAAGTATTAAATTAAAGTATTAAATACCAATTAACTGTTAACAACCAATAAGCCATTACGTTCTGTCATAACGAGAAGAAACCTAGTGTAACTTGACACCTTGCTTTTGTGTGTTCAACCTCTCTGTTTTCATCAGGACTCAGACTATCTGAAACAGTGGTGGACTGACGTGTCATGTGAGTTCACATTTAGACTGATTAAAACCCTAATCATACCGTCAATACTTGGTCCAGATTTACTGAATTTTAAATAATCTTCCCAGCTTGGGATTCCCTCTTGGAAGACCTCAAAGACAAGAAAGAAATTGAGTAAGTTATCAAGGCTTGGAATTTCTCTCCCTCTCACAAACACAACACACACACACACACACACACACACACACACACACACACACACACACACACACACACACACACACACACACACACACACACACACACACACACACACACACACACACACACACACACATCTAATCAAGTGTAAGTAGCTTGCGCTCTCTCTCTCTCTCTCTCTCTCTCTCTCTCTCTCTCTCTCTCTCTCTCTCTCTCTCTCTCTCTCTCTCTCTCTCTCTCTCTCTCTCTCTCTCTCTCTCTCTCTCTCTCTCGCTCTCTCAGGATCATCACTGTTAAGGCCAAGCGGATCGACATTGCAGTCAAGCTGTTTAAGGTGCTGATGACTGAGAACACCGAAACCCTCCACGGCTACATAAAACAACTAAACCTCATCGCAGACAATTTGGACAAGGTGATGATCACTTCAAGATGTCTTTGTGTTCTATAAAGAAACTGGTGGCTTCCAGATGATAAAAAAAATCAAAAATCAATCAGGGAGAGTATAGCATAATAGCCAAACAAAGAGACATAACATCTGTGTTTTAAGACCATTTCAATCATCAATGTTTGTGTCCAGACCTGTATTTCCCGTCTGTAATTTCCATGTAAGAAACCATTCTGACTAGCTGTGTTTCAGCTGTGTGCATTAGTTTGTTTGAACAGAACATAAACAGCCCTACGAGATCGACAGTGAGGAAGGATGATTCCTTGTTTAAGTCTCTTTGAGTTCAAGTTTAAGTTTATCTTCATCATGAATGCATGTTTATCAACAACAATGAGCAGCAGTAATGAGTGCGCCAATAAATCAAATCTTCTTCTGTGGTTTTCTTTTCCAAGGTGTCTAATAAGACCAAGGTTGCAGGGATCAGTGGTGGGACCACGGCCGTGTTGGGGGGCCTTGCAGCGGGGGCAGGGATTTTATTGGCCCCTTTGACGCTGGGGGCCTCCCTGGCCATAACTGTTGTTGGGGCGAGTGTTGCCACTCTGGGCGGAGTTACTGGCGCCTCAGCGGCCATTGCCAACAAAGTGAGATTGTCTCCGGCAGAGAGACATCTTTTTTTATGCTTCCATGTGTGTGTCTGTCTTTAGATAAGTGGTGGTGCCATTGTTATTGGGACGGTGGTGTTGTTATTGCTGTTTGTTATCTGTTGTTCTGGTAATGACGGAACCATTCCATCAAGGATGAGCTTATGTTTTATTATTATTATTTTATGTTAAGTTACAAGGCAGATGCATTTATCCAAAGCAACCTACAGTGAATTCAGCCACTCATGATCAGGTAGGGGTTAGGGCCTCATAGGATGCCTTAAGTTAAGCTGTGAAGTGGGGTTTGAACCTGGCACCTTTCAGATGGGAGTCTATCCACTACACTATCCTACCCTGTTCAAGGGCTTGTAAATATATATTTGATCAAATTTGGATTTGTAAAACAAAGGGATTTAAAGATTGTGTCAGCCAACCTGAATTCTTATTCTCATCTTTGAGATAAATTTAATTATACTAGCTACCTATGGGCCATCTGTCTGTCCATTCATCCCTCATGCTTTCTGTTTTGTACTCTGCTTGCAACCCCCAATGCTTCCAGGTGAACCTTGAAAGTGAAAAGAAGAAGATCAGAAAGGTCTTCCAGGACTACCAGGACATCATTCAGGTCCTTCTAGGCTGCGTGAGGTTCATCATGGAGGGCATGAACCAGCTGGCCCAGCACCCGCAGGCCTTTCTGTTCAAAGCGGACACTGGCCCCGTGAGGCTCAACATGGTGTTCCAGCTGAGGGGGGGCGTGTGTTCTCAGGCCATCGAGTCCAACACTAAGGCATCCGGGGTCATGGAGGGACTCGCCATAGGGCTCGATATGTACTTCAAGGATGGAAAAGGAGAGACCAAGAAGCTTAGATCCAAATGTGCCACCAAACTGCGCGTGCTGACGCAGGAGTTGATCGCGGGGCTGAATAAGCTTGAGGATATGGAGAAGTCACTCAGGGAGTTTCTTCCATGAACAAGAACAAGGGTTTTATCTGGCATGCTGGCCTTCAGCCAATTAGCTTGTCCAGGCACACACACACACACACACACACACACACACACACACACACACACACACACACACACACACACACACACACACACACACACACACACACACACACACACACACACACGCATGCTCGAACACATGGATGCACATACACACACACACACACACACACACACACACACACACACACACACACACACACACACACGCATGCTCGAACACATGGATGCACATACACACACACACACACACACACACACACACACACACACACACACACACACACACACACACACACACACTCACATTTTCATTTGGATTTACATTTAGGGCATTTAGCAGACTCTTTTATCCAAAGTGACTTACAGTACATTTGTCAGAAGACACACACACACTCACACACATACAAAGTAAAGGGATATGCTTTTCTTTCTTTTATTTGGTTTATATGTAGTAAACTGTATTTATCCCCGTTTTGTATGTTACTTACTTACTTTTTTGTGTGGGATAATAGGCCTATACATGTTTTATTTTGAATGGTGTGAAAATTAAAACATATTTAATTGGATATATGTGTTTTTTTACATGTATATACGTACACATATTATATACTATCTAATTATTATTAGCCAAATTGTTTGTACATTCAAATGGTGCTTTTATTATATCGAATCGTAAGGCAACATCGGTGTTCTTTTTTTTAAACTGTTGGGCACCCGGAAGTGTACTCTAGCAGGACAAACGTTCTCGTTTTTCTGATAGTAATATGTGGGTTTCAGCGTTTCAGCGTTTTACCATTGATCTATAATTGATGTTGTTTTATCGCCGACCCTTTTAAGGTCCATAGTTCGGTGACAATTCGCTGAGAGCATAGTTTACATATGATTTTAATATGGGACCTATTTTTGTTAACACGCGATCACGCGTCTGGCCAATTACAAAAAAGGTCATCGCGGAGTAATACCTAAGACTATTCCTTTTTAGACACCCTATTGGCTTAGACCTGTTTAACTTCAACTGTCTACGCGATTGGGCGGAGGGATGCGTCAGTCCATGATGCGGCCATATATAAACGTCAGCTCTCGCCGACAATTCCTTATTTGGTGTTCGACCGCCCCTTGTTTTGGATTTATCCTCGTGTGATCTGCTGTCAAGAACTTAGTGCTCTCACGCGCATCATGGCTGTTTAAAGGCGTGCAGCGGCTTACCTCGCAGCGGCAAAAACACGGCAGTGCAACGGCGAATTGCATTGGCTTTTTCTGGCAAAATGGCGTACGTACTATTTGACACTATTTTAACACTTCTCATTTAGCGTAAAGATGAGGTTCACTTTCTGTATTCCAGATGGGAAATTAGGATGTCAAGACACAGTAGAATGTACGTGGTATTAACGTTATTGTAAATATAATACTTATAAATACATCTAAAAATAATTAATTATTATTGTAATATTCAGGCAAGAGAATAAAAAAAACACATTTCTGTCGACCTATTTAATAACATGGGCTGGCAAGGCGACAGGTGCGCCAGACGGTTCATGTCAGGTCAACTTGAGCCTGGCGTTTTAGTGGAATGTATTTAAACAATAATGCAAATACAAGTGGCTGTTTTGAGGGAATATTGCACTTTATTACTAGATTATGGCTGTAGAACCATGGGCGGAATGCATTTTGTTTCCACCAGTCGTTTATTAACAATATATCAATCCGTTTCATGCAAGTTTATAAACTTTCTATACTGGCAATGTTTTAGGTTTACTATGAGTGGCATACCTATGGCCATTTATCTAGCATGAAAACCTGGCTTTGTGTGTATTTACAACAGTGGCAACGTGGCGCACCAAAATGGCGCGCTGTGTCTTCTGTTGTGGCCGTTGCCACGCCCCCAGGATGAGTCACCCCGTGGAGGGTGGAGTTACCGGGCAGAAAATGACCAAATTAGGAAATGTCAACTGCTTGGGGGGCGGGGCCCCGTGACAGCGTTCGGACTAAAATAGCTCACTAGTTTAACGCCTGACTACCTTTACCTCAGTATATTGACAATGTGGAGTAGAATAAAGTTGTACTCCAACGTAACAGAAATAAAGTTATTTCATTATGTACAAGCATGTATATTTAAGTGCAGCATGACTGCTTTCTCTTAAAAAAAAAAAGTCTCAATTGTGTTATTAATCAATGGTGTTTCCCATACACGTCATTAAACTCGTTCTTGTAACAACGTTATTTGAAAACAAAAATTTGTATAAAATGATTGTACGGTCCTAGTAACACCCCATTCTGCCCTTCATCAACCCCGCCAGGTCTCTTTCGACAACCACCCTCAGCTTTGCTGCAGTCGACAGCAGGACCTACCCTCTGGAAACCCGGACGATATCACTACCCCCCTCAAGTTTATTCCCCCACACACGACTACCACTGACCACTGGACATGGCCTCGACGACACTGCTGGTCCCCGAGGACGTGGGGGCCCTGTTCTTAGGTGGGTCGCTTGGGGCCAATGTCCTCATTTGTGCTGGTAGTGCAACCTCTCCAGGTTGCTAGGGAACCATGATCAGGGATGGTTTATTGGGTGGCCAATGATGCTCTCCTGGAGTTGCTAAGGGCCCCAGTCTGTGTACGTGGCAGCTCGCAAAACACACATCTGCCTGTTTTACTGCGCGACACCAGGGCTGAGTGTCGTCTCCAACTGGTAATTTCCTCGTTACTGCAGTGCATGGGATTTGTTTTAGCCACAGGCTTAGTGGTGTCATGTGAGCGCAACTTAAGCCTTCAAATTATGCCTGAAGACGATTATTTCCGTCCCAATGACCTCGCTTTTTGACATGGGTCATTTATAGTGACCAATTCAGTCAAACATGTGAGTGTTTTCATTCTTTGCACTTAAACCTATTTACATAATTACATCACAACCTATGTGATGTTTACCTGCTCTATTATGAGCCTCAAGGTCTCGCCCCTGTCTCTAGGGCTGAGGCAGACGTTTGAGTGGTCTTAATTAGTGTTCGACCGATATATCGGCTGGCCGATATTTGCATCTTTTTACGTCGATCGGCATCGGGCGATTTTTTTTAAAATTTATTTTAATATATTTTTTCCCAGCATGATTTACAGACAGTTCAATAAATGTTCCTTTTTTAAATTTAGATTTTTATCATCATTGTTTAATTTTTATGATGAAGGGAGTATCGGTCATCGGCTAAGGCTGATGGGTAAAAAAAAAAAATCGGTATCAGTGTTGGCCCTAAAAAAATCAATTTTGGTCGATCCCTAATCTTGATAGAGCCGATGCCTTCTCAGGCCGCTGTTGCTTAACAACTCTTCTCTCTCTCTCTCCATATCTAGGGCCCTCGTTTCTGATGGCTGACCCCATGGTTCCCCTTCTGGACCAAAATGAAGAGGAAGCTCTCTCTCTCTCCTCCTCCTTAGAGGAGAGTTCACCTGCTTCACCCTCCCCCACTTTGTCTTCCTCTCTCTCCCTGTCTCCTTACCAAACTCTCTGTCCCTCGCCTCTCTCCTCCTCCTTCTCCCCTCCTGCCTCTCCCCTCTCCTCCCCCTCCTCGTTCCTGGGGCCCAAGGTGGGTGCAGACGGCCTGTCCTTCCCCTGGCTTGGGGCTGCGGAGCTGCTCCACGCACACGTCGGAGCAGACGTCAGCAGGGGTGAGCTTGCCGCCAGTCAGCCACCACAGTGGTTGCCACATGATGCTGTATTTTCCAAAACACACAGGGTTGTAGTCGAGAGATGTGTGCCACTTGGAATTTGCAGCATTGGTATAAAGTAGGAAGAGCCAAGCGACGTAACAAGCCAGGCGTGACTTACTAGTGGCAGTCGTTCATTAGTCTTTGTGACGTCACTGGCTCTGGTGAAACAAGGCCAAGGAAGAACATTTTTATCTATAGCACAACAAACCAGTTCCATGGCTTGAATTTACTTTTACCCAATTAGTACAACCATTAAATAGTCTTGTGTACTGAATTCCACTGAACAAGATAAGTCACGTCAGTAACTGAACAAGTTTTAGCAGTAAGGTCTCTGTGACACTCCTAAACCCTCTCTACCATGGCATACTAGGTATGTTGGATAGGGAGGTGTTTTTTGGTGTATGTTTTAGTTATTCTGTTCAGGGGCTATAATTATGTTTTGATCCCCACTTGTTAAGATCAATGTTCGAGTTTGCATTCTTATACCTTTTTTTTGTTATAAAATAAATGACATAAAATGCTACAGGTTGTTGAATAATATAATATAGAGGTTTGAGAGTGAGACAAGAAATAGTCTTGGAGAAAATGCTTCTGGTGAGGGGGGTTAGAGGATACACTGTTCTAACACATTCTCTCCCTCTACAGACGACCCCTTCTCAGGGATGGACTGGATGGCAGAAAAGATTGACCTCAGTGACTTTGACCTGGATTCACTCATGGACTCCTGCTCCTCAGACGAGCCTCCCAGCTCCCCAGAGGACCTCATCGCCACCCTGGACTCACAAATGGATCTCGACGTCCACCCCTTTGACTCCCCCATCGCCTCCCAGCTCAACGCTCTCGCCCTGCCCCTACCGCTCCCCGATCTGCTCCCTCTTCCACTGGAGCCCCCACCCGTCACTCTTGCAGTCTCCCCAGCTGAGGAGGAGGAGGAGGAGCAGGCAGTGGTGATGGTGAAAACGGAGCCTCTCTCTCCGCCTCCCTTATGCCACCTGGAGCTGGGTAGTGAGGTTGACGTGTTAGAAGTAGACAAGAATGCCCCCACCCTCAACGCCTCCGTGATGCCCTCCCCCACCGGCGACCTCCCAACCACCACCACCACCACCACCTCCTTCCTGGTCTCCCTCACCACCGCTGGGCCCTACGTGGTGCTGCTCACCGCTAAAGCAGAACCTGGCTTGATCCCTCTTCAGGAGTCCCCCTCTGACAAAACCTCCCCTGCTGAGGAGGCCTTCCCCCCTGATGAGGTCTCCCCTGTGACAAGCGACTGCGACAGCGACTCTGGCATCGAGTCGGCCTCCAGCACACCTCCTCGGATCTCCTCCCCATCTCCCTCCTCCCCGTCTCCTTCCTCCCTGTCCTCCTCAGCCGGTTCCTCCAGGACCAAGCCGTACTCCAGGCCGGAGGCCGCCAGGGCCGACAGGAAGTCTGCCGGTGGTGCCCCCCCCAGGGTGGTGGAGAAGAAACTGAAGAAGATGGAGCAGAACAAGACCGCAGCGACACGCTACCGCCAGAAGAAGCGGGTGGAGCAGGAGGTGCTGAGTGGAGAGTGTGACGAGCTGGAGACAAAGAACCACGTGCTGGCGGAGAAGGTGGATGCACTCAGCCGCGAGATCAAGTATCTCAAGGACCTGATGGAGGAGGTTCGCAACGCAAAGAACCGGCGCAGCAAGACCGTCTCCACCTGAGCCGCCACCACCTCCTAACCCGGTGTAGTCTGTGGGTTCCTGAAGTCAAGTCGCAGTTCTGCAGCCGCTGTGGAAAGAGATCGGCACGTGTACACTGGAATTATGGATCCAAGTAGCCAAGAGAAGTCGGTGTCCATGGCAAGAGATTAAGGATGTCGATGAGATTAGGGACATTGTGCTAGTCTATCGGATTAGAGATATCGATGACATAATTCTTAGAGGGACTAGGGCTGTGAGGTTTTCGGTCTCAGTCCGCTCCAGTAGACCCACCTAACATCTAGGTGTCCTTGTAGTGATGTGTAGGAACGTGTATATCCTGGTCGTTTTACTATGCTTACCCGACAATCACTCAGCACACAGAGGGCAACCAGCCATTGTCAACATTCAGATTTGAAGTATTTGAATTAATTTGTCACATGCGCATACAGTGCTGTGAAATGTCCAAGAGGCCGTCGTACTTTGCGTACTATGCCGACGTTATAAAACATTCTCTGAATAAATTCCACCTTCCACCACCCTTTTCACTGCCCCCCCCCCCTCCCCTCAATTGTTTCCTGCTTTGGTGTCACCCACCCACCCTCACCCCACCACCTATTTCCAACTTCCTCGGAGCAGCTTCGTCCAGAAAGGGGCCACGTATATTTATGAATTGTTACGCAGCACTCCTGTTTACATGTTTTGTAAATAGGTGCTCTTCTTGCTTACTGATCATTTTAGGTTTATGTTTTGCAAAAGTTTTACTTCTGACTAACTCCTTACTATTTCTTGAGAAAAAAAAAAAATCTTGTTTCTTTCTGCAACTGATCAGCCTGTATAAATGCTTTTTTTTCTATTAAATAACCATCAACTCTTCAGACATGTCTTGTGTTTTTTGAGAACCTGACTGTGTTGTGGTTGATGTTTTTGGACTCCCAAGATGAGAGGGTCGAGATTCCATCCCAGACTTTACTGTAAGCATGACTTGGCAATATGGCTGGCCCAACCCCTAGCTATCTGAATGAACTGCCAGTAGGTTTGTATTCAAGCGTCTGCGATATGGGATATTCTCTGAATGACAGGAGTAAACTAAAAGCCTACCTACAAGTTGGGGCAAAGGTACGCAAATGTTTGCATAAGTGACTCTTTACTCGGCAGTTGTCTATCAAGTAGAACAGTGGGGGATGATCCTTGCAGTAACTGTCATGGTGAGCTTGGGTTTATTGCCTAGGTAATAGCAGCAATCACTTACGGCAATGAAATGCTTTTGTTACAGGCTTCCTCCAAAAGGTGGTCTAGTGCAGTTTTTCTTTTTATAGTCCTTACCATTACAACTACAATATAATACATAAATGAAGCACAAATTAAAATGATTATGGTTAATATGTACAATATGCGATGTGCTGCCATCCTTTCAACATGATTTGAGTATTAAAGTTTCCCCATGAGATCTTGTCTCATGGGGAAATGAAAACCTGTGGTGGTTTCTTCTCAGTGGTTTCAAAGTAGTCATTCTTGTTCCACTCTACAAGGAAGTGAGAAGAGGGGTCAGAACAGCTGTGTCTACGTCTGCAGCAGGGATTTTGTCTAGTCTGCCTTTGACCAGCTGTTCAGAACATGTGTGTTGAAGAGGTGGCAGACAGTGACCATTTCTAGGCCAGATCGAATGGAAGGCGTGGTTTATGAACAAGACTAGACATCAGCCAGTTTGTGTATGTGTACGTTAGTCCCCCATGCAAATTTACTTTGCATATGTTTGCATATTAGTCCGACACAAATAGCCTCTGCAGTAGGCCATGAGTTCAGTCATGGGATCCCTAATCGGCAAGCCCTCTAATCGGCAAGCCCTCTGCTCGGCGTTCGATACAAAGTTACTGTAAAGCAAGATTAAATTATGTCTACTTGTTGATCCTGTTTATTCAACTTTTTTATAATTTGGTATAGATTAAAAGCATTGTAACAATAGTTACACATTTGAATAATGGGGTAGAATGAGATTTAGAGTAATGTATTGTATGTAATGTAATGTATTCACATGTCACACAATAAAAAGCTTAATAAATTGCCACGATGTAATTCATATTTCACTCTGGCAGACAAAACTGCAAAAACAACGTGACATTTTCAAATCGTTTAGGTTCCGTCTTTGTCAACAAGTGTGAACAGCGGACATATTTTTGCACCTAAAACCACAGTTAAGTTAGACGTTTCTTAGGTAAGTATATTGGCTTTTAGAAATGTGGTTTACTGTTCAACCACACCCTCTCTCTCTCTCTCTCTCTCTCTCTCTCTCTCTCTCTCTCTACACTATCTGTGGAAACAGCAAGCAATGACCCTAACCAGCTCATAGATACAATGCAGTGGAAGTTAATACAATGCATTCACGGTTTTGATAAAATGACAGTTAATGTCAGGGTTGGTTACATTGTAGGCACCAATTCCTTTGTATTTGTTTATATTAAACTTGTTCTCTAAATCTGGAAGTCTTCAGAGTCACATTAGGTTTCTGCAAGTCACTTCAGATGTTGTCCCTGGGTTGCAGCCAGGATGAGGCGGAGGCTTGGTGGCCCTGAGCCGAGCACAGGGTCCTGGCCCGTTTGGCAGCATTCCACCCAGCGCCGCCATGCGTTGTTGGACGCCACCACGCCTGTTAGTTCCTCTCTCGACACACACAAGAACACTGATATTTTTGAATGCTCTTCAGCATCACAAAAACATGTTTGTTTGCATGAATTGCATGCGTGACTGTACAACATTCATGCTTTGTTTTGCTAGGACTCTGAGCCGCCTCACTCTTAACCTCAGGGAATAACTGAAGCCTCTAGGAAAATAATAGATTATTCATGAACACAAACAATGTCTGTGTTCATAATGTAAAATTGGCAAAGATATAGCTAAATATGAGTATGGATCACACACTCATGATCCACACTAATGTCCAAAACTGAATGGCACTTCCCTTTTTATCCGCTGAAATGTTGCTCGGGACATATCATAGGTATGGTTTGCTCAGTTCAACATATTGTAAACCTTGATGTTTAGTTTGGCTCTATTAAACACATTGTAATCCAGTGTGTCCTTAGTCTTTTAGCTCTGTTCAATTGTCCACAAGGTTTTTTTCTCTGCCTACACTGTAAACGTCATGTCCACAGGGTTTATGCTCTGTTAATCCCATTGTAAACCGTTGTATGCATAGGGTTTATGGTATTAAACCAACTTTAGACCATCTGGTCAATAGGGTTTTGTGGTCTTGTAGACCTTGTAGAGACGTTCTTACAGTCTCTTTCTCTGGAAATATACCTCAGACTTGATGAAGGAGAACAAAGATTGTTCTCCGTGCATGTTCACGCCAGTTTAGCTAATCGTTACTATAATCATGACGAACACACCCCAAGATTAGAATCTATGTAAACAGTCAAATCTCCTTTCAGCGTAAGCTAAACGTAGGGTCAAGTTTATTCATCATCCATGTTTCCAGGGTAGGCCAGCAGAGCAGTAAAGGCTTTAAAATGTTTTTCTAAATGAGCCAGCAACAAAACGACTGACAGAAGAGTTAGTCGTTATTAATACCTATACCCCAGCCCCCACAAGAGCTCCTCACTAATGTCCTGTACTGATTTTTGGCAGAAAAGAGTATTGGTGAGAAGTGTTGGAGAGTGGGCTATCTTTTACTAGAAAAATAACTTGGCAAATATTATGGTTGGTTAAAAATAGTATTGTATAGTGAGTCTGTGTTTTAATCCTGTTGGGTCACAATCCGATTTATGCTCTTTAAAAGAAGGAATGGGAAGCTGCCACCCATCTATACGCTATTAGATAACTTGCAATAGGCCTATGATCAACTTGTTTCTAGGTCTATTTGGCTCTGTTTGAGCCTTTTTCTGTTTAATTATGAACATTATTCTGAACATCTCTGTTATGTCAATATAGCATGTATATAGATTCAGGTGCTAAGCTGCTTATTAGTGATAATACCCAACTACTTTAAAAAGATAAGTCCTCGCTAATTAGGTAGGCCTACTTGCATTTACTACTCAAGTGTTCCTCACCATCCAACATACGTTAAGCTCAGTATCGTTCTTTTCTAGTTCTGCTGAAAAGAGATAAAGAAGGAACAGCTGAGGTCACTGACCAACAAGATGACTCCTGAGGCAACGGTCGGTCATCTGTAGGTGGCTGAGAAATGATCATCAAATGTGGCGTTATCACGATCTACCCTAACGCAATTTCCGGTGTCTTACATGAACTGCTTACGAAAGATCACACTCCCTGGAGATGGAGAGAGAATAATACTATGAGAACAATGACGAGAATAACAACGAATAAAATTAATATGGAGTTTTCTTTTACAAAAATCGGACAAAGCAACATCTGAAACGATAACGGCCCGTTCTATCGGAAGTGCCTCCTTCTCTCCCGCCGCTACACTCATGTAAATGGAAGTCCCGCCCTCTCCCCAATAACGCTCATTCAGCACACCATTCTAGGCGTTGCGTAGTGAGATAAGATGCCTGGGAACGAGGCTGCCCTAGTGTAGTAGTGAACAGTGGTGAGAGATAGTTAGTCACGGTTGTCCTCACATAGAGTGTGTGTGTGTGTGTGTGTGTGTGTGTGTGTGTGTGTGTGTGTGTGTGTGTGTGTGTGTGTGTGTGTGTGTGTGTGTGTGTGTGTGTGTGTGTGTGTGTGTGTGTGTGTGTGTGTGTGTGTGTGTGTGTGTGTGTGTGTGTGTGTGTGTGTGTGTCAATGCTGTCAATAGACAAGACTTGATGTTTCTGTTTTGAGTGAAAGCATTATTGTGTCGTTTGTTTGCTAAAGCAGAGTACAGCTAATGGATCTATGGTTGAACCCGCATGAAGAGAGCAACATACACAAGAGGGCAGCAATAATAAATAGTTTAAATGATAGTTAATTATTTACGCTTTCATTTGGCCTTTATAGTGAGTTTTGCTGAATCGGATTTCGAAAGGTTTGATTTTGTTTTTATAATTATAAGATAACCTTTTGTCAGGCGTTGAGCTTCTTCCATTCTCCTCTTTTCTTCGTTACCTATTTAGCGCCCCCGTATGTCCTGTCTCAGAACTGCAGCTTTGCTAAAACTTAAAGGAAAGGGTGGAGAGCGAATACTCAATTTTAGCTACCGAGACATGGGGTCTCGATCCCCGCAAATAAACGCAAATAAAAATATCCCCGCAAATAAAGTCATGCTGCTCATTGCTCACACGATACATGTTCAGAACACTACTCATATCGTCAACCTCTCCTTTAAGGATACGTCACGGTTAATAATATTTGAATGACTTCCGCTCTGGATCATGTGAAAGTGTGTCATGATACAAACCATCAGCGCGGTCATCGTTACATTGATCGCGGTCTATACCTATTGCACCTTTCTGTACGAGCCGAGAGTAGCCCTCAGGTCAGTTCTGCCCGGCGTTTCATGTGGTTGATGAGGTGTCTGGTTCGAAGGTAGGTTAGGTTAAACGTAACTAGACCTAAACTAGAAAAGAGGCCAGTTCGTGGAATAGTTTTGGTTTGATTGTCCACGTTGTTATTTAGTCACTCTGACGTTTTTCCTGCTACCTGTAGATCGAGGGCATTTTAATGTAAACACCAATCGTTGACACGTTAAAATACAGCATACATACATATACAGACTGACTGAACTTCTTATACAGACTGAACTTCTTACACCAAAACATGTTAATATGCTACTGGTAGTTGGCCCAGTGGGCGTTGTTTCAGACCAAAACACTGTCATTTTGCAGAGAGATGCAGATAACTTTACTGTATATGTCGTTAAAAATAGGGGTCTGTCTAGTACATTGCAATCATTCTATATACAGCTAATAAATATTTTTTTTAAAAAATAAATATCTTTGTAGTTAATTGACTCATTTTGTTTATTGTCTGTAGGATGTCCTCAAACCGGTACCGACACGTCGTGTGGGAGTCTCCAGAGTTGGTGGCCTACCTCCACACCCGGCCCTGGACCCCCGGCTCTGTTATCCTGGAGCAGAAGGCTCCTGGCAGTGGCGGGGTCAGCATCTTCCAGCTAGGGGAGCCCGAGTACCTGTCCATGCTGCTGGGGGCCCGGGCTGTAGGGGCCCTGCTCTGTGACAGACTTGGGGTACGAAGGTGTGCATTGGTCACCAGGCCACAGACCAACACACCAGCACAGGTAAAGGACTCCTTCCGCCTCATCTGTTCACCTCCATTAGTTTTCTTATTATTTTTGGTATTATTGGTTTGTTTATTTTTCCTTTTTCTTTATGTATTAATGTCATCACTTCTCTGTCCTTTTTTTTCACTTAATTGGCTTCTTCCGTCTTTGAAATTAAATGAATAATAAAAAATCAGGACGAAGAAATAATACATTCAAATGAAATTGCAACGATTTAGTTTGATTTGAAAACATTCATGTTGCGGCCCAAAGCTTCGTATCCTCCCACTGCACGGCCTTGACGCTGCGTGGCGCCCCCACCTGGCCACGGAGGAAGAGCACAGCCCCTTTGACCCTGGCTTCTGCACCTCCAAGAGTGGCCCCCGCTGGAGTGACGCACATCTGGCCAAGATCCAAGCAAAGGTCCGGACCGGGCTCCCCTCTCCAGACGCCCCCGCAGACCTCACCTTCCTGGGTGAGGACCCTGGCCACCCAGGACTCTTCTCCCGCATCGTGCGTGGCGAGGAGCCCCATTGGCGTGTGTGGGAGGACCGTGGCCACGTGGCCTTCCTCACGCCCTTCCCCAATGCCCCCGGGCTCACCGTGGTTGTGCCGCGGCGGCCGCTGACCTCCGACATCTTCCGGTTGGAAAGGGGGGATTACGAGGCTCTGGTGCTGGCCACGCGAAAGGTAGCCGTGCTTATAGGGGAGGGGCTTGGTGCCAAGGGGGTGGGGCTTATCTTTGAGGGCTTTGAGATCGACTACGCACACGCCAAGCTGATACCGCTGCTGTCGTCTTCGTCGGCGGAGTCAGTGGGGGAGGGCGATACCCCGTCGGAGCCACGCCCAGTCCAGTTCCATTCCACGTACCCCGGGTTCGTGACCTCGGAGGACGGGCCCGAGGCGAGCCTGGAGAGTTTGAAGGAGATCCACAACCAAATCACTCAACTTTAAGCTGAACCCCCTCCACAGCTAGAGAACTATTGTGTGTGCATGCTCTATGGACATGCCTGACTCCAGAATCGCTTGCTGGTATCTGGCGGTTCGTGCTGTGAATACCTTTTTGATTTGATTTGATGTTTGTGAACAATGCATTTAAAACCAGGCAGGAAAAAGATGATACACATCTTGATTCTGAGGAGCTTGTCTTGGTGCACTTTTTAAATATACATTTATATAATTGTCAAAAACATTTAGGCCTTTTATTTGTTACTAACATGTGATAGATTATATCTATATACAATATGCGTATTGTCCTTATTTTTACAGAATATTTTTTTTACGGTTCTAATAATATTCACTTTATTTATTGCGTCAGACAATGTATTTGAGTTTTCTTTTAAATATCCAATGTAAAAAAAGCATTTAATTGTCTTTCATGTGCCATTACATGTAACCAAGCAAAAAGTAATTTTTAAACTACATTGAAGAAATGATGACGAATAAATTGTATTCATGTTTACTACACTTCTATATATAGTTGCACAAAACTGTATGCTGAATTATAATAGGCAGTCACCAAACAAAATAAGTCTGTAAGCATTGCATTTCAATATTCTAGGGTTGATGATTTTGTCGCATTTGTACATGGGCTAAGGGTTGGCTAATTTCTAAATTTGAATCTAATTGAAATCCAACTTTATTGATACCACGGCAATGATAAAGTGAGGAAAAAAATACAAGAACAAAAAATGTGTAAAGATCAGAATCAAAGACACACACTTGGAGGTAGACTTAAAGAAATTTACCCATTCCGGTTTTTTTGTCATATGTGTCATGGTTGGCCAATCACAACCATTATCTAATATGGGGAGGGTTTGATGCAATAACTTTACAGAGGAGCGCCCTATGTGCGTGCTGTTGAGGCATTTTCATAAACAACCAATTGGTTCTAGGTCAATCCAATTCCGTAAATAGACATTTCGGTCTGCGTTCTTTAATAACTTGCCTAGCAAGTTGCAAACTGAGAGGTTCCAGACTTCTGAGAAAGATAAGAAAGCTTGAACTTGAAGTATTTTTTAAGATATGATGCTGTTCAGAAAAATATTGACGGCTTGTCTCAATTCCTTACATGCTATCCCTATTAAACAAACAACCTACTTAAACCCAGTCTGTATATTTTACTTAATTATTTGCACTTGAGCCAAAGTTCCCTTCTGCGGGTTAATAAAGAACATCTCTTATGTGATCTCAGCATTATTTTATAGAAGCTGCAATGCCCAATTATTACCCCACTACTAATTGTCCCTCTAACCATTAGCGTTAATTTGCATGAGTAATGATTGGCTAAGCTGTTCATTAGCATCATACAAACAAGCTGTTGCCTGAGGCAACAGAACCTCTTTCAAAGGTTCTGCCTCAGGAATTTCTGGGACTGATACAAAACGGAAGATAACTCATGTGGGAGGAGGGCTTGGGGCACCATAGCTACATTTTCCATGGGAGACAGAATGAACATTCTGGAGAGGAGAGAGAAGAGGAGAACCTCTTGACTTCAAAGAGGTTCTTTCCATAGCTCCAAATGTCGGACCTGGTAGGGAGGCAGAAGTAGGAAGTGGATTCAGTGAGAACTGGATTTTTAGGAAGTGTGTTCCGTGTCAAGGTGATTCTACTAAAGGAAACAGATTTCAAATGAAGTGGATCCGGGAGGAAGTCTACTATACTGAAGTGTATACCAGAGAAATGGCTTCCAGGTGGAGTAGATCCCAGAGGAAGTGCATCGCTCAGGAAGCGGACCCCAAAGCAAGTGATTTGTAGACTAAGTGGATCCCAGAGGAAGTGGATCCCAAGGAGCTCCCTCAGACCTCCCACCGGCAGCAGCAGCAGCCGCCACTGCCATTGTCCTTCATGTCCATCTTGGTGATGTAGAGCAGGGGTTCGACAGTGCTGCTCACGTCCATGAGGGAGAAGACGCTGGGGTTCACCCAACAGTGGAACTCCACGAAGGAGAAGTAGGACGCAAAGGGTAGCAGGGCCACCGGCGGCAGGTAGTTGAACACGATGATGCCCAGGATGATCAGCACCATCCTGAAGGCCCTCTTCTTCACCGGGTGCATCTCCTCCTTGTCCTTCCCATCTCCTTGCCCGCCACAGAGTGCCGCAGCACCCAGAGGATGGAGACGTTGCAGAACACCATGATGATGAAGGCAATGAGGACGAGGCCGCTGAAGACCTGGGCGGCGCTCACCACCTTCATCAGACTCTTGGTGATGCCGTAGCCCAGCAACAGGCCCCAGACCACCAGGGAGACGCCCACCCAGATTCTGTTATCACGGACACGGGTGAACAGCACCAGGTGGACCACGGCCATGTAGCGGTCCAGGCAGATGCACATCTGGGGACAGGTTCATTCATTTATTGCATGGCTGACACAGAAACAAGGCTCAGCCATGTTACTTTGCTACAAGCCACACTTACTGTATACAGTAAGCCGGAAGCAATACCTACTGCGCAGCACTCGATAAACATACAACCACTAACCTATGGAACCACTATGGAACCAGTAAACTTTGCAACTTTGTTAGTTGCATGGTCACCAAACGATTTCCTGTCAATCAAAACTTCTTGTCACTCAGGACTCACCAGGAAAAAGGTTGCAAAGTCTTTGATGCCGTATGCAAAGCGCTGGAACTTCAGTATCTTTGGGTTGCCGAGGTAGAGCCGGTTGGCCATCTCGATGGGCGTCATCAGGCAGAAGAAGGCGTCCAAGATGGCCAGGTTGAAGAAGAATGTGTCGGACGTGGTGGCGTCGCTTTTTTTGTGGACGATCTGCCACAAGACCAGCAGGTTGCAGGGCGTGCCCACCAGCAGGTTGAGCACCTTGACTCCATAGTAGAAGAGGAAGCTGTAGGGCGCCGGCGCGCACGCCTCATGATCGTACCACAGCAGGGGACCGGGCAGAGGCGTGGAGTTGGTGTAGGCCTCTGCGGTGGAGTTCAGCATGGCAAATGCAGGGAGGGGAGACGTTCGGAGGCGCGAGATGGGGGTTATAGGAGCTGTGATAACATAGAGGAGAAGGAGCAGGGGGAAGACACATGAAAGGTGTTTTTTCTTCATCACTCAATTCAAAAATATGAACGAACCGCAGTAACAGATTTTTCTTCCTGTGCGTTCCTAGCGGAATGAAGAAATCAAGCATAGTGCCAGATCCGGCCGGACGATTATCCGTAACCCTCCAGATGGGGACTGGCACCTATTTGATTGGATCACCTCCTTGGTCACTATCAACATCTGTAAGAAACATTTTGTGAAAGATTTTATGTTATCTGTTCTCTCATTCTTTAACTTTGGATTGAAGTTTCTTGTAAATCCCTTGTTTGCCTATTTTGGATGCATTTTTAATCAGATTACAAAAGAGAGCGAGAGAGACGTCAATCACTCTGGTCAGTGTTGCAATAGAGTCGACATTTTCACATTGATGAATGTTGTAAAGAAAGAAAGAAAAGCGAAAGCTCACAGCGGGTATCTTTTCTTAGTTAGCTAGTATGAGGGTAGCCTACAAATAAGGTGGTTGAAGATTGTGCAAAGCTTTGATGAAATTGCGTTATTGCAATATACATGTTCTATTCATGCTGATTACATTACCAACCCTTAACTATGTGAGAAAGAGCCTTCATTTACCTTCATTTAAACTCATGTTCATAATTAAAACCCTTCTTTATTAAAAACAAACCACTTGCCGAAAACTCTCAGCTCTATGGCCAACAACAAACCAGTGGGAGCACCACCATGAAACACAAAGTCCTGGAAGAAACCTAAAACATTGGATAAAGAAAATCATTAGAACACTTTTTAATTTTAGAAATATAAGAAGGGAATGCTCTGTGCACCACCGGATTTACAAATGAAGCACTCAAATTGAAGTGTTCTGTTTGACCTCTTGACATCAACCATTAAAGCCTTTCCAATTACCAAGACCCTCATGGCAATACCTAAGTCTATCGAGACAATATATTTTAACACCCACGACATCACTTGTACATTGTGGGCCTACATTATTGTACATACATTATTGTAAAAACTGTTAAAAAAAAATTGTCTCAAATGTATTGTCTTAGAGATGATTGTTGTCGGATTACATCAGTAGACCTACAAGAGACAAAGATAAAATAGATGCCCATTACCTTGACAACGTACTTGGTGTCCAAAACTCGGCTACTCCAAGCGTTCTTCAAGCAGTCCTCCTGTCACCAAACTCATGGAATGATGCCCTTCTCGTGGGGGCCGGGGACTTTTATCAGGGTTCCCAGGTGACAAGGCTGGGATCCATTACAGGAAGGACCTGCTCAGCCAATGGGGAGCTGAGACACCAAAGCAAACGTGCTGAATAGTTTACATGACTACAGTGAGGCCTTTATGTTTGATAAACACGTCTCTACAGTCAGGCATTCACCTTTCCACAAACGGGATTCCTGCCGGACAGTAATAATCTATAGATGGTTCAAGTATTGGCTGATGTTATATTTGGACCATAGTTTGATGAAGGCTTACGTGCATACAGGCTGACGCTACGTTACACTGTGCCTGTTAGAATGCTTGCTTATTCCCGCTCACCGCAGCCCGCGGCGAGATTGACCTCACTGATGCAAGCATAAAGAGGTGATGCAAGCAGACCAGCAAGGCAACAATGAGAAATTCAGCGTATGAAGTTACTAATGAACATTGTACATAACCTACAAGTCATGTTCCAGAAAAACACCAGAATGTTCCCCATATTCATTCTAATGGATATTTTTGGAACGGCTGATGTTGATTTGGGGATGCCGATTTCTGTGGGTACCTTTGTAAGGGGTATACTTAGTGCTAGGTGCTAGTGCTATGCAGCTGAAGCAGCATATTTATTTTTTGTAACTGCTGATGCAATCCATTGGGTTTCTATCCTCAAAAGGGAATTATCTGTGAGTAAAAACATTCAGTATTTTTCTGTAACAATTGTTTCATATAGATTTTTATTTCATCTGTTATGTTAATTCCTGAATACTTGATTTCACTGCAATAGAGTTGAATACTTTCCTTTTTTACGTCTCACAAACTAACACATACCTGCAGAATCCTTACTCGTATGTGGAAATATGTATTTGGTTATGTTGATTACGTTCATGTATAAATGTACAATTGTATAAATAATCGGTGAGAAGTATTCACATTCTTTATTTCTACTTATTGCAGTTTTACACTTTTCTACATAAATCACTTCAGAGTATCCAAACGGACAGAGAATGTTTTTGGTGGGAGTTTAGCTGGCTGTGCAGACGGTATAAGCCTCCTCATAATCTCTACTTTTCACTGTGCTAAAATTGTTCATGACAGTTATGGTGTTGGTATCAAGCTTGAAACCAAGTCCTTAATGTGTCTTTCTTGTATCATTGTCATTTGATCAGGTTTGCTTATTCAAGACAAATTCCAAATCCCAGTCAATTTACTGTAATAATCGATTAAGCCAAATACAAATAATTTAATTCCATTTTTAATTAATTAAAAAATGTACATAACATGTAAAATATATGTACAGTAACTATGAATAATGATACAGTTTGTGTAGGTTGTTGCTTATGTGAAATGGATGAAATCAATCAGATAGACACGATGTCTCTCAGATTAAAGAATTTAGATTGAACTGAAAAAATGTAATGAGTGTGTGTGTGTGTGTGTGTGTGTGTGTGTGTACACACGTGTGTAAGTGTGTAAGTGTGTAAATATGTGTACATGCATGCATGTTTGTGTGTGTAATGTCAAAATAACCTGTCACAAAAAGGTGGAATTATCACGTCTGATTGCATAATGAGCTTGACAGTAATAGTTTCCTCCAAGCTCAGATGTGATATCAGTGATAGTGAAGTTCTGTCCTGATTGTCCCACTGAGTCTCCATGTTCCTTGAACCAGGTGTAGTTAGCTGCTGGGTTGGTATCACTGC
Source organism: Micromesistius poutassou (assembly GCF_964030765.1). Taxonomy (NCBI): domain Eukaryota; kingdom Metazoa; phylum Chordata; class Actinopteri; order Gadiformes; family Gadidae; genus Micromesistius; species Micromesistius poutassou. The sequence continues at coordinate 11,155,095 of NC_140273.1, forward strand.
TGAGTCACTGAGCTGCCCTCCTCTATTTTCCCAGAGGGACTCACGGTCACCGAGGGGATCGTTTGAGCGTCTGTTATGAACACAAATGATTAAGATTCATCAGTCTACAGATAAAGAATATTGTTACTACTTAGGCATACAGCAATACATGAATACCAGCTCAACATTGTGAAGACCAGACATACCAAAGATACATATTGGAAAACACAAATTTTGAGCTCACACTGGACATCTATGAATCACGAGTAAGAGCCCAGATGACCATATTATGGTACGTTCCTCTTCTGACTGAGGGGAAGTTTGACTTGTTTCCCAGAGCATAGTTTGGTTGTTCTTGACCAGGTGTTAGCTGCTGAGTTGGAATCTCTGCTACAGCTTAAAGTCACTGAGCTGCCCTCCTCTATTCCTCCAGAGAGACTTGATATCACAGATGTGTGTTTAGGCCCATCTACAGGTCACCTAAAAACATGGAAACACATAATTTATATGACTGATAAGGTTAAAGTTTAAGATATTTTGTACATCTAAAATATGATGTCAAATGATAATGCTTATCAAGGCCTGATGACACTAATTGGCCGACAGACAGCTCCCAGATTGAACAGGGGGTTGGCCAATGGTGGAGGAACAGCCAATGGCGTGACACCTACAGAGAACGAGAGGGGAGACACAGGAAAACACAAGGAGAACAACCACACACCTAACAATGATCATTGAAACCAACATGTTGCAGCAGCTAGTGATAGTGCTGTCCTCGGTTTCTTGTGACAATCCCTGTTCTGGTGGCCTATTCTTGGCTGGAACTATCCCTTGAAATGTCACTGTTAAACAAATAGGATCTTTCAAATTATGAAAATAATGCCTGCCTGTTATCCATCCTTGCCTGTCCACCTCCTGTTTGCTCCTGTTTGTTCCCTACTGCTCTCGTCCTCCCTGCAACAATTTAATTCAACCTCCTTTGTCTCCTTTGAGCTTTGGTTCCTCCCATTCAATCATAACAAACGGTAAACGGTCATCATCACTTACCCAAATTAAAAATATGATTTCATAGTTCCGTTTTGTTACATATAAATCAGTCCGATGTCTTCATATATATAGCCTATATATTATTGTGGCGATCACGGCTATGGACGTGTGTGATGTGTTTAAATAAAGGAAACTCTCTGGGTTGTGCAGTGTATGGGGCATTTTTTTTCATAAATATTTTTCTGAATAAAATGACTGGGTTTTGGGAGTGGGGGCTTAGAGGGGGCTCAGCCTTTTTTCAGGGGAAGCTTAACCCCCGCTAGCCCCGCACCGTCGCTGTGCCTTTTGTAATCATCTTATATTTTGTGATTATAATCAAATGGGGAAGTGTAATCCAAAATTCACACACACAAACACACACACACACACACACACACACACACACACACACACACAAATACTGGAAGGCAAAAATATTACAAATAATTTACAGAGCAACAGAAAACATAAATGAATTGAGGATTTCACTCCAAAACGTCCTCTTGCTCTCATATGAAGCTCCACCAGATATGTGACAGAAACAAGAAATAGCTGTCATTTTCTAAATAATAAATAGTAGGCCTACTTATATAATAAAATAAAAAAACAATAAAATCGTATAATAACTAAAATCTTATAATAAAACAAAAGGTGGATCTAAACTACCTAACGAACAACCATGTTTAATAGCTTCTCTCAAAAAATATCCCCGCCATTGGTGGATGCTGCAGCCCTCTCAGCACCCTCACTCCCAGAGTCTATATTGCCCTATTTACGGTGTACACTAGGGGGCAATGTTGGATTGAATTAAATTCACAATTTGCATTAGTTTGAAAACCAGATTTTCACACAGACATTACCATTTGATGTATTTGTCCATTCATATTTTGGCCGGCCTAATATTGTGTCCGCAATATCCAACTTGGAAAGGTCAATGTTGATGTAGGCCTACTTATTATATCGCATGAACCAGCCTCTCCTCTTCCAAGATTTATGTTGCTAAGAAGTAAAAGCTATATTATTTATATATTGAATCTCCCATGGACTTTACAGTATTTTTAGGCCGATATTAATTTCCCCATTCAGTTGTTTATGAATTCGCTATCACTTGTAACAGATGGCGGGCATATAAACAAAGCAATAAAATCTACTTTGCTTGATTGTTTTTATTATCTCTGACCCTGAACTGGTGGGACAAACAAGATCCAATCGCTGCTTCACTAATTCTGACAGACATCCGGGAACACTAATCAATGGTAGGTTTTAGAATCTATTCGTCCAATCAAATATCCCATCCTTGTTGTAGGCGGGTCGTGTGAGACGCACTTGCTGGCCGAGAGAGGCCATTGATGCGTCTAATTCTAACTCGACCAATTCACCGTCATTTTATTGTTTCCTAAATACACAACAATATTAACCACTGGTTGAAACAATGGTTTCCCACTCGCTTGCACTGCCGATGATCTGCTTCACCACGCTCTGGGGGCTGGTGGGGATCGTTGCACCATTCCTCGTGCCAAAAGGACCGAACCGGGGGTATGTACCGTTATCACGCAACTGATAACCACTCCGAGTATTCATTATAAGCGTCTCGTTTTTCCTTTTTACTTGACAGAAGATGGTGTCTAAGATATTAGCCTATTTGTATGTCTGTGCAATTAACCCTTCCTGGTTGCTGTGGTCGTGATGGAGCTGAAGGCGGTGGTGGTGATGTGATGAAGGCCTAATGCGTCATCTTGCATCCTTATCAGTAAAATGTGCTAAAAGACAAGACCTTGATTACTGAGGTAGATAGATATAAAATATATAAAATATCCCACACTGAGAGTGAAGTGAGGTATAATGATGTTTAACAATGCTACTCTGCGGTGAGCACGTTATTTATTTTATTATAAAGGCATATTACGTTCACTGCGTTAATGCATTGTAAATATTGCATTTGCTGACGTTTTTTAAAAAACACGTTTGTTCTTTACATTTTGTGTAATGTGTCTGTTTGCTTTGGCATTGTAGAGTGAACGAGTGAGTGAGTGCGCAGGTGTATGTGTGAGTTGTTGGATGTTAAAAATAAATCTATACTTTATTCTTATTTCAATTAAATTCCTTTATTTTCTGTTCATATCCCCAGGGTCATCATCACAAGTCTGGTCCTCACAGCTGTCTGTTGCTACTTGTTGTGAGTAAAGGGGATTTCATATTTTGAAATGGTGAACTTGGCGTTTTAAACCCAACATCGGGGCAGGGTTGTCTAGTGGTCAGCTGGCTCCTACCTTGACTGGGCCCAATTTCCCACTAATTTCTGATCAAAGCTCTTCCCTGAATGGCTCGGGCAATCCAACATGCCTATTAATCACAGGTGTGTGAATCCAACCCCATGGCAGAGAAACATATGGCGATAGCAGAGAGGGAGGGAGCATTTCTTTGGCTTGTTTATCTTTAATATCTTGCCCTCTTCTGCTCTTTTCTTCTCGCTCTCTTTATACTTAAATCGTACCCAGAGCAGCTTTAATATATAATAATAATAATAACAATAATAATAATAATAATTTTGGTCTGTTCTATTCTGGACTGGTCTGGTCTGATCCGGTCTTGTCTGGTGTAGTCCTACTCTGGTTTGGTAATGTCTACCCTGGTCTAGTTCTGTTCTGGTCTGATCTAGTCTGGTCTAATCAGATCTGCTCTGGTCTGATCCGGTTCTGGTCTGATCTGGTCTTTGTCCTTTCCTCCTCAGTTGGTTGATAGCAATTCTGGCCCAGACCAACCCTCTGTTTGGCCCTCAGCTGAAGAATGAAACTATATGGTACTTACGTTACTTCTGGGAGTAAAACAGGTGAGTCTATTCCAAGCTTTAAGTAACCATTAATTCATCCACAAATGGGTTCATTTATTAGTTTATGAATGAGGTTATTAGTAACCTGACATTTGCAGATGTGTATGGACTGGAACCTCTCTCGATTTCTAAAGGGTGTTATCAACAGGCACAGACCAAAATGCCTCTGTTCTCAATTGTAATGACCTACAACCAATCAGAGCAACACAATCTTGGTTGTTGCCTCAATGGCTCTCCCATAGGGTGCTCCTCTGTTACGTAATCGTATTAATCACGTTAGATAAACGGTTGTGATTGGCCTGTCCCGGGCCAGGTCTGCTGAAATGGGGGGGGAGGCAAGTAGCATATTCCAGAGCAAATAAAACACAAACTTGCACATTCATCTGGTTCCAAGGCTAGTTGTAGTATTAGTTTATTTTTTAATTTATTAAATCGATCATCCATTTATTAGTTAGGGCATTAATTAATTCATAAATCTTTTATGCATTAATTCATTTATCCAAACATTAATTCGCCCATTCATGAATGGGTTCAAGTGTGTGAAATAGATCCATGAGCAAAAATAGAACAAAATTAATATTAACAGTTATATCTCTCTCTCTCTCTTTCTCTTTCTTCTTCTTCTTCTCCTCCTGTATGTTTCTATCTATCTATCGATCCATCCCCAGGGATACCAGGTATTAAAACCCCGGAACCATCTGTCGTCATGCCGGTCTTGGGCATTCCAGAGGAAGCCCCTCCCCCTCATCCTCAACACATCACAGCCCTCCCGCTTGGTACTGACATCGCCTGTTACCGTCATTCCCCTCACACTTCCCCTGAAGGTCCTCACAACGTTGTTGTGAATATTGCAGGAACATTCTTAGTGTAGTGTATGGATGTCACCAGCCAAGGTTGTGTATAGGATGTTAATGTGTTTCTTTGTGGATGGTGTGTGTTTTTAAGAGTTCTACATACAGTCCATAGTGTGTTTCTTAGCCCGGTGAACGTATTCCGCGTACCTATTTTGAAACGTATAGTGTGTTATTTTGTTTCCGTTCTTTTGTTTACATTTGTGTTAGCATGTCGCTATCATCAGGGAACTTCTTTTTTGTTTTTATTAAATTTTTTGTATTTATTCAGGCGCTCACATGAGCTAGAGATGTTCATGCAGTCTGACTTACAGGATGTGTGTATGTCAGTGTATGTTGGTTCATATGCATGTGTGTGTGTGTGTGTGTGTGTGTGTGTGTGTGTGTGTGTGTGTGTGTGTGTGTGTGTGTGTGTGTGTGTGTGTGATATGTTACCAAATGTGTGTGTGTGTGTGTGTGTGTGTGTGTATGACGTGCATGGAAAGTGTTTATCTGGTAAATGTTTGGACCCAAGCCGTCAGAATCTCGCGGAGCCGGCATTTCTCTTTCACCCCCCTCCAGGTCATGTTATTATTGGTCCCTGTTGCCATGGAGATCCTACTGACCCCCCCAGTTACTGGTAAAAAGTAAAATTCTGAAATCCCATTTGACCCCAACTTGGCTATAGCTGTGATGACAGGATAGAGATGCGATTGATAATAACAAATTATCTACAACTACCAATGGCAGTCAGCATTGGGGTCCAAATAAGGTCAGCAGTTATTTAATATGACAGGGAACACATAGGAGGAGGTTGACTGCTTTAGAAGACCTCTGTGTCAGTTACACCAGCAACTGGGAGTTAACATCAGACACCTGACCATCCCTAGCCTGGAGTCTGTTAATGGTAAAATAAATCCACCAGATGCACTCGGCATAAGAGCATTTGATGGATACAATAGGCTAATGCCTCTGCAACATGCCAGGGATAAATTTCCTCTAGCAACCGGTACACTATATTTAGCTTAATGCTTGGTAGCTGACTCTCAGTGTTAGCTAGCACCCTCCATAACCCTATTCCAGGATTGTTATACATGTACATCCCTTTGGACATAGCTCGCTTGAGGCAGCCATGGAGTTTCAACTCCACCAAGATCTGCCCACGAGCATCACAGCCGCCTCCAACCCCCACCCACACACACTCCCACCACCACAACTACTTACCACCCACCTGCTCCTCTCGAAAACCACCTTTGCTTCAGCCAAAAATAATCTAAAAATCAATATATACAGCTACTTCTTAGAAAGACCAAATTGTGTTCTATCTTTTCCGTTAATTTCCGTTGGCCCGTAGTTGTGTTGGTGACATTTTGTCCCAGAGGGATTGCCCGCGCCTCCCCTACCCTTCTCCTCTGTTGTCCTCCGACCATGGAGTGACCATGACAAAGTATCCCCCCCCACCCCCCCATCTGTGCAGTGGTTTACACAAGGACATGAGATACTGTACTGTCTGTGAAGTCTGTCCGCTACTGTGCCACATTTGGGTGGGGTAAAGGTTAGTTTGTCCAAAGCAGAAAAATCTTGCGCCTTTTTGTTTAGAAATGAAAAACCTGCCTTTATATTTTGGACGGTTTTAGTGTGTATGAATGTCTTGTGTTTAGCTGACAACTGGAGCGCTGTCGATCCTTTTAAAATTAAATCCTGGACTCATAAAGGTATTTGTAATTTTGTTGTGGTCACCATGGTAACAGAAAATCATACGCCTAAATGTGTGTTGAGTTGAGAAGAAATTACCTTGTGCAACATCGATGTGGTGTGTGACGTCAAGTGGCATTGTCAGATAACGTGTGGAATTAAAAACATGATACATCCGGCTTTGTCAATGGTCTCTTTGTTGTCATTGATTTCTGAGTTTCTTAGCAGGCTGATAAACAATGAAGCCTTGTGCTTCTATACACAAAACACATCTCTGAATAGTGTCAGATGTTTATGTGTGTGTGGTTGCATGGTAGATAATATATAATCTTGATTTCACAAGTACAGACCATGCCTTCAACAGTGCAGTTAAGTTATTTCCAGAGAAGTACTAGAGACCCAGACTTAAGTAAAAGTACAAGTACTGTATCAAAAGTGACTTGAGTAGAAGTAGAAGTGTTCTTTAAACACCCCACTTAAGTGGAAGTACTAAAGTATTCAAAATATTTTGTACTTAAGTATTGCAAGTAGTTTATTTTAAAATGTACTAAATACTGAAAGTAAAAGTATTGTGTTATGTTTATATTAAAGAAAGCAGTCAAAAGTTTGAATATAATATTGTTTATATTATCTCAAATATTTAAACTGAAGGACACAAAATTCATTTGGCTGTAGCAGCAGTACAAGGACAGGAATACAATACAGAGCTGTCTTAAAGCTGTCAAAGGCCACATAAAAGTATTCATGTAAAAACAAACAACTAAAACATCTCAAAGGCCAGAGGGGTATTCCAAGAAAAGTGACAAACATGGGTAAGTTAAAGGACAATTCCGGTATTTTGAACATTGAGCCCCCTTTCTGGTTTGTCTAGGATGAAATACAGAACATTTTGACTATTGGTCCTGTCTCGGGTATTTGGCTCATTTAGAATCGCCCCTGCCTGTGCAACTCACCAAGTGGTTAGTGGTGTTTGTTGATGTTCCAAATCAAGTATCGTAGCGAAATACAGTTTCTGTCGTGTTTGATTGCTATTTTATCGCATTTTGTAAATCCCATTGATTTCTGTTGGAAGACTCATTGCTCGTTGGCCGGAAATGGAAAGGGGGGCTGTTTACATTTGGTTGTAGTCTTTTCGTTCGGTTCTAGTCCTACTGTTGCAAGTACTCATACCCACTGTACACGTCCGTCGACGGATCTCATTGACTTTACATGGGACGCTCCCGAAATGCATTGTGGGTCTGTCCGTCAAATCGGCTCCGTCTCTTGCGTCCAAAAGTTGAGAAAAGTTTACGCCTCACGCCTCATACCCACTGTACACGTCCGTCGACGGGCGTGTCCGACGCATGGGGTAAAACACGATCTGCGTATAACGCGATCTGATTGGCCAACGGATCCGTCGCTGCCTGAAAAGTTAAACTTTTCTCAACTTTTGGACGCAAGAGATGGAGCCGATTTGACGGTGTCATTGATGTGAAATATTAATAACTGACCATTCGTCACTCAATATTTGTGATGTGACATATTGAGTTGATGATGAATTGTCATTGTCAATTGTCAAATTGTCATATTAATTCTGCCATGTCGATTGCAGGGTCATGTCAAAATAAAATGATATCACCGTTATGCATAAAGTGATCAGAGGTCCAAATCCCTCCGGCGGGTCTTAAAATAAACAACGAACAGTCCCTATACGTAAGTTACGTAAGTTGCAAGTTACAAGTTGTAAGTTACAAGGTGTAAGTTACTTGTGGAGACTTATGCGGTTTCACCACGAGTCCATGGGTTGAATTTATTACCCAGTGTGCTTTGTGGAATGGTCTCAAAGTTTTATTGTTTTATTTCATGTGGCCTATTTCATGTAGGGTGACAGCAGCAGAGCTAACCTGCTGTGGGAATCCCAGCATCCTGCTCTTAAAGGAGCATTCCACCGGTGGAGACATGAATATGTATTGAAAGTGGATCATATATGTAGTCGAATAGTGGCATCAATTTTAAATTTGGTGCTTTTTTGACCGAGATAAGGCAGAAAATGACTTTTTAGGTATTGTGGATTGCAGACAACAATCCCCATAGTGCATTGCAATGTCCACATGCATTGTGTATTGTGTGTGGAGGAGGTTGGGTCCTTGAATGTTACTGTGTGTTCACACCGCACCTCGCCCCGCGACACGTTTCAATGCAAAGTGAACGTGGAGACGCGAATCGGGCAAATTTTTTTGTCGCTGATTCGCGCGACAAGATTTGATTGACGGCGCAACATTTTTTTAACAGATTTGCAGCGCGACAAATTCGCTGAAGTTGAAATAATTCAACTTCTTCGCGGCATTCGCGTTGAAACAGCGGCATTCGTGTTGAAACAGCTCCACACACACTGTGTGTGGAGTGTGCATTGTGTGTGTGTGTGTGTGTGTGTCCACTGCCCCTCCCTGCCCATCCTCTGGTGTTTAATAGTTCTGACTGAGTTTTAATAAAGATTATACAATACATATTACACCCCAACTGTTTCTGTGGTGGGTTTTGAAAGTACCCAAGAAAACCGTGACCCGCGGATTACACCCGCGACTCCGTTTTTATTGTTGACGGGGAGGGGGGGCCGATCGGGATTGTTGACGGGGGGGCGATCGGGATTGTTGAGGGGGGGGGGGGGGGGACGCGTGGGACCCGCGACTCTCCAAATAATTCCAATTTATGTATTTTTTATAACCAGGAAATGTCCTTGTTGGTAGGTACAACTCGCTATTTTACGTTGAACTGCAACGTAATCCAGTGTTCACGAAAACGTATACTGTCAACGTATCCTTGGGCATTACGTCAGTTCACAACGTTTTGCTGGCAGGAACAATCTATATCCACGTAACATCTAAACTAAAGCTCATATGCATTCTCTGAATCAAGATTGTGAACATAAAGTACACATTTCTCGCTAAAAATGTTATCAAAAAACCTGAAGATACAGAAACGGCCCTAAAATGTAGCATTTTACACGGCTGGCCGCCATCTTTCTTCTGTGCTGAAATAAGAAACTTGAAAGTCACGTGGTGCGGGCGCAGTCTCCACTCTTTACAATGGAACGTTGACATGTAACGTATTTTGGCCCTGAAACGTTGACTGAGCTACGTATCCGTCGTTCGTAGAAGAGTACTCTGGGAACGTTTTTCTCTGGCGACTGGGTTGAAATGGGCCTGTACCTAAAAGGAGCCCTATGAATTAATAAGCCATTTAAAGGTCCCATGACATGAAATTTTCACTTTGAGGTTTTCTAACATTAATATGAGTTCTCCTAGCCTGCCTATGGTCCCCCAGTAGCTAAAAATTGTGTTAGGTGTAAAACGAGCAGTAGGTATCTGAAAATGAACGCTCAAATGCGCAGATTTGGAATCTGGCCCCATATGTCGACATATGGGGCCATGTTACCTCCCCTTTCTCTGCTTGGCCCGCCCAGAGAATTTGGCCCGCCAATGAGACAATGAGCTAGGACCGTGCGAGCGCCACATGTGTGTGTGTGTGTGTGAATACACACTGTAACGCAAGTGTTCTTTGTCATTTGGATAACCGTTCTGCTGTTGGTGTTATTGTGCATAACACGCAACACAATAACGCAAGCTTGCATAAAGCTCCCATTTGGTGAAAAGACTAGATTGCATCGGGTTCTCTGAGGTCTCTGGTATTTTTACAACGAGAGTCGTAGTGCGGGTTATCTCGGCCATGGTTGAGAAGGAATTGGGAACCGCGACATGGAGGAGAAAAGGATTGTTGCCCAGGATTGTCCGCCAGAGCCCCGTTGCCCGCTGCCATGGCAGCGGGGCTCCGGCGGGAGACAACCCCAGGCAACGGCGGCTCCGGCGGGAGACAACCCCGGGCAACAATCCCTTTCTCCTCCATTTCGCGGTTCAGTCTGTACTTAATATTGACGTGGAATTGGAAGAACCAGAGGCGTCTGAAAACCCGACGCAGTCGTTTGAAATTCATAATATCATCCGGAGGTGCAAACAGCTTTTGACCATGATAATATATATTATATAGATATCTAAATATAATGATATTATTTAGATATAGAGCTCCAGGACTCCCGCCGGAGCAAGGTCCCATGGCATGCTATTTTATGGATGCTTTAATATAGGTGTTAGGGCCCCTAATACAGTACTTGAAGACGTTCAGAAGAAATTCAGCCTTGGTGCAGTTACAGCCACTACGAGCCAGTACCACAATGAGCTCTCCACAAACGTGCCGTTTTTAGAGGTGGGTCAAGGTGGAGGGTGGGGGTGTGGCCATGAGCAGCTTGCGACCACGGTACCATGCGCTAGTGTTTACAGTGGAACACTGAACACAGCGGACAATCCTGGGCAACAATCCTTTTCTCCTCCATGTCACGGTTCCCAATTCCTTCTCAACCAACCCGACGCAGTCTAGTCTTTTCACCAAATGGGAGCTTTATGCAAGCTTGCGTTATTGTGTTGCGTGTTATGCACCATAACACCAACAGCAGAACGGTTATCCAAATAACAAAGAACACTGGTGTTACAGTGTGTGTATTCACACACACAGACATTTGGTGCTCGCACGGTCCTAGCTCATTGTCTCATTGGCGGGCCAAGCAGAGAAAGGGGAGGTAACCTGGCCCCATATGACGTCATATGGGGCTGGAAGCCAAATCGAAGCATTTCAGCTATCCTTTTTTCAAAGACGGAGCAAGATAGCTACTTCTCGGATTACACCTAACGCAATTTTTAGCTACTAGGGGAACTCAACTTAATATTAGAAAACCTCATAAAGTGAACATTTCATGCCATGGGACCTTTAAAGCATCCATAAAATAGCATGCCATGGGACCTTTAAACAAATAACATTTCCTAGCATTCAGCTAATATCTCCTCATGATCCAATAGCTGTGCGACCCCCTGAGCCTACGTCTTCTCAGCAGCACATAGGCTGATAACTATGAAAACTACACTACCGTAATTTCCCGCATATAGGCCACATCATGGACAAACCGCAAGCCTTTCATTTATGTATTAAAAAAAAACAATTGTGTGCATGAGAACGGTGAGAGCACATCAAACGTGCGTAGCAGCTAGGACCAGTCTTTCTTTATTGTCTCTGAGTGTGTGTCGCTGTTAAACACCTGACAATGAGCTGGTTTACCATAAGACCGCCACATGAATCTGGAAAAAATGAATAAAGACAGGATTTGGTCTCCTATATTTCCTATGCAGGATAACTCGTGTGTTTCCATTGAAAACAAGAAAATTCAAAGTGATCCTAAACTTTAAACCTACTCTATGTTCTGTTGGGCAAAAGCATTAACCAAGAAATTCAAACAAATAATACAAACTGAACTTCCACCATCATGCATAGCGCACATTTAAACAGATAAAAGAGCAGAGAGGTGCCAGCTCAACAGCCTAACCCGCAACAACCTGTACATCAATAAAAGCATCTTCCCTCATGGTATAATCTATAATCTATGGTATAATTCACCCCTGTGAGATGCGTGCCAGCTCACCAGCATAACCTGCAATGTCTACGAAACCAAGGAAATGGTTCCAAATCAATGTAGAAGAGTATACCGCCCTTGTAGTTATGTGGCCCAGAACATTTGACTCGGACTCCAAGAAAAATAAAAGCTTGTAATCTGTAGAGGCCTAGACCTAATCACTAGTACCAAAAGAATGACCTGACAGGTGGTGAGTGATATGGCTGTGATCTAGCCCCCTAGTTCTAGCCAAAGCAGGTAGCCTCGGTCTAACATCTGCCGACAACAACCTGTATATCAAAGCAGCAGCTTCCTCATGGTATAATCTGAAACCCCTGTCAAATGCGCTAGAGGGACTCACTTCACAACACCCAATAAGCTTTTATATAAGACAGGCAATTAACTTCCCTTCCCTCTCTCAAGCAGTCCAAGGGCAAAACAGAAATAAACTTTCAGATTTTCTACTTGTGTAGTAACTTCAATTACAGTATCTTCATTTTACAATTGTATCTCTATGCTTGTAAAATCTAAGTTCTATTAATGACCATTAATACTTACAAGACAACTGCTTGAAAAGTAGATTAGGATCTTCACGTAGGAACACAGGAAGTCCTTTCATGGCTGCTTCCTTGCTGTGTCTGACGATGTTGGTGGTCTAAAAGAAAAAAGAAAAAATAGAAAGATAGCTCTAATAATAGCAAGACTAATTGTAATTCAACAGATTGAATTTCATCTGGGCAAAAGTATTGTTTGGTACTGTAGTGTACTGTGCACACTCATCAAGCTTTCTCAGTATCTCCTTCAGGTCCTTGCCAAACTCTGTTTTTCGGGCGCGGTACAAACTCAGCAGTTGGGGCGCATTGTAATATGGAAAAACTCCTCACAAATCTGTAAAATGCAGGAAAAAACAAATATGTAGAGGAATAGTAAGTAAATTGGGAGAATTTGTAACCTGTCAAAAATTGTCTATAGTCATAATTTTTAAAAGCATTTACAGCCACTCCAGGTTGTAGTGGGTGCGTGCGTGTGAATGAGCTTGCGTGCACGTGTGTTCGTGCGTGTATGTGTTACAAGCGTATGCGATTTCAAAGAAACAAACAAACAAACTCAAAGCTGTTGCATGCATCCAAAACTATTCTATTACTACTTCAAAACCAAATAAAAAAAATAAAAAACAGCGTCGCTTATTCGCTTCAAATACTTTATTATCTTTTCAAAATTTGGGAATTAATACGGTGCGGTAAATTAAGTATTTAAAGCGAATAAGGGACGCTGTTTTTGTTGTTTATTTGTTTTGAACGAATAGTTTTGGACGCACGCATCGGCTTTGAGTTTGTTACTTTGAAATCACACACACACACACGGGGGGGGGGGGGGGAAGGCATGCTACCCAAGAGGATAGCAGATTAACCAGACTTGTGCGGAGGTGAATTACAGTGAGCCGTTTGACGGGAGAACAAAAATAAATAGGCGGTCGACTGATCGCGGCACTAGTCTCAATGTGCTACGACCTACAATTCCAAGGACAGAGCTGGTGGTCTGATCACGTGCAAAGTGCATGATGCCTGTGTAGTGCTAAGGCTAACTCACCGACGAGAAACTGTCAATTCCAATGGATAGTGTAGCCAAGGGGTCCAAACTTTTCACCTCACATAATCTAAGATCCAAATCATCAAGCTGGGGCTAATATTCAGATCTTAGCTCCACCGTCAGAGCTCCGCGGTCGGAGTTCTGCCGTCGGCCATAGGCCCGGTTAGGAATCTAGCTAAGATCTGCTAAGATCTGAATGTCCCGCGGCCCGGTGGTTGGGGACCGCTGGTGTAGCCTATCTATGGGCAATTAAAATGCATGAAAATGGCATGTTGTATGGATAACACGAACACATTGGGTACCTACATCTAATATAAAAGTATTAATCGAACCGCAGGCCTTGACTATGCTAGTCTGCATAAAAAAAGACGTGCAACTAGCCTAGCTAACTAGCCTAGCCTAACAACTTGCGATACGAGAGTCCTGGTTGCACAACGATAATAACAAATTAAGTGAACAAATAAATGATATAGTTAGTTGCATGGCTGAAACTTTTGAACAACTCTTGAACAACACTGTTATTTGGCTAAAGCCCAACCACACCGTCCTTGAGATGCTAGCACTAACTGACTTAGCAAAAGCAGTTTCTAACATAAAAACACTTCAGTTGAGATGTATTTCATGAAACCTAACAAGGTTATTCAAAATCACCTGATAACTAGAATGCAATATCAAAAATCGAAGTAACTTACATTTCCAAGCGTTTCAAACGTCACAAAGTCTTGAATTGAAGTGACTCTTGCTGATAGAAGAGCACGTTGTGGATTGTCAACGTCGACAGAACAAACCCCTTCAAATCTCTATGGGAAACCCCGTGTGTGTCAATCATTTGGCGCCACAGCTTGGGAACTACAAATGCCAAATTCCGTTTACTCACAAATGCATGATGATTACATTTGTGAGTCAAACCGAGTCAATCCTAGGACAAAGCTGTGCTTTCTTAAGGGTCTGTAGGAAGTGAAGACGCTGATGCGCCTTCTTCACCAGACTGGAGGAGTTGAGGGACCAAGAAAGATTATCTGTGATGTGGACCTCAAGGAACTTAAAGCTAGACACACGCTCCACCTCAGCACCGCTGATATGGAGGGGGTGTGTGCCCTGCTCCTGGTTCTCCTTAAGTCCACAATGATCTCCTTGGTCTTCTTTGTGTTGAGTTCCAGGTTATTGTTTTTACACCATGTAGTTAGATGTTGAACCTCCTCCCTATATGCTGTTTCATCCTCATCTCTGATCAGGCCCACCACAGTGGTGTCATCTGCAAACTTGATTATGGCATTGGAGCCATAAACAGCCATAATCATTAACAAGGTTTGGAGTGTGGATATCAGTGGAATCAGTAGTGTAAGGTGTGCATGAGGGACGATGTTGTAAGGTGCATCCCAGAGGTGGGTGGTGATGTAAAAGCCCATGACCATGTCGATGGAATAGTGCTTGTTAGCCGCCACAATGAATCAAATCCCAAATTGGTTTAACACCCAGGAGATGGTGTGCATCAGACACACCCAAACCGGTTTAACAACCAGGAGATGGTGTGCATCAGATCCCAAGTTTGTGAAGTGTCTGCAATTGAAAGGAATCATGAAAGGATAAATCTAGTGATATATACTTTGTCAAAAAATTCCATGAGCAGAAAAAAACAATAAATGAGTGATCCTACTAACACGTATTAGTCTGGTGTGGCATAAACATGGACACAAAGCATTTTCATATATATTTATGAATAAAAATAAATAAATGTTCACCCACCAACCCATGGCCCATTTATTGTGAAAGCCCTGCACAGAGCTGGCAGAATTGAGCAAAGCCAGGGTGCGAGTTCTGAGTAGATGCCCTGCAGCCCCCCTCTTTTCCCCTTTCCTGCAGCCTGTCACTAAATAAAAACAGTCCTTGTTAGAGGGCCCCCCTTTATTTTCTATGGTTTATCACATTGAAGAAACCCTTGGTGTTTAGAAGTCCTCTGGTCAGTATTCTACCCATAGAGATACTCACTGTAAGGTTCTATTTTTGTGTCTCTTGGGTTTTATTACTTGTAATTGCAATGTTTACTTTTACAATTATTAGTTATTAATTATATTATTATATTTCCATGGATGCCCATGGAATAGGAATAATTGAGTTTTCCAGTACTTGGTCAACACACTACGCAACAACTTCTATCAAAAGTTTTAAAACAAACAAGCATCTGGCATCGTTAGGTAGCGATACCTGAAAAGAAGTACTCATTACATTTCCATGCACAATTTTTCATACCTGGTATGCAGTTTTTCACCCTGCACTCTCTAAACGTATCCAGAGTGTACATTTCATAAAACTTGGTCCAGTTTGCAACACCTGTTGGAGACAATTTTGAGAAAAAGATGGTTTCTGAAATTGATTTAACATGGAAAACATGCATTATATAACATAACTGTATAGCTACAGCCATTTTTGTAATCTTACAGAATCTGTAATCTCACAGAAAATGCAATTTACTCCTGAAGTATTCCATTTCCACCACTGCTTTGAAGCAGGAACACACCAGGGACAGGGTCATTAAAGCTCCATCTCCATCATGAAGGACCACCTCAGGCAAGATGGCAACTGAAACAAATAAGATTATTCTATTGAAAGACATCATCTCCAGTTAGTATTAAGCCAAACAGCATTAATATAAATACTGAATGAGCACTGAATGTATTCAATAAATATTGTATTCCCAAAAATAGAAAACACATGCAAACAAACAAAATAAATTATTAATAAATCAAATACCTGCTCAATAGATGTTGCCAACTCCTGCTCCTGCTGTGTTTTTCCTATAGTCTTTCCTATTCCTACGTAGAAATGCCATAGGGCTGACGTTAGCAAGATGCTTCTCATGAAGCATCTAACACATGAAAATCCTCAACTTTTACTATAGAAACTAGGGGTTTGTTGGTACACATATTAACAATTTCAGATTTAAATTGCTGACCTGAGTGAAGTCAAAGGTCCAGTCCAGTGCCATGTATAGTGCGTACTGTAATCCATATTATAAACAATGGTTTATAATCATTTCATATGATAGAACAGAGTTGATACAGAGTTGTTACTGTACATATAAACCATGTTATTATGTTTGATGCCGAGGTGCACAATCCGATCACTTATTTTTTATCACTTGCTATTAGCATGAACACGCCACAGTCCACGCTGCCCGCTTGTTCTGGAACATTCTGATAAAAAAGCCTGAAGTTTAATACAATTACATTTCTTGATACTACATCAATGCATAGCACATTTCACAAGGCATATAAAAGTCCAACATTTCCATCACCTTGTTTGAAACAAATGCCCAGGATCCTGACACTCTCTGTGTTGCAATGGGGCTATAGACAAAATGATTGCATGCTGAAATACACTATTAAAGACCTCACATGATTGTGATGTGACGTGACCTTTGTGGGCAACATTTCAAACCGTTTAAGCTTGCTGTTCCATGCTTCATTTTGAATAGCACCTTGTCCATCAGCACAGACAATCAATTGCCTATTAATTGGCTTCCATTATTGGTTTAAGTAACAGTGGAGCAGGTGTGCATAGTATGACTCCAGGCTGTGCTTGATCGCCACAAATGTAATGAACACATCACCAGAAGCCTTTTTTGAACACAGCAGAAGCAACATTGAACGGTTGCTAATTCTCTACTAGGAATATTGAACGGTTCCTAAACATTATGAATAATAAGAATATAACACCATGCAAAACACAACAACTTAACGGAACATTAATTTACGGGAACAATTAACGGTTCCTCAATATAAGAATGAAAACTGAACATGGATAAATAATGCCAGTCTCCATAGCCACTATCTTGGAGCAGGAATCAAGAAGACGAATCCTCTTAAGTTTAGGCTTCAGGTTCAGGACCTGTAAAATATACCGTAATAAACCTACAGTTTAGCTTCATAACAAAAATTATCGGCAATAAAACTTATTTCACTCCTCATGTTAATGAGGCTTTGACATTCAACACTCACCGACATGAATCTGGACTTTCCTTCTTCTCAACCGCAATCGGAACAGGTATGCTAAAATAGTATTGTGGGCGGGGCTGGAGCTTTCTAGGCAGGGCTGGTCGTCCAGCCACGCCTTCCCGTAGGCCGCAGCCGTTAGCTTCTCTACTGTTGAGACGGAGAACCGAACGAAAAGACTACAACCAAACGTAAACAGCCCCTTTTCCGTTTCCGGCCAACGAGCAATGAGTCTTCCAACAGAAATCAATGGGATAACATTTTTATAATTGTAACGAGTAACGATTAAGCACATGAAAAATGTATTGGAGTAAAAGTATTAAATTCATCAAAAATATGTAGTGAAGTAAAAGTGGAAGTAGGAGAAAAAAATAATACTCCATTAAAGTACAGATACAGCATTTTAGTACTTAAGTACAGTAGTGAAGTAGTTCTACTTTGTTACTATACATCTCTGGTTATTTCATTGATAAGCAAGATGTTGTTAGCAGGTAGGGAGAGGAGAATTTGTCTAGGAGCTGTAGGTGTACGTCTCATTGTCTGGCGTCCCATGATGTAATCCCCCTTCTGGACCTGGAGAATAAGATGGTCAGGAGGAGATGCTGTGAAGGGTGGGGGGAGGGTTAAATACAGGTCGGTTACTGGGTAGGTAGGTGGAGTAACACAACAGGCATGTTCCATGAACTACATTTATCCATTGAGGTTGTTTAAGCCAAGACTTCTAGGTAAGAAAATAAAACAAGTTTATAACATTTTATGATCAATGTGAAGATCAAAACATGATGGCTGAACTATAGAATCTAGAGCGCAGAGAGTGGAGAAAGCGAGAGAGGAACCTGCATGACATGGCAGAGGGGATAAAAAGGTTAGTAGGTCAGCAACACACAATACAGACAGAGAGAAACAACAGCGAGAGTGTGTGTGTGTGTGTGTGTGTGTGTGTGTGTGTGTGTGTGTGTGTTTGTGTGAGATATATGTCTGGTCAGCTCACATCATGGACAGGAAGTTTATATTGTATAAAATAGCATAAAGAAGGAATATTCGATTAAAAAGAGTAGGAGAAGGTGGCCTCACATAATAAGATTACCGCACTGTAGATAGACAGCAGGAGAAAATAAAAACTTGATCAAATGATATGTGCCTCTCTCTCACTCCATACTACCAACTCTCTACAGATCAATGCTTTCAATGTGTTTCAATGGAGCTTGGTGTCTATGTAGGTGCGTTTTACAGCTGTATGTGTAATATTATAGCTCTAGGTCACTCACATTAAAAGAGATGAATGAATACATGAATTGAAGATTGAATACATTAATTGATTGATTAAACCCTTAATACAGATGAATGAACACAGTAATACAGTGAATGAACATAGCAATGGATGAGTGAAGACAGTCAAATATGGATGAACACATTAATAGATGAATGAACACATTAATCGTAAAGAACATAGTAATAGCTGAAGTGAAATATGAATGAACACATTCATAGATGAATGACGAAGATGAACAGTAATGTAGGAAAGAGTACATTAATAGATTAATGAACACAAAAATCACAGAGATACATTCAAGAGCTTGAGGTAACAAAGAAGATGACACTAAGTGATGAGGAGAAAGCTAAACAAGTAAATGTTTTAAGATGCTGTTTAATAATATTGAGTTGAATATATCAGAATATTCTGAAAGGAGTGGACATTCAAAGTTTGCCCTTGTGTGCTCCTACCAAGTGTGAGGAAACTCAGTTGTGAATCAGGTTATAACAAACCCTTTAACCCCCATCGAACACAATGTGCAGAAATGTTTTAGTTTTTTTATGAAAATGTAATAAATGGCAATAGCTAATTATAATTTCTAATTGTCAATGAAAATGTGTACTGTACTAAAATCATTCTTTGAGGTTTCATTGTTTCTATTAATGTGAATAAAAACATGCTTTTATTTTTTTGTTTCCTAACCCTAACCCTAAAAACCTTTTGAAACCCTAAAATGCCTGAAGGAAATAAAGCAATCAACCTCGTTGCCTCACTAATAAAATAGTGTGTTTCAGACAGCACGCCTACGATTCTGGTCTGGTCTAAGATATTCTACGGTAGTCAAGCATTTTATGATCAGGACAAATAACAATCACATAATTTTTCAATACACATTTTTAATACACATTTTTTTAAAACGCTTGTATAAAGTTACACTCGACTGCTTTGACTTAAACCTGCACTTTGTTCTTTTTTTTTTGCATTTGCAGCATGAAGAGGTTTGAGATTGTACCTATAGTTATAGTATGATTTCCGGACGACAGTTATCCTTCTGTAAGGGGGAAAACGTAGACCAGACAAATGATTTCTGTCCTACCTTTAGATAAGGTTAGATGATTGGTAAAATAGCTTCAGTTTAAAAGTTACATAGTGATGCTTTTATACAGCTATTGTTACTTCACACGCGTATTTCAGTCCTACTTAAGTCCTTTTTTATACAAACAAAAAAGAAAGTCACATTAAGAATTTTTAAAGCAGACACTTAAATTTGACTGTACTGTACATTTAGCGGAGTTCATCGGGTTCACTATCGCGCTCTTTATGTTGTCCTTAAATCAGGGTCACGTGGACCCGCCCATGTGACGCCATATCCGCTTCCACTAGAATTACAACAAGCGCTGCTCGTGAACTCATATGCCCTCACCCGAACAGAGCTGCACTAGTTGTTGTTTTTTTCCACGCCTGATACAGTTGTACCGTTTTATCACCAGGTCAGTGCCTCTCATTGTCTCTTTCTCTTCTAGTGGCGACCCACGCCCTCACGTGTCGACACCAGAGACGCGCAACTACAACTTCTTCAGACAACACACACGCACTCAAAATACCAACAATATTTACTGGCGGCTCCCCGCCCTCTCTTTCTCCCTATCTCTCTCTCTCTCCCTTGGTGAAATAACACTGAAGACACCAGGCAGGCATCAGTGAGCAAAGAGAGGTTATTATTTTGAATGTTTCGTAGGATGTCTCCAAATCGAAAACTTGGTGCCTTGAATGGTAGGGAACTAGCATAAAATATGTCAACAGTTACCCCGCAGTAGTCGGGTTTGTTTTATCCACGACATACCGAAACTAAAACACGTGTAAGTCTTGTTTTGGCCCATTTTCCCATGTAGCTGATGGAAGGCTTGACATACGGCTGTTGCAAGGCGAACTTCCTCCATGGAGTAAAGTATGTGCCACCTGGCAGTGCGCTACCCCTGCTACTACCTCTGTGTATAACAGCATCTGGACTGGCCGAGGCGGACATTTTACACTTGACCAGTGGAGCCAGAGAGAGCCTGCATGGAGGTCTCTCCCAGGACGACGACCTCGGCTTTTCCATAATATCGTATAGCTTTAGCTGTTCGCTCACTCGGCGACTGCATTCTCCACCTCATTCGTCACCCTGACAACTGAATCCAACTTTGTTTACGCACTGGAGCAAACGCAACGGTCGGCCGCTGGACGTCAGATCTCCATCTCTAAACGTGTGGAGTTGCTTTTAGGACTGCGCAGTAGCAGCACCTGTGGGTACAAAGGGGACGGGGACAAAGTGTTAACCCACTTCATGGCGTCTCCCTCTCAAGTGTTGTGCTTGTTTTAATCCATGGGAAGCGGTGTATCTGCGGCTGCCCAGTGTGTTCTGTGAGAGGTGGGAGACGCTACCAAACCTTGCTCTCTGGCGGTGTGCGGTATTAAGTATTAATATTGGACATCCGGTGGCAGCGCCAGCTGCGCCCCAATTTTTTTTTGTCTTCGCAATCGGAGCTCTGGGATTGTTTGGACCTGATACCACGGATCGCGGGAGTACATGGTATGGATGCAATTAAACATTTGTGGTAACATTTGGGCAATGTTTTGAGACGTAGGACGAACCCGTGTCGTGCCTATTCTCGCCCGCGTGTGCCATGCGGGTCGCGCGGCTATGGTACCGTTTCTCTCTCCGGTTCTTTAGATCAAGCGGTCCGCGCTGTACAGCTGTGTACACTGGACCGCTTTTAGCCTGGTAGTTGTCTATTTATTTATTTTAAAAACAAAAAAACCTAATAATAGAACAGTTTAGGGACGACTTTTGGACATGACTAGGATCGGAACGTAGATATGCTTGTTACTTTGTCTGCCAGCTGCAAGGACACGGAGAGGACAGTGTGTAGCCTATTCCTTTCTTCCAGATCAGCCAATATGTGCAAACGCGGCGCCAGATGCACTCTGGTTTTTAGACGGAAAGGGGCATTCTACAAAACGATGCTTTGTGCAACCTCTATAATATCTAAATTCTGCAAATTGGCTTCCCAGACAGCCCACCATCCACCCGCCACCCTCTAGCCCCCCTTCGGTCGGTTAGCCACGCGCGACCACTCCACGCTGCTCCACTCATAGCGTGCTGCCAACAGAGTCCATTATGGTCGTCCAATGTACGGACTTCCAGTGCTGGACATCTGATTGTTTTTGTCGAATTGTGTTTCTAAAAATGTAGTAAAGTAACAGTGGAGCGTGTATTTTCAAAGGTCCCAACGTTTATATCCTGGCCCTGCTGCAAGCATCCCTTCAAAGGTTGTTTCCAAATAAGCATCAATACTCCAGTATGTTTCTTACGACGTGTTTAAAGGCTGGTTACGGGTCTGTCGTTACTGTTCGGAGCAGGGTTTGTGGTATAGTAGGCTCGTCCTATAGAACCACTATAGAGAGCTTTAGGGTGAGGAGGTTGGAAGACTCTTTTGTTCAGCTCACACAATGCCCGTTTCTATTTCCCCACTCTGTCTGCTATTTAAACACGCCGAGGCAGCGGACAGTTTGTACCCAAACTAACCCCTGAACAAATTTGAGTTCCTGTGCTGGGTTTTTGGGTTTCTGTATGAATGTGTTCTACTCAGTGCACGACACATTTCTGTGTGTATATATGTACATACGTTGGTTTACTTTACACAGTGCACAGCCATATCCACAAATACTTGTGTACCATACCCACAGGACATACTTCAGGGTTGTTAGCATGCTGTTGACTGGTCTCAACCCACAGCTGTGTGGACATGCGCTTCCCAGAAGGACAGGTGTGTTTACAGTGGCTTCAGCCAGCCATATGGGGAGGTTACAAGGAGCTAATGACCCTGAGTGCTATAGTAACTTTGGCCTTCATGGGAGACGTGTGACGGTGGTTTTTGTTGTTCTACTCGATGAGCCGCAGTTAACCTTTGGGCCGTGGTTATGTCACATCAACTCCACACACAACAGCTCCCTTGTAAAAGTGTCTGTTGCTCTGCATGTGTCTCTATAGGTCTCTTCATGTGCCAATCCCCACTGGGTGTCATTGCATCTCCTTGTCATGTTAAAGCGTATGAATATTGTTCAGATTCACAGTATGTAGGAGCTGAACAACACAACCGAATGTCAAGGCTTCGTCATGTTCTGTTTAATTCTGGCTATGTCTAGAAGTGAGTCCATTTTGTGGGGCGCGTTTTGAAGACGACTGTGTCTGGGTCCCAGGGGGAATGCATCGCAGATGGTACAGCAAAGTAGAACCAGGAAGCTTTTGTTTCCACGCCACGCCCCTCTGAAGTATCCTTCTGTGGTGTTGCTCGACACGGTTTCTGACTCGAGGCCAACAGGCCGATGTGAATGTTTACATTGCGTTATGGTCGCCAAAGTGGCCTTACTGCGGCGACAACACACCAAGTAGATGCCGGCGAATGTTTACGTCTGCATGGTAGCGGGCGTTCTTGTGTGCCAAGGCCCCTGCATGCCTAGACGCTGCCCTCCCTCGCCATCTCTCACTTCCTCATTCCTATTGGCCAGCATGCAGTCACACAAGCAGACAAACATGTCACAGCATTGTTCTCCCAAACGACCAGACCCTGCACGTGTTCACTCTTTTGGCCTCCTCTGCTTCTCATGGCTCTGGTCTGAGTGCTCTGGTGATCCTCTGCTTGCATTGGGTTTCATCAGCAGCACCGTCACACGCAGGCTTGCAGTTTATTTACGCTAGTCTCTGATCCGCCCCGCCTCTCTTCTGCTCCCACTGTCCTCTCTCTCAACTCTGGTTTACCCCTTTTCTGCACTTTCTTCTCCGCTTGTCTCTCTTTACAACCGTCCTTCCCTTTTCTTTAATAACACAGACGAATGGACGAACAGACAATGTCTTTGTGCGTTTATGAAGAGATGGTGGGCAATAATTCACTTTAGGCTGTCTGCTAAGAATTAGGGTACATCTTATCATGTTTGTTTACCTGTTGTCTAATGTCATGCAACATGTATTTTTAAAGGACAAAAGTGCTTTATTTAGCATAACACACATTAACATTTGCAAGAGAAACATTTTGTATCACGTTTCACTGAAGTCACAATCTTTTGACCTCCTCCTCCCTCCTCTTCATAAGCTGTCCACTCTTTTCTGCCCTAAATGTAGCTGTAAATCTCTTTCCTCTTCTACTCTATCCTCTCCCTCATTATCCTCCCCCCTCTCTATTGCTCCTCCTCCTCAGGTTAACGGGAGCTGACTGGTAGGCCATGGGCAGAGGGCGTTGAACACCCTCACACTGTTGCACTACGATTGGCTCAAACCCCCCTGACCAGCTTGCTACATCCTCCTTCCACCGTACGTACCATACGCATACACACTCACACACTGTCTAGCGCTTTTTAAATGAATAATAAACTAAAAAAATGCTTCCCCCCCCCCCCCCCCCCCCCAGCAGAACAGTGTACAGCGTTGGCGCTCCGTGAACCCACCCTGACACACCCCCCCGCCTCCACCTCCTCGCCCCTGGCATGCCTCAGGTAGGACACTTTATCCTAAAGAGGTCAACACATGATGAGTGTCTGGGGACACGTTAGGAATACAGCTAGCCGGCAAACGGCAGTTCGACACTTTAACTCAAAAAAACATGGAAAGGTGTGTTTAAAAATTAACTGAAGAAAGCCATTGACGATTAGTGTCTGTTGCTTTAACAACCTCAAACAAAGCTGTATGAGAGAGAGAGAGAGAGAGAGAGAGAGAGAGAGAGAGAGAGAGAGAGAGAGAGAGAGAGAGAGAGAGAGAGAGAGAGAGAGAGAGAGAGAGAGAGAGAGAGAGAGAGAGAGAGAGAGAGAGAGAGAGAGAGAGAGAGAGAGAATTATAGCCTGGTTTTATGGGTAATTATGTCACAGCTTCTGTGACCCAAGCTGAATTATGCGTGTGTGTCCCCTCACCCCAGCCGGGCATGAACGGGCTGGAGCCGGCGTTTGGTGAGGCCTACAGCAACCACCGGGGCCTGCTGAGCCCCTACCCCCCCGCCATGTCTCCACAGGGGGGCCGGACGGAGTACAACCAGGTGGGTCATGCTGAGGTGTTAGCCGCCCAACTGTTCCATCACTACATGACGGCTAAATATTATCACTTGTAATTGATTTTATCGGAGGCTAAATTTAATATTGGGGTTTTGGGCAGCAGATAATTAAAAAACCCAATATTTTAGGGAATATGTTGTAAATTCTGTAATTATGCCAATTCACGTCATACTTTATGTTTGTCACCATTCTGCATGTTCTGGCTATCACTCCCCCTTTTATCCAGAGTGTGCTGCTGATGCTGGGCTCCCCAGCGATGCCACGGAAACGGCCCTTTGAGTTGCTCAGCGACCTTGTGGACGACGGGGGCTTCGGCGAGGACCTGCACCCAGAGCACTGGGATGTGTCAGAGCTGGACGAGATGGCCCGCTACGCCAAACCAGGCCTGGGGGTGGATGGGGGTTTGGCCGGCACGGAGGAGGAGGCGGTGCTCCTGGGCCGCTGGGGGCGGAGCTCGGAGGAAGAGGAGGAGAGGAGGAGGAAGGGGATCGCTGGTGAGACCCACGCCACTGAGACGCGCAGCGCTAGGGATCACTGGGGCGACGGGGGTCGATGCACTGCGGAGAGGAAGCTGTACCCTGGAGGAGGAAGGGAGGTGGAGGAGAGGGTTTCTAACGTGGAGGTGTACCAGGTGGTGGAGCAGCAGCAAGAAGAAGAAGAAGAACAACAACAAGAGGAGGAAGAAAGAGGGGGAGGTAGAGGAGGAGAGGGGACAGAGGAGCAGGAGGTTTCTGCCTCTTTGGGAGCTCCAGGACTGGAGCTCTGCAGCGAGGAGCACAACTACTCCCTGACCCAGGGAGAAGAGCTGGCGACTGGGCTTGAGGAGGATGCCCAGGTCCCGCCCTACCAGACCCCGCTCAGATCCCCACAACAACACCAGCAGCAGGAGGAGGTGGGGCAGGACATGAGTCAACCCAGACTGGAGGAGGAGGAGGAGGAGGAGGAGAAGGAAGAGGAGCAGCAGCAGCAGCAGCAGGAGGAGGATTATGAGGAAGACGAAGAGGAGGAGGAGGAGGAAGAGGAGGAGGAGGAGGATGAGGAGGAAGGGGCGGAGGAAACAGCTGTGGAGGCGGAGGATTCCAGCTCTTCTGAGTCAGAGTGTGGTGAGTAGGATTTATATCTGCTTTGGCTACAAAACATGGTACATCTGCTGGTTTTTAACTTCAGACGATGGTTAACCTTATCCCCCCTTATAAGTATGAGAATTAGGGTAGTAAGTAAAGTAAGTCAATTAATCCAGCGATTCTTTTTCGATTCATCATTTTAATAAATTGGCTATACATATATATTATTGGCAACCGCCCATGCCAAGTTTGCAGATCTCAAAGTCTTAAATTGGCTTGCTTTGTGTGATGCACAGCCAAGAGCAGCTAAATAATTCATGCTGTACTGCTGAGAACAACAGATCTATAAGATCAGCGATATGTACGTGGATGTTTGTGATATCTTCCCGCAACAAGAACTCTCTGGTAGCATGAATTGAAGTAATGAGGACACCACGCTACAATAGAGAATGGGTTGTCTCTATACGGGCTACCAGTCCACACGCTGAACTTCAGAGAGAATGTTTCATCAGATGTTTCTAGACAAGCATCCCAGAGGCACTGATATACATTCCATGTCCACCGCACGGCATATAATTAGACTAGGCCTGGAGAATGTTTTCAGTTATATTCTCACCATATGGGCCCTACACCCGCGTAGCGATGTATTATGGGACTTTCATGGTGGCATTTGCCTTACTTTTGACAGTAGTAGGCATTCTAGGGTGACATGATGTCTTGGATTGAGATGGCAGCATATTACTGCCAAAATGGCAAGCAGAAATGACTACTAAGTTAACACATCCATACACAAAAAATATTACTGCGAGTACCTTTACTGCACTCGCATACAGTATTTCTCTGATTGTGAGGGCAATAATATGACGAGGAAAAAAATCATTAATTGAGTGTGCAAATAAAGTGAAACTGCATGCAACTTACTCCCCCCTGTGCACAAATGCTCTCTTTGCATTCATGCTCGCATAGTGTTTTTTCCTGCTTGCTCTGAAATTTTTTCAACCTTGTGCGGTGGTTATCTTTTTGGCATTAAGAAGTCGGAGCCAGCTCTGGCCATTGTATCCTTGAATGTGATTTACATCAACGGTTACGTCGACGCCTCTTTACGTCTCCGAACATGCTTTAGAGAACAATAAAGCACAGCCTTACAACGTAGACAGCTTGCAGTTGTTAACAAAACGTATAACTATGCATGTCATGAATAAATGCAGGATCTGAAGGCGCAGTGAACCATGGCACGCCTTGAACATTAGCATTACTATATAGAATATCATCAGACCAGGAAATATAAATGTTAAAAAGGCTGATAATATTGCCTCGCAGTAGATAGTCTAACAATTATTTAGTGTAACGACAATTGTCTAACGAAGTCTAATATATCAGTGCTGTTTGTATATCTGTATTTAAGTGTATATACAATAGTTATTTGTTAGGAGTAACTAATGACGATTTGGGATACAATGCCATGGCTGGCTCCCCCCAATATAGTCCCAAAAGATGATCACCACGCAAGCAGAAAAGATATCCCAGCGAGCAGGAAAACGCATTGCGAGCTGAGATGAGTTGTACACGCACATTAAGACATTTTTTTCTTGAGACTTCTGGCAGTGATATGCTATCATAGAGATGGAGTTTGTCAGTTGTTCTAGAACGAGATGGATGGTGTTAGTTGTTAAAGAGTGGGGTGGTGTTAAAGGAATAATAAACTCAGCACTTTGACATTGTTTTAATCACGTCTATGATTTACTATTCCTTTTTAGGGTTTATACTCGTTACCAAGAATTACATGTCTTAACATCAGGAGGCACCATTCTGTTAATGGTGCAGTAAGTAATACATTGATTAAATTAATTAAATTCATGATATTACATGCTTTATTATTTATTTGAAAGATAGCGAGACATTTGGCAAGGGGGTTGCGGTTGCCTGTTGTTCAAAAAATATGCCAAGCAAAATTGTGACAACAGCCATGGTGAATCCATGACAATGGCTACAAACAACAGTGCAAAAGTAAACATCGTTTAGGAGGGCCTTGCTTTTAAACGCCAT
Organism: Micromesistius poutassou; assembly: GCF_964030765.1. NCBI lineage: Eukaryota > Metazoa > Chordata > Actinopteri > Gadiformes > Gadidae > Micromesistius > Micromesistius poutassou. The sequence continues at coordinate 11,182,956 of NC_140273.1, forward strand.
TGATTCAAGACAACCGGTTAAAGATGCAACTTCAATAGGTAGCGCAGAAGCAAAGCCCGGCTGGCCTGGGCGAACACGCTGAGTGGGTCACACAGAGTCAAGCTAAGCCAGCACATGTGTGCACTGTTACCTTGCCTCTGGCTATTGAGATGGATAGATTAAAAGGCTTACCTGAAGTAACAAACGTGTGTTGAATTGGACGTGACAAAAGATCAATTTCATTTTCTATTTTATTGTCCTAGCTATGATGACTTAAGCCGGAGTATGGTACTTTGTGTGGTGTTGTGAAGGGGACATGCTGAATGGGTTTTTGCCTAGGCCACATATTTGGATCGAGCTTGGGGGTGAAGACAGTGTATTATATCCCTGGTTATGATTCGGTATGTGGCGTGGGATTATGTTTTTATCAAAGATCAAGCTAAATAATTATGAGTGTACTTTTGAACTGTATATCAATTATTGGTTTGTAACGGTGTCTTAAAACCGAAAGAGTGCAAGAGACTGATTGAAGGGTTGATGCAACACACCTGCCTTCTGTATATTGAAAGTAAATTGCAGGGGAGATTACAGGTGAGCCGGCAGCCCTGCCCCAGAATGAAAAAAAAAAAAAAATTAAAGCTGCAAGCAGCGTTTAAGGTGCCAAGCCTGAGCCGACCAATACAACCCTACCGACCAATAAACCATCAAACCTAACCCTAACCCTACTGACTAATGAACCATCAAACCTAACCCTAACCCTACTGACCAATAAACCATTTTTTTGCATTTTTGGATTGTTGCAATAGCGCCAACTTTAGGCTGATTTAGATACAATTTGGACAGTTTCATCTTGACCCATGTACCTTTGACTATCCCAAGTTTGATGGTGATTGGGTTAAGTTAACCCTGAATTTTGATGATTTCTGACGATTTTGAGCCTCTGGCCAATTGACAATCAACAGCCACTAAGTTGGTCCCGCTCAAATCAAACATTGCGTCTATGAACTGTGGCGTTTTTTGTGACAGGCCACAAGAAGACACTGAAGACACAAGAAGACATATGTGCCAAAGGATTTTTGTCTAAGTCTAAAAACCTAGGATCCTTAGGGAATTGAGTGTTTTTAACAAAATTCTAAATGGCGGTAAATCTGGAAACCGGAAGTCATAGGTTCTTGAGGCATATTTGTTCAGCATGAGGATATGCATGTGTGAACGTCGGTCCCGATCAAATCAAACATTGCGTCTATGAACTGTGGCGATTTTAGTGACAGGCCACGCCCATTTCGATGCCACGCCCTATTTGAAAATATCTTGACTTTATCTTGTTCAGAATTTGATTCCAAACAACTTTTGTATTGGAGTCAAGATCATAGGAGTCCAACTTGATGTTGATATGAACATTTAACTCTTTTCGCGTTTTAAACCACACCCCTTTTAAGAGTCAATGGCTCCTGGGTGCTTTGCATTTTTGGGCAGTTGCTATAGCGCCACCTTTGGGCCAATCAGTGTAATTTTAGCTGTGTGCTAATCTTGGGTCAACCTCTACGCGTATAGTGAGTTTCGTAAAAAGCGTGCGATCGGTAGGGCATGTGCAATGCAAACGTGGCGGAATAATAATAATCCCAAGAATAACAATAGGTTCCTTGCAGGTACCCTGCTCAGTCCCTAATAATAATAAAACTAACAATTACAATAGGTTCCTCGCACTTTGTGCTTGGCACCTAAAAAAAATAAATAATAATAATTAAAGCTGCATGCAGCATTTTACGGTGCCAAGCCTGAGCAGACCAATACAACCCTTCCGACCAATAAACCATCAAACCTAACCCTAACCCTTCCGACCAATAAACCATCAAACCTAACCCTAACGACTAATAAACCATCAAACCTAACCCTAACCCTACCGACCAATAAACCATTTTTTGCATTTTTGGACTGTTGCAATAGCGCCAACTTTAGGCTGATTTAGATACAATTTGGACAGTTTCACCTTGACCCATGTACCTTTGACTATCCCAAGTTTGATGGTGATTGGGTTAAGTTAACCCTGACTTTTGACGTTAAGTTAAATTTTGAGGATTTTTGAGGATTTTGAGCCTCTGGCGGCCATGTTGTTTTGCCAATCGCCTTCATTTTACTTGAGCAGTTGGAACTTTGGGCCCCAACAGCCACTAAGTTGGTCCCGCTCAAATCAAACATTGTGTCTATGAACTGTGGCGTTTTTTGTGACAGGCCACGCCCATTTCGATGCCACGCCCTATTTGTAAATATGTTGACTTTATCTTGTTCAGAATTTGATTCCAAACAACTTTTGTATTGTAGTCAAGATCATAGGAGTCCAACTTGATGTTAATATGAGCATTTAACTCTTTTCGCGTTTTAAACCACACCCCTTTTAAAAGTCATTGGCTCCTGGGTGCTTTATTCTTTACTATACAGACTTTCTTTTATGTCAGATTAAAGACCTTGGTCCATAGATAATATGTGCCAAAGGATTTTTGTCTAAGTAAAAAAACCTAGGATCCTTAGGGAATTGAGTGTTTTTCACAAAATTCAAAATGGCGGCAAATCTGGAAACCGGAAGTCGTTGGCCGTGTCCCAATTCAGGGGTTGCATCCTTCGAAGGACGCATTTGAAGACCGCATACGTCACAGCGGCGCGTCAAGTGCTGTCCCATTTCGAAGGGTCCTTCGAATGCGGCCGAGATATGCAGCCTTCGTTTCCCGGATTTGAAGGACGCATCGGATGCATCCTTCACGGCCCCACGTATCCCAACATTCATTGCGCGTTTTTTCAGAAATGGCGCGGAGAGAGCGGAAGCAGCAGCTGCAGCGAATACATATTTAATGACAAAACTATGTAAAAACATTTTTTTATATAAAAGTAAGGTTGGGACCATTTTAAATATGTAACTTTATTGTCAAAGTTCAATTACATTAACGCTAGACATATAACGTTAAACTAATTAACGTTAAGCCAACGTCCTCTCTTCCTCTTCACCCGCCGGCTCCGGCGGTGAATCTTCTCCCACTCCTCCAATAAAAGATAAAACATAACCAATAAAATGATCATTTCTGGCTCCATATACAGTGGGGCAAAAAAGTATTTAGTCAGCCACCAATTGTGCAAGTTCTCCCACTTAAAAAGATGAGAGAGGCCTGTAATTTTCATCATAGGTATACCTCAGCTATGAGAGACAAAATGTAAAAAAAAAATCCAGAAAATCACATTGTCTGATTTTTTAAGAATTTATTTGCAAATTATGGTGGAAAATAAGTATTTGGTCACCTACAAACCAGCAATATTTCTGGCTGTCACAGACCTGTAACTTCTTGTAACTTCTTCTTTAAGAGGCTCCTCTGTCCTCCACTCGTTACCTGTATTAATGGCACCTGTTTGAACTCCTTATCAGTATAAAAGACACCTGTCCACAACCTCAAACAGTCACACTCCAAACGCCACTATGGCCAAGACCAAAGAGCTGTCAAAGGACACCAGAAACACAATTGTAGACCTGCACCAGGCTGGGAAGTCTGAATCTGCAATAGGTAAGCAACTTGGTGTGAAGAAATCAACTGTGGGAGCAATTATTAGGAAATGGAAGACATACAAGATCACTGATAATCTCCCTCGATCTGGGGCTCCACGCAAGATCTCACCCCGTGGGGTCAAAATGATCACAAGAACGGTGAACAAAAATCCCAGAACCACACGGGGGGACCTAGTGAATGACCTCCAGAGAGCTGGGACCAAAGTAACAAAGGCTACCATCACTAACACACTACGCCGCCAGGGACTCAAATCCTGCAGTGCCAGACGTGTCCCCCTGCTAAAGCCAGTACATGTCCGGGCCCGTCTGAAGTTTGCTAGAGAGCATTTGGATGATCCAGAAAAGGATTGGGAGAATGTCATATGGTCAGATGAAACCAAAATAGAACTTTTTGGTAAAAACTCAACTCGTCGTGTTTGGAGGAGAAAGAATGCTGAGTTGCATCCAAAGAACACCATACCTACTGTGAAGCATGGGGGTGGAAACATCATGCTTTGGGGCTGTTTTTCTGCCAAGGGACCAGGACGTCTGATCCGTGTGAAGGAAAGAATGAATGGGGCCATGTATCGTGAGATTTTGAGTGAAAACCTCCTTCCATCAGCAAGGGCACTGAAGATGAAACGTGGCTGGGTCTTTCAGCATGACAATGACCCTAAACACACCGCCCGGGCAACGAAGGAGTGGCTTCGTAAGAAGCATTTCAAGGTCCTGGAGTGGCCTAGCCAGTCTCCAGATCTCAACCCCATAGAAAATCTTTGGAGGGAGTTGAAAGTCCGTGTTGCCCAGCGAAGACCCAAAAACATCACTGCTCTAGAGGAGATCTGCATGGAGGAATGGGCCAAAATACCAGCAGCAGTGTGTGAAAACCTTGTAAAGACTTACAGAAAACGTTTGACCTCTGTCATTGCCAACAAAGGGCATGTAACAAAGTATTGAGATGACCTTTTTGATATTGACCAAATACTTATTTTCCACCATAATTTGCAAATAAATTCTTTAAAAATCAGACAATGTGATTTTCTGGATTTTTTTTTTTAAATTTTGTCTCTCATAGCTGAGGTATACCTATGATGAAAATTACAGGCCTCTCTCATCTTTTTAAGTGGGAGAACCTGCACAATTGGTGGCTGACTAAATACTTTTTTGCCCCACTGTATCTCCTCCACTGTCCGGTTTGAACCGCAGCTGTCAGGGTTGCTAGGAGACAGGAGCGGTGCGTGGTCACGCAAGGTAAAGGACGTTAACGGCTGGTTGCGCAATCCGGAAATGCTCCGTAGGCTAGACCGTCCCATTCCACAACGCTCGTTCGGCCTTCGATGCAGCCTTCGCGGTCTACGAAGGCTGCATCCTTCGAAGGACGCGGTCTACGAAGGCTGCATCCTTCGAAGGATGCAACCCCTGAATTGGGACACGGCCATAGGTTCTTGAGGCATATTTGTTCAGCATGAGGATATGCATGTGTGAACGTTGGTCCCGCTCAAATCAAACATTGTGTCTATGAACTGTGGTGATTTTAGTGACAGGCCACGCCCATTTCGATGCCACGCCCTATTTTAAAATATGTTGGGTTTATCTTGTTCAAAATTTGATTCTGAACAACTTTTGTATTGGGGTCAAGATCATAGGAGTCCAACTTGATGTTGATATGAGCAATTAACTATTTTTCGCGGTTTTTAGCCTCTGGCGGCCATGTTGTTTTTTCAATCAACTTCATTTTACTTGAGCAGTTAGAAATTTGGGCCCCAACAACCACTGTGTTGGTCTCGCTCAAATCAAACATTGCGTCTATGAATTGTGGCGATTTTAGTGACAGGCCACGCCCATTTCGATGCCACGCCCCATTTGAAAATATGTCGAGTTTACCTTGTTCATAATTTGATTCTGAACAACTTTTGTATTGGAGTCAAGATCATAGGAGTCCAACTTGATGTTGATATGAGCATTTAACTCTTTTCGCGTTTTAAACCACACCCCTTTTAAAAGTCAATGGCTCCTGGGTGCTTTATTCTTTATTTTACAGACTTTCTTTCATGTCAGATTAAGGACATTGGTCCATAGATGATATGTGCCAAAGGATATTTGTCTAAGTAAAAAAACCTAGGATCCTTAGGGAATTGAGTGTTTTTAACAAAATTCAAAATGGCGGCAAATCTGGAAACCGGAAGTCATAGGTTCTTGAGGCATATTTGTTCATCATGAGAATATGCATGTGAGGTCAAAGTTTCATGATTGTAATTTAAAGCGTTTACGAGATATGCTTGTTCAAATTTTGCATTTTTGGGACTGTTGCTATAGTGCCACCTTTAGGCCAATCAGTGTGATATTTGCTCTCTGTTAATCTTGACTCAGCCTCTACAGCTGTAGTAAGTTTCATAAAAAGCGTGCGAGCGGTTTAGGCTGTGTAATGCAAACGCGGCGGAATAATAATAATAAAACTAACAATTACAATAGGTTCCTCGCACTTTGTGCTTGGCACCTAATGAGGCATTTTTGAAGGTGGGGTAATGGTATTTTGGTTCTCGTTTAGGCATCTTAGAAGATACCTCAGAGCCCTAGTCTGAACTGGACCATCCGCAGACACTTCAGACTTGATCTGATGTCTTTTATTCATTCGGATATTAAACAGACTTTCAGTAGAAAGATATGTCTAGCAAATGAGGGGGTTGTCATTTTGTTGTTGGTTTATATCTTTGCTCTAAAATACACTAGTGAACCCGACTGTATGGGTTTGAGATTTGAAGATTTAATTTGACCGTGAAAGGGTTTGCCTCCCGGACAGAGTTGTGTGGCATCTCAGCAGCTGTAGCTCAGGTTTCTACGATGGAGAGACTCCATTGTGGTCCTCCATTGTGAGGCCAGCATGTGCAGCGGTCTTATGACCAGTAGCCCAAGGTGTTTCTGGAGTGAACCGAAAAGAAAGAGCAGGCACTATAGCAACAGAGAGACAGTAGCTCGGATTTATCAATGACATTTATGGAAACCCCCTAAAGCAGAGTTCCCAACCGCAAGCTGGTATCAGGCCGTGGCATTGTAAATGTAAATGAACTGGATGAATTGGTTGGTATGACTCCCAGTTTAGATTGTAAATGTAAATCAACTGGATGAATTGGTTGGTATGACTCCAGGTTTAGATTGTAAATGTAAATCAACTGGATGAATTGGTTGGTATGACTCCAGGTTTAGATTGTAAACGTAGGGTTGGTCTGATTCCCCTAGAACCATAGCACTCCCTTGGAAAATATTGAACCCTCCACATTCAAGATAAATGGAGGTCAAGCACTATCGGAACGGGCTCTAAGCTGGGCTTGTGCTCTTGTCTAACGTGGCCTGCTATAATAGCCAAGACATACCTGAAGCATTACTTTTCATTATCATGGTCTCGGCCTCAACAGTGCACACCCAGGACCAGGCATGGCCTCAACAGACTGCAGTCTGCCTGTTGCGTAATCCTGGGAGGAGCTTGGAGGAGCTTGGCGGAGCCGGACTGGCGTCTCCAGAGGGCGTCCGCCGGTGGCGTCAGATGAACTCTGGGTGTCCTCCTTTAATGTCTTCACTCTTTTTATGCCTTGGTATCAGCCAGAAGCAGTAGAAGTTGGTCTGTGATTGGTGATGAAAGGAAATGTCTCTGTGTGAGTGTGTGCGTGTGTGTTTTATCTTGTAGTGTGTGTGTGTGTGTGATTTCTTCTGTAGTGTGTGCGTGTGTGTGTTGTCATGTGGGAGTGTAATTTCACTTGTAGTGTGTGTGCGTGCGATGATGTTGTGTACTGCGTCTCTTGTAGTTTATGATCGTGTAGTCAAGTGTGCATTTGATTTTCAGAGTGTGATATATATTCTTTTTCGTGTGTGTGTGTGTGTGAGAGAGAGATGTCATGCTGAGTGAAGACAGCCCTTTGCATGATGCTGGCCTTAGCTCTGCGTATTTAAAGTGGGTCGCTGTCTGATAGATGAGGCAAGCAAATGCGATCAAAAATGATTCTCGTTCCCGTTCCAAATCCTCTGTGCAGCCATGATAGAAGGATGACCTTGCAGAGAGAGAAATGTGTTTCATAATGTGCTCACGTAAAATGTCTCATGATATTCCAGCCATAAATATTTATTTCATGACTGCGTTTGCATATCCTAAGGCATTTGTTGGGGGCTCTTCTTCACCAAATATCTTTTCATTAATTATTTTACCGTGGTCTAGATAAATGAAAGGAAATGGAAAATTCCATGTTGACGCGTGGAAATTAATTGAATTGAAAAATGACCTTGTGGGCATATTTTGTGATTTAAATGGTTCACATCTATTACAGTTAATAATATATTCCATAAAGAATTTGAGTTAAATGGAGTCCGAGCAGATGGGATAAACATTACTCTAATAACACTGTTGGGGAGAGATCTCATTTGGATGATTCAGAAAGTCGTCAGTTACCATCTTTATCCTCTGCAATTAAATGAATAAATTAGTAAATACCTCCCCTCTTAGATTTTCCACACTCTTGTAGCCTCAAGCTTCTTAAAACCAGATGCACTGTGAATATGGTTTGACGTTGTCTCCTTTTAAAAGATGGGGGGTTGAATATTTCATGGAGCTCAGGCCTATACTGGCTGGGAATCAGTGCAGCAATGTACTGTTTATACATTCACCTTGGGAACAAAAAGCTGCACAGGGTTCAGCCAAGGTTCAACCTAAGCTCTTTGTTCTGTGTTCTACCTATGTTTTCTTCCTACTTCCTACTGCCTAGCTAGGGCGCAGGGGAAGGATAATCTAGGAGGTTTGTCACCTAGCTGCAAAGGCATCCTCACGCAACACACAATCTACTAATCTAGAGTTCTACCAGTCATTCCTCAACTGTAATAACAACAACAGTACATATTGTCCTCAGCTAATCACTTTAAGTAATTTCAGACATGAAAAAAGAACACCTAACGCCATGTAAGGGGGTCATAATTATGTTTTATAACAGTAAACTATCAGTATAACACCTTTTTTAAAAACAAACTTTACAAAGTGCTTCTACATGCACAGTAAAAACTGTAAAAAACGGTTACACACTTATTGTATGTTGTACATATTTGCACTTAAAAATAGTACTTGGCATTGTGTAACATCTTATCCTAGCTGTCTTTGTTGTGTACTGGGAATGGGTAAACCTAACATTTGGTAGGGCTTGGCACTTGGTTCTATGAACAGTCTTACTGTACCAATAGCAATATTGGTGTCCTTCTGACAAATGTACTTATTGTAAGCCGCTTTGGATAAAAGCGTCTGCTAAATGCCCTGATTTTCTTTATTTTAATTTTATTCAAGGTTTATTTAGACGTGGACAGTGCACAATAATAACCATGAAAATGTCAATGTGTCAGAATTAACCAAAATGGCTATTTTGCATCTGTTGTCCATGGGCTGATGTTACCAGGCCAGATATACCAAAAATAACTATACACACAAGAACTAAACATGAATGTAAATCAAATTCTTTAGAATGGAAAGCAATGGATTGATGGAGGCAGGGATAGGCTGTGCATGCATGAAAAAGTGCATCCATAGCAAGTATTGGAAAGTAATGTGTTGTTCACGTGTGTCCATCCTTCCAGAGGTTGAGGAGCTAGCGGTCAAGCCCAGTGGGGAGCGCCCTCAGAAGCGCCGGTGCTTCTGGGAGTACCGGCGTGCCCGAGAGTCCGCTGCCAAGAAGCGTCTGGCGGGGGAGATGCGCTGGTCGCTCTCCTGGAGTTCCAGCACCCTGCCCAGCACCCTGTACCGCAGAGAGGGTGAGCACGCCACCGGGGACTAGTCCCCATGACGCCCACCAACACCATCCAATGACACCCGATCTGATGTCACCTGGTTGGTGCGGTTCCTACAGCATCATGACCATTGTTGCTCTGGGGCCAATCTTTGCAGCTGAGCAATCATGTTGTTTTGATGGTTCCTTAGCAACATTAACGATGATGTTGTCGGTACGACACCAACACGGTGATATCCAATCATGCATCCAATGACTCCCACAGGTCAACAAGGGTACACTAGGCAGTATGTTCGATGTCACGTAACATTTTCACTTGTTATCTTAGTTTGAGAGTGCTTACATATTTTAAATTGCCCGTTGTCACCTGCAGGGAAGAAGGGGCGTCGCAAGGCCAGGAAGACGGACGCCAGCGACCTGACCCCCAACCCCCAGAAGCTCCACAGCATTGGCGAGCAGCTGCAGAAGCTCAATGCCGCCATCGACGGGATGGGCCCTGTCAATGACCTGCCCGCCGTCGCCCGCGCTCGCTCCCGCAAGGAGAAGAACAAGCTAGCCTCCAGGTAGGGTGCTTAATGACGCACCGTAGCACAGCTGCACTAACCTAGCGCTACGCTTACTTTCCCAGCCTAGAAACATGCTAACTTAGCCACATTGGTCGCTGGACTTTTAAATGTATTATTGTTAGATTTTTCTCAATCTATGTGTACTGTACTGCAAACCTCTTTATTGAGATTAACTTTATTACCAATGTTTACTTTATTATAACATCTTCCTTGAAGGAGTTCAAATAGTATAATATCCGAGGAGTTTGTGCGTCATGGTAACATTGAAATGGATTTAATAACCTATGCAAGAATATGATATTTATCGTATGATAATCTGTTTCCATAAAACAGTATCTTATCTGGCTGTCTATGTCCGCCAAAAGGAATGCACTTACTAGGAGAGAAGGTTGCTTGGTCATTACATAGGAATGTTGTTCTCGAAGAGAGAAAATCTGCTAGTCCTTTAATAGAGGGAGAAGAGCAAAGTCACGCAGACTTGCTGTTTCTGAGTGATGGGGCTCATTGAGTAAAAGGAAGTGCATTGTGTGGGAGGGTTTTGGAGGGCAGACAAAGTTCAGTTTGAATTGTAATCAAAACAAGGCTTACTCATAGCAAATATTTGCCAAGCTTGACGCTCTAAGAACAAGGAAGAGAATGATGAGGAAATGAGTTGGAGGGTGAAAGTTCATCTGCCAAACCGTGTGCATGTGTAAGGCTAAATGTGTTGGCTTGCATAAGAAGCAGCATTTATGAAACATGGATCTGTATTTGTTTATTTTTAACGTTCTGCTTTTTGTGATTAAAAAAAAAAAGGCCATTAAAATGATTTTCATCCTTTTCTTTGTTTACATTACTATGTTAATGCTTGTATCTTAATATTTTTTCATATCGGTCTTATTATTTATGATGTGTGTGTGTGTGTTCTCAGGGCATGCAGGCTGAAGAAGAAGGCTCAGCACGAGGCCAACAAGATCAAACTATGGGGCCTCAACCAGGAGTACGGTCAGTGTCTGCTAGTTTGAGGCCTGAACATACTTTCCGCGTCCACGGGCCGTACCGGCTTGTACCGGATGCGCACGTGGTTCCATTCATAATACAATTGAGGGTCTGCGTTGGTCTGGCGTTCCATGAATGAGTGTTTTCTGCTTCACGCTCCATTCCAGTTGATGGCGGTCATGCACCATAATGTTGTTTGCCAACCACCATAAAAACCTAGAAGAAGAAGCATGCCAATTAGGAGTGAACATGGCATTTTATTCTCTCGAAGCATTCGTGGATATCCCACCAGCATCAGCATGCTCTGTGCTGGAGCCTGGCTAACAGTTCCATCAGCTTAGCATGGGTCTGCTTATCCTCAGCTATGGTGGCTAGAAACGCTAATCTAATTAGAGGAATCTAACATCGTATTACAAACCTAATTGATTTAATGTATTTTGATTATATCAGGGCTCCAGACTAACTTTTTGCATTGGTTGCACTGGTGCGCCTAACTTTTCTTTTTAGGTGAACCAGCACAAAATTTAGGTGCACCCAAAAATTTAGGGGTTTCAAGTGCTTCACCTAGCCGGAATTGAACATTTCAAAATAAAACATTTCCAAATAAAAGGGCTTGTGCTTAAAGGGTTATTCACCTATAAAACAACATTGTGCTCCAACACTATATATCATATATTTATAGGTTATTTTGCTGCAATTGAATATACTAACTCCAAATTAAAAAGTAAATCTCTTTACCGATACACTTCCGGTGATTTGACGCGTCAAAAATGCACAACTACAAGTTCTGAATGGGCGCGGGTCACAATGAATGGGGCCGAGATGATTGACAGTACAGGTGATGGTGCTCTTTGGCTGACAGCGGGAGAGGGAGAGGAGATGGAAGACGGACCCGCGCTGTCCTATATGTTTCTAAACATATAGGTTACAGATTAATAAAGGCCTGCATGAGACTCGTGGTCCTACCAACAAAAGTAAAAAAAATATAAACCCGGTGTGCAATGATCATGTTTTAAATTTAAAAATGTGCTTATTAATGATAACGCAAAACATTAAAATAGCTACTTGACCCCACGACACGCACAAATGTGCAACATGCAATAAACGGCAGGCGTGTTAAACAACCCAATAAATCCAACCTACCTTGTAAGCTTGTTCAATAATTAGAGAGGGAGAGGAGATAGACTGATCCGCGCTGTCCTTTAGGACAGCTGGGTTGTTTAACACGCCTGCCGTTTATTGCGTGTTTAAGTTTGTGCGTGTCATGGGGTCCAGACTCAGTAGGCTGTTTTTTAAGTTAGTTTCAACCTCGCTTCATTTTCCCTCGTCTTTTGTCACATTTATTTTCTTTCTCCGTTTAAGTTACTCTGGCACTTAGGTTGCTTGCAATTTTTAAACACACACAAGCAGTGAACAAGACCACAGCCAATCAGAGGCAAAGAGCCAACCGAGCTCTTTCTCTTATTGGTTTAGACCACGATATGATCCTACCACGAGTGTGAGTTCGGTCACAGGAGAACACATAGAGATGATGCAAAGGAAATTGATGTTTTCACCCGGGCAGCGTCAGGTGCACCAGTGCGACCTAAAAAAATTATTAGTCGCACCCTTAAATATTTTGGTCGCATGTGCGACCAAATTAGTCGCACTCTGGAGCCCTGTATATTTATTAAATAACCCTGTTTAAAGCGAAACCTGAAATAGCGAAAAGAACCACATAAATGTCTCTGTATGATTTATCAATTTGCAGGTTTTATTATTTTGATCAGTGAGCTCTGGTAGTGTTTTTCCATTTGGTTTGGAACCTTTCCCGTTTGTTTTGACACCATTCCTAGGAATATAATATATGTTTTTAAAATATATTTCTGGTGCTTATTGGTCTGGGAAGTGATCATTTCTAATGTGTCAATGTTTTCCACCCACCGACATGATGGAATTGGAGAAGATCCCATGATACTTGAAAGAGTTAAAAAGCAGGCTGTTAAATGTTACATTCCATGTATTTGCCAACCATACACGACTGAACTGAATTAGATTGAAACTAGCCAGCAGAAAGACCTTACTTCTCAAAGAAACACAGCACTGCAGTTTATGTTATGTAAGCTACGGTCCTTGGATAGATGAGGGGGGAAAAAGGGGGTTTGTCATAATTAACAAAAGCGAAAGCCACCCATAAAAACCAACAGTAAGCCCCTGGCGGTGGGGTCATCAGGTTCACCGCGACCTCCTCTTCATCCCAGAATAAAGTGTTCTGCTCAACAACACTGAAAGCTTGGATGAATAAGACCCTTCAACATAGTTTCATGACTGGATTGGTCCTGTTTTACCCACTTGTTGTTTGACACAGACTTGTGGCGATGCAATGAAAAAAGGCAACATCCACATTTGTTTTTGTTGCAAATATACAAGGCAAGTGTTATTCCATTAGGTTGGATGGTAAATGAAATCAAATCTAAATGAAACACAATGACCAGACAATGAGTAGGCCCTGGCTCAAGTCACTCACAAGCCCACCTCCCACATGTCCAGCAAGCCATAAAGAAGACTTCCACACTCAGCCACCTGGGTTGTTAGATTGACTGTATACATATCCTCTCCAAACCTGCAGGGACATGCCAGCTAAAATCATAACACGTACACATATATGCACACAACAAAACAGCTGATCAAAAATACATGCATGTAGAAAGTAATGCCCTTAAACGTATGGCTTACTGCATGAAATGTTTGAGTCCAGACCCTAGACTGTATATCATAGGTCCAGATCGCAACTGCCTCACTCAGATCGCAACCTGAGTGAGGCAAGACTTAAGGAGAGATAAACATGACTAACTGTCCTCGGCGGTTAGTTGGACCAGGCTAATCTTATGTTGTTGATTTCCTGCTGGTTTGTTCTTCAAACTATCCATTTAGGTTTGTCCTCCTTTGACCCTGATGTCCTTCATTTCCAAAGGGGGCTTATCAACAGTTGCGCACCAAAATGTATAGCTGCAATTGTATAGACTTACATCCAATCAGAGCAACACATCAACGGCAGCCCTCTGGGTGGTTTATGAAAATGCCTCAATGGCGCTCCTCTGTACACCCGCCCCATATGAACTATTATTAGGTTGTAATTGGCGCTGGTGTAATTAGGGTAGGCTATTTGAGGAGAAACCTGATAACATCACGTTGGACGTCACGTTGGACTTTCATCACAGTCAAACCTGGCATCCAACACAAACCAGAGCCTGGTCCAACCTGGAAACACAAAATTCTTATTTAAACAAGGGGGGTGTTAAGTGTGAATCTGGATCTGGCCTCCAGTAGGTACAACCTCACTAGACAGGTCCGATCCATTGGACCACCACCACCACAGTAAATCGTTTTCCCGTTCGATTCACCCAAATCCTATCCCAACACTACAGGGTTTTCTACTCTCACTCTCTTTGCAGCTGGTTCAACACCATATCGGAGTTCTTCAGTCTTTTACCCCTCCATGTTTCTCCTAGGGCGCTTTCACATCAGGGACCGGATCTGAGTACGCTCGACCCCAAAGTCCAGTTTGTCTAACTAGCGTGAACACTGTGTAGCGTACCTGGGCATGGATCAACAAACTGTAGCGATAAAGTAGAAAGGCAGGCGGGACACCTTCTCGACACTGTCTGTAAAATATCAATTATAGCTGCAAAGGACTACTCTGTTCTATGGGCTTGGGATCTTTCGTTGGGCGCACCTCTTTACTGCTAGAGAACAGAGGAACTTTACTAATGTGAAAGCTGAAGGGTGTGGAGTGGAGAAGGGGACAATTGTATATCTATCACTGTACCAATTAATTGTACATGATATAAACTGGCACTAGACTGGAGCAGGGACAGGTGGCAAGAAGGGGAGGGGGGGATGGCAGTTGATTGAGTAGTTCTTTGTGGTTATTCGTCTCTATATGTTGTGAAAACAGAAGCTCTCTGTGAGGTTAGCGTCTGGAGCGTCTCGGCGGATGAATGCCAGCTGGTTTCTCCAGATCCCATCGGAGTTCCTGAACAGCCTCTGGAAGTCTCTTTAGGGCTGGATAACCATAGAGGGTATTTCCCTTTCATTCTCTGCTGGTTTTTACCTCTCTGACTATCCTCCAATCAGGATCCCCTGGCTTGCAAATTACCCCCACTGTCCCATTGGCTTCAGACGACCCTTTTTAGTAGATGTGAGCCCTGGCCCATTTCCTTTTTTCTTCTTCAGTAGTTTTACATTCCAAACATTCCCCGTTTCCGGCTCTAGCGCTCGGTGAGGGCTTTAGTTTTGGCTCCGCCTTCTTCTCTGTGGTGCTCATTCTTGGCATGAGACATCACTGTGTGGGCCGTAACTCATTCTCTCTCTCTATTCCTCTCACTCTTTCATTCAAACACTCCTCATCTCCCCCACATTTTTTCTTTCAACTTCTGTAACCAACTACCTCTCTGACTCCTCTTTTTAACTCTACGTCGTGTGTGTGTGTGTGTGTGTGTGTGTGTGTGTGTGTGTGTGTGTGTGTGTGTGTGTGTGTGTGTGTGTGTGTGTGTGTGTGTGTGTGTGTGTGTGTGTGTGTGTGTGTGTGTGTGTGTGTGTGTGTGTGTGGCTACCGCTCTCTTTCACTCGCTTTCATTCATATATATGCTCTCTCTATCTATGTGTGTGTGTGTGTGTGAGCTCCTGGCGATAAGACCAATCTACAAGATTACTTGGTCTAGTACCCGATTGTGTGAGTGTGTCGGGGTTCCAGAAAAGAATGCAGAATGTCCCCAAAAAAGAGGGTGGAGCGAAAGAGTGTTACAGGAAGTGAAAGAAAGGAATTCAGGCTTGAATAGTGGATGGATGGCTCTTCAGTTCTTCATGCAGTGTTTCCCAACCCTGGGAGGTCTGAACCCCACTTGGGGTCCACTGAGATATGCATACAGGGTTATTGGAGGGTTCTTAAAGATGCAGATATCTTTTAAGAAAGGTCTCTATACATACAAACAGAATTATTTATAGCCACGATGAAAGACTTATCACTGTGTGGTGCATTCACTGGGACATAGATTTATTGCAGGTAGATGTTAATGGCGTGAATTAATTGTTTGTGGAAGCAGTTATGCAAACCCATAAAGAAGGTTTGGTTAAAGGTTTGGTTATCACTGGTCTAATTTCAGACCCGGCAGTTGCCTGTTAAGCAGTGAATGAGTGTCCAGTGGATGACTGTATGATGTGGTTGCTGTTGTTCAGATCACCTGCTGGGGGCTCTGCTGAGGATCAAGGAGGTGATCCGCCGACGCGTGGAGAGCAGCGAGGAAGACGACACGGATGTCCGAGGGATGACCCAGCGCCTGGAAGACATCCTCAAAGACTCCAGTGGTGAGATGAGCTCCTACGGAAATGCACGACAAACCGCTCACTAGAACAGTGTGCACCCTGTTTCAGGTCGGACCTTCTTTTGACAACTTTCAAATCGATATACTTGGAGTGGATCGGAGACAAGGATGTTCTCAAAAGGCTGAATCAGGATAGTGAGACCATCCTGATCTCAGTTCACAGTGTGTTTTTCTCTGCAGATCAGTCTGGCCTCGAGCCACTTAAAGCCTCTTCCAAAACAGTTTAAAAGTTGGGACCAATCAGCTCAAGGGGGAGGGAGTTCATGTCGAACAAGGGAACATAGAGCCTGTCAAATAAAAAAACATTGTGGCTGGGCCCAAGGAATGGGTAGCATGGCAGTATGGCATCTAGGGAGCAATCAAATGTTTAACAATGTTTACTTTTAACATTGTTAAAATGTCCATATCTGGAGGCTAGACGAAATAATTAACATTTAGCAGATCCAATGTGACTTACAAGTGAAAGCCGTGGACAATCAATATTGGACCAACAAAAAATAAGGACATTGTGACCCAGTACAATAAAAACAACTGGACAGAGTGCAGAATAGCCCTAGGATTTGTAAAGGGGGATTTGACAATTTTAGTCATTCTAAAGTTTATTCTGTCCACATTAGAGTGTGGAAGGAAGGCTGAAACAGAGAAAAGCTGCCCTAGTGTGGACATGGCCTCACCCTGTTTAAAGGCTCTGAATTCAACCTGTGTGTGTGTGTGTGTGTGTGTGTGTGTGTGTGTGTGTGTGTGTGTGTGTGTGTGTGTGTGTGTGTGTGTGTGTGTGTGTGTGTGTGTGTGTGTGTGTGTGTGTGTGTGTGTGTGTGTGTGTGTGTGTGTGTCTGTCCGCCCTCCTTTAGGTCCTCTGGTGGCGGGGCGGACCAAAGACTTTGTGCAGCGGATCCTGGCGGCCAGCGCGGGGGGGCAGACCAAGCGGACCCCCCAGGGAGGGGACGGGGGTCTGCCAGTCTGAACACCCACCCCCCTCGTTCACCCCTCTCGTACACCACTACCACCAACCAACCTATGACCCTTCTCCGGCACCGCAGCCTGGTCTCCGCCTTACAGAGACCCCCTGTGGTGGCGGCCGCCGCGACACGCATCCACACTCACAAACTCAGTCAGTCCCCAGAGTGTGTGAGAGACGGAGACAGAGGGACAATGGGAAAGACTTTCCTGCCAATCTCCCATCAGTCTCTCGCTCCCCCTAATGTCTCTGGCAAGCTAGAAACTGCTGCTGACTTTATCCTGTATGTTCTACTGTGTGTGTGTGTGTGTGTGTGTGTGTGTGTGTGTGTGTGTGTGTGTGTGTGTGTATATATCTCTATATTTATATCTATATAAATAGATATAGAGATACGCTGTGTGATAGTGTTGTGATTTCTTTATTCCTCTCGACGTGCTGTATTCCTACCCCATTGTGCCTGAATAGACATTGCACTGTTTTAGTAGGAGGTCACCGTGGATTGGCCCGTAGTAATCTGGGGGCAGGGGGAGGGGGGGGCTTTAAAGGAGAAACAAACCCTACGCCCATTTAGATTCGATTGGGTTTGCATTGACTCCCTCTCTAGGTCACACGCATCCAATGGCGTCCATAACCTGGGATTGCCAGACACGGTTACCCGGTCACCTGCCGGACGAGTGTCGATGCGACATGGCCGTCGACGGCTCACTGCTGACTCGAAGGGACGTTTACAGGGGCGTCGCAAGCCCCGCCCCGCCCGCCACGGAAAGAAACAACAACCTGAAAGTATTTTTAAAAGGGGGAGTCGGGGGGGGTTTGGTTCTCCTTTTTGAAATGAGGGAGTGGGCGGGGCCTAAACGAGGCCCTTCCCTCTAAAAGAAGCCAGTGTTGCCAAGCGACACGTGCTGGCTGGCGTCCTACGTACCGATGCCCTGTTCTATTATCCACCCTGGAGCTCCGCCCCAGCGCTAGGGGAGTGGAATGCGCAGTCCTAGCACTTGGCGTACCTTCCTGTTTTTTTTGAGTAAGCCAAAGCGTTTGGTGCACGAGTTGGAAGACGCCTAGCAGGCCATACTGCGTCACAGTAATCATGTTCAAGGTTGGCGCCAAGTGATGAAATCATGTGATCAGTGCTGTCAGATTTCTATGACCAAAAAGAAATGACCAGCGACTAGGAAAGTGGGTAATTCACCAAGTGGGCCCAGACTGTGGATAATGGAACGGGGTATGGTTGATTTATATAAGTCAACTCCTGGAGGAGTGAGTGATTCCTCTACCAGTGCAGACCTGAGACTGTTGATAGAATTTCTCGTCCCTCAAACTCCCAAACAAATTGATGTCGAAGGAGCACCGTGTAAGGTTCCCATGTGCTTCACAAGTTACCGTTCTCAAAATCTAACTTTATATAATTAGCTGAAGACACAAATACCTGCTTATTTAAGGTAGAAAGTCTCAATCGTACACAGTGCCCCTTGCAAATCCAACGAACTGACTAGAATGCACCTTACTGCACCAAAGTGACCAAAGAGTATTGAATTGGACTACAGAAAATGTCCATCTCAGATTCTAATAGTAATGATGGTAGGTAGAAGGTCGATAATTCAATTATTATTGGCTGTTCTCCTATACACCCTGAATGGTGGCTGGATAATAAGGGTTCACCCTAATGCACTATGACCCCCGTTGAGGTGTCCAAACCAGCAGGACTGGGATGCAGCCTCTATCTTGGGATGGCCGGTCCAGCCTGTCTGGCTCTCTGCCCCACCATTGGCTGTGGTTTTGGGGTTCCCCAGAAAGTGTTCATTTTTTTATTTTTTCCTCGAGCCACCGCCACAACCCCCTGACCCTAATATGTAGCAGATCCAGCTAGACGAGATGTCTCCAGGGTTCAGGGAGTGGAAGTCCTGCCCATGTCGTTGGCTCCGCCTCTGCTCTGAGCAGAGTGCGGTGGGAGTCTTCAAGGTTAAACCTTGCAACTTGTTGCTGGATCGTGAGCCTCAATACTCGGGAGAACTTCCACTTTTTGACCCTGGAGACTCAACCTCTGAGCATATGTTCCTAAATTTCCAATGACAAATGGGCATACTGACGAAAAAGTGTGTTCCAGAAGCTATAAAAATAAATGTTTGTTAATTTGATACATTTTTGTGTGGGATAGATTTCCGGCAAAGCCGCAGCCTATCCAGTGGGTGTCGTGCTCCTAGAGTTGTTTTGAAAAAACTGCCTTTACTTTGGTTGTCTCTTGCTCAATGCAGACCATGTTGTCCGAGGTCTCTAAACTTTGTTGGACATAAATGACAAGGACCCTTACCCATTGCACTGTGGCAAGATCACCCGAGCACCTTTGTTTCCTTTTTAAGAGGGCTTTGAACCTTTTTATAAATCTGAATTTATCAAGAGGCATGTTTGTGTTTCAATCGTTTTATTGTAAACTGGTGGTGAGATGTGTATCGTATGGTGCTACCGTACCTGCTAGGGAGAGGTTTAGGCGTGCTATATGCCTTGAATAAGTTATGCTGGATGGTCTTTTACAAGGCCATAGTTCCCACGGTCAATCTGTTTTGCATAACGTGGTTGTTTTCGGAAGGAGGTAGAAACCACAGCAACGTGTCATTATGCCAGATCATAAACCCCTCATTTAAAATGTCATCGTCAAACCCACAGCCCCGGGTTCAACCTGACCTAACCTGACCTCATTTGACTTGAGATTAGACTGAGAAAAAAAAAATCCACCCCACTAATTCCTACAATCTCCCCCTACCTTTCTAGAAAGTGAATACTTAACAGACCCCGAACTATATAGACTAGAGGAAAACACAGAGCTTGACCCGGAGTGGTTGTAGGGTTAGGCGATACCCCTGTTTTTTGTGGGTTTGTCTCTGACCTGCACTCCTGTCTGGGCGGTGATCCAAAGCCATTGTCCCATGGCGGCTACAACTTTGAAGGAAATGTCCTCACCCAGGGTGGAGGGGCTAAGTACCCCAACCACCCGCTTCCTCCGCCCGCCTCTCAGGAGGGCTCTCAGGAGGGCCACACAGAGAGCTACAGATGCATTCGTTTTTAGGGGAGGGACTCTGATTTCACCCGTTCATGCACGGGCCCGACCCTCAGATGAACGTGGCGGCCGGGTGAAGTGGTGGGTAAGCAGAGCTCAACAACGCTGTTCAGGAACTTGATGCCACCGCCAGATGGGTTCCCCCCCCTCCCCCCCCCCATGCATAAACAATTTCTGTGAATTTCCGATGAGTTGTTTCAAATCGGCAGTTTTGCTGTCTTGGCTTCGGTGCATGAAAACCCTTCATGTTCAGAGGTCGGCAAAGTTTTGCTCGGTTCCGTTTTTCTTCCGTTCTTTTTCTTTTGTTCCATGTTAGATCTGCTACCGTTGGAGTTTCTCCCCTAGTGGGGCTTCTTTTGGAAACGGCAGCAGAAGCCACAGGACCCCTCTGTCAGCAAACAACCGACCATAATGACAGACACCAGCCATCACTGTGCTAATCAAATGAGAATGCCTGCCAAAAACCAGACGGACGATTTTGAATACTTGAGCAAAGGATGTGATTTTTGTTTTTGGTTTTGGGTTCACAGTTTTCCCTGTTCGCTTTAGACGGGTGTCCTGTAACACAACAGCCCATCTGCTCAGTTCATCACTTTATAGCCTTTCACTAGGGATATTCTCAACTGCAATCACGTTATTTCCATGCCACTGTATTTCAAACTGGTCGACAGACAGGTAACCTGGTATCTGTATAGACAACCTTGTCTGTCACATGACGTGACATGTCAACCTGACGTTGTGAGTGCATTAACAACTGAGCAGGTTGGTTGTTTTTGGTCTGTGCTCACATTCCAACAACATAGCACGCCTTCCCAGGTGTCTGTTCATATAGCCATGGAACAGGAGGTTCAATTTAACCCCTACTTCTAAGTACTGTACTGAGTTAACTCTTAGCATTTACTGGATGCTAGCTTAGCCTTCCTGGGTTTTTTTGTGGCCTTAACCCATGATGGAGACGAGACTAGATTCTGAGCCTGGATACGATGTTTGATATTTACTGTGTAGATGATAGGAATCAGATCAAAATGGCTTTAAAGCCATTACTTAAAGGCCCAGTCGAGACATCGGGCACCGTAGTGATTCAAAGGGTTTTCAAACCGGGTCTGTTCCAGGGATGCCCAAGGGACCAGTAAATGCCTCCCATACTTGATGTCCGTCTTCTGGGAGAAGGAGTGGGAGGGAGGGAGGGAGGGAGGAGAAACCTCTGGAACGTTTCAATGTTCTTGACTTACGGCAGTGATGTGGGGAAAATTGAGAAATCCCTTTGGTGCCAAATGCACACTAGCAAGAGGTTGTATTCAAGTGTGCTGTGGCTGCTCATAAGGGCTGTCCCAAACGGAAGGCAGTTCCGCCTACAAAAATGTCCATTATACATCCCATGTACTTTGTATAGTATTTAGTGTGGATGGCAAATTTTAGATAAGATAACAATCCCAGATGGGAAATTCCAGTGAACTTTCATTATGAAAGTGGAGGTGTGAAGGCAAGAGTCTTTTGACAGTCAAAAGGTCACCCTGGGGCCGCAGTCTTGCTGAGAGGCCCACGGTGCTGGAGCAGAATGAGTGCGTGCTGTAAGACGAGCTGACTTGGATGACTCTGACCTCGGAGTGGCCGTCTTTGTATCGCGCCTCCTCGATTCGCTCCGTCTCGCCTGTATTGTCCGGATGGAGAGGTAGAGGGCTATTGTTTCACGTGCTCATACTCCAGCCTCCACATCACCTCCTCACCAAAAGCTAGAGGGCCAGGAGGTGGGCGGGGCGGTGGAGTTGTGTGTGCGGGTTGTGCCCCACTTAAGGGGTTCACCCTCAGGATGTCACCTCACTGGAGGGGGTGGGGGGTAGAGCAGCTCCTGGTTCCTGGCTCCAGGGCTGCTGCTAGTGGTGGTGGTGGTGGTGACAGCCAGTTAGAAGGCCCTCTTGGCTCAAAGCCAAAGTCGCCTGCGTCTTCTATAGCGCCTCGCCAGGCAGGTTGTGAGGGGGCTACTTGGACAGAAAGTGAGCGTGGTGGGCAGTGAGAGCGGGGGGGGGGGGGGGTGGGGGGGGCAGAAACCATTAGGATTCCATTAAGGAATGAATGCGTAATGTATCCGTCAGGGGGTAACAAAAAAAACGTACACAATCTCATCCCGAGCTGGCTTGCGTGTCGGTAAGCACAGGGCTTGGTGGACTGCCGAGAGAATGTACAGAAACATTCCACAATTCCATGTTATATACTGTACAGCAAACCCTATATCAATCCTTTTCGTCTTATCTCTGCACTAGCCTTTGACTTCCCCCCCCCCCCCCCCCCCCAGGCGTTAACACATGGCTATGTACAAGCCCTTTATCAGTATGTCACGTTAAGAACTAGAGAAACCAATCATTAACACATGGTCATGTACGTTGTTAGAACGTACCTTAGAGGATAAAAACAAACTATTAAAAAAAAAAAAAGATGCTACAAGAAGTGCCGTACAAATAGAATCATATTTTTGTTGGTTTTGTTTTGTGTGAGTGTACTGTACTCCTGTATAATGTATATTTTAATATTTATATGCAGCTGTTGTATTATTAAAGTATATTTTTAAAATAGGTTTCTGTACTCTATTTTTTACTTGACAACCAGGTCACATGACTCTGAAGACATCACTGGAATACACGGCCTCTATTGAAATTGAGACAGTGGACAGTGCAAATGGGTAGGCAGATTTTTCCATCTTTCATCTGGGTAGACACTCCCATCAGTGATGTCACGATAGGGTAGGTTGTGTAATGGCTAATCAGCATCACACGTTCTTAGAATAGGACCCCTGTTGTGAAAAGGGAGCTGGTTCAGTTTGTCATCAAAAGGTTGCATTGATAATCTTTGAAGTTATGAATGAGGAAGCAAGTGAGCTTTGTCTTTTATATACCTCAACATTCTTATGATGTAACACCCATTTGAATCGGTCCACTTGTGCCCTCTATAGTGCACTATTTAGGGTGTCCCCATTTTGTAGTGTTGTGTACAAATCTGGTCACCTATAAAGTGCACTTACTTACCACAATGCATCTATTTCTGCACTTTATTTCATGATGCATAGTGGTTTTCATTGTCATCAGATACATCCAATAGAGGTGGTATGGCACCGATTATTATTATTTTAAGTATCTTGCTTGTTTATGTGACCAATGCCTATTGGCATTGGTCACATAATAAGCATCCCAATTCCCCCTATACCTATTGTTGACAGTGCACTATATAGTGCTCACTTTGTAGGGAAAAGAGATGGAGGGAACAAGTGAGCAAAATCAAACACAGCCAGGGTATCGGCTTATCGGCTATAAGGCTATAAGTATCGGCTATAAGTGTGGTCTTCCACCGCACTTGGTCTCTTGATTGTATCCATAGACCTTATGTAAAGCTGGTTCCCTTGTAGGTCAGAACTGGCAGCGGTTTCATGTGACCGTGGCGAATGCTGAACGACTCCCCCTGCTGGTGTAAGTGTTCTGGTGTGTTTGGTTCAACACGCGCCAACCCAGCAACACTTCAGCATGTCGGGGGTTAAACGTTTTACGTTCAAAGTCGTTTCCCCATTGGTTTAAATGACCAGTTGAACAATAGAAAATAAACTGGGTCAAAGAAAAAAAAAAAAAAAAACGACATTTGTATTTATGAAAAAGCAAGGATTTATTGTACTTTTTTCACATGAAATTAAGCAATATTGCATCATTCAGAGAAAAATCAAGTCATTTCCATTGTATTAGTCTTTAAGATTGCACAATGCCCAGCTCTGTTCAGACATCCCTTAACTACTTGGTCAGGACTTGTCATGCTGTCCAATAGGAGCTGCAAGATTGTCGCTTTTAAAACATTTAAGCGCCCCACCGAAATCTAGAGAGTAGGCGAGACATACACACGTCTTCTTCTTCAGACCACCTTCAGGCCCGTCAGTAGTCTCACATTACTTGGTCTACGAGTGGTTGAAGATATGAGGTGTCTGCATCGCAGGAGTGACCACTGGTTATCACACGCAGCCAGAGGAACCAAAGATGGAGAAAAAAATGAAAAGGGCAGTTTGTTGAAGGTATGGAGTACGGGAGTGACAGGTGACCTCCAGGGTATATACCTCACTCCCAGCGCTTTGAACTAACGACCCAAACGACTTCAGTTGTTTGTCTTTGCACTCAATGGAGCCATTGAGCTTCCAATCCTGGGGTTGCTGGTTCAACCCCCCACCCCCTGCTCCATCAAAGAACCAGCGTTGAATACACACATCTACAACAGTCGTACAATTCTTGAGTTTTTGCCACACCTCCGCAATCAGTCCTGGAATGTATGTTTCTTTACAGTACACAAATGGTTCACCTTGACATGGTGGCCATTTTGGTTCCATTCCAAATACTAAGCAGGATAACTTAATTTTGTGCCATGCATTCCTGCTCGTTGGTCTTTGAATCATACATGGACTTAATGGAGGGTTTCCTGTGTTGGCGATTAACCCTTGGCCTACACCAGGCACCCTCCCTGGGTCTCTGATTTGATCAGAATTGTAGTAGCATTGAGTAGCAAGCTCACAATTAAGGAATGGCTCAATTAAACTTGTTTTCTGATACCTTTCACACAGTGTTGACAGTGTGAAATCAAGCAATTTGGAAATGAGGAAATACAGTTTCAATAAAGCCAAAGGGGAGGGGGGGCTGGTCTTTGCAAGTCACCATTTGTCCTTCATTAGCAAACCAACACGATCAGTCTATTTATATAACAGTATAGAGCCTTAAAGGGACACTGCAGGATCAACGCTATTGGACTGACGCCAAGTAGCTAGAATATGTCAGAACATACTCCTCATTTGGCCAACAAACCGAGCGGGAATATAAAATCCAAACAGATCCGGCCTGAACTTGCTTTGACGTTTTCCTATGTTTACAAGATCTCAGAGGTCTCTTTGAAATGTGTTAGCAAGAACTGATCTACAGCCCCATTTGGTATATTGATGTGTGCAGTTTGAGGTAAACTCTTCTGCGTATAAATACTAAATTAAAACGCTAAATTAAACAGGATTTCCTGTTCTCATCCCAGTTGTTTGAGCACGTAAGCATTGGAAATAATTACAAAAAGAAACATAAAAAAACCCACACAAAAAAAGGACAATACTACATGTAAATGAAATGAACCTCCAATATTTGAATTTGGCTCTGAGGTCATCAAAGCTGCGATGAGAAGCCATTCTGGCTAGCATTTTGCGCTAGCGTCTCTGCTAGCAGGCGTTCTTAAATACTTAATCGTTTAGACACCAGATGAAACGGGGTGTTGGTCAGTGAGTATCTGGTTCTCACTTCCTGTCATTGGTGGCGACAGAGAGACCGCTTTTAAAATCATTACATGGGGGAGGTTGAGCTGTGTAGCGCAAAGCACCGCTGTATCTCTCACCTCTCTCTCCTATCAGGCCAGCAAGGCGGTCCAACAGGGTCTCTGACCCTCTCTCTCCTCGTTCACCCAGGGTCTCTCCCACCAGTCCAACAGGGTCTCTGTCTCTTGCCCCTCTCTCGTCTTTCACCCAGGGTCTCTCTCCCATCAGGCCAGCAGGGCCTCCCCTTCCTCCACCCAGAGCAGGTCCAGGACCTCTGACTGCCTCTGCTCTCTCTGGTGGATCCTCCGCAGGCGCAGGATGTACAGCAGGATGGCCAGCAGCACCACCAGCACGCAGACGGAGAACAGGTGGTGGTTGTAGAGGAAGGAGGAGCGCAGCCAGCTGGGGTGGCTCTGCCGGAACACCTCCTGCTGCAGGTCCCTGGGGAGGAGGAGATGAGGGGACAATCAGAACATGGCCTTCTGATTGGATCCCTGAGGCGGGTGGGGATATACTCTGTTCAGGTCGGAGGTTTCTGTTTAGTAATATTACATTTTGTTTTCTCAGAACGAGACTTTTGGCAAGCAAACTTATGGTAAATAACTTTCTCATGTCAAATATCTTATAGCAAAGACCTCATGTTATGGTGACGGCGGGTGCTAGTTTCACAAGGTAAAAGTAGTGGGGGAGTGGTTATCTGGATATGCTCATCCAAACAACCATTGACCAAAAGACGCAGTGGAACTTCGACTTTGGAGTATGACTAAAAAACCTGCTGGTTCTTGGAAGCCCTCGTGCATAACCCTGGTACCGAGTCCCGTTCCCCTGGACCGAGGCTCACCTGAGTGGAAGGAAGCGGGTCTTGAAGAGAATGGCTCCCAGGGTCCACTGGACCTCCTTGTCGTAGACCAGCTGGGCGGTCTTCAGGCTGGGGTAGTCCTTGGGGAAGCGGAAGCCTGAATGCAGCACCTCGTACATCCAGGCTGACTTGAAGCACTGGTACCTGGGACAATGTCGGGGGTGTTGGGTGGTCAGCTGGAGCTAATGTCACCTTTCCACCTGATGTCCTGAGTCCTTGAGTCATAGAATTCTACAAACGTTGATGATGGTGTCTTACTTTAGTCTATTCATTTGGTCAAAGGGTTAAAGGTCTGAAAGTGTGTCTTACTTGAGTCTACTGAACTGTAGCAAGTATGTAAGATCTCTAGGTATGGCCGTAGTGTTAACCTGTATCTGTTGTATAGTAACATATGTACGGTCTCTAGGTAGGGCCCCAGTGAATAACCTGTATCGGTTGTATAGTAGCAGGTACGCAAGGTCTCAAGGTAGGGTCCCAGTGTAAAACTGGTATCTGTTGTTTAGTAGCAGGTATGTACAGTCTTTAGGTAGGGT
The DNA here is from genome assembly GCF_964030765.1 of Micromesistius poutassou. Taxonomy (NCBI): domain Eukaryota; kingdom Metazoa; phylum Chordata; class Actinopteri; order Gadiformes; family Gadidae; genus Micromesistius; species Micromesistius poutassou. The sequence goes on from NC_140273.1 coordinate 11,209,837, forward strand.
CCTAATGTCTTACTTGAGTCTGGTAACGTCGGCCTGCTGGGAGAAAAGCTTGCTGTCCAGCCGTTGTTTCAGGGTCGACCACTTTGTGCCGCAGTAATCCTGGAGAGGAACCAAAGCACATGACTAGTGAAACAGCTGTCACCGTTCCCACGAAGGAGAAAAACTGAAGTCACAAAAAACCTTTGAAAATCCAACCCCAACAAATATAACCTGAGAGGCTTGTACTAAAAAGGGACTTGGTAGCACTGAGGAACTTGACTTGTTCTCAAGATGTTTACGACCAACCGATAAGATGCATAGCAGTCTATCTTAAAATGGTGATGGCTAAACTTGCTAGTGGGTTGCTTATGAAACATCAGTAAAGTCAGACCTTGCCTTTGGATAATTGGTGTACAGAGTGCATGGGATGATTTTAGTCTGAGATCAACGTTAGCGTTTGAATGATATAACACAAATAGGCAAGGCAACTTTATTTATATAGCACTTTTCATACTAACCCTAACCCTAACTCAAAGTGCTTCACATATAAACATTGTCATACAATAAAAAAGTAAAATAGATAGAAAATAAAGGCAAAGTTAAAAAAAAAAGCATTTTAGAAAGTGAGAAAATAAAGGCAAAGTTTGTAATAAAATAAAAAATAGATAGAAGCATTGTAGATTTACGATTTAGCAGAAAGCTAAAGCAAACAAAAATCTTCAGTCTTGTTTTAAAAGCTGTCAGAGTTGGGGCAAGTCTTAAATCCTCCAGCTATCCTCCAGAGTTTATTCCAGCTATTTGTTGCATAGTAACTAAATCTTGCTTCCCCATGTTTCGTGTTGACTCTGGGGATAATTAACAAATTGATTTAGTGGCCTAGAAGGCTTATGTAGTGGATATCAGTTAAATATTTTGGCCCTAAACCATGTAGAGATTTATAGGTTAGCAACATGATTTTAAAATCAATTTTCTGACATACAGGGAGCCAATGTAACAATTTAAGAATTGGTGTAATAGAATGAGTTTTTTTTGGGAGACCTGTAAGGAGACCATTGCAGTAATCAAGCTTGCTAGTGATAAAGGCATGTACAAGTTTTTGTAAGTCTTCAGTAGACATGAGCCCTCTAAGTCTTGCTACGTTTTTAAGGTGATAATATGCAGATTTTGCAACTGATTTGATGTGACTGTCGAAATGTAAATCTGAATCCATGATAACCCCTAGATTTCTGGCTTTGATTGAGGTTTTCAGGGACAGAGAGTGAAGGTGTTGGGTTACTTTAAGCCTTTCGGTTTTATCACCAAACACAATTATCTCGGTTTTGTCCTCATTTAGTTGAAGGAAATTTCGGCACATCCAGTCTTTGACTTGCTCAATGCACTGGCACAACAGATCTATGGGCTGATAGTCATTTGGTGATGGTGATTTGGTGATAGCGATACATAGATTTGCTTGTCATCAGCATAGCAATGATGGTCAATATTGTTATTTTGCATGATTTGCCCTAGTGGGAGCATGCAGAGGTTGAATTGAGAGGGTCCTAAGATCAAACCTTGTGGGACTCCACGTCATGTTTGTTGATTCTGAAACAAAGTCGCCAATGGAAACAAAGTAGTTCCTATTTTGTAGGTAAGACCTAAACCAATTTAAGACTGTGCCTGAAAGCACCACCCAGTTTTCTAATTTGTCCAAAAGTATTGTATGGTCTACAGTGTCGAATGCAGCACTGAGGTCTAGTAGCATTAGTATTGAGATTTTGCCAGTCTGTGTTAAGACGGATGTCGTTTACAACTTTAATAAGGGCGGTCTCGGTGCTGTGAAGGGGTCAAAATCCGGATTGGAAGGTGTCATAGCAACCACTTGATGCCAGGAAGTCACTAAGTTGCTGGAGGACAACTTTCTCAATGATTTTACTTATGAAGGGTAGATTTGATATTGGTCTGTATCTAGCATCTCCATCTAGGCTCCGCTTTTTTAAAAGGGGTTTGATAACTGCAGTTTTTAAGGCTTTTGGGATATTGCCTGATTGGAGAGAGTTGTTAACTATTTGCAATATATCTATTGCTAGGCAGTCAAAAACATTCTTAAAGAGGTTGGTAGGTAAAGTATCAAGACAACAGGTGGATGGCTTTAGTTGTGTCACAGTTTCCACAAGAGTTTTAGAGTCTGACATTAAAGCATGTCATTGCCACGTTACTTTTGCCTGAACAGGGTGGTAGTCCAACATTTTTAAAGTGGAGACATTGATGGCGCGTCTGATGCCTTCAATTTTATCAGTATAAAATGCTGCAAACTCATTGCATTTCTGTGTGGAATGAAGGTCAGGTGGAATTTGTGTTGGGGGCTTGGTCAGTCTGTCAACAGTTTTTTAAGTCTTTTTTAAGTCTAAATTGTAGGCACGGAGGCTCTCTTTATAGATGTCATGGTGAATATGAAGTTTTGTTTTATGCCATATGCGTGCATTCTTTTTTCTGGGCTGTTACAAAAGCAGCTTTTCTCCAGGGTGCCTTTTGCTTTCCAGAAATCGTTTTAACCTTATAAGGTGCAATGACATCTATGACTTTCAAAATTTTCAAGTTAAAGTTTTCTAAAAGATCATCAGCAGAACATGGGTTGAGAGGTGGTAGCAAGGAGATGGCCTTATTAAAAAGTACATTAGAATGTTCATTAATATACCGTTTTTTGACAGTATTTGATTTTGTCTGTATGTCGGGAAAAAAGATATATTAAAGAAAACACAGAAATGGTCAGACAGTGAAGGATAAGTCACAGAGAGATCTGAAACATTGAGACCCTTTGTGATAACCAGGTCTAGAGTGTGCCCCTTATAATGAGTAGCCTCTTTCACATGTTGAGACATTTCAAATGTGTCCAAAATGGTAAAAAGTTTTTTTGCACACTTATCATTAAAATCATCAGTATGAAAATTGAAGTCACCAGTTATAACTAGACAGTTAAGAGACCTAACATTAAGTAGACCCATCCTGATGGTGTTATTGATAGGCTTTAAGGTTGATTTTGGTTTGGAAGAAATAGGTATGAGATTTGAGAGGTTAGCAGTGCGTCTAAGTTTCCCTTTGTTTACTCTCAGTGGTTACAGCAGGAATACAAAAGTTGCTTTGTTTTGATGTAGGCAACCTTGGGTTCAGCAGATGATGCAAAACTTCCTTTATACTTCCTTTATACTGTGTCTACGGCTGAACCCTTTCTCTCAGTCTCAGTAATAATCAGGACTACTATCAGTACGGTCAGCTGGGGCGCCGCTTGGGTGTTATCAGACTGTGGCCATGACGTGGCGATGGTATCATTGACACAGATGCAAGTTTGATGCCAACATTTCTCAGTTTCATAAATTCATCTGGAAAATCATAAAGGGAGGAGACAATAAACTGTTTCACCTGTCTGGATACACTTGTACAACAGAACAGACCAGAGATGTACAACCTGAATTCAATGCAAGTCGCTTTAAGGAAAGTGTCTCGGTAACTAGACATTAAACAACATCATGCTAGTAGCTTGTGGGCGTGGCTACTCACCGTGGCAGCCCGGGCGTACTTGAGGCTGTTGTACAGTCCTCCTATCCTCAACACGTCCTCCATGCAGTAGTAGAACTCAGAGAAACCGTAGAACTCGCTGTTACTGAAGTCAATGGGAGCCTGGGGGGACGAAAACAATAACATCAAACATCACAGATATTAACCCAGGCCCAGAAACAGCTCAGATATTAAATATAATAAATATAATAAACAACCAGATATTTACCGATGTCTAGAAAGTGCCCAGATGTTAACCCAAGTCGAGAATTGTCACTTGTCTTTGACACTGAACTAAACTAGGAAATGCTTTTATTTTTGAGTGCTGTAGTGCAAAGTGAGGTTGAAAATATGTTTTAATAAAGACACATAGTTTAAGACGTAAAGAAATGTTAAATGGCTTAAATCAAGTGAAGGGATTTGAACAAGGTCAAAAGTTTAAATGGCGTAAACAATGTAAACATGCACACCATTCAAGAAAATGTAAATGGTTGGAAACAAATAAAGTGAGAGCTGAATGAATGAATTCCCAATCTGGCAACACTGCCTGCACGTCCTCCTGCTCTAACCTCAGCGTAAATCAATGAGACCAACTGAAAACAAAGCCGATATGGAACTTAAACTGTGATTTTGAAAAAAAAGTATAAACGTAATCGAAATTCGGTTTCCAGATTATTGAAGATACAAGTATGTTGATTTGTTAAACCTTTAAATGAAGGTTAATGATAAAATATTGACCAAGTTATGAAGTCTGAAGTGTCAGAGATTGTTGATTTCCATTGTAGAAAAATAGTATTTTAAAAGAATATTTAAAAAAGTATAAAATCTAATAATCTGAACATTTTAAAATTGGAATGGAGTCGCTAGGTGAAAAATTGAGGAAGGAGATAGGTCCCAAAATTTGTAGAGAATAATAAAGAAGAAAGAATAAAACCTAAGAAGAACAATAGTTGAGCGCTGCATGCAGCACTCTCCTAATAACATATCTGAACACAAGACCAAAATAATTCCCATTGGTTGAACAAAGAATTAATATACAAAGCATATGTCTTGGTCCACTGCTACTCAATAAACACAAATGAGCCAACAAGTACTGTACATTACGTTACACTAAACACGACAGGTGTACTGTGTAGGTATGTAAATACATTGTAAGCTAAAGGCAAGTGCCTGGGAATGAAGACTATGATTATTCTTTTAATGTCCAAGATAAACATACTAGATCACATTCAGGATTGTTTTTATGACATTATTAATGTACTAAATGTACTTTCTAACAACTGAATAGATAATCCAATATACTGTATCTATAGATCTACCTGTGTTGTGTCACTAAAAGGCATCCCTCCACGGTGATAACCCAGCAAGAAGCAGCTAATAATATCATTGTCACAGTGGCGCATCACAGGTAGCCTAATTAATCTGTGTTTTTGTAGACAAACCACAATCATGTTGTGTTGTTACTGGAACTCATTTTGAATAAGCGGCTATTCAGAACACATTAGAAATCTTTGGAAAATAATTATAAAAGTATCCCCCTCACTTGAACAGGAGCTAGTCTACTGTAAATTTATCAATGGAAGCGGTTTACGGAAAGCAAATGCTAATCTAGCAAACTCCCCTTCTGGGTGCACAATGATGTAGTCGGAATTAAACAACTCATCTGAATCTGGGTAAGAAAGGCAAACGTAGATCTACAGATATCTCAGTGTATCCCTTTGATCTTCCTCTGTTTTGTATGTTTATGTAACCATCATGTCTACCCATTTGGCACCTATTGCACCCCTAGCTGTCCCTGAAAGGATGGATCCCTCTTCTGTGTTCCTTCTCAGGGTTTCTCTCCTCTGGGTTTTGTTTAGTTTGTTGTTGTCCTTCAGAAGTATGGGGTGAGCTCCTTGAGACTGGAGCTAGGGTTCCATACTCATGGTGCTAGATGACACTGACTAACAGTAATAGTACGAGTGGGTGAACGTGGCTGTTACCTGGTAGACTCCCCGCGGGGACATGGTCCCGTTGTGGAGGCCCAGGAAGGGGTGCACGGCGTTCTGACAGCGGCTCCAGTCCCCCTGGCCCCGCAGGTGCAGGGTGTGGCCGTCCCGCGCCACCGTGTCGGACAGACCCAGCGGCAGGCAGGGGTCCAGGGAGGGGTTGTCCTGGCTCAGGCCGGTCTGGGACCCCAGCAGCCTGGGTTAGACACAGGGGGAGGGCGTCAAAGGTAAGGTATAAGTCCATGGGAGATACTATGGGATTTATTACAGAGGCTTTGCGGTTGTGGCCGGGTCACAGCTGCAGAAGGAAATAAGCTAAAGGGTGAATTATCTTCACAACTTTTACACCTGTTTTTGTGTGCATGTCTGTGTCTACCTGTTGCTGGCCAGTGTGCTGTTCACCACCAGGTCCTCATATCTCTGGCGGGCCATGTTGCCTCCGAAGCCCAGGAAGGTGGTGACGTAGACACGATACACGTGCTGGGTCTTGTCTACATCACAGCCCAGATTGAACTCCGCCAGCAGACTCTTTCCCGCCTCCTCCTTCCACAGACCACACACACACAAAGCGTAAAATAGTAAGTTCGATCCCCGATTTCTGCAGCCCTACAGCTCCTTGATGACCTGTATCGGAATTCCCGACACAGGTCGCTTTGTCGCTTTGCGTCAGGCTATGACGATAAACTATGTAGAGGCTAGTTAGCATGATTTCCTCACCTCTTGTGGGGAGCTGAAGGTGACTGCACTGGGAACCTCATAAGCTATCTGGAGAGAAGCCCCGCCCATGTCCATGATGCCCACGGTACGACGCCGGTTGATTGGCTGCTGGTGCGTTGACCCCGTCGTGACCTCCACGGTGGCATCCTCTTCAGAAAGGACAAACAAAAAAACAACATTGGTTTCAAAATGCCTACATTTGTAACATAAAACACCTTAAAGTAAAATTTGTAACGACATTTAGATTAGTTATGTAATGGTTCCACTCACCCTCCTCCGCGTGATCAAACCGGCCCAGAACAAAGTTAATGCCAATCCATGCGTACACGCCTGGGCCAGACACAGCATGCCACCCCCAACAGCACACAGTCGTTAGAAAGAACACAAACCCAACAAGGAAACAGAGGTCAGAGCCAGAGGTAGAGCACAGTTTAGTATAGGGGTTACACTGTTGGCTGGGTACTGGGAACCCAGCCAAAAGGTTCTGGGTTGAACCCCAATGTACCCTGTTAACATGTAGATATCCATTAGGAAGATGCCCTAACCGCTACCTGCCCCTACCATGTGTGTATCTAAAGTGGTCCAGAGAAACAGCTTCCATTTTTACAATGGAAAAGGAACTAAAATCTCAACGAGCAAGTGATCAGGAACATGCCTACGGTGCTTACATTGTAAAATACATTAGAGTTAACAATTATTATCTTCCCTTCAACTTCTTCTCCAATCCAATAACAATTTTCCCCTAAAGAAATACCCCAGGATGCTCTTGGGCTTGCTCTTGGACTTACCTTCCTGCTTCCCGGAGATGACCTCAGCGTGGGAGTGAGAGAAGAGGAAATCAAACTCCATGGGTACGTCTGTGACCAGGTCCTCCAGGATGGCAGCCTGCTGGCTGCAGACAAGCAGAGCAGGGCTGTTAGGAGGTGTGCAGCAAGACACACACCACCGCAACAAGGCCCTGGCTAGCTTGAAGCTGGCTAGCACTCGACATATACCTGGCCATGTCCATATAGCATATCTTGTCCATGGTAAGCTTGGCCCTGGCTAGCTTCTACATGGCTAGCTTGTAGCTGGCTATCTTGTAGCTGACTTGCTTTGACTTACTTAACTTGACCTGCTTAACCCTGGGTAGCTTGTCCCTACCTGTCAGGCAGCAGCCTCATGCCAGCAGTGCAGAGGATGTAGAGGGGGGTTTCCTTGTGCTTGACCCGGGGTACATGGGCTGCGGCGAAGTTGAGCAGCGGTTGGAGATAGACGTTGGCTTTCTCGGGTGTCTGGGCCAGGGTGGAGATACCTGCAGGCAACAACACACCTTTTAAAGCATACACAGCATAATCAAATACATCTAATTAATAAAGAAAAATGAATAGTCAGCTTGTGGCACAAATCCATGACCCAAAATACTGAGCACCTGGACTTCTGACCCAGGAGTTTCCACCTGTGTACATGGATTTTCTTTACATGGATTATCTTTTGGTAAACCGATGTGTCTCTCAGACACACAAAGTTGTCAAAACACTTGCTTGAGCACCTGCTGATGTGCTCTCAAATGTACAGGCGTTGACCTACATGTGCCACGGAGCAGTTATGTGAGCAAAAGGGTATTAACTATGTGCCACGGAGCATTTCAAAGACGAGACATGTGTATCTAATCTCACGGCCACAACGACAAGAGATAAAGCCACGTGTGTGTGTGTGAAACACACACATGCTACCAACAGTTTAGCTACCAATGTAGCTAAACCGCCAAAGCTTCCACTACCCACCAGATCAGCGGACCAAAGTCCATATCTACTACATTTCACATATAGCCTTTATTGATATACATCTATCTCTAAAGGCGTATGACAGGCTTGTTATTTCCCACAGCCTGGTATCTGCCATTTGTTTAACATCGTTTAGCTGCTCACACACTAGGAGCCATATGTTTGGGCTAAGCCTCATGCTGTTGCGAGCAGCTGTTCGGTAGCAATGTAGTGAACATGCTGCCAACGTTTGGTTGCTAGTGCCAGTGAGTGATGATGTACATAAAAACTACGATCTCCATGAAGCCTCACAGTGAAGAACAGAGTTCTCACAGCCTCACAGAGTTGAACGTGTCCGTGTTTAAATATCTGAAAATTGATTAGAATGGTGGTCCCATTTGGGTGAAATTCACATTTAAATTCATTTTTTGCAAGTAAAAAAGTTTAAAAACAGCATTCTGTGTTCAGTGTTCTTGTTTTTCTTTGCCATGCAGCAAATCCTGTGGGAGGACAGGATTCACCTAGTGGCCATCATGGTTGTAATCCTCAATTTTGCAGTGGAAATAAGGTTTGAGATTCGAGGAAATTTTCATAATTTTGCAAAAGCCTTTAACAGTGAATTTAAATGGAGCAGGGAAATTCACACACACTGGTCTTGGAGCGTGTTTGTGTGCCTTCCTCCAAAATGTTGAGCTACCCATCGGTAGCATGCCAAATGATAGACTAGTTGCAAACCATCCCTAACCCTAACCCTTGTATCCAGTATTGATTGAAACCATATGGTATTCTGGTGTAGTGAACATCATGTATGTTTATTCGATCACAACATCAACAGCATTGTCTCTCGGCCGAGAGAGTAAGGCTGCACAGCTCAACCGTCCCAAAGCTCACCAGGTTTAATCTTCTTGACCACAGGCTTCCTCTCGCGGTCCTTCATCTGCCTGATGTCCAGCAGGGTGTGGGGGTTTCCATTGTGGGGGGGCCAGTAGTACACAAAGACCCTGGAGCCGCTGCTGCCACAGTCCACCACCACCCCATAGTTCAACGCTGGGTCCTGCAGGTTTGTTGCCTCCATGGACTCAGCCAGGTAGAGGTACCTGTGAGGTATGGTCAGCCATACGTTTAGTATGTAGTCCTCCTTCAGCAGACATTGATCCACAGGGACTTGCATTGAACTCACAATGGAGTAGTTAGGAGGCATCTTGCTTTAGGATACCTACTGGTAGAATACTATTGTGTTTGAACCCAGAAACTTTGGGGAGTCAAACAGCCAAACATCTTGACTAACCTGCCACTACAGAGAACATAAAAGATTCATAAAGAGGTATAAATGATAAGCGAGGCAACCGCACAAAAGAAAATGTTACCTCAACCAAACATAGATGTAGCCTTTGCCACCACACATTTGGTCAGTTCAGAACAGTACTACCACAGCTACGCGTTGTTGAATAGTTTGACATTATAACAGTGTTTATAACCAACTCTAACTTAACCATCTCTTGAATAAACGTAAACCATGTCTAGTACTAGTCTATTACATCCTAGCGAATGGCTTCTACTGACTTGTTGACTGAAACCCTGATTTGGTGGCGAGGCCCCCAGAGCTGGTGGTGGTTATAGGACAGGAGGAGCAGCACGGTGCAGGTGAGGAGGAGCAGGAGCAGGAGCAGCCTCTGTCGGGGAGCACAGCCCAGGGAGAGAAGGGACACACTGCAGTACCAGGAGGCTGGCAGGCAGGAGAACGTGATCCTGTGGAGCCAGCATAGAGAGAAACACACCACCGGATAAGCCAGTAAGCAAAAACAAGGTTTGTGTCTGAAATCAATAACCTAATCACTTAATTTCTATTTAGTACATAAAATTCGCTGTTCGGACACTGGCAGTGGTGAATCAATTAAACTTCATGTCGTGGAGGTTTCTTTGGCCCCAGGACCCACCTGGGGGTCCTGGGTATTCCATAGAGATTCATTAACAATAAATTCACATCACCATGTGAAAAAGGTGAGATGATTAACATGCCTCTACTTGTTTTGTTGTTCATCACTACAGTATTCCCCTTAACAGCTTTCAAACACACCAATTATCAAATACAAACAACCAGCCATGCAGGCACAGACCCCTTCTGTGACCAACAGGTTGCGAAACCGCCCCTGCCTTAAACCATCAGGGAGTTATTTTAAATTAATTGGAAACTGGATATTCTATTATTTTATTTTGCAGTAGTACAGCATTGGGTTTGTTTGTTTATCAATTTGACAGAATAAGGCGATTGTCTTGCCAATTGTACAGATACATACAATATTGTATAAATATGTACAATATTATATAGATCTATACAATATGAAGGCTATTAATATAAAGACAAACTGCGTTGTAATGCATTAGGATACAATAAAAAAAATACAATATTTAATACCAACTATGTTATTACTGATAACTATTCTATTATTAAATAACCAAACCCTTAAGAGTTCCGATTGGCCAACAACCTGCTGCTTACCTTGCCATAGGTCCAGGTGACTGCCGAAGCAGTTCTCAGCTCATGGTGCACCAGCCTTCTTTAAATCATCTGACCGCATTGGCCGTTCCTGCTACCTGGGAACATACGGATGTCCCCCAGATACATCGACCTGGCTCCCCGACTTGCTCTTAAATTATCCCCTAATGGTTGTTAAGAGCTGCCAAACAGCGGAGGCAACAATTAATTTAGCTTATAGTTATACAACCAGCTGGCAACTTGGCACCGAAGTACTCGAAGCGATGTAGAGTACGAAGCCATCAATTAAGACGCACAGGAAGAGCTCATATGTGAATGAAAATGTCAACACCGGCCGGCTACAGTAACTATTATTTAGTGTCGTTATAGTTGTAATTATATAGCTATAAACGCTTTGGTGTGTATCATGACTACTTAGTTACCATAGTTAAAGAGCGGTCTTGGGTCCTTCTTTCCCAGCCATGAAGCCTGTATTAGTTTACAGATGGGTTCTGGTTATTATTCCTGTGGTATACTGATGTTCCTTCTTGTTCGCTTGAAATAAAAAGCCTAGCTCTACTACGTGACGTATATCCGGTAAAGACTCGCATCAAGCCACGTCACCTCCTCCTGGACGGAGCAGCACCACCTGGTGGAAATACATTATATAGTTTCACCATGTCTCATACTGCTGTAAGTAAGGGTTAGTTATATAACCATGTACTGACGGTCACCCGCTTAACCTAACTAAAAGATAAAGGTTTGGAAATATTAAAATGTACTATTAAATGTGCATTTCATATTTATACGGGGCTGACCTATGTAAGCCCCGTATACTGAAGTTAATTGTGGCCTTTATACATTTACAATAGATCAGATACCAAAAACAATGAACTTGAATTTGTTATAGCCAGGCTTAAACTTTTACAGTTTTTGTAGCTTTGCGTTTCGTTTTTCTGAGCATAGCAGTGAACACTGAAGCAATTCACTCTTCATCTTAATGATATCCTATTCACTTTTAAGGTTTTTTTTTGAGTAGTTCAATAAAAAAACAAACATTCACTATTTTAATATAAATTCTATGTGAATTCAATAATTCCCATGAAAACAAGGTCCGCTTGTATGACCTTGGTCATCTGGAGAGCTGTCAGTAGGCCTATCTCGTAACAAGTGATGGAGACTCGCTCCTGTGTGTGCTGCACCACTTTTAGAACAAGTCCAGCCCACATATTTACCCGCCTTATATTATAATTGTGATAAAACATATGTTTCAACCAATTGCCAATATCATTCCTGTGTTCACAGAAGAATGGCAGCTATTCAGACCAATCGGAAAGCTTATTGCCATTGCGAGAACTGCCATACCCGCTGCAATCGGCTCCGCCCCTCAACCCCGAAGCAGTCGTGCTTTGACCGGGACGGCGCCACTTTTGCTAGTGCGTCAGCACCGGGAGGCTCTATCTCACCGTAAGACGACCAAACCATCGTCCACGCCGGTAGAGTCAGACTAGGCCAGGGCGGCCATAGTCTTAGCACCGGGCAATCTTACCAACCCGTTTAAAGCGATTTAAATGGAAGTGGACGGTTTCTTGTCGCGGCGAATGGCCGTGGAAGCACCGGGCGTCGACAGCGGGGTCACAGCCGCCACGGCCGGGGCAGAGATCCGGTGGCTAGGCGGCAGGTTTCTCAACACCGGTGGATTAGTTGGTGGGTTCTCGCCAAGGTCAGTAGGAGTGGAACCGGACTTCGCTGTAACATCTCACCGGACACCACCGGAGCTGTGTGCTGCTGCTGCCGAGCCAGACGTGGACTACGAAGGACTTCCTCAAGGAGTATCGACCACCACACACATGTTAGCCGGAGCCGTGGCTGGCATCATGGAGCACTGCTTAATGTACCCCATCGACTGTGTCAAGGTATCTAAAAATGAGGATATAATAATTACTACGAAAGTCTTATCTAACTGCGGTTAGATGAGCATGGGTGTCACTGTCACTGGTTTGTCTTTCCAATGCGTTAATTATTTATGTTGTATACACCGAGTACCACTCAAGTATATTGACCACGTACACCTATTTGACGGCGTTTATATTTATATTGTTGTAGCCATAACAATTAAAATCAAAGTTCCCACTGGAACCTGTCAAGAAACTCCCGGTTGGCATTCGGAACATTAATCTCGAGTTATGTTGCGTTCAAGTCATAAAGTAGTTCTCGACATTTCATAATTTACAACTTGTATATACCGCTCACGCATGAAACATCCAACTGGCGATTGAAACGAGGAATATTAAACCTCTGATATATTCAATCTAATAATATGGAGGAGATGGCAAAAGTTAATACCATCTACGTGTCAAATATTATGGAGGAGATGGTAATCGTTAATACTATCTACTATCCCACATAACTTGAACTCACCATCAGCCCTTCCAGTCAGGCATGGGCTCGGTTACCGGGTCAAACTAACCGAGGTTGCCGGTAAATGAACCGCTACACAAACTGTTCTGTAGGGCATAATGGCTACCAAAGTTCTTATGGCCATGATACGTTTCGGACAACCCCAATATTGTGGTGAATGCTGGCAGTTACAGTAGCATTGTGTGAGCTAGGTGGCCAAAGGCTATCAGCCTGCTTGGCTACCCAGCTACAGTGACAGAATAGTAATGCGTAGCCTAATTGAAATCTTACTTGAGGAAAAAACATGCTACAGGTTTGTATATTTATTGCGAGCTTTTTAAATCAAAGGATAACTATTTTCGGGTCTTGATTCGAGGTTCGTGGCCAAACATCAGTACGATTCTGAAAGGCATTGATTGTTATCTGACCTATAGGATTTGGAAATATTTCTCTCATAGCTACCATGGATGATGTTACCTCGAGTGTGTATTGAATACACCTGCTATAGAAGTTATTTACCTGCTGCCTGTAAAACTGGATATGCTTATTATGAGTTGATCATTACTGCACAGTGAACAGGAACAGGAAGTTATTTTCTGAAGACATCTTCTCGGAATCTTCTTACATTTCCCATTTCCTGTTGTCCTGATGTAAAATGTTCACCTCATTGGTCAACTGGGTTTGATCGATGTGGTGACTGGCTTCTGTCTGAAGAACCACATGGATTCCTTCAGGATGTCATTGCTGTTTTCAGGCAGCCAGGCCCTAGACCCACTAGACCTAGACCTACTAGACCTAGACCTAGACCTCACTAACCAGGGGACTAAATGACTAAGAAAAGGGAGGATGGGACTAGCCCAAAACAGAACTTGTGTTACTGTTCTTCAGACCAATTCTTTTGAAAATAAGTTCCTCTACATTGCGTGTCAATCTTCTCACACACACACACACACACACATACACACATACACACATACATACATACATACATACATGTTATTTTGGTTGGGCAATGTAGGACAAAAGCACGCTGAAACAATCCATCAGTGTTACAGATAATTCGAATGATGGGAAGTGGCATCGGAAAGAGTAGAAAACAATGCCAGATCATTAAAAAGCCCACCTTTGCCCATGGTCAAGGGAGCTAAGTCGCTGGTGCTAATATAATGCTGGTAGAAAGAAAGTGGAAGTTGTACTATGTCGCCAGGGGCATATTGGGCATAGAACAAAGTACTCTTTCACTGGTTGTCGAAAGTAGATAGCCACAACCTTGTTGGAGCTAATAAGGAAAACAAAGAGCTTTATTTCAAGGGCTTATGCATCAATACATTGTAATGTATGACATTAAGAATAGACAACATAATGTAAACCTCAAGGGTTGGAGGAACTGTACAAGCCAGATACACCATAGACAACAGCAGAAACACACTGGCACATCAGCCATTTTGTCGCACCGGTCTAAATGGCCGTCATGGTGTTATTCAATTGCCATGTCATTCTGATACATCAAGTTTCACCAGGCACGGCTAGAGCTGCATTCAGAAAAGGATGCATGTTCCTTCATTTTGAAACGCATGCCTTTTGTTTGTAATATGTAGTCATATCCTGTTCTGTCAGTCAAAGTCTGAGAACACCAACTTGTGCTCAAAAATGTTTGGATCCATGTCTATTGGAAGGTCTGGCCTGCAATGTTCTGGTGTGTTTGGGGAAATTGTATGTTGTTCCATGGCCTACTTTATCCTTCTCAACACAGTGATGCTGGGTGAAGCCGTATTCAGTATGGGAACAAATCATCATGAACAAACCCCATTCTTTCACAAAGGCACTCTGTTGTGGTCCGTAACAATGTTATCCAGGAAGCAGACAGAGTAGGAAGAACAGATTTCTAATATAAGAAATGCAGTAGGTTCTTTGAAAGGCAAGCACACATTTAAAAAGGGGCTGGAACTATTCTAAATAGACCCAAAGTCAGTGAATATTCCTTATCTTTGAACAGAAATTCCACTGGAACCGATTTTGTAAATGTTTAATTTCAGGAGAGGCTTTTGGTATTTATTGGGCCTATATATTTTTCACAGTGAACAATGAGGTGTATGCCTATTTCACTTTTTAAATCACCTCATACTTGGTATTTAATCACAATCCAATTGTGTAGTTTTTCACATGAACCCACAAATGGATAAAGCAATACAAACTTTGAACCCGCTTACAGTAAAAGAATAAATAAAAGAACAGGGCAGTTTAAGCTCTGCCTTGAGTGCCCTCTACCAAAAAAAAGCATTGGGTTCTCTGGTTCACTGGTTCTCTGTAGAAGTATTAATCAAAATTTGGGACGGGTAGAAAAAACCTGATGGCATTTATAACAGCAGTTTCCTTAGGCACATTCCATTTTCTCTTTCCTTAAACCATCATTTACGTGGAGAGGGGGAGGGAATAAGTCTTTGTTATTGCACATTGTTAGAAATTTTGGGGTTGGGCCATCCTCCTCATTACGGGAACACTGGTGGTTTCCTGGATTATGCAAGTGGGTAAAACCTGCCTAGTCACCCAGTGGACTTACTGGAGGAGATTTCAGTGGACCTGTTGGAGGAAATCTGGGGTGGCTAAACTAGCTCATCAGCCCCTGCAGGACTATCAACAAATCTATAAAGAGATGGACAGAACAAATCCTCACCAGTATATTGATTAACTTGATGTATCATGTATTTTCCCTCCTGGCTACGTAGCCAATTACCGTAGCTGAATGAATCTATGCCATTTTGGAATTTCAGGAAGTACAAAATACACTTAACAAGGCCAGGGAAGGGGGGGGGGGGGATTCCGACCACATTCCTTCAATCCTGAGTCTTTCCTAGACAGAGTTCATTAGCTGACTTTAAAATGTATAGTATGCCCTTTGATATATTCTGACCTGATATTCTGTAGGTTTGCGGTGGATACATCCCTCTTTTCATCCCTCCCACTTTAAAGGGAAACCCAAACCACCTGAACCCCACCTTTTTGTAAAGTTCAGGTTTTTGTCTTATCCTGTGTTAGGGCTGCCAGGTCCCCTGTAATCGCTGAAACAGTAAAAAAATAGACTTATTACCAGGTTCAAATGGGTTTATTAGTGTGCATGGCAAAGTACTGGATTATAACAGGAGTACTCTCTCTCTCTCTACCTTCCTCCCAGACGCGGATGCAGAGTCTGCAGCCTGACCCTGGTGCCCGTTACCGCAGTGTGGCGGATGCCCTGCGGCAGATCGTCCGCACAGAGGGGGTATGGCGCCCGGTCCGGGGCGTTAACGTGATGGCAGTCGGGGCAGGGCCGGCCCACGCTCTTTACTTTGCCTGCTATGAGAAGATCAAGTTCACCCTCAGTGACGCCGTCCACCCCGGCGTGAACAGTCACTTCTCTAACGGTAAGTTTGTTGCTTTGCCAGCAGCGGTACGAGGTTGCCATGTTGAGAGCATGAGAATGCTCAGCTTGTGGTATGAGCGGGGTCCAAAGTTCATATTTTTGGCTCACCAGCCGAGGTGAATGGTAGATAAAAACTATTTACCAGCACTATAAAATACGTACTATATTGTACAATGAGCTTAATCATATGTTAAATAAAGTGTCATAGTTTAAGATGTATAGAAAGGTTGAATGCATGAGCCAAGTGAAAATATTCGAACAGAGTTCAAAAGTTTAACGTCCCAATGGTTAACATATTAACATTTTTTTTAAGTTTAAGGGTTAAACAAATGGCTAAACCTAAAATGATTGTTTGAGCTTGGGCCAAGAAGTATTAGTATGATGAGTAGTAGACAATGTAGTATAAGCAAGAATTATATTATATTATAACACGGTAAACACAGCCTGTGCAATTAAGCCCGATGTTTCAATGTTATTCCTTTTTTTATTAAAATGGAACGGTTCATCCTTCAAATATACCAGAGAATTATTTTGAAACCTTTGTTGCAATAAATGTTTTAACTAGATTATACAACAGTCTTCCTAGTACATTATTAAACAGATGTAGAGGTATTCAAGATTCTCCAAGATAATCGAGAACATGGCTCTTACTATCTGGGGGCCTACCAAATACTGTGACCCCAGAAATTAGTTCATGAGAAATTCCTAGGTTGGACCACCACCTTCAACTGAGCCCTCCCCATCTCCACATGTGTTGTCTGATACAATGTCCATCTAATCACCTGCAGCAATTAAAGGCCATTGTCTTCAAGGTCCTTAAAGGGCCCCTATTTTACCACCATGTGTGAGGGGGGGGGGGATTAGTCATCACAAGCTGTTCGTATTTTGTGCTCACAGAAGATTAATTAATAATAATTTGAAAGGAATGTCCGGTTGTCCACTGCAGCAGGTGGTCATGTGGTTTCCAACTCAATAAATCTCTTACCACTTAGATCTCAATTCAGATATATCAGGAAAATGGCATTACTGTCAAGTCATTTTTTAAAGGTTATAGATGTAATTGTATTTTCTTTTGGAAGAGGCCATGTATATGAATCCTCCCCTCCTTTCTGTCTTTCTCTCCAGGAGTGGCTGGCTGCATGGCCACGGTGCTCCACGACGCTGTTATGAACCCAGCTGAAGGTGCACACCCACTCGCTCTCTCACACACCTCGATTCTATTAATAGGGAAGCTTAATCTCCTATTAGCCTGTTGAAACTGCTGTCGTTTGAAGATATTCATATCACACCACGTGCAGAAGTTATTTACATTTACATATTTTCCAATCTTTTAGCGTCTATAGTTTTATGTGTAGGAACGGTGGACATTTCAGTAGTTTAGGACTTGTATTCATATAGAATAGGCTTGCCGGATAGTCTGGTGTCTAGGGTGCTGGACAGGCAGTCGGTAGGTCCTGTGTTTGACTTACATGTCCACAGTCTACCTTCTTGAGCACTTTGGCCCTAACTCTATGTACCTCTAAATTAATCAAGCATGGCCTTCATGTTAGAGTAGTAATCTCAAACTAGGCTACAGTGAAGTAGCCCAAATATTAGTTGTCCCCGTTAGTTAATGGTTCACCTTCACCTGTCAGAGATGCATGGTGCTTCTCATTTATATACTCCTGGGGTTTGGTGTATCGCAATACTGGTGGCGGTGTTACATCATGCTGTGATATGAAATGTTAAATAGTAATTTGTTTAGGTTTAATGTTGGCCAACCACTAGGTTGTCATAAATATATACAGATGTTTCAAAGGTCAATTGTTTCACTGCAATAATTATTAAATCTTCTTGCTTTCTCCCTCTTTCCACCCACCTGTCCTCCCTACATTCTCTCCTCCTCCCCTCCTTTGCCTCACCCCCCCCCTCCTTTCATCTCTTCCTCCCCCTCCGCCCTCCCCAGTGGTCAAGCAGCGGGTGCAGATGTTCAACTCCCCGTACCGTGGCGTGGTGGACTGTGTGGGGGCCACGCTGCGCAGAGAGGGCCCCGGGGCCTTTTACCGCAGCTTCACCACGCAGCTCACCATGAACGTGCCCTTCCAGGCGCTGCACTTCATGACCTACGAGTACCTGCAGGAGCTGCTCAACCCCCACCGCCACTACGACCCCTCCTCGCACATGGTGTCAGGCGCACTGGCCGGGGCCCTCGCTGCCGCCGCCACCACCCCGCTGGACGTGTGCAAGACCCTCCTCAACACGCAGGAGGCGCTAGCGCTTCCTGTGGCGGCGGCGGCAGCGGCATCATCATCATCATCATCAGCGGCCGGAACGGCTCCGCCCAACGCGGCCGCGCGCCAGATCTCCGGTCTGGGCGAGGCGTTCCGGACGGTCTACCGGATGGGCGGGGCTCCGGCGTTCTTCAAGGGCGTACAGGCGCGCGTCATCTACCAGATGCCGTCCACCGCCATCAGCTGGTCGGTGTACGAGTTCTTTAAGTACGTGCTCACCGAGCGCCAGCACCGCCGCCGTCTCCGCCCCCCGGAGCGTGACATAGACAACTGACCGCTCTCACACCCCCATCCCCCAACCCCCCGCTTGTCTTTTGACGCACAGAATTAACCGCTAGCCAAGTTAGCCTCTCTCTGTAGTCAGGGGTAACAAGGTTAGCGGGTCCGATAACACATTTTAGTTGAGCTACCGACATTGATAATAGACGGCCATTTCACACTTTTACTTTTCTTTTTTTGTGTGTGTGTTTTCATCAGCTCGCATCCAAATGGATGTTTGACTGTTTTCAATGACATGATATAATGTCCCAGGTCGATTACTTTCAACAACAAAAAAATCTTCATTATTCACCTTTCCCTTCCAACTATTATGAATATCTCTATAATGAGACTGAAGATACAATTGTTCTTTCTAATCATCAGGAAATCCACTCCACCTATTTAACACACTCCGCACTTTATTATTAATTCAGCCTTGTTGCCCTTATAACCACAAGGGGGCGCCTCTCTACCGTAGAAATGACAGATGGGGAAACTTGTATTCCGCTAGAAACTAGATGGAGACTATTCCCAGTGTACTAAACAAAATAGAAAGTCATTTAAAAGCTTAAAATCTTTAGTGAGCGAATGAAAAGTCTATTTTTAAATCAAAATGCACCTGTGCTCTGATGCTATGTGTGTTTGTGTTTAAGTGAGGGAGAGTTGTTACTAAGCTGGAATGGATGAACGGTATTCATCTTGGACTCCGTCTCGTGTTCCTGAAACATTTAATTGGAAATGTAAATTACTTGTAGACCCTCAATTTACCATTGAGCAAGTTAATGCATAAGACGTGAGTACCATTGGTCCAGTTATGATTTGACTGGTGGTTGGATACGTCGCCCGGGTCCCTTCAGTTCTTTCCATGCAAACCCAGGGGCCACGTATCTGGCCCCTGGAGGAATAGAATGACATCTTGTTCTGCAGATGCGCACTTACAGGAAATTAAAGGATACTTGAAGTAATTTTATCGATACTTCACACCATGGCCTTACAATCAGCCGCCATGCACCAAACGCACAAATACTATGTTATATTTAAATCCTGTCTATTGAAGCCATGCAACAGTAAAAGGATGTGTATAAATTATTATAATTATATATAAAAACAGCTCATGCATTATTATAGATGCACTCAACATCTATGTTTGGGGGTGAACACTGCTTCTCTGTTGTGAAATCTAAATATAAGAGAGGTTTCTGATGGCTGCGCTGTACGCAGACAAGTCTTTAAACCAAAACGATCCCAGAGTGAAGACACAAGGGACGTACGGCAGGGTTTGAAACAACCGCCGAACAAAAGGGACTGAACCAGGAGGTGATGAAGATGGTATGCACGTGTGAAATGCTTGACATTAAAAGAGAAGCCTGTATTTTGTGAATTGTAAATAAATCTACGGCAGCTCCTCGCAGAAGCAGGGTCTTCTCTTGGCGCTGCCACGTGTTTCTAACCTGCGCGTCCTCCACTCCTTTCTGTCAAAATAAATACACTAGTCTCTCTCTCTAGCAGTTTATTCCCCACGATCTCCATGCCATGCCCACTAGAGGGAGACATCTCACCTGACCGGACTGTCAGTCCCTGGGTAAGCGACCACGTGTCATGGGCCACTACACTCTATTGCCTCTGTTTATGGTTCTGCGTCGCTGATTCTGAGCGTAATCTACGAACAGTCACTAATACAGGGACATCAAGAGAAGATGATGTGTCGCACAAACAAACAATTGTGTGAATCTAATCTACCACGTCGTAAATGTAGCCACAATGCGTAGCGGGGAAGAGAAAGCGAGTTACGCCGGTGACGTAGTGTGCGACGGCCTACCAGCGGCTATACAACATGGATGTATAATTCAACCTTTTAGACAGTTAAGTAACTCCCCCCTCCCTCAGAACCTCTTTCAATACTAGCGGTGTATGTGTGCACATCGCATGTGTTCCCCCTGCGGTCCCCAGCGTCCACGCCAACACACACACACCGCCTCCCAGCTCTGCAACCTGCCACCTAGCCTGATAACATGTGTGTAAGAGAGGTGGAGAGAGGGAGGGCTTCGATGGGCCGAGATACAGTCTGCAGGGCTTCATGGTGATTAATGGTTTCTAGTGAAGATGGGATTATGTTTCTCCACATTAGTGAACGGTTCACCTGCCAACACACACACACGCACACACACACGCACGCACGCACGTACACACCCTATGCAAAGTTGCGGGAGCTGTGTAAACAGAATTTGTCACAATTCAGTTTGGCAGCGAGGCCGCGATTGTGGCAGCGACGTGTGGGGGCTCTCTATAAGTGCTCTGTTGTAGGCCTACCTGTACCTCCCCTCACTCCCCAGGACCGCACCTTCACACCTAGACCAAGATGGATCATGTGCCACGGCGTCTCTCGTCGGGCCACACTCGAGGTATTATACCGCTACGCACCTTTAGAAGAAAGAGATATACTCCAACGTGTTCATATCCAATTTATTTGGGGTTTCATTTTATGAAGACAAAGCAATGGGCTGAAGGAAATGCCAAGAAAAAAATGCCTGGTTTATATACAAAAAAAAAATCCTACATTATTCTGGCATATGCCAGAGCAAACATGAGCTCGCTGATTCGACTGGGTTCGCAGGCTAAACAATTCATAATAAACAATTATTTACAATTTATCTTAAGAAGGAACATAAGTAGACTAAAGGAAAATGTAAGAACCTATTGCGGACACATCATAAATCAATAGTAAATTAATTAAGAAATTAAATAAATGATAATGAAGAGAAAAACAAATATGTTATTTTATGTAGTCAGACTGTTTTGCTCATATAATCCCATAAGGTTATCTGCTAAATGTTGATGCATACAGTCTATAGTCTCTTATTGTTTCATTTTTCATTTTATTGTTACATTTTGAGTATTTAAAAATAAATACATTCTTAAAGGTCATAGGCCAACTGCTGGCATGGGCTTGCATTGCTAGTGAACCAATCAGCTACCGGTGCCAAGGCCTTCTCCTGGTTAGATCATTATAGCTCTCTAAAACAGTTGTGTAAGCGTATATCAGGATAAGTAGATATATGGAGATGTCCAAATATAAGTTTATTAAATACACTATTTAGTACAGATGTTTGCGTCTTATAAAATCGAGCATCTAATTCCCTTATCTAAATGTTTGTTACTTTGTAAACCAAATATAAACGTTTATTCTCCTCAGATTTGGAGAAGGCAAGTTCATTCGTTGTCCGTTGGAACTCTTTTGATTAAAAATACATTGTAAGCATTAAAGCATTGCCAGTGGACTTGAAACTTCTGCGACATAAGCAACGCTGTGTTGATTAATAGACACTATTGCGAATGTCTGTCTATCCCCTCCCGCTTTCTGCCAAATCTCCAGATGTTCTCCTCGCTCTCCGTCGCGGTTCAGATCGTAGAATGCTCCACAAGAAGCTCAATCGCCCGCCGAATCGTATGGAGGAGTAAGGATGCATCGGTTTATCCTGACATTAAATATTTTAAAAACGCCAATAATAGGCTGTTACCGCCGCCGACCGCCATGACCTACAACATGTACCGTGACAATGGTTATGACAATTTGTCATAACCATTAATATGATAATAATCATTATCATTAATATGAATCTTTGTCATTGACAAAGATTCATATTAATGTATATTTTTCGCAAAACAGAAATTGCGGTGTGTACAGTCCCATTCAGTGATTTGTAATAAATTTATTGACATTGGGAAAAACGTTTTCACTGTAAAAGCAACTTTACTTGTAAGCTATGATCTATATTTTTACATTTACACACTAAACAATTCATAAATCTATCCAGGACCCTCATCACTTAAGCTACTCGATGCTGTCGTAGACGATGACATAATCTTGGAGGTACTTACTGGCACCTTACACTATACAGGCCACCGTAGCCATAGTAAAGAGGGGGGGGGATTCAGTTGGTCGCAATCTGCAACCTCACCGCTAGTTGCTACTAAATTGTACACACTGGACCTTTAATGACCTTCACTGCATTTAGACAGAGAGAGGAAACTATCAATCATTAACATTCCCCTCACGTTCCCAGTGAGCCCCCAGCTGAACAACAAATGAATGTGTATGCATGTGCGTGAGACCCTAAGACACAAACACACACACACACACACACACACACACACACACACACACACACAGACACAAACATACAGCAGTTTATGCCTGTTTTTACAAACACTGACATACTGGGATGAATGGATATTGGTAGCGGTGGATAAACAGCTCCTCTGCCTGCATCTTCCCAGAAACATAATGGTTTTGACCCAGAAGGCTGTGCCAGCAGAATGGATACATGGGGATCATGGAGGATAAATATTTAGAGATGGGAGGGCGACGGTCAGACCAAAAGCCCCTTTTGTCGAGCTTGTGCTTGGCTGACCGATGTTCTCTGCTCTCTCGAAGTCAGGAACACGGGAAAACAGTTTTCTTATCTCCAAGCATCTCTAAGCTTTGGCTAAATCAATCACCCGCCCCCCCCCCCCCCCCCCCCCCAATGAGCTGGGCTACTGAACCACGGATTGCCTCGGTGTTAAGGTTGTCGATGGGGCTACTGAACAGTACTTCTCAAGCCACAAAGTCAACAGATTGGCATCTGGTGGGTGCAAGTGGAGAAAAACACTTCAAATGCTATGAAACACTTAAAATGCTATGTTTTCATGATGATGTGTTACATACAGACTAGGGGTGTAACATACACAAAAGTCACGATTCGATACGTACCTCGGTTTTTAAGTCACGGTTTGGTATGTTTTTCGGTACAGCAGTTTTTATTATTTTATTTTTACTAAACAATTGGATTTTGATTTGATTTATTAAATTGTATCAAACAAATGCCTTACACAAATGGAAAGACATCAAATACAATTGAGGATAAAAACACAATAAAAAAAGTCCAGGACTTATTTCCATTGTGGTCCTCAACACAAAACATCAGGACAAGAAAAGACACTCTCAGAGTGTGTGATAATCAATAAAAACTTTATATTAAAAAAATGTATATATATATATATATAACCGAACCATTAGAATGAGTGTATCATTACACCCCTAATACAGACAGTCTAAGGACCAGGCAAAAAGAGCATGCTAAAGGGTGAAAGAGCCCTTGAAAGAGTGCACACATGATTAAATAGGTTTAAAGTTACATTTATTCATCCAAAATTACTGGAATGAAACCTGAAGCCTGTATCATCAGTGGTGCGTGTGATTGTTGCATGTATGAACACATGTATTAACACAAGACAAAGACCAAACAATAAACCAAGAGAAAAAGGACAAAAACCCTATGGGACACAACAAAGACCAACCTTGCCTTGTGTGAAGGGGAAAATGATAGCTGTGGTACACCTGAGGCCTATACAGGCCCGACCTGCACACCACATAGGCAGACGACCCACTGGCCCCCTGGCTAAGATAGGCCAACAACAGGAGAACAAGCAGACAGAGAGAGAGGGTCATCACATCAGAATTTAAATACTTCAATGAGTTAGACTGTTTGTGAATATATACAATAAATGTTGTATTCCTGTCCTCTTAAAGCTAGGGGACGCAATTTAATCAAGAAGCATTTTTTGTCATATTTGAGCATATCACATCCCATATACTGGTAAAAACAAATGCAACTTGTGAATTTTAGATACACGTAAGTAAGGAGCAGATTTAAGAGACTTCTTGCTCAGAATGGATGCAGATGTTGGGGATCGAACCTGGAAGGCAAAAAAGGAACCTTTTGACCGGCTGGGAGTCAAAATGCCCCCTGTATTGTCTGGTCTGTATGGTGAACATACCGTACTCCAACACACTTCTTAACCATGAGATCTGTGTTAGGGGTTAAGGCGTCTTGCTCTAGGCCTACAGGGAGCCAACGTGAGGGCTCGAACCTGAGCCTTTTGGCTGAGAGTCAACCGCCCTAGCAACTACTCTATCCTGTCTAATATTATTAAATAAACATGTTTTTTTGTAACAGTAGGACTGCAGAAGAAACAGCAACGGAGAGTATTTAAAGAGCAATGTGTCTAGGCCTGCCGCGGCCTACCAAGGCCTGTGCTCATTGGCTGCTGATAGATGGAATGTTGCCGCCTAATCACGACCTCTAGAGTGGTTGGAGTGGCAGAGAGAGAAGGGGGCGGGGTGAAAGAGGAGGGTTAGAGTGACACAGTCGTTTGATTAATGTATTGAGTTTTGATTAATTTTTATTAATGTACCTGCAAGTCTGACTGTCTGCCTGCCTGGCTATCTCTATCCCTGTCTGACCGTCTGTCTTTCTGCCAGTCCGCCTGCCTGCCTGTCGGTCGGTCTGTCTGTCTGTTTGCCTGTCTGTCTGTCTGTCAACCAATCTGCCCCCCCTTTCCCCCCTGTCTGTTTGCTATCTGCTGGCCTGCCTGCATGTATTTCCTTCTTACTGCACAAGTTCTTGTCCTTGCATTGAAGCGTCAAGCAAATACAGGTAATATGACAACAAACATGGCATCAGTATAAATACTTCAATACTTAAATACTAACTAGAACTAGATTAAAACAGCGGAGGCCAGGATTTGTTATACCATGTTTAAAATGTTATACATACATTCAATAAACACACTCAGGAACCACAAGCGTACATAGTAAACTTCTTGATAACGTTTATTTCAAGAAGTGTAAATGAAAAGAAGACCAACATACACACTTATCTGTAGATGGCAGACAAATTAAGTAACTTTTACACAGGTGACTATTGCTGCACATGCTTTGTTTACTTTGGTTTTGTGTTCTTCATTCTCCATGTATTGAAATCCTGTAAATCCTGATTAGATGAAAAAGTTTCTACATAGACATGATATGATAACACATCCTGAGTTAATCTGACGATAACACATCCTGAATTAATTTAACAAATACACAAACCTGTGTTCATCTAACGAAAAAAATTCTAAATGTCATACACCAACCTCAGTTAATCTAACAATACACCAACCTCAGTTAATCTAACAATACACCAACCTCAGTTAATCTAACAATACACCAACCTGACTTAATCTAACTATACACCAACCTGACTTAGTCTAATGAAACACAACCTGAGTTAATCTACCGATGCACCAACCTGAGTTAATCTAACGATACACCAACCGTTAATCTAATGAAATGCAACCTGACTTAATCGAATAGTTACACAACCTGAGTTAATCTAACTATACACCAACCTGACTTAATCTAATGAAACACAACCTGAGTTAATCTAACGATACACCAACCGTTAATCTAATGATATCACAACCTGACTTCATCTCACGATACACTAACCTGAGTTAATCTTACTATACACCAACCTGAGTTAATCTAACAATAACACATCCTAAGTTAACGATAACACAAGCATTGCTTAACTAGCTCTCTATACTGATATCTACTGGTATCTAAAGTTGAGATAGAGTTCTTTCTTCAAATTTAACCAGAGGAAATGCTTTAAAAAACACACTTGAAAAAAATGTGTGCCAGCATGAACAAGCAATGTGTTCTTTCTGCCACTATCCCCCTGAACTCTGTTGGGAGAGAAATGCACAAAGAACAAGGGTGACCACAAATTCAGATTATGAGCTCTTGGTCTAATAGTGGCTAGCTGTGGAATCCGTCTGAATCTCAAGTTGGGTTAGTATGAATGTCTGCTTAGCTCCACACATTTTCACTTTTTTGGGTACACTTATTACATGTATCCTATGTATCCCATGTTGCACAAGAGACAATTTTCCTTTCCTTTCACATGCCAAAAAATGCTACATTAAGCCCTGTTTTAATGGGTGTTATATACTTTTCGGGATTAGTTGTGTCCTCTATAGACAAAACAATAAAGGATCAACCGAAAGAAATGACAGTTATGCAATAAATAAAACTCATGCAATTTCAGTTTTTAAAATAAAAAATAAGATGAGGCTATAATAAAGAGAGAGAGAGAGAGAGAGAGAGAGAGAGAGAGAGAGAGAGAGAGAGAGAGAGACAAAAAAAAAAAAATAATAATAATAATAATAATAAGAAAATTAGACTAGACAGTTGGAACGAAAGAAACACGGAATGACGCTTCCGGTAGGACCAAGATAATCTAGTTTAACAACAAATCCCCTTACCTATTTCTAAATGTCAAGATCTCCAACGCGGGCACAGAGCAGCCAGGCGCCTGCGTGTGCCGGTGTTTGAGTTGGAGACTCAGTCCTCATTTGTGATTAGTGTAAACAGGGTATCTTATTGTAGAGCACTTGCCAAACCTAATAGCCTATCGACGGTAATCATTACAATATTTTACTATTATTATTGTTCAATACTATTACAGGCAGTTAAGGCCTACTGATAGCAATGATGATAAAATAGGCTACTAATTATAATAATAAGAATAATTATAATATTGTTCACATAAAAATAAAAAATATATACATTATTATCATTCATATCCTCTTGTTATTAGTGTTGTTATTAGGCCTATCTTTCTATCTATCTATCTATCTATCTATCTATCTATCTATCTATATATATATATCTATATATATATATATATATATATATATATATATATATCTATATCTATATATATATATATATATGTATTCGCCTATAGTCGTGATTGAACAATTATTATATATATTTTTTTAATAGTTAATCATGCATAATCATTGTAGCCTAATTAAATGTCATCGTTGATTATATAGAAAGTAAATATATTTTCTAAAATGTAATTAGTTCAGGAAATCGTCCTTCGTCCTCTAAACATGATCGGGGCATAATACTGACCCTAATTCTAATGTTATTACATTATCAATAGGCCTATTAATTATTATAATAAAATTATTATTATTATGATTATGATTATGAGTAGACTATTATTATAAGGTATATTATGCTGATACATAATAAATAATAATGCATAAATGAAAGATACTTTTGTGTGGTCTTAACCCTGCAGTGGGTCCAGATGAGTAAGGTGTATAATGAGGCTGACGCCGTTCTGTCGCCATCTTTATTTACTCGGGTCAAGTGGCGTCCCCCACGCCGGGGGACAGAGACCCCCTTTCCCTCCAGAGCCCCCCACCTCGGTCTGTTTACCAGCCTATTCATCCCCATTAGAGGCTGCAGGGCCACGCTGAAGGCGTCCAGAGACGGCTTTAACTCGTGTTTGGTCCCAAACAGGAGATTAGGAGAAAACAGGGGAGAGAGAAAGCGTCGGGCAGGTTAATAGGGTTTTACCTGGCGGGAGCCGACTGATCTCTATCTCGGTGCGCCCGATGGTCTGGAGCGATAAGGACGGGCCCAACTAGAAGGATGGAGGGGTGGTGCGGTGGGGGTTGTGGGTTATCGGAGTAGGACCACAGGACATAAGGAGCCCAGTGAACAGGATAAAGAAAAGTATTTGGGTCAGTGTTCCCAGTAGCCTGACACTATCAAACACTATCGGCTACTAATTTTATTTTTAATTTGTAAACACAAAGCTTGAGAAATGCTGTATCGTGGTAAGCCGCATGGTTTGTGCTACTCGGGTAGACCGGGTGACTGAGTGTGGATTAAAGCAGGTCCCGGACTGCATGTCCCCTGTCCAGCCCAGACCAGAGGCTCAGCCGACATAGACTCCTTTAGTTTATAGAATTACGCCGTTATAAAAACCCAAGTTTATATTTTACCCATTGTCAGTAGAATGGTGCAACTTTCGATTATTATTATTTGTTATTGGGTTTTAATGTAAATGACATCATTTAAAATACCAAAAGACCAAACGGCACCATTACGCATCTAATATGGAGCAGTTCGGTTCTGGTCTCCGATTAGGAGTGGGAAAAAACGACAAAAAAAAACACAATATATCCTAACTAAAGAAAGTGAATGAATGCCTCGTCCCCCGTCCCCCCATCCCCACCACCACCACCTCGTCCATGTTCTCTCCTGGGATAAATGGTACAACATGTAGCAATAATACCCTGCCTTTATACCCGTGCCCCCCGCTGCCATAACCTCGAGCCCTGCTGGCCCGAACCCTCTCGGCTGGGGATTTCTACTCTCCGCCCCAAATCAGAGACCCATTCTTCCCGGACAAAAGCCCCCGACGCGGACAAAAGTGAACACATCTCCCCCCGTGTCCCCCTCTCCACGGAGCGCAGCCAGTTAGAATAACGCGCTGCCCGATCCCCAAATTGGAATATTAGGACGTCAATCTCTCGCCTCTTGTGCGCCATTGTCTTTCCTGAGAGCCCAAGTCTGCCCACCACACACCTTTTGTCCGGGAATCCAATAAACCATTATTCCCGCTCTGCAGTCCTGCGCCAGCTCCTTTTTAGGGGTATTTTAGGTGCCTAATCTCGTCCTTAAAGGCCCTCAAATAGAGAACCATTTCCTCCTTTCACACTGCAGGCACCAGGACTATTATCACGAGTATTGCCTGGCCGGGCCCCTCAAAGACTGGCCTCTCGAGCTGCACTCGAAAATACACATGTTTCATTTAAGGAATTAGTAAGGGAGGTTTGAATGTGTTGGAATAGTCAACCAAAACTACCTTTCCATCAGCGTACCATGTATAACCTTGCGAGTACAGGCTATGCTTAAAGGAAATATGGTGTTCATTTTCATATAGGATACGCTCACAGCAGTATAAACAACCACATGCATCAACATGTTTCTTTGTAACTTCTATATAACTACCGTTATGAATAAAATAGAATAAAGAGAGCACTTCCTTCCATCTCGTGTTTATTTGAATAGTTGCGGAAGAGACACATATCTCTCTTGAACCCAAAACATTTCAAAGTAATTCCACTCAAGTCAAAAGCCTGTAATTCCCTGGCTTCTTTAAAACAATTCATACAAATACATGGTCACAAAAACTGAAATACTGTCGCAAACCGTTGCGTGCTGAGCTCGTCCTGTGTGGTTCAATCATGAATAATTTGGACCAAACTGCTGAAATGTCCACTGAATCCCAGTGTTCGCTGTGATTTATACTGTCTTGGCAATATCGTGCCTACCAATCTAACCAATACTTTGTAGTATGACATAGAGTATTTTTCAGTGAGTATACAGTCAATCCGTAAAAGAACCTTTACGCACCGGCACCGCAAGGCGTGCAGTTGGAAGTTCTTATAAAACCTCCATGAGTTTAAGTCAATACAAAAAGTCCAAATGGGGGAGGGTCGTGATGTGTGTGTGTGTGCGGGGGTGTACCCTACCAAGCCCGGATCCCCTGCAACGAGCCCTGGCAGGGGGTGACAGGCCCCTGGTGTGGTTGGGTCTGGGGGCCACCGAGGCCCCCCAGGTTCATGTTCATGAAGGCCGCCCCGGTGGTCGTGTTGGTGGGGGGCAGCGTGGGGAGGCTCGTATACGTGCAGCTGTAGTTGTTGTTGCCACTGCTGTAAGCAGGGTTGTTGTACGTGTACGCCGGGTACCCGTTATAGCTGTAGGGGCTCGACCCGTACGCGGCGTTGTAGCTCTGTGTGCCCCCCAGACACGGCTTTCCGTCCCGTACCAGGACAGGCACCGCGACCCGTCTGGGTGGTGGAGGAGGAGCGTGATGGTGGTGCGACTGTCCGGCCAGCTCCAGGGACTTGTCCTGCCGCTGCCGCTTGCACTTGTAGCGGCGGTTCTGGAACCAGATCTTCACCTGCGTGGAGGTGAGTTTGAGGCTGGAGGCCAGGTGCTCTCGCTCCGGGGCCGACAGGTAGCGCTGCTGTTTGAAGCGTCGCTCCAGCTCGAACACCTGGGCCTGGGAGAACAGCACTCTGGGCTTCCGCCTGGTCCTCTGCTTCTGCACCGGGCGCTCTGAGTCCCCGTGGCCGCCGTCCCCTGCCTCCTCCCGGGGTACATGGCCGCTGCTCTCTGGAGGAAGAGGGGAAAAAAACATGTTGTGTTATTGAAGAAAAATCAAAACACAGGCCTTATAGATTGCAACTCAACCCAATGGTAATACCGGGATAATATGGCCATAGCACGTGGAGAAAAGCAACCCTCAAAAAATAGTTTTTGTATTTTGAATGAAGGTCCTGCAGCACTAGAACTTTATTGCGGTTTGTGTGATTGTATAAATGCTCGAATTGCTGCCTCACGTATAAGCCCCTTAGAATAAATACGTAGTCTGCTAAATGACTAAATGTCAATGTAAACTTTATATATGAGCCAATTATCGAAGAAAAAATTTCACAAAATGTGTCTTTTCAACAGGTCTGATCTATTTTATTAATACAGATATACCCGGCTGTGGATATACACAGCATTTATTTGACCTAAACTAAAATACACCTTTAAGACATATATTTCAAAGCTATGTAGGATAGGCCTACAGTTGCATGCTACACGTATATCATAATATTAGGTCGATAAAGTGAGCCAATATAAATACTTGTGGTGTGTGAGAGTTGACTGTACCGCTATTTCCCACAGCAGCACGCTGTGGTTTATTTTACAGACCTCTTCAGACTAATTACTGCTTTATGGTCACACATCACTTCTGCTTGTGCAGCACGCAGAGCAAAGCACTACAAAGTGTTGACATTTGGAGACTTTACTAGATCGCTCTCCGACCCTAACTTCCATCAAGGTGTTGTCCAACTTTTATTCGGGCCTTGATGCGCCACGCGTCCGTTAGCATTGCTTCAATTTACAATCAATTATTCAAATTCAGACCCGTGTATTGAGACGTGAATAAATTATGACTAAATACTACTATTTGACCTCATAATACTGCTAATTTCCATCACTCACAAATGAGGTCTACGACACCGACATGTTTCTTTCTTAAAGCAACGTCGAAATGTTTTTTTGGAGCTGGCGGTCAGAATATAAGAGTTTCAGATATAGTTGTATAATTTTGGCATATTTTAATTCAGCATTTTAATTTGTATTTTTAAATGAATTTCAAAATTTACGATTACGATAAATAAACCTACACAAAATGTCGACGCGCTTACAATACAAAAATAAGTTGCCCAATAGTTTTCCTCCGTTTTTAAATAACTGGTTAGGCATCATACAAATATCCAACCGTTTCCCATCATTTGAAAATCAAACTAAACCGTGCGCCCCTTTGCATGGTTTCCACTCCTCTTAAAGCCCATCCCCCTAGGCGTCCCAGGAGGATGATCGCCGGGTCGACTCACTGATCTCCGCCGGCTCCACGGCCTCCAGCTTGGGCTCGGCGAGGAGTCCCAGTGCGCCGGGGACTCCGCCGTAGATGATGTCCGGGGAGAGGCTCGCGTCCCCGGGCTCCTCCTGCGCTGCCAGCGCGCTGAGGTAGGCGAGGTTATCCTCCCCCTCGGAGAACGGAGGGCTGTCCCGGGCCGTCCCGACCAGCATGCAGGACGGCGGGGCTCGGAAGTGTTGCAGGGGCTGCTGTTGTGGATGGTGATGATGATGATGCAGGCCTATTTGACTGTGTGGTGACCTCTGGTGCGCCTGCTGCTGGTGCTCAAGTAGTCGTGGCGGCTGCTGCAGCTGCTGAGATTGTTGTTGTTGCTGCTGCTGCTGTTGCTCCATCTTGAGGATATCCTTGACGGAGAAAGGGGTGGAGGTGAGCTGGCTGGCCAGCATCGTGCTCCCCGACTCCGGCTCGCCAGCGGTGGAGAAGTGAAGCCCGCCTAGGAACATGCAACCCTTCTCCTTAAATAACAGCAATGGTAATAAAAATACAGATAGACCGTAGCAGCCCGCGGTTTAGTGATCTGAGGGTGCGCGACGCCGCTAGAATCCCTCATTTCCTTTTAAAAGTTAAAAGTGAAAAACAAAAGTCCAAGCGGTTGTTCGGAGAGCAGAATGTAGCGCCGGGTTGGGCCATGCGGGGCCGCGCGTCCTGCCTATCTGACAGCTCTGCTGGGTGCTTTGGTGGAGAGGGAACGAAAGGGAGAGAGAGAGAGGGTGGGAGAGAGAGGCAGATAGAGAGAGAGAACAGGGGGTGTCTGAGGGGTGGGTGTATCCAGGGAACAGTGCGGGCTGGGAGGAACCGGCTGCTGTGAAGAGACGGAGAGAAATGGGCGGCGTCACTCAGTTATTGTGCGCACAAGTTGTTTTGTTTTTATCTCAGTGGCTCTGTGAAAATACCCAGTAGACGACTGAAAAAAAGCAGTTTTTCACGTGACTCCGTCATAGCAACCTGACATCTGAAAGCAAAGAAGCCTATAGCCTACTGTATCATGTCATAACACAAGCCAAACAATGCTTTTACGCACATACATGCACACGTGCTGCCTCATAAAAGCATGACATTTTGGCTGTAACATTGTGATGATCTCTTTCTTTTTGCCCATCTCTTTGGGCCACCACTGGTGGACGACTGGTGGTCGTTCCGCGAGCTTGCACGCTCCCGGGAAAGACGCTGTGGAGGCGCGCCACTGCCTGTGACGCGCTCCAGTCAAGGTCAAGTATCGGTCCTCCAGCAGTGAGCGAGCAGCGGGCGGCCTGCTATAACTGATATCCTGTTAACCGGTTCCAACTCTACATCTTGTCAATCTTCTCGCTGATTAACCATTATATTAATTAATGTTGTAATGGTTTCCGTCCCCCAGCCTGGCTGTGTCACTGACCTGAGCCAGGGTCTCCGTGTCCCCTCTATCGCAGCGACAGGGTTGTATTATTAACCGCAAGGGGCCGATAAGCAGGGGCCCCGCCGGGGCAATTAAAATTCCAGCTGCAAAACTCACCGACATTTTTAGACACCCCAATCTGCCCCTATCAGCACCCCTTTCCGCTCCACGAGGAACCCTGCTTCTGTCAGCGGCTCCAGCTCCCGGCTTCTGGACCATCACCCCCCCTCCACACACACACACACACACACACACACACACACACACACACACACACACACACACACACACACACACACACACACACACACACACACACACACACACACACACACACACACCTCCCCTCCTTCGTTTTTTCTCACCGGACACAAGGCCGATAGGCCTGATGGTTCACGGGCAGAAAGAGACAGTCTATAAGTATTTTTGTGTGTGCGTTTGTTTGTGTGTGTGCGTGTGTGTGTGTGTGTGTGTGTGTGTGTGTGTGTGTGTGTGTGTGTGTGTGTGTGTGTGTGTGTGTGTGTGTGTGTGTGTGTGTGTGTGTGTGTGGTTTTAGCGGTGTAACATCCTGGTTTCCTGAAGGAGCCCCGCGTGGTGGGCGAGCTCTTGCCGTGATGGATCGAGGGAGCGGCTCACTAACAGAGAGATATTTATCTAAACATAGGCCTACATATATATATTTATTTATATACATCTATCTATTTGGTTACGCACGGCTGGTGCCGTGGTCCTGTCTCCACGACGCGTCCCGTGGGCTGCGAGGTGCGCCACCTCCGCCGCCACGATACTCTCGCGATTAGTGGCCGTCGTAAAACCGTGCCAAACAAGTGCCAAACAAGGCCAATGCGGCCGATTGTGTTTAGACTGGCCAAATGCACTCAGACAATCGCCTCCTTTTACTTTAAATAAGCATTAAATCCAACGACGCCAGCCTAAGCGATGTGAGCTTGTATGTGCGTCAAATGCAGGGTCAGGATGAGCAAAAAGAAACCACAAAATACAGCAGTGTGTCATAATTAACGCGCCGGGACTTTGTTTGGTTTAGGAACTCGTTGTTCCGCCTTCCCCTTCAACACTAACACACCGAGAAATCTCCATGGCTCCTTATATATGTCGTTCATATCAAGCTTAGACAAGGATCAAATCAATGTTCTGTAAAACTGTCTGCAACTTTTAACAATGACAATTACACACAGGACACATAAAGTGCTTGAATTAAAGTAGATTTTATTCGTTAAAACTACTCAAACTCTGTTAACTGACAGTTTTGGCAGAGGTTTTTGCAGTGTCATGGAGAGGAAACTTATGTGACAGCGCGGAGAGACTCTTTCGAGGGGTTTTAGAGAGCAAACAGCAGAACCTTCCGCTTCAACATCTCTGGTCCCCACCGGTAACGCAGCAGTCAGAAGGAAACGTGTTAGACCGGGCTGTTGATGGACGAGCTTATGGTGTACAGGCCCTGCTCCCTATTTACACATCATGCACATGGGCCCTGAACACGTTTCAGGAACCCAAAGGAATAAGTGAAAATGTTTGAAAAAAAAAGAAAGACAATTCCTTGTGATCGGTTTTGTTTAACGGTCGAGTAAATACATCCACCCAAGAATGATAATGGCACATTTAAAGAGAAGAAGTTCAAAGTCTGCCGCCACCAAAGTAGTGTCCCTCTTCAAGGATTTATAAATAGTCAAACATGACATGGACATCAACGATTAGGCCATTTGAATTTGTGGCTTGTGGCGTAAAATGTTTAGATTTACGCAATTGTTACCCAATGTCTCTAACAAATAGACACACACACACACACACACACACACACACACACACACACACACACACACACACACACACACACACACATATATATATATATATATATATATATATATATATATATTCAAGGACGATACAAACGATACAAACCTACCTTATATTTTAAGCCTACTAAATATTTTTTAGGGAAGATAGGGTCCCTAGTGTGTAAACAGAAGGGAGGGGTAAGGGTGACAATAGGAAATGCTACACCTCTTGTCTGCTGTCATGGCGCCAGTGTGGGGGGGGGGGGGGTGAGCTTGAGTGAGAGACATAGCGAGAGAGAGAGAGAGAGAGAGAGAGAGAGAGAGAGAGAGAGAGAGAGAGAGAGAGAGAGAGAGAGAGAGAGAGAGAGAGAGAGAGAGAGAGAGAGAGAGAGATGTGTGGATGATGGAGTCCGGGATGAGGGGAGAGGGTGGGGTGGGGTCGTCGAGGAGATGGTCACTGTGATTTGTGACTTGTAGCCGCGTGCAATGCAGTTCTCCAAAGGACCCATCCTCCGAGAGAGTGAAAGGGAGGGAGGCCCGCGCGACCCAACCTAAACACGCCCTTTGACCCCATAGTGTGTGATGCCACCGAGTGAGACGTGGCAAGCGTGGTTTGTTTTTGTTGGACGATGCGGACAATTAGGATGTTTTTCATGAGGTAAGATGTCCCAATAATTGGCCTTCTAACTAATGACCAAATATAAGGTAAAGTCGTCACCACAGAGGCCATATGTGCCACATATTATACATTAATGTAGCCAACAAATTAACTGGATGCATGCAGAACGACTTTATTATGTCATATTGAAGAATCGTGTTGCTGTTCTGTGAATATTTTCAATAAGTTGTACTTTCCTATTTATTTTTCACAACTTACGTTGATTTTATTGTTATTTTGGTATCAGTAAATAACCAACATGCCTTTACAAAAGGATAGGATGATAAATAATTTAATGAATAATAATGTAAATGTTTAGGTTATTAATATTATAATAATATTATTATTAGTAACCCATTATTATGGTTGCTGTAATAATACTAATTTGTATAATTATTATAATTATTATTAGTACAAGTATTATTATTATTATTGTTTTAACGTTTTCTTTAGCATATTTGGTTGTAAAGCGGTATACCATTTATGTTCGTTAAAACAATGACGAGGTTAATAAAACTATAGGCCTACTCAAATTATTCAATAATCTCCATTTATTGAAGACGTATTAGTGAGTTTGGTATTATCTTAAAATGCAATCAACCAGGACGTTTAAAATTAATTTCCAATAAAAAAAAAAGAAAACTATGACAGTCAGGGTTTCCTTCCTAAATATAATCTGAATAAATACAACACTTTATAAAATGGCCTTAAACCCGGATTTTGAATAAGCGCTCTGAACCATCTTCAATTGGCCGTATTTATGTCACCAACATTATGAATCATATGACCTTTCACTCTTGCATACGCGTAAAAATTGACTGGGCGCTTGAATTTATTGCCGTGTGAACGTGTGCGTGTCGCAGCGTGCGCGTGTGTTTGTGCTGGTGTTTAGATAGCGCAGGCCTGCAGCCAGCCAGTAATAGCTCCATTAAGCCCAATAGGACGAGACTATCTCGGTCATCCGTAACGTCTATCTCCGATTGCCCTAATGACCACACACACACACACACACACACCCACACACACACACGCACGCACGCACGCACACACACACACACACACACACACACACACACACACACACACACACACACACACACACACACACACACACACACACACACACACACACACACACACACACACGCAAATCAACGGCTATCCAAAGATGTGATCTCTATTTCCGATACAATAAGGCATTTTATTATGACTACATGGAGCTCTTTCGCTAATTCGGTAAATAACTTACTTAAATAACTCTCTCTCTCTCTCTCTCTCTCTCTCTCTCTCTCTCTCTCTCTCTCTCTCTCTCTCTCTCTCTCTCTCTCTCTCTCTCTCTCTCTCTCTCTCTCTCTCTCTCTCACACACACACACACACACACACACACACACACACACACACACACACACACACACACACTGGACACCCCCAAATAGACATGCGCGTAATGACGCAGCCGTCTCTGTTTATCCACGCTCGGGACTTTGTATAAATTGTGGCGTTGAATGGTTTACCTAATGCGACTTCTGTTTCTCGTATTCTGTCACGGGGAACGCCAAAACCCGGTGACAAACGACTGTCCTTTACCGGCAGAGGAATTCCTGATTTATGTGGGAAACGAAACAAGAGCAAAACGTATTTTAACGATGCAAATAAAAAAACAAAAAATAAAAATATTCATCCCAACAGCAAAACATATTAAAATAGCATTTTTGACCGAGCAGAGCCACAGCAATGATGGTGCTTAGTCATGTGTTGGCGAGCGTTGGCACCCCGATCGAAACGAGCAAAGTGACCTTAGCCTATAGCTTTACTGGGAGGCCCGCAGACCAGACATTGCCCCCCCCCCCCCCCCCCCCACCACCACCACCACCCCGGCGGAAACAAGTCGTTATTTACAACTCAACGCCAAGATTAATGGCGCTTATCAATAAGGGATTCCCAAGGTTATTTTGTAGTTTAATGAATTAAACAGCATAAGAGATAACCACACTTCTCCTAAAACCCACGTCTTAAAATGTCTTAAAAGCCCAGATACGTGGTCATATCTTCAGTGCCGGTGTTCATCTTTATTCTTTTTTTCCCAACAAGTGAAAGTTAAGATTAATAATTTGATGATTATCCTTCTGCCAAGTCTCATTCGCCCTGTGTGTGTCCGTGCGCGCGCGCGCGTGTGTGTGTGTGTGTGTGTGTGTGTGTGTGTCTCCATGTCCCCATGTCCATTTGTGAGCGTATACGCGCGAGCCTGCTGTCTGTATATATACTGCTGAGCATTAGCGCTGAAGGGGACGACAGAGCAGTCCATCACGAGGAGACAGCCGGATCCCCTCCCCTCCTACACCCATTAGCCGTCGTTTTCCCCCCAGAGCACCGTCTTTATCAGCTCTTTATCTCTAAACAGCTCGTCCAGGCGGCTTGTCAGGCCAGGCCGCCCCACAACAAGCCGAGGGTTTCTGGTGTATCAATCACTCGAGGCCCGCTGTCCCGGAGCGCCTGTTAACACACACAGCGATGGGCCTGCGGATCACCTACAAACCCCGTCCTCGGTGCTCCTCCCCAGCGGCTAGATGCTCGAGATGGACCAGCGAGGGGGATCTGATTGTGGAATCAGACATCTCCTCCAAAACAAAGTCCACTAAGCCATCTCAAGATCTGTATACGATACGCCCTCACTCCT
>NC_140273.1:11253288-11255788 GCF_964030765.1 Micromesistius poutassou
TAGGTCAAACTGGTGGCGCGTGCTGCTTGTGCAAAGTTTGCACTTTTGAACAGTTGGTATAGCGCCACCTTGGGGCCAATGTGAATTTAACACATAGAATATCAAATTTTTCACCAGTCCCCACAAATGTGCCAAATAAAAATGACTTTTCGTATATGTTCAGGGGGGGGAAAATGCAGTCAAAGATTTGAAAAATAATAACAATAGGGACCTTGCAGGTTCTGCTCGGTCCCTAATTATCCAAACTGTACAAAGACAAGTTTACGTGAATGCCAACCCAAAACAGATCAAATTAGTCTTATAAACATTGTGCTCCTTGGATCGTATCTCTCCAAGCTTCTCCTTTGTTCCTCGTGTCTATTACCTCCAGATTTTATTTATTTAGGAAGATTCTGGGGGCTCCTGGGACAAAAGGAGTTTCAGCTTTAGGGGCACTCAGGGAAATTACATTGTGTTGGGGAAATTTGGCAATATAAAATTAAATTAAAACTGCGCGCAGTGATGAACGGGACCTCGCGCCGGCTTGCAGCCGCCACTACGAGGTCCCGTTCATCACTGCGCGCAGTTTTAAAAAAAAATCACGCCGGCTTGCGGCCGCGTCACGTGCCGTCGTAACATGTGTGCTGGCAAGATGTGCACATGTTAGGACCGCACGTGACGCAGCCGCAAGCCGGCACGAGGTCCCGTTCATCACTGCGCGCAGTTTTAAAAAAGCGCAGTTTTAAAAAAAATTCGCAAATTTATGTAATCTGTAGAAGCAGAGGTGCCCTGTGGTGTCCTACTGATTGTTTTGACATTAACATGTAAGACCACATTTAACTGAATTACATGTTGTAACAACTTTAACTAACATTATTAACCCTACATCAATGATCCGATAAATTCCCTAGGAGGAGTTAGTTGAAATACAAGGCGAAAAAGTGAAAGTATTCCATTCAAAATGGCCAACTTTGACAGCACGCCACGGCCATGCCCTTCAATGTACAGTCACAAATAGCACGATTTTGTTTCAGCACCACTTCATGACTGTACTGACCAATTTTGAAGCAGATCCGATAAATTCCCTAGGAGGAGTTAGTTCAAATACAACGCGACGGAATTCAAAAATGGCCAACTTTGACGGCATGCCACGGACACGCCCTTCAACGTACAGTCACAAATAGCACGATTTTGGTTCAGCACCACTTCATGACTGTACTGACCAATTGTGAAGCAGATGCGATAAATTCCCTAGGAGGAGTTCGTTCAAATACAATGCGAAAATGTGAAATTCCATTCAAAATGGCCAACTTTGACATCACGCCACGGACACGCCCTTCAACGTACAGTCCCAAATAGCACGATTTTGGTTCAGCACCACTTCATGACTGTACTGACCAAATTTGAAGCAGATCCGATAAATTCCCTAGGAGGAGTTAGTTCAAATACAACGCGACGGAATTCAAAAATGGCCAACTTTGACGGCATGCCACGGACACGCCCTTCAACGTACAGTCACAAATAGCACGATTTTGGTTTAGCACCACTTCATGACTGTACTGACCAATTTTGAAGCAAATCCGATAAATTCCCTAGGAGGAGTTCATTCAAATACAAGGCAAAAAAGTGAAAAAAATTCAAAATGGCCGCCAAAAGTGAAAATTAGAAATGCAAATAGCCGACTTCCTGTGGAGTTTGGGGCATGGGTCCAAGAGGCTTTTCTGTAGGTATGGGCACATTGTACGTGAATACTGAGTTTCATACATATTGGTGAAATGTGACGTAGGGGCTGCATTTTAAAGTTCCTGTAGGGGGCGCTACAAAAAATAGAAACACGAATTTTGGTATGTGAGCTATCGGCATCAGTTTACACGTGTCCTGTGAATTTCATATTCATAACTATTACGGTGTCCGCAGAGTGATTTTGAGCCTCTGGCGGCCATGTTGTTTTTTAAATCGACTTAATTTTAATTGAGCAGTTAGAACTTTGGTACCTAACGGCCATTGAGTTGGTCGCGCTCAAATCAAACATTGCCTCTATGAACTGTGGCTATTTTAGTAACGGGCCACGCCCACTTCGATGCCACGCCCCATTTGAAAAATTGTTGACTTATTCTTGTTCAGAATTTGATTATGAAGAACTTTAGTAGAGAGGTCCAACACCATAGGAGTCCAATTAATGTAGATATGTGCAATTTACTATTTTTGGGGTGAAAAACACACCCCTTTTTGAACTCAATGGCTCATGGGTACTTTGAAATTTATCCTACAGACTAATCCTTACGTCAGATTGCAGATAATGGGCCATAGATGATATGTGCCAAAGGATTTTTGTCAAAGTCGAAAAACCTGGGATCCTTGGGGAATTTACTGTTTTTAACTAAATTCAAAATGGCGGGAAATCTGGCTACCGGAAGTGCTAAGTTAGTATCTGCAAATTTCTTCATTATGAGGATTTGCATATGTGTGCAAAGTTTCATGAGTTTAGGTCCAACCGGTGACGAGTTATGCTTGTGCAAAC
>NC_140273.1:11263288-11298288 GCF_964030765.1 Micromesistius poutassou
AATAAAGTCAAAAGAATGACATAAAATATACAGTACACTGTACATGTATTTATGTACACAACACAATTTCAAATATTTTTGAATTACAATATAATGAAAATGAGAAGAGTCAATGCAATGTAACATATTGTAATATATTTTTGAAGTGCAGCAGAGAGAGGTATTGAATCACTGCAAAGCAATGTCTACAGTTTTGGTTACATTGCCATCTGGTGGTTGGAGGGGAGACTGGGTTCCACTTTTTATTTAGTTACATCTGTACCCCAATGGAGTAATAAATATTAATATAAACAATCAGTGAAAGGTTTTTGGTGTCACAAGGAAGAATAGTTATTTAACAGTTAAAATTGACAGCTATCAGTTTACATTATTGCCTTATTATTTGTATTCATATTACAGCAGAATCTGTACACATTTGACACGAGTGAATGATGTTAAGGACGTTGGATGACGTTAAAGATGTTAAAAAAACAACAACAAAAAAAACCCTGAACTTTCTTCATCATCTGAAAAGAAGCCGTCATTTTTCTGACCCGTGGCAGAATGCGCCCTCATTGGCCGGCTCTACGTTCCGTACGTTTCGGTTCTCTAACCGGATTGGCTGCGTCGATACTCGCACAGCGCTGTCCTACAGCGGCGTATTGAAGGTTGAACTACCCGGCCTGCTCTCGTATCTCAGCGGCATCGAACCGTCCTTCTTCTGCCTGTAGCACCTCTCCTCCGGGATCACACCCACAGCCATGTCCATATTCAGCGAGGTCCCACAGGCCCCTCCGGTGGCCGTGTTCAAGCTGACGGCGGACTTCAGGGAGGACGGCCACCCCCAGAAGGTGAATCTCGGAGTAGGAGGTAAGACAA
This sequence comes from Micromesistius poutassou, assembly GCF_964030765.1. Taxonomy (NCBI): domain Eukaryota; kingdom Metazoa; phylum Chordata; class Actinopteri; order Gadiformes; family Gadidae; genus Micromesistius; species Micromesistius poutassou. The sequence goes on from NC_140273.1 coordinate 11,264,147, forward strand.
GTGGCCGCTACCTGCTAATGCTAGTGGGTTAGCCACCTAGCAGTCGTGCTATGGGCTGTCTGACTTCTGACGTGCGGCAGGGTCGTTGTGTTTTGCTCTGTTTTGTAAGGGATGTGGTGGCTGCGTAAACATTTATATTTGTGCTTCTTCATTCTACCAGAGCTGTAGAAACGTACTGCGGGTTGCTTGACCTTGGTGTGTTTGTGAGTTAGCAGCTCTCTGACAGGGTCAAGTGTTGTGCATACATTCACTGGTTGACATTAACTCCATAGAGAATGATACTTAAGTACTTTTATGATACTTAATAGTGTTGTAATAGTGCTTATACATCCATCCATTTAATTGCTAAAGTCGGGGAGCTACTCTAGACCGCATCATTTGGGCAGGTGTTTAAACGCCAGGTGACAGCTGGTGCTTGAGCTGTCAAATAGCTTTCGGAACAGTATTTGAAAATGAAAGCTTTTGTCTGTGTTCTGCCGAAGCTTCTTTAGTTCATGAATGAATATTTCTTTATGCCATGGAGTGGTCTAAAGTACCTGACCAGGGTGGGGTTAGTGTAATATTGGAACATTTAATAAGCCTAACCATCATCTCTATTCCTTTGCAATTAACTGATTTTATCCAATATCATACATTCTAATTATACAGTGATGATTACCTTGACCTAGAAACTATTGTAAGAGTCTGTTGTTGATTTTTTTTACATCAGGGTTAAAATTGTAAGATTAAGAATTGTTTCACTTTATTAATCCCAAACTCGAAATTCTCTCTCTTATTTTGAATGAAGCTATTGACGTGTTTGTTGACTTGTTGACGTCATGGTCGGTTTCTCTATGGTCTTGTAGTAAAGTATGTGTACATAATTGTTACCTGTTTGAACTGTAAGTAAACCCCTATATCACTTATGTTTGAGTCTCACAAAGTGGTGAATATTCCTTTTATTTTGGACTAAAATACATTTTGTTGTTAAATGCCAGGAATTCTCTATTAAATTTGACGTCAGGTCTGCTTCTTCGGGCTAAAATGGCCGAAAGCCTTTGACAACGCCCCATGCACCTGCTCCTATGAAACCCAATGAGCATGTTTTTATTTATACCCTTACTACTTTTTTTTGCCTCACATGCTGAATCAGGGGTCTTTACCCTACCCTTTAAGTCAACGTGTCCTGCTGGTCCCTGTAGGTTTTGTTTTGGCTAGTTCAGGGCCTCAGAGCTGCATTTTGTTAATAGTGTGCAGTCATTTGATACACTCTGTATATCTAAAGGTCACACCCACTGCTTCTAGTTGTACAGACTGCTCAGCGTGACCTCCAGATGCCTCACCATGTTTTTCTTTCTTTCCCTAGCAAACTATTCCCTAACTACTTTCTTTCTGTCTGATCTTCCTCTCTTTCCCTCTCTGTCTTAAACTTTTTAAACTTTTCATAACATTACAAGTCAATACAATGGTTATTGTTTTTACTCATGTAAAATCAGGTGGGCTGTCGCATAAGTAAGACAATTCTAGTTCTATTAGCTTAACATAAATACTAAGCTGTAACAGAAACCATTAAACCCTTTTTGTCCTCTGCAGCATACCGCACAGATGAGTGCCAGCCCTGGGTACTGCCGGTGGTGAAGAAGGTGGAGCGTCTGATCGTGGAGGACAGCAGCCTGAACCATGAGTACCTGCCCATCTTGGGCCTCCCTGAGTTCCGCTCAGCCTCGTCCAAGGTTGCTCTGGGAGACGACAGCCCAGCAATCAAGGAGAACCGGGTGGGTTTTAAAACTTTGATCAGAGGTTGATCAAGCCCTTTAAGTCACTGTGATTAAGGGCTATACCATAGACTGGAAAAAAATGGCCGTAGAGCCAATGACATCACCCATTGGTCTACACATAACTGTTATGAAGCCTTTGATTTTCTCAAAATATATACGATGGAGATGGAGCCACTGAGCTCCTAACTAAAAGGCTTTGCATTTTGAGATTGAACTAATTTTTGACAAAATCCGACAACCGCAAGTCACCAATAGGCCGTTAGATGAACTGCATGTTGGTAGATTCAGCCATGGCTTCACAGACGGGTGGTTTCTGTTGGCTGTTTGGGCTATACAAATACAATGCAGTACACAATAGGGATGTCACGATACCAGAAATTTAGTAGTCGATACCAATACCAGTGAAATTCCACGATTCTCGATACCCAATTCGATACCACGGTCAAAAACAAAACAATAAATCCCATGTACTTTATTTATTAAAAACATTTAAACATTCCAAAAAACAGTGGCACTGGCATGTAGCCTTCAAGTAATGAATAAAAATAAACCACTATTAACATTACAAAAAAAGAACAGTGGCATGTAGCGTTCAAGTAATAATAATAAAAAAATAATAATACGCACTGAAAGCAGGCAGTCATGCAGCTATGCGGCTGGCGTTTACACTTGCGTGCATGGCGGGGTTTAAAACATAACTTCCAACCTAATATTAAGTAATATAACGCAGGTGCGCAAGGCAGCCACAGGAGACGCCAACATTGTTTTCAACTGCTCGGTACCGCGCCGTATTAATTAACCAAGTTTTGAAAAGAAAAAGTATTTGAAGCGAATAAGCAACGCTGTTTTTGATTTGTTTATTTGGTTTTGAACGAATAATTTTGGATGCATGCATCGGCTTTGAGTTGGTTTGTTTACTTTGAAATTGCATACGCTCGCAACACACACCACACGCGCACACGCACGCACACATTCACCGCCGCACCTACTACAACCTGCCGATCTTCAATCAAAACATCAAGTAAGTGATGCCGAACGCAGTCGTACCATGCGTGTTTAGAAGCGCAACATTGAAACGGGTCCCGTCTGAAACAGTCGCGCGGCGCAGCGTTCCAAACGCAAAGTACTTCCAGACGAGACTCTTGTTATTCTTTTTATCGATGAGTCGAGGCGGAGCCATCGCACTCGCTGCAGCTGCCGTCTTCCATGTTCCTGTGTAGGTGTATATGCTGCCCACGTGACGTCCAGAGGAATTGCATCCTCGGTACCTACGGTACTAAGAAAAACGAGTACCGTCACGTTTTTTGAATTTTGGTATCGACTTGGTACCGAAGTATCGGTTCTCGTGACATCCCTAGTACACAATCCTGCATGCAGGATTGTAATTTATTCAGACTTTATTGTCTGCTTGGGGACTTTTGTTTTTCCACAAAACTGTACATCACAAGCAGAAACAACATTTAACTGTAGCAGTGGTTCCTGGCACATGCTACCTAGGTTGTTTACTGGGCTCCTCTGACACCAGGACAGGTAGTGGTTGTAGAAACCAGTTTGTTGCAGAAGTTGTACAGTTTTGGAGGCAGAGCAGGTGTTCCCTCCTGGCATGTCAGAGCTCTCCCTGAGTGTGTGTGGTGATGGCTGATTTAACCTGTGTACCCTGATTTCGGGATGCCCAACCGGTGTGCGGCCTCACCCAGCCCAAGAGTCTATTCAGCCTGACTCGGGCCAGGTGAGGCTTCTTAAATCTTCCATCAACCACACACAATCCACATACTACACCCTACACACATGTTCCCGCAACAATACTGGACAGTTGGGTGGACCAGTATAGTGATACATTTAACAGCACGTGTTGTAATGAAGGAGCTATGTGCACAGTGATGTTAGAGAGGGTTTTTGTGTTTGGATATTTATTCATAGTTTTATTCTTATTCTTTTATTCTTTCTATCTATTTAGTTGTGGTTCTTAATGTTTTCATGTTCTCTCCCGTGTCTCCCTCCAACAGGTGGGAGCGGTCCAGGCTCTGGGTGGTACCGGGGCCCTGAGGATCGGTGGGGAGTTCCTTCGTCGCTGGTACAACGGCACCAACAACACCGCTACGCCCATCTATGTCTCCGCACCCACCTGGGGTGAGTGGACCTCAGTCCCCTGGTCCGAGTGGTCGTGTCTGATCTGGTCCGGCCTACCTCAAATCTGGGTTCCACTTTCTTTTGCTTCATATTTGTTTTGGACTTATCATGTCGCTGGAGGTGGGGATTTGTAAGTGCGTAATAGGCTTGCGACGACTTAAGTAAAAGGAAAAGGAAAAGGGTCTTTAAAACGTTAAGCCACTGTACAAATATGCTAATTTAAAAGCCTCCTCTGAAAGATTCATCAACTAGGTGAACGACTTTTCTTTGGTAGAATAGCTTGGCAGAACGAAACGGAGCACAAGGTGTTACTCCAGCCCTTGCCATTTCTGCTATAATGTAGTAAGACTGCTGGATCCGAGATGAGGCTTTTTCCTGCCCTCCATTGACATCACCATATGAAAGAATGGTTGCTCCATCAAATTGTTGGCAAATGGCTGGCAATGAAATTCAAGTGTTCAAAACCTTGGCTAATGATGCGTCTCTCCCTGCGGCTCCCAGAGAACCACAACGCTGTGTTTGCCGACGCCGGCTTCAAGGACATCCGCCCCTACCACTACTGGGACGGAGCCAAAAAGGGACTGGACATCAGCGGTCTCCTTGACGACCTGGAGGTGACAAGGCAGGGGTTGATTAGCATAACTTGGGTGTTGTGACATGCAACTATTTAGGTCAACAGTCCCTCCCTAATAGTGCGCCTGTAGTTGAGCTACGCTGCGTGTCTTTGTGGGACTTAAAGGGAAACACTCTGTTGTAAATCAGTTTCAAAATGTGTAATTGGTCCATTTTCGTCATTGGTATCGTCACTTGGACCAATGATGTTGCAATCACAACACGCGTATGAGGCTGTACTCTATTGTGTTAGAAAAGAACCAAGCAAGATGTTCCCCCCCCTTTACAAAGCGGTAATCCTGATCTAGGCTCCACAGGGAACCCCCTCACCCCACAAGACCAATGGGTATACTTTCAGCTTCTTCAGCGTTCCCCTCTTTTTAATATTCTCTCTCCTGTCCCTGTGTCGGCAGAAAGCTCCGGAGTGCTCTGTGTTCGTCCTACACGCCTGTGCCCACAACCCCACGGGAACGGACCCCACCCAGGACGAGTGGAAGCAGATCGCAGAGGTCATGAAGGTAAAGAATGGAGGACTGATAGTGGCGGAGCTGGAAAATATAGAGTTTCTATTCAGACTAAAGAGTATACCTGTGTTCGGTCTTCATACTAGCTTATCCTCATGGCTAGATAGAAATAGATAACCAATTCAACACTAATAGGACTTTTGCAATCAAAACCATTGCTTATGTTGCAGTGACGCAACCTTAACCGTCTGTCTCTGTTTGTCTCCACCTGTCGCCCTCTAGAGGAGGAACCTGTTTGTGTTCTTCGACTCGGCCTATCAGGGCTTTGCGTCAGGCAGTCTGGATAAAGACGCCTGGGCTATCCGCTACTTCGTCTCCGAGGGCTTCGAGCTCTTCGTGGCCCAGTCCTTCTCCAAGAACTTTGGCCTCTACAGTGAGTAGAGCGGCCACTTATGGGCAGGTAGAGACGGAAGGAGAGCAGGGGAGGATACATTGAGTTCATAAGCAGACACTTTTACCCAAAGCAACTTGCAGTGAATTCAGATGCATGTCATTAAGGAGCAGGTAGTGTTTGATAATCTAGCTTTAGGATGTCTTATTTGTCTCACGATAAGTTTTATATTTAACACTTTTATCAAAGCGTTTAAGGTGGAAAAGCATCCCGCAAAGCTTTGTATGTGAATAGAAAGAACCATGATATAGGATATGATGTATAAACAATGCACAAAATACAACCTACAATCCACGCAACTGACTGTTGGTCATCACTGTCTTCCCTTGAACTTAGAAAAGTCATAATACTCATTATTCGACGTATTATCAGTCACTCACTCACTAAACCTCTTCCTCTCGTTTCCTCCCAGATGAGAGGGTGGGCAACCTGACCGTGGTTGCCAAGGACAACGAGAACCTGACCCGCATCCTGTCCCAGATGGAGAAGATTGTCCGGACCACCTGGTCCAACCCACCGTCCCAGGGCGCACGCATCGTCAGCAAGACCCTGAACTGCCCGGAGCTGTTTGCTGAATGGTACGTTGTACTTTTGTATCATCATCATACAATATACAGAATATAGCTTAATATACATACTATACCTAATAATGATCTATTCTGTTGTGTCATTTTTTTAGAATACACATATAACAGAATAGATATATAACCCTTACTATGTCCAATACTATGAATATAGTTAATATAACATGATACATCTGTAGAATTTACAACCTTTGGTTTACAAACGTGAATTAATCAATATAAATATACAACCTTTTTTGATGCTCTGTATCAAAAAAGGTTAGTACATTAGTAGACAAACATGAATATACAGAATATCCAACCTTACACACCCAGAACTTTAGTTTACAAACATACAGAATATACAATCGTATACACTGATTACTTTAGTTTACAAACATTAATATTCAACATTATACCCCTGGTACCGCAGTTTACAAACATTAATTTAATGTATATAATATATAGAATACAAGTTGTGCAACTAAAGTTCTCTGACTCCTCTTCCGTGGTTGCTGTGGTTACGCTCCACTCTGTCCTACTAGTTGTTTTTAGAAACTAGGTCGTGCAGCTCTTATTTTTAATAGGGCTTTGATTACTCTCAGGGCTGCACAATTAATTGCACATTAATCAAAGTCATGATTTTTGCATCCAGCTAATTTTGAATGTTGCGATTACATTAATATATTTTTTAATGATTTATTAAAATCAAAAAATGTTATGCTAATGATAAAAACAAGAATAAATAAGATGTTGTAAGCCTGTTACCTTAAAATCAAATTAAAAACAGTTTCAACTCAATTCTGTTATTTACATTTTTCATACACAATCGATTTATTAATCTGTTAATCGCAATACATAAATGATACCTTTCTTTCAGCATCGTTCAACCCCACATGCAAGTGTATTTTGGATAAAAGCGTCTGCTGAATAACTAAATAGCTATAGTGGTAACCAGCTAAGAACCAAGGTGTCCCTAGAAACACACGTGCCAGACGTCCGACCCCGGCTCTGATGATGACCAGATCAGCATAATGATCTGTCACACTCATGTACCGAGCGTGACCACAAGTGACTCTCCTCTCTCTGCTCCCTGCAGGAAGGGCAACGTGAAGACCATGGCCGACCGGGTGCTGCTGATGAGGGACCAGCTGAAGGCCAAGCTGCAGGCTCTGGGCACCCCAGGGACCTGGGACCACATCACCCAGCAGATCGGCATGTTCAGCTTCACCGGACTCAACCGTAAGTCACGCACGCCCAAAACACCCTGACACCGACAGCAGGTGGTGTTACTGAGGAGAACACTACATGACTGTGTGATTCCAATGAGTTAACTGTATACAATCATTAATGTAGGCTCATTTACAGTTTTTATAAACGCCTGTAAAGCGGAGTGATACATGGATAGTTAAATATACCAGTGCTGTTATTTACCATATCAACACTTATATCAACAACAGTTTATGCTACAGTTAGTTGTCCACAGTTTAGAACAGGCATGTTCCCTGGCTCAAAGTTATATGTTTAGTATCAGTAGATCTCTTTAGACTTTTCAACGGCATTGATGCGTCTGGAACAGAGACAGGCAGTGAGGATTCCCTCCCCTTTCTCCCACAGCCAAGCAGGTGGAGTACATGATCAAAGAGAAGCATGTCTACCTGATGGCCAGCGGCCGCATCAACATGTGCGGTCTGACCTCCAAGAACATCGACTACGTGGCCCAGTCCATCCACGACACCGTCACCAGCATCCAGTAAACCCCCAGCCACGACCCCCACCCCTATCGCTACCCCTTCCCCTCCTACTCCCACCCCCACTTCTACTCCACCACATTAACCACCGTGTCTTCTCTGTGTGCTTGTGTGCCCTCTCTTCCGATTGGTTGAACCCTGCTGTCCCTCTGTTCTGCTACATGCTTGCTGGGTGTTGAGGCAGGGGAAAGGTCTTACTGTAGTTGGGAATGTGCAATTAATCCGGCAGGTCACAGTGAACTGGTCCATGTAATTCCCGGTTTGTCTCTCCTCCACGATTCCATTCAGGAAACATTTAATCCGGGAAAGAATAAAAATGACTTCTAGCTGCCAGTATAGAGAGGGCTAACGAAGTACTGTATAGTCCATGAAGCCATCTCAATGCTCCACGTCAGGCCTTGACCTTTTTGCTCATATTACATGTACACTGCAGCCATCGGCCTATGGACACGTGTCCCCATGGCCTTGGGCAGGAGTGGCCACACACATTTCACCCTCACGGGCCTCCTTTTAACCACACTGTTGGCTGAACGACAAGAGCTCCGGCTCTTGGTTCAGGTGCTATTTTACCTAGTCATGTTTTTTTTCTGAGATGGCCTTCTTAGAAACTGTAATAGTTGGTGGGTAAATGAACATAGAGAACAACGCTCAACATTATCTCTGTCGTCGAAGCACTTAAAGTAGCGCCAGGCCTGCCCGAGCCAACACATGAACCACTACATGTCTTGTGGACTATAGGCCAGACGAACTATAGGTAAAGTCAGAATAATAATGAAAAACAATAATAATACTGGAATAGCTGAATGCTAATGAGAATGTTCCTAGAGTTAGAGTTTGTAACCGGCTGTGTGAAAAGGTCTCGTAACCCTAGATAATATCCACGTGATTGTGTTTCTGTGCCACCGTTGAACAAAACCAGGACCGCCACCACCTCATGATCACGTCATTATGTTTCAGAAGTACTGCTGCAGTGAACAAAATGGTCCTCATCACGGTTCAACACACACACACACACACACACACACACACACACACACACACACACACACACACACACACACACACACACACACACACACACACACACACACACACACACACACACACACTGTGCCGTGTTGTACCTCTATCACCATGTTGTGAATATGCTGAAATAAATATTTCATTTGAACCGCTAGGACTATGTGCGTTGTATTTCTTCTGTGTGTGGTCGACAACAGGAAACACACGACCCTAAATGTTCTACCTGGAAATGCTTCGATATATATTTTTCATTTTTATGTTAACTATATAGGGGACGTATAGGACCTTTTTATGTCATGTGATGACAATCATAAATCTTATTATTATTTATTATTTTTATTATTTATTTGTTTATTTGACAGGGACAATGCCCAGTGTATTAGCAGTGTCAGAGTCAGCTATAAGCTAATTTACGTCTGTAGTCCCCGGGCAGGAGACTACAAAACAGAGAGCATGTGATGCATTCCTGTTGACCATCTTCATCCTCATCTTCTTCCCCTCTCCTGATTGGCTGTACAACAGGCTGAGTTGACAGAGGGAATCAATGGTACTGGATTGACCTCTAAACTAGCCCTGTGATTTGCTGCTGCCTATGCTCCAATGCAGCAAAGTGACTCAGCAGATCTGACATACTGCACAGACACACACACACACCTCCCTTACACACACCTTTTATATGTAAATCAATAGTCGACTTCACAAGAACAACCCCTCCTACTTCTCCACCAATCACCATCCAGTAACCTTTCTCAGCCCCCCCCCTCCAACCAGTGCAGTGGCACAAATCTACTTCCGACAGACACACACACACACACCCTCTCCTGCAGTGGTGTTGAGGAGCCTGGAGAGTCTAGTGGTTTGGTACTAGACTAAAGGTTCTTGGTGCACAATGTTCTTATTCTGTTAGACCTCCTTGAGCAAGACCTACCCCCCCAACACACACACACACACACACATTTTCCCTTATGACCTTTATCTGAAATACTATACTTCAGTCAAATGTCTGCTAAAATAAAGACGTTGTTCAGAAGTAGTTATATTACTAACCTAACTACTTCTGAACTATGTAGCATGTCACAAGCATGTTATTGACGGCTAGTAAGAGACAACAGTCAGTCTAGTTTGCGTTTTGATGAATTGCAAAACAAAAAGCATTGATTCTTAAATAGGTATTTGTTTAATAACTTTAAATAACTTAATAATAATATACATTTTATTCATATTGCACTTTTGATTTTGTTTGCTTGTTAATGAATGATAGATCACCATGAAAAAAAACACCATCATGTTGTGCCCATATATTCTACACAGCACCTCAGCCATCAGAGTAGTCAGCAGCTGTGTCTGAAAGATAGCTACGATGTGTGGATATGGGTAAGGGTTCGGATGGATGCAGTGATGAAGGTGATCTCTTCAAAGCGGGACACAAAGTGGAGGTGTGAAACGTTTGAACACAGATTATGTGTTTGTTTGGATAATTGTCTTTCACTTCTATTGCTTGCTCAAAGAAAGGCATCATGGAACATGCAGTCGAACTATTGGAGATGATGAAGATTTAATAGCACAGCAATTATTTAGCATTACATTCATTGGTATTCATTAGCAAATATAAATGTATTTGTTATTTAAAATACATTTTTCAAATGTCTGTTAGTGAACTGTTATACATAAACCCAGGTGTGTGTGTCACTGTACAGTTGTATGTGCATGTGTGTTACTATGCAAGTGTAGTTTTGTGTAAATGTGGCGATGGATGTGCAGGTGTGTTTCACTGTGAAGGTGTAGGTGTGTGTATGTGCATGTGTGTTTCACTGTGCAGGTGTATGTATGTGTTTGTGCAGGTGTGTAACTGTGCAGGTGCAGGTGTAGGTGTATGTCAATGTGCAGGTGTAGGTGTGTGCATGTGTAGATGTGTGCAGCTGTGCAGCTGTATGTGTAGGTGTGTGTATGTATGTGTCAATGTGACGGTGTATGAGCATGCTGAAAGACCCAGCGGTACATCACATAAGGGGGCTTGTTAGAAAAAGAAGGTGCTTTGAAGATTCCTAACACGGAGGAGCTGGGTTCAACTGAGAGTTAACTTATAAAGGAACTTGTTTCAGTAGATTATACCCGAGCAGGCACGACTTACCCATGCTAATGCTAGGACAAAAAAATAGCTGCTCAATATACAAGTCTTAAAGTGTCTTTAAGTAGCGTAAAGTGTCTTTTAAATGTGAACAGACTACGTAGTGTATAAAAATATAAACACGTCCCTTGTCCCTTGCCCGTTTCTTGTCTTTCGATATCTTTAGAAAAATTACGTCTTCCGGAAATTCATATAATCACTTAACTCCGTTCCAGCGGATTCCTCTGTTTCTCACAGCCACGCAGATTCATCCTGATAATGTTCTTCTTAAAAAGGGAACTCTCCGTTCTGTCTCCAGGATCGGCCCTCACCTCGTCCTCACCAGGGGCTGCTCAGAGAGGGCCCTGACCTCGTCCTCACCAGGGGCTGCTCAGAGAGGGCCCTCACCTCGTCCTCACCAGAGGCTGCTCAGAGAGGGCCCTCACCTCGTCCTCACCAGGGGCTGCTCAGAGAGGGCCCTCACCCCGCTAGGTCTTCACCAGTGGCTGTTCAGCGAAGTCCTCTGGGGTTTTATCTCCTTCTCTAGACCTTTTCCTCTTTTTGTGACCTGGAGAGACAAGGAGAACAACGTTTACCTTCTGACCTGAACAGGCTGGTTAAGAGCAGTTCTGACCGGCTAGAGTAAACTAGCTGGTTTGAAAATCAGTTTAACTAGTTTCTTTAAACTGGCTGATTTAAAACAGTCACTAAAATCACTTTAAGTGCAAAGCGTTGAGTAATTAACATCAACATATATACAATGTATTATATAAGACAAACATAATTAGACAAAGATCATCTGAAAAAGTTGTTCAGATGTTATATTTGGTATATAATATATTCTAAAACTAACTGGGAAGAGAAAGCAAAATAGGGTTTCTCTTTACATAGAGAGAAGGGCGGGTGATAGAAGGAGACTAAGTGGAGGAGAAAGAGGGAGGGAGAGTGAGAGTGTGTGTGAGAGAGAGGGCGAGAGAGAACTATTGAGTAAGAGAGAGACATTAGTAAAGAGGCTGAGTGAAAGAACTGTTTCACAGCAACTCCACACTCCACAATTGTGCATATGTGTGTGACTGACTGAGTTTGAGCAGCAGCTCCTTACCATGGTGTGTGTGTGTGTGTGTGTGTGTGTGTGTGTGTGTGTGTGTGTGTGTGTGTGTGTGTGTGTGTGTGTGTGTGTGTGACTGACTGAGTTTCAGCAGCAGCTTCTTGCCCAGTGTGTCCTCTGAGCCGCTCAGCGACAGAGCACTGATAAAGGGGGAAGTGTCCGTCTCCATGGGAACAGAAGATGTTTCTGAGGAGGAGGATGCAAGGAAGGGATGGAGAGAGAGAGAGGAGAGCAGAGGAGGAAAGGGAGGGAGGGGAGAAGAGAAGGTTGTTTAAAAGGCTCAGAATATGCTTCCCAACAACATAAACCAGGCCAATTAGAAACATGATGTAACATGAGGAGGATCAGGAGGATTTTTTGCTCAAGCTGACAGTGTATAGAAAATGTGTGTAGAGTGTGTGTGTGTGTGTGTGTGTGTGTGTGTGTGTGTGTATAGAGGCTGTGTAGTGTGTACACATGGTTGTGTCCAGTCAGTGTAGTTAGTGTGTTGATGATTGTGTATAGTGAGTGTAGAGTGTGCAGATGGTTGCATAAAGGCAGTGTGTAGTTAGAGTGTGTAGAGTGTGTAGTCAGTGTTTTGTCAGAGTGTGTAGATGGTTGGGCAAAGGCAGTGTGTAGTCAAAGTGTGTATATGGTTGTGTTAAGGCTGTGTGTAGTTCGAGTGTGTACATGGTTGTGTTAAGGCAGTGTGTAGTCAGAGTGTGTATATGGTTGTGTTAAGGCAGTGTGTAGTCAGAGTGTGTATATGGTAGTGTTAAGGCAGTGTTTTGTCAGAGTGTGTATATGGTTGTGTAAAGGCAGTGTGTAGTCAGAGTGTGTATATGGTTGTGTAAAGGCAGTGTGTAGTCAGAGTGTGTACATGGTTGTGTAAAGGCAGTGTGTAGTCCGAGAGGGTACATGGTTGTGTAAAGGCAGTTTGTAGTCAAAGGCCGTGTCCCAATTCAGGGGCTGCATCCTTCGAAGGACGCGTCCTTCGAAGGATGCAGCCTTCGTAGACCGCGAAGGCTGCATCGAAGGCCGAACGAGCGTTGTGGAATGGGACGGTCTGGCCTACGGAGCGTTTCCGGATTGCATAACCAGCCGTTAACGTCCTTTACCTTGCGTGACCACGCGCCGCTCCTGTCTCCTAGCAACCCTGACAGCTGCGGTTCAAACCGGACAGCGGAGGAGAAATATGGAGCCAGAAATCATAATTGTATTGGTTATGTTTTATCTTTTATTGGAGGAGTGGGAGAAGATTCACCGCTGGAGCCGGCGGGTGAAGAGGAAGAGAGGACGTCGGCTTAACGTTAATTAGTTTAACGTTATATGTCTAGCGTTAATGTCATTGAACTTTGACTAAATAAACTATATAGACTAAATAGACTAATAAAATTTGAATAAATTTACATATTTAAAATGGTCCCAACCTTACTTTTATATTTAAAAAATGTTTTTACACGTTTTGTCATTAAATATGTATTCGCTGCAGCTGCTGCCATTTCTGAAAAAATATCCAACGCGCAATGAATGTTGGGATACGTCGGGCCGTGAAGGATGCACCCGATGCGTCCTTCAAACCCGGGGAACGAAGGCTGCATATCTCGGCCGCATTCGAAGGACCCTTCGAAATGGGACGGCACTTGACGCGCCGCTGTGACGTATGCGGTCTTCAAATGCGTCCTTCGAAGGATGCAGCCCCTGAATTGGGACACAGCCAAAGTGTGTACCTGTTGTGTCCTGGCTCTCAGACCGGTCCTCCTTGATGTAAGGGATCTCATCCATCCTCAGGAACACTGAGTCACTGGGACTCTTCTGACCGTCTGACTTACTTCCTGCACACACACACACACACACACACACACACACACACACACACACACACACACACACACACACACAGGTCTTTGGGTCTAGAGGAGGTTGAGAGGAGGTCTAGAAGAGGTCTAGGAGTCTGCTGTGGGTCTTGGAGTCTAGAGGGGGTCTAGAATAGGTCTAGGGTCTGGTGAAGGTCCTAGGGTCTGGAGGAGGTCCAGAGGAGGTCTAGAAGAGGTCTAGGAGTCTGCTGTGGGTCTTGGAGTCTAGAGGAGGTCTAGAATAGGTCTAGGGCTCTGGTGGGGGTCTGGTCCTATACTCACGGACGATGCGGTTCTTCTCGTTGAGCAGGGAGGTGCTGTGCGGGACGCTTGACTGCTGCCCCCTGCTCCGGGCCGAGGTGGGCCGTCCCGTATCCCTGGGGGGGGGCATGAGGGTGGAGCCGTGCTCGGGGGTGGGGGGCTCCAGCACTGGGGGGAGGTCAGGTTCTGGTGTCTGGGGGGAGGTGTCCATGCGGGTGGCGGTCAGGGCGTTCTGGTAGTGGCTCCTTGTGATCTGATGGAACGGAGGCGAGCCAGGAGGTGTTAGTATCTCTAGCAACTAGGGGCAGGAGGATGTGGTGGTTAGGGTTCTTGGTTCCATCCCCCATGTCTGCAGCCTACCCATGGACACCTTGAGCAAGGTGCCCCTAACTCCCACCTGCTGCTACATGTCATGTGCCTGAAGAAATTATCCCTGTCAGTCTCTACGAAGTTAATAAATACACATACAGTGTCCACAACATGACCAGGAACACTTGATTCATGTTCACAGCATTGTGTCATGTTTTTCATATTTTTGGACCATTTGAAACAAAACATACAGTTTGAACACCTGTTATGTTGAAGATTGGTTAAGCTTCAAGTTGATCATAGCTTTCCACTTCATGAATGATCTAAGTCCAAACTAAAACTCAATCTCTAATATTTAGAAAATAATGTACACCTATTATGCCTGTAGGTAGACTGCATACATTGAGAAACCTCTGGTCTGGGAGTGAAACACCCTGACCACTAGACTCTCCTGCCTCCAGTCAGCTGTAATTTGTGCTGGGAGCAGGGCTAGTGTTCACCTTGATGACCTGGACGGGGGTCAGCTGTCTGACAGAGTAGTCGGGCAGGTAGGCGCTCCCCCCACCGTTCAGTTGGTTCATGCTGCCTCCATACAGCATGGACTCGGAGCGGTCCAAACCACTGCTGCGAGAAGGGGATCTGTGGACTGGAGAACCGAGCCTGGGTGTGAATATCACTGGAACAACTCACGGCACAGATTTAAAAACTAGACGAAGTAATACATATTTAAATAATTTGACCTATGACCATGGGCAGGTTGAAGTTTGTGTGTGTGTGTGTGTGTGTGTTTGTGTGTACCTGGGGTACCTGTTGGCATGATAGCTGGCACCCCATAATATGCAAACGCTCCATTCTCAAACCTCAGAGCCTCCTTCCCAAACTCCACCTCCACTCGACCCTGACACACACACACACACACACACACACACACACACACAGTCTTCAGATAAGTTGCATCTTAGTCAAGAATATTAAAGTTAAAAGGAGTCGTAAAGTCGTAGATGTAAACTTCTAATTTATTAAATGTGCTGGTTTGGTTCGGAAGGTTCCGGCAGAGTTGGTTACCTGTAGCACGAGCAGGAAGTAGTCAATGGGTTTGTTCCGCTGGTACAGGAAGTGCTGCGGTGCCCGCTTGTTCTTCTCATCAAACTTTAGATCCTGGACGACGCTGGGGTGCTTGATCAGCCGCAGCAAGATCTTCTCTGATAGGTGGGCTGGCTTGAAGGGCTCCACCTCTAGGGGGAGAGAGGGGAGGAGGTTGGGAGAGAGGGGGAAGAGGAGAGAAAGAGACAATCCTAATTACGTTGACACTATTTCACTGTTTACATTTTTGGATTGGATTACTTGGGGAAAGGAAGTGAGCACCTCTGTGTTTCCCAATGTGAAGGAAGAATGCTCAACCGCCAAGTACTGTTCCAATGTTGAGGACACTCTCGCCTTTCCACGTCCTTTGTTTTTGAGAATTACGAGAATTTTCATGGATGCATCGCTGGATCTCAACAAGCAAAAATACCCACAATCCTCTGCGTTCACATGCTGCGTGGGGTATTTAAAATTTGTGGATGCAAAGCAATACACATGCTGCTGGGCTTCACACAAGTGACGTTATTTGAAAGTTTTCAGAAATATTTTGTGCTGTATTGCTTTTTATAGATTCATCATGTAAATGCAAAAATTTAAGCTTAAAGACCTGTGTGATTTTTTTCAAACGTTTTTGTAATGATAGGCTATATTTCGACGGATTGATTTGTTTTAATATGTACGTAGCTGGTGTTCAAACTACTGTCGCCAATAACAATTTCAACAATTTAAATATTAAAATATATACCACTGGAGCAGTATTAAAAAGCGGAAGCGAAAGCACTTCCACACTAGAAAGTCGTTCCAAACTCTCAACACTGAACGCTCACAAACACTAGGCGGCGCTCTAGCCTCATCTCCATAGAACGCGACTCGCAAGGAAGTGTTCTAGCAAGGCTGCAGCCTCCACTTCGGAACACAGCCACAAAGTGAGTGTATGTAAACAGAAGGTGAGTGTGCGTATACAGGAAGTGAGCAACTTCCAGAGGGAGTGCGTACCTGTGAACAGATAGGGAGTACTTGTAGACAGGAAGTGAGTGTGTGTATGTAGACAGAAAGTGGGTACCTGTAGACAGGAAGCGGTGTGTGGCCAGCAGAAGCTGTGGGGATATCTTCACTTTCATCTCGTTCTCCGACAGCTTGAAGATTGAGAAGTCCTGCTGCTTCCGCTCGTGATGGGACACACGGCGCTTGGTGCGGTTATCAGCTACACACACACACACACACACACCACTGTAGACAGCTAGGGAAATGCATCTACTGTGGGTGCAAGTACAGAGTTATACAGATACAAATAGTTATAAAGCTTCAACAGGGCTTCATGGCTGTATACATACTTTAGAGGTTTGTGCATGTGTGTGAGTTTGAGTGTGAGAGTGAGTTTGAGAGTGAGAGTGAGAGTGAGAGTGAGTTTGAGTGTGTGTGTGTGTGTGTGTTTGTGTAAACATACTGTACAGGTCAGTCTCATCCAGGATCTCAGACTTGATGATCTCCTCTATGACGTCCTCCAGGGTCACGATGCCCATGACCTCATAGAAGGGGTCACCCTCCCCCTCGTTGTTCACCCGCTGGACCACCGCCAGGTGACTCTTACCTGGAGCAACAGCCAATCACAAGAGAGATGGACCAGAGCATTAGCCAGTCACAAGACAGTTGGACCAAAGCAATGATAGCAGCCATACTGACTGAATTAATGAATTACTTTTTAAACATTCACATGGTTAACTCTACAGGATAATACCATTTGTAGAGTATAATGTAATCTAAATAAGGTAGAGGGTGATAATGAAGAGACTGTAATCGTTAGTCAATACTGACGCTGATGCTGACGAAGTGATGCTGCTTACTCACAGGATTCAGGAACAATATAGATAAACAAGAAGCATCACCAGAGAGAGAGATGGAGAGAGAGACAGAGCGATGGAGAGAGAAAGAGAGCGAGACGGAGAGAGACACAGAGAGATAGAGAGAGACAAAGAGAGAGGAGAGATTAAAACCTTTGGCGAGATGGATAGAGATGTAGAGACACACACACGCACACACACACACACACACACACACACAGGTATACATATTGTGGAGGGCCTTGATGCCAAAGACCCTCCACAAGGAGTGAAGCTATCAGGACCATAGACATACTGTACATACATTGACGCTGCTTGTGCTCTGTTTCCATACCCAAGAGTACCCAAGTTCAATCAAACTGTCACATTATATATATTTATATAATATATATAATAGCTGTAGAGACAAGTTGGAGAGGGACTGAGGGACAGACACAAAGAAGCAGGAGGAGGGCGGAATAAGACTGCACTGCAGACACTGGGCCATTCAGACCTCCATCCTCCCACCAGCCTCTGCAAAGGGTTTATGCTGCATACAGTGGAAACGCAATACAAATACATAACTGTGCATACAAGGCATACTCTATGAACAGTATACTATAGTATATGCTACTATACAACATACACCATGCTATACTGCATACAGTATAATAATAATAATCTTTATTATGGACTCGAAAAAGTGGTCCACTCTCATACACATACACACTTAACATACAAGACAAAACCAAGTAGACAAACAGCCAAACAATTAATATAAAATACAGTAATTTGTCACTGTTAGTTTAAAAGAAACGGTGCAAATTATTGTGCCAGTGCTTGCGAAGCCTGGATGTGAGCCGATATCCCATCATGGGGCAGGTTAAGGCCTTGATAACACAGTTATCAGATAGGTCCAAACGACACATGAAATTGAACATCAGCTTACGCAACAATGCCGGACAAGTTGGTACATTAGAAGATACAAATAACTGGCTGGCACTGTGCCACCTAGGAACACGTAGCAACAACCTCATGGCGTCATTATAAGCCACTTTTAGCCTCTGCATACTTTTCACTCTGTAGGAAGACCAGAGATGAGCTGTATACAGGGGGGTGACATAGGCCCTGAACAGAGCACATTTGACATCAACAGAACACACAGAAAATTTTCTTAACAGCATATTGGCCTGTGCATATATTTTACAGCACTGACAACGGATGTCACTGTCATCTCTGAGATCATCAGAAAAGACATGGCCAAGATATTTTAGTTCCTTCGTCATTTCTAAGGAGCCATCAGAGAGATAAAAAGTAGGAAAGGACGATTTCCTGTCCTCCCTAGATCTCACTACCATGGCCTTACTTTTTTTAGCATTATAGTTAATGTCAAATTCTCTGCCATATTGTGTACATATTCTTAGCATTTGTTGTAATCCTGCAGTATATGGACAGAGTACAACAAGGTCATCAGCATACATGAGATGGTTGACAACTTGGTTTCCCACAATACAGCCTGTTTTACATTCATTCAATTGTTTTGACAAATCATCAATATAAACATTAAAAAGAAAAGGAGATAAAATGCCTCCTTGCCGGACCCCATTACTCACATGAAAAGGAGCAGAGACAGCATCATCCAACTTGACCTGAAATGTTTGCTGAGCATACCAGTATATGAGAACTCTAACAATATATTTAGGAACATTTCTCTCAAGCAATTTAACAAATAATTTGGCATGATTAATCCTATCGAATGCCTTAGAGGCGTCAATAAAACAAAGAAACACAGAGGAGTTTTGACTTTGGTACTTAGCAACTATCTCTTTTAATGCAAAAATGCATAGGTCAGTACTATGTTTTCTCTTGAACCCAAATTGATTGTCAGTAGTTAATACATACATTTCTATCCTATTTAAAATGTACTGTATACGTATGTATACTCCAGCCCACAGCAACACACACACACACACATACACACACACACGCACACCCACACCTCTTTGCGATGCAGTAAGTTGGTGTGTAAACAAATAGCGGTGTGAAAGAGGCTGTTGTGTAGAAACAGACTGGGTGCTGTGTGGAAGAATCAACTCAGAGCCAACACATTTAATAGTCTGGCCGGCAACTCAGTGAGTTGCAGGCCAGGGGGAGAGAGAGCTGGAGGGAGAGGAAGGGATAGGGAGAGAGGAGAGGGGGATGAGGGAGGGATGGAGAGAGGGGAGAAGGAGAGATGGGGAGAGAGAGAGCCGAAAGGAGGGGGGGTTTAGGTAGAGAGAGGGAGAGGAGGGATGGAGGGAGGAGGGGGGGAGGACGAGGGTAAATGGGGTTAGGGAGATGGAGGGGGCGAGAGGGGGGGTGGAAGGGAGGAGAGGGAGGGTGGTGGGAGGAGGAGGAGAAGGGGGAGGGGCAGAGGCTGTAAAAGGTGAGAGTTTCAGCCATAACATCCTGTGAACAGCTTTGTCCTCTGTGTGCTCACATTTTGACAGCACAGGGTAGACTGCACAGCACAGCGATGAGACGACAGAGACAGAGAGGACCCTTTAACCTCCTGTGGGTCCATTCAGCTGCCAGTATCACACAGGATGTAGAATTATGGCTGTTTTCATGCTGGGATTTTCGGCAGCCGATGCCTCCTTTAGCTTGTTGCAAAATCAATGAATCAACACACGATTAGGCAAACAGTTAACTAGACAGCAAATAGTGCACTACATGGTCTCTATAGGTGGCATACAGTAATGGATGGCTCGCTGTGTGTGTGTGTGTGTGTGTGTGTGTGTGTGTGTGTGTGTGTGTGTGTGTGTGTGTGTGTGTGTGTGTGTGTGTGTGTGTGTGTGTGTGTGTGTGTGTGTGCGTGCCTGTGCGTGCCTGTGCGTGTGTGTTGTTGAAAAAAACAACAACATGAGGGCGTCATAATGCTGACTCGGCAGAATCGAGGCGGTCTGTGATTGGGCAGTAAAGGCCGCACCCATCTTGAAGACACAGAGAGCGCCAAACGGAAACGTTTACGTAGACTCGGTCAGTATGGGCGCACTCACACTAGGCAAAGTTGCCCTGTACCGTACTCAAGTACGACCCCCCCCCCCCCCCCGTACTTGAGTACGGATGGCGTGCTCACACTAGCCAAACGTGCGCCCTATGATGACCGATGATGACTCTTCATGGTAATTGAAGATAAAAAGTTAGAAAAACAGAAAAGGCCCGATGGTGAAACAAGTACAAAAACCACTCAATTATCATGGGGAAGATTCTAAGAATTCCATGACTGGTAAAGAACAACAAACCAGAGCTTGAGGACTTGGCAACGAACTCCCGCCCCAGTTCCCATCCCACACTTTACCTTTCTTAAACTCCTCCAACATGGCGTCCAGTTTGGTGTCGTTGAAGACGCAGTGGAGCGGGTGCTTGTAGAACTGGGTGATGGTCTTGAGGGACGTGCAGTCGTCCGGGTCCACGAACGCCAGGTCTTTGACGAACAGGATGTCCACGATGTTGGAGCGCTCGTTCTCGAACACGGGGATGCGCGTGTAGCCGCTCTGCATCATCTCCGACATAGTGTTGAAATCCAGCAGCGCGTCCGACGCCAGCATGAAGCAG
The DNA here is from genome assembly GCF_964030765.1 of Micromesistius poutassou. NCBI lineage: Eukaryota > Metazoa > Chordata > Actinopteri > Gadiformes > Gadidae > Micromesistius > Micromesistius poutassou. Next base: position 11,285,018 of record NC_140273.1, read on the forward strand.
TCGCCCAGCGGCGTGAGCACGTCCTCCACCGTCTTGGTGCGCAGCTCCAGCGCGCCTTGGATGATGTTCAGCTCCTCTTTGACCAGGTCGTGGTACGGGTCGGTCACGCGTAGCATTTCCAGGAGTTTCTCCCGCGTGTAGAAGTTGGAGATCTCCTGTCGGAGCACCAGGTCAAGCAGCTTGCTGATGGGGTACGACACGGGGAAAGAGAGCACCATCAGCACGCGCGTCACCCAGATGGTCTTGGAGGCGATGGCGAGGCCGTGGCGGGAGGCCACCGAGTGCGGCAGGATCTCGCCGATGAAAAAGATGCCGAACGCGCAGAGCACGGTGGACTGCCACGTCATGCCCAGGATCTGGCACATCCACACGGCCAGCGCGGCGTTGATCAGCGCGTGGCCCAGCAGCAGCGTGCACAGCACGTAGTTGCCGTGGCGACGCACGGACTCGATCCTCCGCGCGTGGTTCTGCTCGGTGTGCGTGCCGCTGTTCTGCAGCACCTGCAGCTCCACCGGGTCGAGTGCCAGCAAGCTGAGGTTGAGTCCGCTGAACAGCGCGGACAGACACAGCAGCAGCACCGACACCAGCACCTGCAGCCACAGGTTGGGCACAGCCGAGCGCTCCACCACTGCCACCCAGAAGTCCCGCGTGCGGTAGTGCTCCCACTTGGAGCCGTCGAACGCGCACATGGAGTAGTGTTTGATCTTCTCCCCGCGCCGCAGGTCTTTGGCCAGGAGCTCCACCAGCACCGAGTTCTGGCTCGAGGCCGACTTGAACGAGCCCAGCACCTCGATGTCGGACGTCCGGGCGGTCTTGTCCATGCACATGTTCCGCTTGGGGTGCACCTGCCCCTCTCTCCCGGGACTCGGCTCCTCGATGAAGGCGATCCACGGAGCGGCGTTGCTGGCCCTGGAGGAGCCCGCGGTGCGGTTGAGTCTCCGGCTCGGGGAGGAGGTGGAGTAGTACACCCGCAGCATGAAGCGAGTCCCCTCGATGGCTCTCAGCACCCCGTCCTCCACGGACAGCTCCCCCCCGGTCTCCTCCGGACGGAAGCCCAGCAGCCCGTGGGACTGAGCCGGGAGCAGGAGAGAGGCGAGGCCGAGGGACAGGAGCAGAAGGCAGGACGGGGAGCTCCGAGCCCCGGGGGTGGAGAAGAAGGCAGCGGAGGCTCCGCCGGGGGAGACCGCAGCTTCCGCAGCCATGATGCGGTGTGAACAAGGCGCTCGCTCCAGCAGCGAGCCCTGGTCACGTGCACGCGGTACCGTTCTCACGCTCCATCTGGCTCCGGGAAGCACGAGCCGAGCCGCAGTAAGCGGCGTTGAAGAAGAGGATGATGATGATGATGATGATGATGTGTTGTTGTACTGTATCGCTGGAGAATCTCGCCCACCGACTGTGGGCGATGACGTAACCATAACAGCCTAATGTGATTGTGTGCGTAAAGAGCCTCCAGCAGCACCCACACTGAATACATCTGAAACCTGATTGTTTTGCTTCGTAGGCCTATCAGATCGCTGCTTCATCGACATTGGATACATGGATGCTGAAAGTATACAGTGAAATGTTATCAAGAAAAATGCGACCGATTATAAATGTGTCTGCCTAATGTCGATCATCGCTTCAGCCTTGTTATCACATTGAGCGGTTTATATCGCTTCCTTTGCCCTTAATCACGTCGACCACAGCGGAACCAGTGAGCATCCTCCTCTGAGACCGCCATGGAAGGAGGCTCTGCATCTTAAGTGGGGCCCCGCGCCCACCACAAGCAGCAGGACAGTGGTTGAGTTAAGCGGTGGTGAAGGCAGCATGCATATTGCTGATAGTTGCATCACTTGGCTCGGAAAAATAACCCGAACATAACATTTTACAATTATTATGTAAATGATTCAACAACATGCTACAAAAAACCTTGTTCACCTGTGTTCCCATTTTTAAAAAGGGCGTAGCCTAAGGTCTGCAGATAGATAAAAACTAAAACTTTGAAACTTTCAAAATTATTTAAAGTTACAGAGGGTGAAGCATAGACTGGGTTTAATAGACTTTCCTTGCACAATTATGTCGAATAAAATACGCAAATGTTTGCTGAAAGGATGAAGACCTATTGCCTGTCTTGTAGGCCTACTTCTTGTACTGTATTATATATATATATATATATATATATATATATATATATATATATATATATATATATATATATATATATATATAATTAAATCTAGCATATTTAATGAGCCGAGTTATGTTTATATGAATGGACACAGATAATAATACTAAAGTGAAATGTAGGTCTGCAGAACACCAGCAGGGGGCGGTATTGCATCAGCAATGGAAGCATCCTGCTACAAATATCAGGATATGTAGGCCTATTGGCTATAACATGGACCAACTTTATCCATGAAACACTCTTAGAAAACGTACAAATAAAAATAAAAAATACCGTCACATTTATTGAAGTTTATGTTAAACCAACATACAATCTTTAAAACAGGTCGTGGGCGGGGCACTCGGTGAATGTCGTCACCCAACAAGCGTCAGTGTGACAGTCAACTTCACCTCGCAAGTCCAAACGTGGAAGGATTCAACTTGACAATGTAGATGAGGTTGCTGGGGCAGGCAAGTTCTACTTTGGGACGTTTGTCTTTATCAAGTCAATGTTTGCAGACCAGGGGTTTAGTCATTAACTGGAGGGGTTGCGACACATGCACTCAGTTCTCATCTTGGAGCCATCTGTGTCTGTCTCCAGTCGATCAACATGTTAGGTGTAGGAGCTGTAAAAAATATGTTTGCCCTGTCCAGAGGGGTTTACGTTACGCTATGGAAACGCACCGCATCCCAGGCTACGGGTCAGAGACTCGACATCAGCGGGATATACCCTCCTATTGCCACGCCGTTCACAGAGCAGGAAGAGCTGGACTATCACAAACTAGAGGAAAACCTGCAGAAATATGCAAAGATACCATTTAAAGGTAGTAGTTATAGGCCGACGGAGAATAGCACCGATTGCATAACCCGTCTTCGGAAACATGCATATGCATATCATGCATATCTTTATAAACTAATATCTGAGAATTATTTAAAAAAATGTTTTAAATTAAAGTGCTTCTGCAGATCCCATATGTTTAGACTATTCATGGCTTATTGACCTTCCCTGTCTATAACAAGGATTATCCTGCTAATTGTCGAAACGTCTATTGCTCCAGGGCGCAGCAAGGTTTCATGTATATAATAAACTCCGATGTTGTGTTAAATCAATAATTTGCCAAGGGACGTGAGTTAACCGGATCGTACGGGGCCAGATGAACCAGCATAGCCAACAGGAAGCTGCTATGGGTTTCAAGGATAGCCCTTCCGTCACGGATGTATATCGCCCCCTGTTGGAAATCATTCCTAACTGTCTCGAACAGGCCCTTTAAGACAAGACGGCATAACTATATAGCTTTAAAAAAAAAATATATATATATATATAGTGTTGTTGATATTTATTGTGTGTATATCATCCTACCTTTAGTATTACAAGTTTAGATGCTGGGCCACACCAGGGATTTTCCGTGCTCCCAAATCTAATGTATCGAAAAACAAAATCACAGTGTGTGTGTGTGTGTGTGTGTGTGTGTGTGTGTGTGTGTGTGTGTGTGTGTGTGTGTGTGTGTGTGTGTGAACTACAGGTCTGGTGGTGCAGGGCTCTAACGGAGAGTACCCTTACCTGACGGAGGAGGAGAGGGTGGAGGTGGTCAGGAGGGTCCGCCTCTCGCTGCCCAGAGACAAACTGGTCATGGCCGGATCAGGATGTGAATGTAAGTTTTTGTGTGTGTGTACATGACACTATTTATGTTTATGTGTAAGTATAAATATTCTATATTTGTCTGTGTGTGTGTGAGAGAGTTTGTAAAAATGTTTTTGTGTGTATAAAGATTAAATTAGATTGCCTCCCATCCACCTGTCTTAACCTCTCTCTCTCTCTCTCTCTCTCTCTCTCTCTCTCTCTCTCTCTCTCTCTCTCTCTCTCTCTCTCTCCATCCTCTTCTAACTCTCTCCATCCCTCTCTCCCCCTCCCCCTCCCCCCCTCCCCCTCCCCCCCAGCCACCAGAGCTACTGTCCAGATGACGGGGAGGATGGCGGGGGTGGGGGCGAATGCAGTGCTGGTGGTGACACCCTGCTTCTACAAGGGCAAGATGGATAGCCGTGCCCTCACTCACCACTTCACCCAGGTCAGCAGTGTCACGTCACCATGACAACAGACAGCTTGGCTGCTTAAGAGAGGCCGCTTAAGAGAGGCCACTTAGCGCCCCGTCCACACATACACAGATATTATGGAAACTTTGTATTTCGTCTGCGTTTTGGCATCCTGTCCCCACAAAATAACAGTTTTCGGTCACTGAAAACTGAGCTTTTAGAAAACACCCTGCAGGTTGGGGGATTCTTGTAAAGCCTTCTGTGTGTTCAGGTGGACGTGTGTAACTGATATTTTTTAGTTTAGTTTTTACTTTTATTTAATATATTAATATGCTGTTGACAGAATATCTAATATGCTGTTAAAAGAGTAGCAACACAAGAGAAAAAATAAATTAGTCTTAAATATTGAGACTAATTAAACACCAATCACCAAGAGTTATTTCTGATGATTTCTCTGCTACAGAGAGGGGATCAGAACACAGAGATGTGCTTCTGATGTATTCTCTACAATACTAAAAGTAGCAGTCAGTTGGTTTGTAAAGTTTGCACAAGCTGAAATATTTTCATTTGTAAAGGCCACATTGCAACTTCTCACCTCATCACCTTTCCTTTAAGAAGCAACGCCACGCCAGCTGGTTCAATGGTTAGATGTAACATTCATGGTATACGGTGCAGGTGCTTTACTGTCATTCACATGATGGGAGTATAAACACATCCCATTTTCAGCTAATTGGATGATTAGATTGTAATGTGTAATGATATTTGAATCAAATTTGAAATAGTTACAGACTGCAGCTTCTGAGGTTGGCAGGGGACATGGGGGAATCAAACCCACAACCTAGCCATGCAACTCTCCTGCCTGGCCCCTATTTGAGTCTACATTATATTGGAGTCAAGACTAGAGGTAAAATGTATGTCGATTTTTGTCAGTGTTAGAGCCTAACATCCCACTTCTAGAGAAGATCCATGTGAAGCCATATATGAAATAAGTCTACAGATAAAGGAGAAAGGAAAAACTAATCACAGGGATCGATGTTCTTTGTGGCATAACCAGATAATGGGAAGCAGTTCTCTCGTTTACATTCATCACATTGTTTAAAGTAGGGTCTGCTTAAGTATATATAATAGTTCATGTTCAAATGCAAACAACACGTCGAGACCTCAGTCAGGGATGTGTTTCCAGACACACAGTAGGCCCAAATCCAATTAACGCATTCAGGTGTTAGGTGCCCCGTTTCTCTAAATATTCAGCACATGTACATAATGTTGACAAGCTAATCTATGAAGTTGCCATGAACTGATAATTGAACGGAGAATCTTTGTGATCACAGTTGGATAAGCATGTAAACACGGATTTAGTTTCCGATCACTTTCACCTGATGCATCCATGGTACTGCTCCAGCTCCCCCTCTCCTCGTGCCCTTACCTAGGTTCACAGGACGGCCAGAGACCATCATGACATCACCACGTCCACTCTTTTGCATTTGGATGATTGACACATCTTGTTATTAGATGAGTCAGTTCAGTTGAATAAACCTCAGCAGATTTGCCTTAGTAAACATTTTAATTTAGTAGACTTTAGTATAGGTTAGCCAATAGTTTAGTAGATGTTAGTTAATAGTTTAGTTCAAGTCAGTTAATCGTTACGTAGATGTTTGAAAATATTAGCATGTTAGTAAATTGTTTAGTGGATGCTCGTAAATAGTTTAGAAGATGTTTTAAGATCTTAGTCAATGATAAAGATGTTAGTAAATAGTTTAGTGATGTTAGTAAATAGTTAAGCAGATATAAGTTAATAGTTTAGAAGATGCTAGTTCATATTTTAGTAGATGTTATTAGACTTTGGTTGATTTATGTTTATATTAGATGTTAGGAGACCTTACTAAAGGTTGTAGATCTTTACATCTCCAGATTTTGAATGTACTTTAATAAATAAAATGTTAATATATGTCAGATGTTCCTTAATGGTTGTAGACGTTATCAATTAAATGAAATATATTGTTTATTTTAAAATTTTCTTAATCTCTTTTGCTCTCTCTGTGCAAAACTCATGTCTGGCCTGTGATGGCTGTAACGGATGCTCTTGTGTGTGCAGGTGGCAGACAGCAGTCCCGTGCCCGTGGTTCTGTACAGCGTCCCGGCCAACACGGGGCTGGAGCTGCCCATGGACGCCGTCTGTCGCCTGGCTCAACACCCCAACATTGTGGGACTCAAGGACAGCGGCGGAGACGTAAGGAGCACTTCAAAGCCCTGGGTTAGGACTGGAGAGCAGGGTGGTCAGGGGATATGTATTATAGACAATATTATTATTATTATTGATAATGCTAATACTACTAGTACCGTATAACTAGTTGTTATAAACTCTACCGTATATCTAGTGGTTTGTTTTTTTATATACCGGGGAACTTGTGATTAAAAGGTAAGCCTTAGTGGTTGGATTGGATTATAGTATCAGTAGTGTTACAAAAATGTTCACATCACTGGTTAAACACTTCAATAGTCTCAGGGTCATGGGGTGAAGTTAAATTATATCAATCACATTTTTTATAAATGATTGTGCACATTAATAGAACAACAAGCAGCACTCATTCCAGCCATCCTCAACAGTGCATCGAAAGTCGAAAGTAAATCGAAAATAAGAGTGAATAAATTGTAAATCTTCAAAATACAAACAGAACATTGTCAGAATCAGTGGTCCCACAGTTTACTGCGATCACTTTGGACAAAGAACACATTGTAGCTGCACACACACTATTACGGTACCCTATGCGAGACCCAATCCTTCAAGCAACTCTAAGTAGTGCTAGTTAGTTTATCTGGTTATTATGGTGTGCCTGATGTCCTGTTATCTTAAAAATCATAGTTGTTGGGGAATTGTCTTTGATAAGGAAAATGAGTTTGTCCACTTTGGCTTGCCGTACAATAAGAAGACTTAATTGATAGGCTTAGATGATGAATTGAAATGATAACAAAGTGCAAATGTTAGATGTGTACACAATTAACATATTATTGGCAACACATTGATGATATTTAAAACTGGGATTTCTATTAAGGTACAATCTAAAATAAAGATAAACATAATTACACATAGATTAATTATATTGAAGTCAGACATATATTACTTTCAGGAATTAATGTAAATAGTATGAATGTGTTTCATACACCTTAAAAAATAATTGAATAGCACTTCATTATTTCGATTTAAAGGACACAAGACAACAGTGTGTGTGTGTGTGTGTGTGTGTGTGTGTGTGTGTGTGTGTGTGTGTGTGTGTGTGTGTGTGTGTGTGTGTGTGTGTGTGTGTGTGTTAAACAAGTCGGCATATCATAGAAAGCTAGTTAGCTGTGGTAGTAGTAAGTAATCTGTATTGGTAGCAGTAAGCTCTCTAGGCAGCTATTTAGCCGTGTTAGAAGCTAATTAGTTACTAACTGTGTTACAACTTTAATTCAATTTGACTTTAACTATTAATGTTTATCATTGGATAATGTTCTACAAAATCGATTTAATATTTTTTTTCCATAAAAAATAAAATGTAATTTAATTTAAAGTTCCTAAAAATATAAGTGAAAAAAAGTAGGTTAGAATTGGTTTAAACTTTTAATCTGAGATTTTTTTTTTTTCTTTTGAAAAGATAATTGAAAAATAAAAAGAATCTCACCAGTGATGAAAAACTATAATTTCCCTCCACACCTCATTTGTGACTACTTAATTATAATGTAATTAAAGAACATAAAGCTTTGACACCATTAATACGAACACTTACAACTGAGAGAGAGGGTGTGAGTGCTAGAGCACATGTTCAAGATTGTGTGTGTGTGTGTGTGTGTGTGTGTATGTGTGTGTGTGTGTGTGTGTGTGTGTGTGTGTGTGTGTGTGTGTGTGTGTGTGTGTGTGTGTGGTGTAGTGTGTGTATGTGCATACATGCGTGTGTGTTTTATAACTGAGAATGACATCAGTCAAATGTGTGATCTGCAGCAAGCTGTGCAGTTCAGTTTTAGTGTTCAGGCGGGAAGTGGATTAGCAGCGTGCTGGAGGATGTTGCGACGACACCTCCCCTTCTGGAGCCTTCTTCCATCATCATTATGGCGACTCCATACAAAGGCAACGTATAGACACGTTCCAGGTGCCTGTCGCCTGGAATGCGTCTATACGTTACCCCGTCGCTTTTGGTGTGAACACACCATTACACACACACGCTACACAATCTATTCCTTGTCCTTCTCGCATATATATTTTTTTATTTTTTAATCTCTTTGTATACTTATTACAATAACTGATCCCATACTTCTGCTTTTTACTCAAACTTTCGGAGCAGGTTGTCATTTTCTCTTGCTTGAGTAAATACAGTCCTATCAGGTCCATGTGCACACTCGGGTCCACGTGTGTAAAAAAAACCTGCCAAACTTCTCCAGATATTTTCATTGGTTCTGATTTTTAAACGTCTTTATCCAACAAATGACTGCAGGACTCTCCGTTTCCATCGGTCCAGTGTATATGCTTGTTAAAGAATAACAAGTTGAAGGCATTCAGGCCCATAAAATGCTTGGATTCCTGGTGTGTGTAGCATGTACAAATGACACATGTTTGTAGACAATCTAATACAAATATGATAAAGACCTCATCCTCTAAACCAGTCCTACTCATAGAACTATGTTTAATCGTAGTTGCATATTACTACTTTCTCTACTTTCTCTAGCCATAGGGTTGGATTAGTAATAATATTTAATTAAGATCTAGGTCTGTACTACGGTTAGTCTCGTACTAAAATGTGATTATGTGTAATAAAGAACACTTTATCTCTGCTGATAGACTTAGTCTACCATTTGATCATATTGAATAATATTTAATCCATCTGACAATATTTAATAAGCAGGCTACCCCTAAATCTTGATCAAAGCAGGGCCCAGCACGGCTCCTCGGCAGGGGTGGCGGGGAAATAATTTGTAGCGAGCAGAGGTTCTTTTGTAATGAAGACGGAGGCTTTCTAAAATTCATTAATTTTAATGGAAAGAGGATGGCCTGCGGTGGGGGTGGGGGGGTAGGGAGGGGTCCCCCTGCAATAGAGACCACAGTAATTAGGCTAATAGCGGCCGGGGCGTGCTAGCTTTATATTAAAATGCTTGTCTGTTCTGTCGACATCCAGGGGGGGCGGGGGGGCATCTATTACCGCAGCAGGATAGATTGACTGATGCGTGTTGGGAAGGAACATTTGTGGGGGGGGGGGGGGCAGGAGAAGATTGACTGACACACAAATGGTGTAAAAATAGACGTTTCAAGAGGTTTTCAAGGAACCTCAGAGCTAGAGGCTCTGCTTTGGATTCCCCTGGGGATCTGGCGGTAGTTTTGGGGGTAGAGTGTGTGGGGGATGGGCTGGTTGGGGAGCTTCCTCTGTTCTTCTTTGAACTAGGTCTGCGCTCCAGGTTTTTTTGGAAACGGTGCCTTCATATCTGGATTGACAAAGGACATCAGGGGTAGAAAGGCAACCAAAACAGCGAGCGTATGAATTATGCATTACCTCCCCCCCCCCCCCCCCATCCTTCATATATTCCTCCTCTTCCTCTCTTTTGAAGACACCTTCACTTTTTTTCATTGTCCACTTGGGACTTTCTCTCTCTCGCTCCCTCTCTCTATCTACGTAAAACATAACAAATATTTGGTCTGACAGCTAGTAGATTGGAGGAGGGATTTAAACACACTCTCACACATGTACACATATAACACACATAACCCCCCTGCCACACACACTCTCTTCCACACCCCTGACATGCTGGGTTTGTGTCCAGATCACACGGATTGGCCTGGCGGTCCATAAAACCCGGGGTCTGGACTTCCAGGTCCTGGCTGGATCGGCAGGCTTCCTAATGGCGGCCTACAATGTTGGTAAGACACACACACACACACACACACACACACACACACACACACACACACACACACACACATGATTTTGTTTATTAGTGCATGATGTCATTGCTTTTAGTTATTAATTGCAGTTAAGCTGTTATTGTTTGCTGGTATATATAATATTTATCATTGTCAGCTATTTTTTACTAAAAGGCATCAAAATAAGGAGTAAAGAAAAAGTGCTGAGAGGTCAGCACCAGAGTATGGAGCTAGATACAGGACTTAATTCCTTAATTTTCAAGGATCATTTAAATTTTTTTGAAGACTAAGCCGTGTTTCTTTCGACCAATTTCAATAATTAAGTCCCATATCTCACACCATACAGGAGGTTAGGGTGGTAGCATGGTAGCAAGCTTGCGAAAGGTTAGCGAGCTAGCGAGCTGGCATGGTAGTGAGCTAGCCTGTTAGTGAGAGGTTAGCGAGTGAGCATGGTAGAAACCTAGAATTATGTTAGTAGCGAGCAGGATAGCAAGCTAGCGAGAGGTTAGCATGGTATCAGGCTAACGTGATGGCGAGCCAGAGAGGCCTGCGGGAGAGGCTGCTTGCGATGGGGAACACGTATGAAGCGCGTGTGGAATGGATTAGACGCTGCGCTGCGGGATAAGCTATGATTCGATACCCTCAGAAACCTAATGAGTCATACGCTGCACGTCAAAGCCCCTCTTATACACAGATATACCTTTATCTATATGTGTCCGAGGGACGGGAGGGGAGAGAGCGAGAGGGAGAGAGAGATGGATGTAGACGGAGAGAGGGGGAGGGAGCACCGGAGAGAGAGGTTCTATGTCAATATGCTCTATGTCAGCACGGTCCTCACGGGGTCCAAAGCTGTACCCCGATAGGACCGTGAGCGGGAAGGGCGGGGATTCCGGCTGTCACTCAACCGTCAGAGTGTAGTTATTAAGGAGTCCTGAGAGCTGTCACTCAGAGCCTGGGCGGCTGGCCTGTCAGTCACTGGGGCCGGCTAGGTAGCCAGCACACCTGGCCCTGTCACTCATCTGATATGTATGGGGGGGGGGGGGGGGGGAGCAGGACGGTAGAATACAACTGAGCTGATATTAGATACGATCGATGTAGGATACATATAAGATATTCTATATATTTTTTCCATTATGTGTAATGGTAAAACTTCCAGCCTTTTGGGCCTTTCTCACAATGGCACCTGGGCAAGGGCCGATGGCCCCAAGATCACCAAGCCATCAATTTCTCACCCATGTTTGAACCTGTTAACAAGCGTAACTTTTTGTATCGTTATTGCCTCATCATTTACTTCTGCACGCATCCATAACTCACCTGGAACCCCCGACCACACACCTACACAAGTCGTCTTCCCCTTCAGTCATCCTTTACTGCCCGGCTAGTCAACGCAGGCGCTCATAAGAGGGGGTGGTTCCGTCCGATCCTGCCCGGTGACACAGGGCGTCATGGCCTCACAGTGCATGTTACAGTTTGGGAGGTATTGGCAGCGGGAGGCTCCTCAGACTAGCGGTACAGGGGATTGATGGTATCCAATAAGAGCAGACAGCCATAGAAACCCAGATCGCTTACTGTCTATTCATCATAACGGAAATCCATCCACACTCTGGAGGACAGCTTCATAATTTATACAGTACAATATTAATGTTCAACAGATGTACAGTGCACATCATGGTTGGTAAATAATCAATGTCTCCGCAGTGTTTTCTGTGTTTGTCAAGGTCCACAGGGGAAACTTTATCCTGCTGTGTCGGCTCCCTGTGTGTCTCTGCATCATGTGACCACACACACACACACACACACACACACACACACACACACACACACACACACACACACACACACACACACACACACACACTTCATGCACCATCTAGAAGTATAAAACAGGAATGCTTGCGAGTCTGAATTGGAAAAAGATGACCTTGAATGAGCAATGTGGGGTGTTGTAATTTGAGTTTAGATATGTTTTCTCTAATTTCTCTGGAATTTGGTGTCACCTGAAGGGTGAAATATTCCAGGATAAACACACACACAAACACACACCGATTATACCTATGTCTCCACAGCTCCACTAACCTGGATTACAATTGACTCATCCCATATCTTTGCCAAATCAAACAGAAAGACAAGTTTTCCCCTTTGCATGTGTCTGACCCTACTGTGCTGGTCCTCAGGTGCGGTAGGTGGCGTGTGTGCGCTGGCTAACGTGCTTGGACGCCAGGTGTGTGAGTTGGAGCGCCTGTGCGTGGAGGGGAGGTGGGAGGAGGCCAGGGAGCTGCAGTGGCGTCTCATCGAGCCCAACGCTGCGGTGAGTAGTGCTGATCACCATGATCCTATCACGTGTCTTATTCTGTATGTCGAGCTCCCATGTATACATCCCCGGCATACAGGCTCCATAGGCATGAGCGAGGAAACCGTCCCCTCTACTACTGAAACCAAAGCTACGTGCCCTTGACAGGCTCAATGTATAGCGTCCCCACAGGTCCCCCCCATCACACATATAACCCACATACAGGGATTGACACACAGTAACCAACATATGGATGCTGTTTTTTTGTGGTTCAATGTGGTTTATTTTCCCTCAATAGAAGTCAGAGAATGTAGCTTGCCGTTGAATGGGCCATGTAATCAGTTGACTCTATGCTGCATTCAGTGCATCTTTACAGCTTTTATATCAGTAAGGCCAAAGTACTGGAGAATCTGCCTTGTGATTCGAATGTCCCGGTGAACGTCTGCATATTTCCCTTCGTTTTAGAAAAACGGTGAACGCTCACCTACCTTTTTACAGAATTCACAATGAACACAAGTGATTCATTTCCACACTACACGGTCTCATCTGAGGAGAACACCGTGTACACTGTGGGACTAAAGGGCTGGGTTGATTCTACCAGCACATTGTCTATTCCCTCAACGAGAGCCCAACCGGCACCACAACGCTCTGACGAGCTTGAAAGCACAGAGGTCGCTCGACTGCCGCCGTCAATAAGAGAAATGTCACTGAGCGCGGTGACATTTCAGCGATGCCCCGCAGACACAAACCACTGCCCTTACAGAACAGACCAGCTGACCTGTTACTAGTTACTCGCACTGCTCACACAGACCTGTTACTGTAACTAGCACTGCTCACACAGACCTGTTACTGTAACTAGCACTGCTCACACAGACCTGTTACTGTAACTAGCACTGCTCACACAGACCTGTTACTGTAACTAGC
>NC_140273.1:11303288-11313288 GCF_964030765.1 Micromesistius poutassou
TCTTGAGTTTCTAATTGTGCGAATCGGCCTTTAGCATCAGTGCACGTGCATGTTTAAAGTCACCCACCCTGTACAGGTACCGTGTACAGGTATTCAAAACAAGCTTATAGAAATAAAACAGTCATAAAGCCTCAAGAGAAACATTAAACACTTAAACACACACAAATGACAAAGAACACTTCTACAGATATATAATGCATTTCCCCACACTGCCACTATTTCCATACGCAGAAGCTAGTTTCCATCATACTTATATATACTACATTGGACGCATATCCCCCCCAATCTCTACCATGTAACATGTATGTAGCGTGCAGCAACTGTGTATATTTTGGATTTCACTCATTTTTGTCATATCTAACATTTAAATACTCACTCTTGCATTATGACAATGCATTTTAGGACATTTTGGACTCTATTTGTGATTAAAGGTTGTGTGTATTAGTAATTATCCACTGGATAAAACTGGGGCATCCCCCCAACATGCATAACAGTGAACAGAGCATGGCTACGAGCAGATATTATGGGGGGCTAGGGTGTCTGATTTAGCCCGGTCAAAAGATACCGGGTTTGACCGGCCCGTGTCCACAGCGTACCTGAAAGCCTCCTTGAGCAAGAGGCCCCCTAGCCCCCTACCTGCTACTTAATGACATGTATCTGAATCCACTGTAAGTCCACTTAGTAGTCAACAGTACAGCACAGTGAGTAAAGCATAGCGACATGCAGCACAGTAAATTCCAGTCGTATTTTACACACACAGACAAGACATTCCTATTAGGCACCTTATTCACATAGTCAGTGTTAGTCTAGCTTTGTCTTTTTCTCTTTTTACATTTCTGTTAATAAATACAGAAAACACAACATCCAAGTGACATCAATAAGCAAGTGAGATTGTGGGCTCACTAGGCTCTGTTAAAGTGTCTGAAAGCTGGTTCGCCGGTAAACCAAACCATCTTAACAGGCTTAACACAAGGTAAACCATTTGACTTGAAAGTGAGATTTGTTTTGTTTTTCTCTTTCTGGTAAGATGGCTACACTTCCTGACAAAAGGCTTTACAATAAGTACTGTGGGTGTTCTCAAGTTATCCTTAAAAGGTTTAAAGGATTGATTACATTTTTGATCTTTTCTTTTTGCTTAGGTCTCCTCTTGCTCCTTCTAATTGGGTCTGGAACAAAGCTTCCTGTAGATGTGTTCTGACAAACTGAGCTTTACATCACAGCCTGATCTAAATCCGCCTACTTGTATTTGACATAACAAGCTACGCTATTAAATGTCTAAGCACATGTTGAAACAATCCAACACGTGCACCAAAATGCATCTGAAATGCATGATGCAAACCTGACCTCGGCAGAAAACAAAACCAATACAAAAACCTACGTCATGTTAACTTTCTACATATCAGTATGTATGACGTGCAGTAACTATTTATTGAGGCAACTGGTTTAGATATTTAGGTAGGCTATATACCACCTTTTTTAAAAGCATAGGCAAATTATTGTGTTTAAATTGAAGTAACTTGTGACGAGGCATTACATTTTCAGCACTAATTGGTTCAAATGTTCAATAATATGAAAAAAAAATATATATTATTTGTTGCTTATAAGCAGTACTCAAACATTGAGTTCAGTTCGACCACCTAGTTTGTTGGTACCAGCTACACTTAGCTTAGCTTGTCAGAACACGTGGAGAGGTACGGTTCAGGGTTTAGACCAAGACCAGAGCTAGCAGACCCTGGAAGGGAACATGGACGCCGACTGTACTCTGAGAGGAAGACCAGCCTGAGACACCCACTCCAGCAAGGTCCCACTGACAAAGAGTGGTTTCATTCACTTTGTGATACAAGAAGTGTTTTCAGGCAGAGTGAGGCTTTCTTTTGGCCTGAGTGCACATGTATGAGACATTACACATCGCAAGTCAAACCGTTAACTGCCACTGACTTTAAAACATTTTTAAAACACTTTAAAATACTTGAAAACACGGCACTGACGTCAGCAGTATACTCCTAGCAAAACAACTGTTGATTTTGCTCATAATATTTAGTCTTATTTTAAGCCAACAGAGTTTAGGAACTATAATCAAGACTTTTAAAGTCTCACATGTCAAAGTTGGCAAACATTTCAATCTAGAGATGCTTTTTTCTTTGTTTAAACTGTGAATCTGAAGATGCCGTTTTGACTTAAAACTAACTAAATTCTAAAGTCTTTAGGCGGAAAATTGCACATCTTTCATGAATTGCATCGAAAAAATAGAAAATTTGTTTATTTCCGTTATAGCGTTGGTAGCAAAGGCCTGCTAAGCACTAGTCCAGCGTTTGCCCTCCTTGGGGTCGGGACACCCCTTTAGGTCCCTTGATATGCAGATGGGGTCACAGGGTAATGGAGAATAGAATTGTAAGTTATAGATATTTGATGGTGCAACACAATTTAGAGGTTTGAATGTGCATATAAACACTTCCTAAGGATACTAGCCAAGCAAGCAACTGCTACCACTGCTTAATATCAAGTGTGCAGTCCATACAAGAACTGGGGCTTTGATAATATGTCCAGCTGTTCCTAGGGTTAAAACATGTGGGGAAGCAGAAAATTTGAAGAAGTTGAAGTATTTCGCCCTAAAAATGGGGAGCAAAAGTTAGAGCCGAAAGGTCGGGAACCACTGCACTAATCCCTAGCCCCACCTCCACCTGCCATGGCCCTGCCCCCTAGCCCCACAGCCCCTCCCCCCAGCTCCCGACGAGCCAATGACAAATCTGGGTCAGCTGCAGCTCATGGCACAGTGTGTGAATGGCACAGAGAAGGACAAATCAAACTGATCCCAGCTTGTGTCACTGTGGCACTGAGTGTGGAGAAATATAAATACTGCATGATATAAGAGGCAAATACAACCAGTCTAACATGAACCAAAGCACCGTGTCTCGAAGTCTGTTTATCGTGCTTGTTGAGGCATGACCCATGGAGGTCGGTTTTCAGAGTACCTCAAGCAAGATATGGATTGCTGGCTGCATGAGTCATGCACCGGCGTTGAACATAGCATCAGCCTACGGCAATACTGTCCGGGTCAAACTTCAGATCAAGGAACCCAGTGAAATTGAACCTCAGACCAGAGCTAGCACCCAGGTGTCATCAGCAGCAGCAAGAGGGGAGGTGAGTTTGGCTGCAGGGGATCCAGAATGTCTGGTCCCTAGTGGACTCTTCACAGTAACAAACAAGACACAGCTCTTAAGAACAAGAAGATAACCGAAGACAAAGGGGATGGATGGAATCTAACCCAGGGGCATGCTTGGTAGTGGATAGTTATTTGGCCAGGGCTCGGGCCTTGGCAGCGACACCCTGCGCCCGCTGTAGCGCCCCCTGGCTGGTCTCCCGCCGCACCAGCTGGTTGGACTCAAACAGGCCCTCCTGACATCCGCCACCGGCACCGCGACCGCCATCAACGAACGTCAGCACACCTGCGGCGAGGAACACAGGTTCACTTTTAGGGACAAACAATACGTTTTTTTCCCTGCTGTCTATTAGAAGTGGCAGCCAAACAGGCTTTGGATTGAGGATAAATCAATGGTTTCTTGCACAGGAAGAGCTTTGGAGATTTTTCCACTATGCCCAGGGAATGTGTGGAGGGAGGTTTTGATTGGTCAGATCCTCATCATCGTCTAATTTCCACACTTCTGTTTCCCTCCGGCTCCATCACTGCTATTGCTCATGTCTACCAGATCATGGTGGACAATTGATTGGAAGTACCATGCAGATTGGTTTGGTTATTCTACAGTTATACAGCCTTTGGTGCTGTTACTTCTGTTTTTGTTTCAACACTATTGAGGGAAGGCAAAGCTCAGTCGTCCTGCATTGATTAGTTTGAACTGGAAGAAAAAAATCTTCAGCAAATTTTGAAACAATAAATAACAAATAATAAATAAAGAATAATGATCAAATAAATAACATCCTTGAGAAGTGGCAGTGAGGTAAATGGTGCTTCAATGTCGCATAACGCACATGTTTTAAAGAGAAATGTCTTGGCCAGATGAATGGAGAGGGTAGCATCCGCAGAACGGAACATCTCTGACAGAAGAGGACGAGGACTTCTCTATGACGTTAATGTGTTTTTGAGTAGTTGGAGTACAGGACCCAAACAATTTGTGCTCTTCAGAGAGCACAATGCTGAGTGCCTTGGCCTTTCATCACGGCGACGACAACTCGTCGATGATGAAATAAACATCCTAGTTCTAGAATCAGTAAAGCGACATGTGTTTTTGGCATTGAAGTCATATTCAATATAAGTGTTCCCTGCAACAGAAATGTTCTTACTCCTTGGTTTGAGTGGTGGCTGGGTGGCCGGTCGGTGGTGTCACCGTGTTTGCCCTAGCACAGGGAAAGTAAAAGTGTACTAAAACGTCAGTGGTTTTTAATGCTTGTGTTTTATATGATATGGTTAGAACGGGGGATATAATTTGCTATAAAGATGTGTTATTTACGGAGGGAAAAAAACATAATGAGCGGAAGGGTGAAAAAATAGTTATACTAATATGTCTGTATTTTTCAAAATTAAATGTTATAATTTCTGTTGAGACTGTTGTCAGACGCAAGCTGTACCTCTCCCTCCTCCTCCCTCACCACCCCACATCTACTAAACAGAGATTGTGTTGATTACCTCGGGAGAATCTCATCTAACAAGGGAGCTCACCACCTTCCAACACAGAGAGATAATTACTGCTTTTTCCCTTTTTAAATATAATCATTAGAAGTGAAGTAAAAGCAATGTCCTCCACTTCTTTGCCCTGAAAGGCCAATAGCCAGGACCCCCCACCCCATCACACACACCACCGCCTGATTTATCTAATTAGCACATCTTTATCGCAGGCGGAGGACCACTGAGGCACTTGGTCTGCAGCAGAGAGACATCGAAGCTCAAGCTGTGGAAGCGGGTTTCATTAAATGCAGAAAACGAAACCAAGGAACATTTTAAACGCTATCAGATTTCATTTTTCAATATGTGCAATTGAAGATTTTTTTTATAATGGCACAGCTAGTATATTAAGACAAGAAATCTATAGCAATTACATGATGGCATAATTGAAAGAAGAAATGCTTAATATGAAGGCTAATATATATATATATATATATAAAAAAAAGCAATAAAGCGAATCAATAACAGAATGTTTCTATATATTACTTCACAGCCCAGCCTAATGACAAGGTGCTATTACCTAAACCAATATCGATGGTTCAAAGTAGTACATTTTGAATGATTTGTACAGATATGTGGAAAGCATGCAGTGTTTAATGTAAACGTAAAGATTCAGTGTTGAGGATTCACCGTATCCGTCGATGCAGCCGTTCTTAAACTCTCCTTCAAACTTCATCCCGTCGAAGCGACAGAAGACACCACTACCTTGAAACTTCCCCTGGACAAACTCCCCCTCGTACCTGTATTGACCAAAGCACACACCCAGACATAGGTTTACTATTTTACACTGATGAGGAGCAGAGTACGAATAGTAGTATTATAATTGTTTCCGTTAGATAGCAGCTTCAGGAAAATAGAAATGGAAAGGAAAAGCACAGAAGTGATAAAAATATATATATTACAATTAAACAATGTAACAACAAATTAAATACAATAATATGCATATCAACAAACAGATTAGCATTCATCTATGTGTGTATCTTTGTATTTCTAAGTATACAACAATTATAAAATCAAACACCAAAGTACAACAATAAATATTATTTTAGATTTTGTAAGACCAAAATAAATGTATGAAATAAATTTGTATGATAAAAAAGGAATGTGATTTTATATCCTCCTAAATACCAAACAAAAACGTAGCTTCAGAAATCTAATCTAGCCATCTTATTTAATGCCCCACTTACAAACAAAATTCAACCTACTCAAACAAGTGTCTGTATAATGTTTAGAATGTCTTGTTCTAGCCTTTAACTTCTTGTCTTACACGTGTCCATGTTTTAAAATGCACAATACCTTATTTTTTCACCCTTTTATGTTTTTATTGTGAGTATGATTGAAGTAAACCACTTTGTAAACCACTTTTCTCACTTGTATCTTTAAAACACTTTGTATTTGTCTTGAAAAGTGCTATCTTAATAAAGTTGAATTTTTGGGGTAAATGCAGAATATCATTGTACAAATATTATTGGGTTAACCCTAAAATATTTATGTGACAAAATGTGAAAGCACATCTTGAACAATATATTTTTGGTCTGAAAGCGCTTCAAAGCCTGTCATTCACTCTACACATCAAACAGCTAAGTACTAATTGGTTTAGTGCAGCCAGGGAAACTTGAAAATAGAAAATCCATTTCCTGCAGAAAATTGTCATTGTGTCATTGTCAACATATGTTAATAAATCAACATAGTTTATGCCGAACAGTATGAACATAAAGAAAAACCATTTGAATGATGTCAAACAGTTGAATATAAGTGTTAGGGTCAAACAAATAGCTAAACTAAAGTGATAAAGTTTTAACTTAGGCCTAGTAGTATAAGTATTGATTAGTTGTAGACTGTAGTATAAGCATGATAAGTAGTATAAGTAGTATTAAGCCCCTTTCACATATGCAGTCTTTCCCTGCAATGTTCCAGAACATTTCCTGCATGTGGTCATGTGTGAATGGGGGCAGGGGTCAAAAGTCCCTGGAAATCTGCATCGCCATTTGCCTGCACAAAATATTTCCAGATCAGTGCCAGTGTGGCTGTGTTGTAATGAAGTAACATTGCTGGGATAGGCATGTAATGGGTTTTGTTGGTTTTGAATCTCTTACTGTTTACCGTAAGGCAAAAATCATGGCAATCAACAACAATATCAATGCAGCTTATTTTGTTTGCAAACAAGCTCCTTTTTCAAGCATGGCTGGAAACTGGAGCGGTTCTGAAATAGGGCTGAACGATTTATCGTTTTCTGATCGAAATTGCGATTTCAGACAACGCGATCTTGTGATCGCCAAAGCCGCGGTTTCTTCCGTGTTCCTGACTGACCCGAGATCTGTTGTCAACTATTTATACCGGCAATTGGCCCGCCGGCATATCGCATTTCAGCGTTAACGCGTTGACGCGCGTCTTGGCGCGGTAACCCTGGCCCCCCCCCCCGAAGTAAAATAATGGTGTAAAAGAGGAGACTGTTGTGTCATGAAAGGGGAGAGTCTCCATTGGGACCAATGGTAAATTAATTACATGGGAGTCATCAATTCCAACTGCTAAATTATTTTAACTCAAGTGAAACACGAACCAGCCAAACCGGTTTAAGCTTGCAATTGTGTTTCTAGTTGAAATATCGATGTGTTTAGGCTCCACGGTCTCCGAAATGTTTATCTTTTGTTAGAGCTAGATGGGCTAGAACAGGGGTGCCGTTGCACACTCTAAAGGGCTGATTATGTTCCCACGTTCACGCAACGCAAGGGGGTTACGGACCCTTGAGGGTCCTCCTTAAGGACCCTCCTTGCGTCCACCGCAAGGGCCTGACGTGTGTCTCTGAAAAATTGTAATCTTCCGTCGAGGCGACGCAGCCGCAAGGGCTGTGATTGGTCTGCTCACCTGACGCAGAACCATAAAGGTTCACGACTGCGTCGAAGCGTCTGCGTGGTCATTGCGTTGCATGAATGTGGGACTATAAACAACCCTTAACAAGGCTCAACGTGAGTCAATGAGAAGAACCTCAAATTGTATTAACCAAAATGGTATCAAATATAACAAAAGTCTGTTTCGATTTGGAATAAAGATCAAAATGTGATAATTTGTTCAATGTTTGAACAGAGTTTGAACACTGTTGGAAGTAGGCCTGGGCGATATGGCTGAAGGACATATCACGATATAACTTGATCATAATGATCAATATTGTTAACTATTGATCATTTTAATGACCTAAAAAGACTAGGAATTACCATGCTGGATTTAAACACTTCTGTTTAATACTTAATATGACCTTTCACCGTTGATAAATACTCAAATATTGTAAATAAATAAGGAACCGGGTTTGTGTAACAAACCCAACTTCTAGATTCAGTGGTCCAGTCTCTTATCGATTTATATTGAACATGTTTTATATTGATATGGATCAAAAGTCTATCACAATACGATAATTTATTGTTTTATTGCCCAGGTCTAGTTGGAAGAGATAGTTGCCAAACCTTGGAAATATATGACTAATAACAAAGCCTAGGAAAACCAGTAGTTGAGGGATGGCTAGCACACCCCTTGATAAGACATAATACATAATAAATATAGCTTCAGATTCTGCGAGAAAAACACTTGTCTTTATAGTGATTAACCTTCCACTCTCTTGTCATATTTCTGTATGAGTTCTGAGTTCAGTGGGGAACAAACTCTTGCTAATTGCATGGCTTGAAATATATATTAATGCAAAAGTATATCATATCAAATTAAAATGCGTGGTTTCACTAAAGTGGGTTCTCTTTTGTCAATTCTACAGTGCTTTCTTCAGCTGTACTTCTTTTCTGTCTTTGTCTGCTGCAATAGCTTTCTTTCTGTCACATTTCCCCACCTGGATTGGTACAATAAGTACATGAAAGGAGGCATTAAAGAACATATATTCAATGTATATTCTGAACATTTATAGAGCAACGGAGCTGAACAGAGGGAAGCTTTCACTGAGCCCTCATCCTTATTTCATGAAACTAAATGGCCTTTCTTTATAAACGGGGTCAACAGGGAGCTGTGACCGTTTTCCCTGAGGAGGAAAAACAAAAGGAAAGGTCATAGGGTGTGCGACATTGACCTGGAGTTGTCAGGGAACACCAGCACCCCACATCCGTTGAAGAGGCCATTCTCGAACTGTCCCGTGTAGCACGTCCCATCACTGAAGTTCAGCTGGCCCAGGCCATGCCGGAGGCCTGAGAACCAACACAGGTCAGGTTAGTCATGTTTAAAACCAACACTCTCCGTTATTGTTTAATACAGTGGTTCTCAAATGGGGGTATGTGTACCCCTAAGGGTACTTTGGAGAACTGCAGGGGCTACTCAGAAAATAAATAAAAATAAATAATAAATAATAACCAAACTCATATATATTATTTTCATCCTGAGCAAGTTTCAATTCTGAAAGCTAGACAATAGAAAATAGAGAAAATGGTGGAAAAATTGTGAAGTGAAGTGGGTACTGCTAAATATTTCATGAAAAGATCGTGGTCTGCAACATTAACCCAGTAGTCTGTTGCCGGGAAATATGTGAAGAGAAATTGGACCATTTACAAAGTTTTTCTAGTTAATGTTGCAGACTTTTCAAAATGTTCACAACATGCGTATTAAGCAGTACTTCCTTATATTATTAAATACAGAGTGTGACCCTTTTAAGGTATGATTACGTTTTAAGATAACATTTCATCCCCATTTCCCCACTAGCTGAAAGCTTTAGTCACACAAGAAATCCAGACAATCACGTGATGGGTGTGGAATAGAAGTATGAGTGTGGTGTGTGTGTGTGTGTGTGTGTGTGTGTGTGTGTGTGTGTGTGTGTGTGTGTGTGTGTGTGTGTGTGTGTGTGTGTGTGTGTGTGTGTGTGTGTGTATGTGTGTGTGTGTCAACACACGAACACACAGAAAAAGTGACTGTCGCTGAGGTCTGGGGCTTTTATCCACCAACCATTTGGTTCACGTCCTGCTTGACTGCAGGAACTCTTTCTCTCTCTTTCTCTTCTGTGTTTCTACTAGCCAGGAACTTTGTCTCTCTGCAGTCAGTACTAGTGTTTACCCACATATTCATTTGGTTATTCAGACAGACTGACTGAGTGGCAAATGTCAGGGGATGGAGATTTCAGCAGGTTTACGGAGCTAATGTTGTATAAAGAGCTTATATACTTTAACCTAATGGAAGCAAGCAGTCCGTTAGTGGACAACCTTATCTTATACCACAACGGCTTGACATTAACGTCAGAAGCCTTTTGAAAAAAATGTAATGT
Source organism: Micromesistius poutassou (assembly GCF_964030765.1). NCBI lineage: Eukaryota > Metazoa > Chordata > Actinopteri > Gadiformes > Gadidae > Micromesistius > Micromesistius poutassou. Next base: position 11,313,212 of record NC_140273.1, read on the forward strand.
CCGTCACCACATGAATAAAAATAAATCAATGGTTATCCACAAATCCATGAATTCAATGGGGGTGGTGTGTAGGAATA
>NC_140273.1:11318288-11348288 GCF_964030765.1 Micromesistius poutassou
TTATTTCATTGCTGTTTATTTATTGTAAGTAGGGCGTGTCACGTGTACAGATTGAGCTGCGGCTCCGCCAATCACGGCTCTCCGGTGGTCTCGGCGTGTGCGCGCTACGGTCTTATTTTTTTGGTGGGGGGAGGGCGCATTGCCTTCCCCCCTCCCCACCAACATTCCCCATCAAAAAAATAAGACCGAAGCGCGCACACGCGCAGGAGAGCGCCTTCCTCCAAACTGGAGCCGGAGAGCTTTGGCAGTGCGCGCTCCCGTGGTGCCCTCGAAAATCAGAGTGCGGGAGCGCGCATTGCTGCATTGGGGAAATGTCAGAGAGAATAATTTGGTATTTTAGGGGGAAGGTGGGGGATGTCGGCGGAAAACGCCTCTGTGCTACATCAGCGCTATGGAACAATGTAGGCTACTTAGTGTCGAGGCGAACCGTTTGCATTCCAACCCGCAACTCTACTGTGGAGATGTGTACACAGCTCATTATTTTTGATAAGCCAGTTTTCATCTTCTTGAGGTTCTTCATCGCCTTTCGCATAGACTGTGTGTGTGTGTGTGTGTGTGTGTGTGTGTGTGTGTGTGTGTGTGTGTGTGTGTGTGTGTGTGTGTGTGTGTGTTTGGTAGTGCAGTTGATACGCGATACGTTTGTTCAAAAAGTGTATTCGTGTTGTGAACCAGAACATATCGAGGAAATTATGAAACGCGAGGGCTGCTTCGTAACCTTCCGGAGCCTCTCGGATGATAATAACATCCGCGTGGAGCTGTTCGGCTTTTTCTTCTCCATACGTCTCTTAACCCCTCTTCCCGTCCCAACGTTTCATTAGCCCGCTCTAATCCGGCAGGGACGGTGTATTCTATGTTATTGCGAGATTATCACCCACTCTTCGCCTCTGATCCCTTAACCTCTCCTGTTTCCTCGGTTCAACCCCGCTCCTAATCTGGCTTTTATCGAAAACTCCCCCGGACGGACACATAGAGAGATAGATAGAGATAGAGAGGGAGAGAGATAGGGAGAGATAGATAGATATAGAGAGAGATATTGGAATGGAGAGAGAGAGAGAGAGAGAGAGAGAGATAGAGAGAGAGAGAGAGAGAGAGAGAGAGAGAGAGAGAGAGAGAGAGAGAGAGAGAGAGAGAGAGAGAGAGAGATGCGGCTTGAGATGTTTCGGGATAAATTTATATAGGTCCAGATGTTGTGTTTGACCTGTCACCCACTTAACCATCCAACCACTCCTAATGTTCGCGAAAACATTCCCTGAAAACATGAATATCTCCAGTTAAAATACAAATCCTATCATAATCCATTATATCTGATCCCTGTTGGACTACACACGTTCGCTGTGGTGGTGTATAAAAAAGTATAGCCTCCGGGCATATTTTAATGATCGTTGTAAATTGGCCGAGGTGCTGACTGAAAATTGGAAATTTAGGTGTAGCGAATTGGCCATATTTCAGCCAAAACCTGTGTGTGTGTGTGTGTGTGTGTGTGTGTGTGTGTGTGTGTGTGTGTGTGTGTGTGTGTGTGTGTGCGTGTGCGTGTGCTCGTACTTGAGGGTGTGTATGTGTATTTAGGTTACGCTCTATTTAAACATATTTTCACAACGCCGGGCTTTAGATAAGGAAAGCTGCTGGTTTTCCTTTAGAAAAGAAGCCCGCTCGCATGTGAATGGCGATTGTTTCTTCTAAAAGTCCTAATTTAGACTAAACGAAATCAAAATACCTTAAGTTAGGGATTGTTTTGTCAGTTAGGCCAATAACGTATTGGCCACCGGCCTCTCCTGAAACTCGTTTTTATTTAAGCAGATAATTAACATACTCACACTAGTTTATTTTTATAGTATCAACCACTGAATTGAATTGCAGTAATTCAAATCATTTGATAAATTTAATAAGTGCTGTTTAAATATATGTCTTAATTTAATTATTTACATTTACATAATAATAATAACATAATAACAACAAAACAACAATTTCTCAAAGCCCAAAATTAATCTTGGGAGAAACAGGAAAAGTATTTGCTGTGGATGTCGATAAAAATATTGCATCTGCGCTTGCACATGTGTGTTTGTGTTTGTTTGCATGTTTGCGTTCAAAATGTGTGTGTGTGTGTGTGTGTGTGTGTGTGTGTGTGTGTGTGTGTGTATGTGTTTTTCTTCAAAGTAAAAGCCCTCGGGTTGGGCTGCATCATAAGTGCAGGAGGAATTGGTTGTGTGTGACAGCAGAAAGGTTAAAGGTTTTCTATGCTATCAATGATTATAACCCTTCCCAAAGTCTATGAAGTCATACAGTAGGTACCTCTGTATGAATGAACCTGAGAGAGAGAGAGAGAGAGAGAGAGAGAGAGAGAGAGAGAGAGCGAGAGAGGAGGAAAGATAATATTTTATGCTGATTATTGATCGATAGCTGGATGAGTCCACTCATCAAGTCCACTTTATCATCTGTGCTCGCTGCTCTACTGCTCAGTTATCTACTATTTATGCTGTATCTCTACTGTATCTCTGCTATGCCTCTACTGTTTCACACACACACACACACAATTTCAGTTCTCTACTGTATCCCTAACTGTTCTTTATACTGTTCACTTCTGTTCTGTTCTCTGCTGGATCTTAGTTCCTAGTTCTGCTATCTGCAGTATCTCTGCAGTATATCTGCTCTTCTCTATTGTATCTCTACTCTTCTATACTGACGGTCAGACAGGGGTTAGTTCAGTAATGGGTGAATAGAGAGTGCCACACCATGCTGAAACTGGTCCTCTTCATTCTCCTCACCACTCTTTCATAAAGAGCCAAATACTGCAAAGATATGTGGAAAATGTGGAAAGATACACACACGGGCACACACATGATCACACATACACACACACACACACACACACACACATGCACATGCATGTGTGTGTGTGTGTGTGTGCTCTCTCTCTAGCACCCTTTTTTGCCCTCTCTCTCTCTCTGACTCCCTTTATCTCTTCATTATTCTGTCGGTCTTTTTGAATTTGTCCCTTTGCTAGTGACCAAAGTCCCTCCTATCCTTAAAAGCAATCTTTGTTCAGGGTGTCCCTAATTTTCTTACGCAAGTCTTTCTTCTGGGACTGTGTGTGTGTGCGTGTGTGTGTGTGTGTTTGTATGTGTGTGTGTGTGTGTGTGTGTGTGTGTGTGTGTGTGCATATGTGCATGCCCACCTTTGTGTGCAACCCAACGTGTGTCATAGTTCTCCGTCCTCAGACTTTTAACCCTCATTTTTGGTTTGTTAACCTTCCACACCTTTCACACACACACACACACACACACACACACACACACACACACACACACACACACACACACAGAAATGCACACTGTCCCAGGAAGCAACACTTGTGTAAGTAAATTAGGGGCACCCTTAACATAGATTGCTATTTAGGATAGGAGAGACTTTGGTCACTAGCAATAGTAGAGGACGTACACACGAGTGCACACGACACGTGCACATACGGGACATGTAGGAGGCAAGACATGGGGAGGCCCAGGAATGTTTGCTCTATTGCACTTCTCCATCCTCAGGAAATTCCTCCCAGTTATTCAGTGGTGGCTGCTTTGTGCAAAAGGTCCAGTTTGACCTTCCATATTTGAAGAAAATACTGTCATTGTGTGTAATCGTTCGCTTAGCACAGCACCCACCTTCATGTTTCCTCTGATATTCCTGAACGTATTCTGCATTTGTGTGTGTGTGTGTGTGTGTGTGTGCATGTGTATGTGTGGGTGTGTGTGCATGTGTGTTTCTGTGCAATTAAATTCTAACATAATGTACTTAAAAGTGTGCCTAATCGACGTGATTCCTTGATTTATTTAACCTAAAGCAATTGGTATCTATTACCAGGTGGCGCTAAGATACTTACAACTTGTTATATTTGATATATATATGATAAGAAACCTTAACGATGAAAGAGGCAATATTAACATGACGATATATCAGTGAGCAGGTTAGAGGGCGTACTTGGATTTCATTTTCATGAATATGATGTAAAATATGAATATTTATTCTGTCACATGTTGATTGTTGCAGAATAAAGCTAAGACCACAAATGAAAAAGTTAATACATACACACCTCCAGATCTCTCTGCACCAGAAGGCACTCCCATGCCTACCTGACCCGGTTCTATTCAAAGTTTTAAAAGGCAAAACCAAATGATCACACTCCCAATGCCCATGCAAAAGTTATTTGCATTGAAACAATTGAGAATTTCCCACTGGCCTTGGAAGTTTGTGAGTGTGTGTGTTGTGTGTGTGTGTGCGCATGCATGCATGCGTGCACATGTTTGTGTATGTTTGCGAGTATGTATGTGTGTGTGCCTGCGTGGGTGTGCGTTAGTGACTGCACCTCGCTGCCTGATAGAAAACAACAATGATCATCATCACATCATCATCTATATCTCCCCCAACCATCATATTCATGGTGGGGGTGGGGTGTGTGTGTGTGTTGACAGGGTTGGAGGGTGGATGTCACCCTGGTCATGTTTGTTCACAGACTCCATGACTCCCAGACATGCTGGTGGGCTCGGTTCTCCCGCTTCTTTAGTTTCCAAATGCTTGCTGGGAAATGAAGTCACTTGAAGGGGCTGTGGGGGGGATGGTGCCGGGGAGGAGAGAGAGAGCATGAAAAGGAGGCCGGGAAAGTGTGTGTTAGTGTTTTGAAAGCCCGGGAAGTCAAGACCAACGCCGATCATCAAAACGCACGGTGTGGAGTCAATGGACACTCATTTGCAATTCAAAACGAGGGCTGGAGCTCCTTTGTGGCAAGGCCTTGAGCAAGGGCTGTTTACAGAGAAACAAAGCAAATCGCTGCTTTAAACCATTCAGTGTCACCTCCACACTTTATAATCTGTCGTCTGCTTCGCTCTCAATACCAGCATTTGAAACAAAAGAAACGCCAGTTTGGAGGTTTCTCGACTCGCTTTGTCTCTATTTGCAGCAGTATCCATGTGGCCGCGGCAGTACTAGAAACTAACGACGGGACGTTAACGGGAGCTGTCAAATTGTGGGCCGGCTCTGGAGAGTTGGGAATGGGAGAATGAGGCCACATTTGCCAAATCCTTACTGCAATTTTCAGCATTGTCGAACGCAAGAGGCTAAAAGGTACATGCTGTTTACACTACATTAACTAAATACATAGGACATTACTTTTACTACGCTACACAATATTACTCACTGGCGCACACACGCGCACATACTCCTGAATAAGTAAACATGACAGGCTTAGCTCCGTGTCTTCGAGAGCTAGTTGTGTAGGACCAGGGGGATCCCCTGTGTGTGTGTGTGTGTGTGTGTGTGTGTGTGTGTGTGTGTGTGTGTGTGTGTGTGTGTGTGTGTGTGTGTGTGTGTGTGTGTGTGTGTGTGTGTGTGTGTGTGTGTGTGTGTGTGTGCGTGCGTGCGTGCGTGCGTGCGTGCGTGCGTGCGTGCGTGCGTGCGTGCGTGCGTGTGCACATCTGTGTGTGCATTTGTATGTGCTTCGATAAATTGCATTGCACAAAGCCTCCATGGACACACACACACACACACACACACACACACACACACACACACACACACACACACACACATGCATGCACATGTGCACATATGTGTCACCACTGGTTAGCTGTCAAACACGCCACGCTGCACATTCCAGCGGAAGGGAAGAAGGGAATGTCAATACAAGCATCAGAACTATTTAATTCCTGCTTCACATCCCTCTCCTTTCACACCTCAAGGCCACCGGAACCACACGGTGGCTTGTTGAAGATGTGGTAACAGGCAGGTCTGTTCCTTTGCAGTCGGTTCACTATTATTTTGTGGGGACAGGCAGTCACTAGCAGTATGTTCACTATTACTACTAAAATAAGTCATACTGAAGCACTGCTACCGGTACTTTAGTCATAGAGCAGACTCTTTTATGCAAAGAGACTTCCAGTATCCAGACACATGTCATCATGGAGCAGGTGGGGTCTGGGGGCGTCTTGCTCTTGGATGCGTACAGCGTTACAATGGACCTTGGGAATTGAACCCAGTATCATTTGGATTGGACTTGAACAGAAGTAAAAACTAACTTCTTTCCCCCCTCCTGCTGTCGGACCAGGCATTAATATACTTTCTTTGAATGGTATCGCATGAAATGAAGATCTTCACTTGTGATAAGTCCAGCAGTCTAAATTAATTCAGATAGGATGATATATGGGATGTAAGAGTTTCAATGTCGAGAAAGGAAAAACTACATTTAGTTTGATTCCACCCTAGATCATCATCATATCGTTGGATGTTATGTTAAGATCAGAATAGTATTATAAATGCCTTGGCTAATAATGGTATTGTGGCAATTTCCTGTTCCCTGTAATGAGTTATGTTTATGAATAATGTTTACATATCTCTGATTCCCAGTGCTACGCTGCAGTCAGGTGGTTAGTTAATTGTCCCACATGTTCTGAAATTAGAATGTTTTGTTAGAGCCGGATAGTTATTTAAAAACTTCTTTACAACTGAATATTTAAACAGTCTTATAACCCTTCTCCTCTCCTCCACTTCCCCTTTCATTTCCTTTCCTTTCTCTTTCCTCTAACAAAAATAAGTGTTTTTCTTCATGTTCATGTGTTTTTTTTTACATATATCCAGAAAAAAGCAAAAAGGGGCCTCTTATCTTGTGACTGTGTGTGTGTGTGTGTGTGTGTGTGTGTGTGTGTGTGTGTGTGTGTGTGAGAGAGTGTGTGCTTCTTTGAATTGGTCCTTGATGACCTTTGTAATCCTAAAGAATTTCATCCAATTGTTTTCTTTTTTCTCAACAGACCTGAGGTTTGTCACTGGGTCTTTGTATTGACATCATCAAAGGAATATACTTTATTAAAATAAGAAAGAACAACATAGAAAGTCAAGACACACACACATAATTAATTTATTTGGAATGACCAATACGTACAATGACACAGCATTCCAAATATTAATAAAGAGCCCATTTATGTCTCACACAGCAACACAAACACTGTGCAAGTACTTAGAGCCAAGCAAATCAGTTAACACACACACACACGCACGTTCAGGTGTGGTGAAGTGGTGTCCATGCAATATATCTCTCTCTGTCTTAATTGAGGCGTGGGAAGAAATGCAGTTTCCACTTGTTTTCGTGCTTTATTGGCATGGATAACATACATTTACATTGCCAAAGCACAAAAAGTAAAATAATGTAGTCTCTCTCTCAAAGACACAAACATGCTCACACTCACAGACACACACGTCTCACACACACACACACACACACACACACACACACACACACACACACACACACACACACACACACACACACACACACACACACAGTGTGTCACCAGCTCCCTGGTCGCTCCACCTTTGGACCCTGTGAGAGAACACACTATTTTAGTAGACAGGCTTTAAGGTATTTATAGGTGTTTACCTGTGTGTTCATTTGTATGTGTGTGTGTGTGTGTTAATATGTGTGTGTGAGGGAGTGTGATTGGGAGTGGGTGGTGTTCTCTTCCCACTCTTATCAGTAAAATCAACTTGATTGAGAACAAGTTGATTTTTTAGCAAGACAGCTGTTGCAGGGAATAAAACACATCTAAAAATACAACATTGATGAATGCTGTAGGTTAGGCTTTGGCTCAGAGTAAGTTAAGTAATTCATCTGAAACCCAAAAGCAAGAAGCATTTCTATTTGTACTCAGTTAACCTTTTATGGCTGAACAATGAATATGGCCCATAGAGGTATCGCTAATTACTTTCACGTTGAAAGCTATACCTCCTTTTAGAGTTATCAAGTCTTTAAAGAGTCTTTGTTGATTGACAGGTCTGTTGTGTTTCTCCTGTGGAAGTGCCCGCCACCTCCCCAGCTCACTTGACTAGTTCTCTGACAGTTAGTGTTTCTTAGCTCTCAACATAGCAGCTATCAAAACAACAAACTAAACAGGCTCAAAACGCTCCTTTAGCAGCCATGGGTGAAATGACGTTGGTGTTAAGAGTCAGTCAGTGAGTGCAATCTCTCATCGCCTCTGTCTTTCTCTCCGACTCTCTCTCTCCACTTCTCTCTACAGCTCTCTCTATCCACCTTTATCTCCCTCCCTCGCCATATTCTCACTCTCTCCATCTCTCTCGCCATCTCTCCATCTCTCTCTCTCTCTCTTTCTCTCATTCACTCTCCACCTCTCTACATATCTCTCACCCTCTCAATCTATCCCTCCCTCTCTCTCTCCAACTCTCACTCTCTACCTGGGGTGATTTCTGTTTCTTGCCTTCATCATCTTTTACTAAGAGAAGAATGGATCTCTTTCTCTCCTCGCTCTTTGGCATTGTCTTCAACTGTTTATTCTTCATCTTGTTTTGTTATTCTCTCCTTCACGGTTTCTTTCCTTTCTCCATGAGTAAAGAAAGAACGTTCAAGTCATATAGCATTCATAAAAATGATGTGTATTGTTCTTTACAGGAATACAATTTTAAAAGTATAGAATAGTCTTAATTTGTCTGTTGTAGAACTATTGTAGGACTTTTGAGGGATTATTCTATGACTATTTTACTGTATTATAGTGTTGTGTATTGTATTTGTTTGTTTTTAAGTTCACTTTGAGCATAGGTTTAGGTTCACACACACCCACAGAGTCATGTCTTGCAAACATATATTACATACTCGAATGAATTGAAATCTTTGTCTCTACAGCTATTTCCTGTTACTCTTCATGTGACAATCATATGATAACAAGAAACACACTCACACACACACACACACACACACACACACACACACACACACACACACACACACACACACACACACACACACACACACACAACTTTAGCTCATTATCTTAACATACATTTTTTTAAGTCTGCTCTATAAGTAGCCTCATGTTCCTCACATCCTACAATTACTATCTTTCTCTCTCTCTCTCTCTCTCTCTCTCTCTCTCTCTCTCTCTCTCTCTCTCTCTCTCGATTTCTCTATAGTGTTGTTTACTCTGTTTGTTAACTATCTGTAGTGTTTACTCTGTAGTGTTAAGTCTCTCTGTAGTGTTTACTCTGTAGTGTTAACTCTCTCTGTAGTGTTAACTCTCTGTAGTTTTAACTCTCTCTGTAGTGTTAACTCTCTGTAGTGTTAACTCTCTGTAGTGTTTACTCTGTAGTGTTAACTCTCTGTATTGTTAACTCTGTAGTGTTAACTCTCTCTGTAGTGTTAACTCTCTCTGTAGTCTTTACTCTGTAGTGTTAACTCTCTGTATTGTTAACTCTGTAGTGTTAACTCTTTCTGTAGTGTTAACTCTCTATAGTGTTAACGCTCTGTAGTCTTTACTCTGTAGTGTTAACTCTCTCTGTAGTCTTTACTCTGTAGTGTTAACTCTCTGTAATGTTAACTCTCTGTAGTGTTTACTCTGTAGTGTTAACTCTATGTAGTTTTAACCCTCTGTAGTGTTTACCGTGTAGTGTTAACTCTCTGTAATGTTAACTCTCTGTAGTGTTTACTCTGTAGTGTTAACTCTATGTAGTTTTAACCCTCTGTAGTGTTTACTGTGTAGTGTTAACTCTCTCTGTAGTGTTTACTCTGTAGTGTTAACTCTATGTAGTTTTAACCCTCTGTAGTGTTTACTGTGTAGTGTTAACTCTCTCTGTAGTGTTTACTCTGTAATAGTGATCGACCGATATTCACGTTTTTTACGTGTATCGGCATCGGCTGATTTCTTTTGCATATTTTCTTTCCCGGCATGATATACAGACAGTTCAATACATGTTCCTTTTTTAAATTGAGACTTGTAACATTTGTTTTCATCATTGTGTCATTTTTATGATGTAAATTGAGGGAGCAAAAGCAGTATCGGCTCCAAATATCAGCTCAAGAAAATCAGTATCAGTCTTCGGCTAAGGCTGATGAAAAAAAACGTTATCGTATCGGCCCTAAAAAAATCCATATCTGTCGATCCCTACTCTGTAGTGTTAACTTGCCCAGCAATGCTCTGTAGTGTTTTCTCTGTAGTGTTAACTCTCTCTGTTGTATTTACTCTGTAGTGTTTACTCCCTCTGTAGTGTTTACTCTGTAGTTTTAACTTGCCCAGCAATGTTAACTTTTTAGTGTAAACTCCCTCTCTTGTCTTATCGCCATAGTGTTAACTAAATGAGTTAACTATCTCAACTTATCTCGGACATCAATCAAAAGAAGATGGATGACATACTTTGTTTCTGTTTTTTTTGTTTAAATAATTGTTCCTCTATGTATGTGTGTGCGCCTCAGGGAAAAAGTGGATCAGCGGTACTTGATTGTATTTGAAGCTTGTGTGTGTGTATGTGCATGCATTAAGGAATGTAAGGAATTAAGGAATGTCAGAAGTCTCTTGTGTGTGTAGTAACCTGTCCTTTTCAAATATGTGTTTCAGTGTCATGTGTTTCAGTGTCAAACAAAAGAGACATGCCTGCACACACCCTCAGAAATTACGGATTATCCAATCGTGTATGTTATACAATTAATGTATAGTTTATAGTAAAATGCACACTTTTGTAAACAATGCTAAACATAACTGTTATTATGATTATTCTGATCACGATTATTTTTACTATTAATATTCTGATTATTATTCTAATTATCATTATATTTATAATAATTCTTACTATTATCATTATCAATATTATTATTGTTATTATTTTTATCAATATTGTTATTATTATTATTATTATCATTGTCATTATCATGTTGTTGATAGCCAATAAATCCTTGATGGATGGGTGGTTAGAGGTCGAGCTGTTTAACTCAGACAACATGCTCCCATACTAACTGCTGTTTCCCTCACAATGGTAAAAACAATGGCCCTCATGAAAACACCTCGCTTGTTAATCGCAGCACAGGGACTGTTTGCAATGTGCCAGCTGAATTTTGGTGTGTGTGTGTCTGTATGAGTGTATGCGTGTGTGTGTGTGTATATGTGTGTATGTGTGTGTGTATGTGTATATGTGTGTATCTGTGTATGTGTGTATGTACATGAGTGTGCATGGTTCCATGTGTATACATGTGTGTGTCAATGTGTGTGTGGGTGAACACAGAGTGGACACTTCTTCTCTGTGAATCACTCATTTACTCTTTCATATTCTGTCGACGTGCGTTGTGCCGCCATTACCTGTTTCCTTAGAGTCCTGCTTCCCTCCGCTGTGGGTGTTCAACCTGGGAAGATAACTAACTAGGAACAAGATAAACAAAATAGAAACAGAATAAGCAAGTGTTCAGGGAAGGGTTGCTTCAGTTTTGCTTCCTGTCCGTACGCATTTGAGGGGAACCGTGAGGGAACACGGAATCATCCATCTTTAACTATCTTTAAGGTTATATTGGTAAGGTTTGAGAGCAAAGAGAGAGCAGAAGAGAGAAACATAAGTTTACATTACATACATTCTGTTGCCGTGGAGAAGTGTTGTGTGTTTCCTGTCCCCATGATTGACATGCAATATAAACTCTTCAATCAAATCAAGGAAGAGATTCTTTGATTGGTCAGAAATTAGCCGGGTGAGGTGTAAATTGTAAAAAGTCTCATACAGCGGCATACACAATCACCTAGAAACCGATATTCTCACAGCGCATTTCACTCTCTTATAGCTAAGGAGTGACCGTGGCCTTTCGAACATATTGCATTAAAATAAACGCTCTTACAGCACCTTTTACTGCTATTGACACAAAGATGATCCTATCCTAATCATTTTGTTAATGCTGTTCATTAGTATTCTCTTTATATCTCAGCTTCCTAAAAAATCCTTTGATTATCTAATTATTAATATCACAATTATTACTATTATGACTATTATTATTATCATCATCATCATTATCATACAGATCTCTAAGCACATCTCTAATTACCTCACCGTCAACAAGAAAACACATGGATGCCTCACGGCTTTTTCATTTTCCTTATTGTTGTTTTCTTTCACGTTATTCTTTGAAACTTTTGTATCAATGGGATTCACTCTCCCTGCCGTCCCCTCCCCAGTGTGCGGTGCCGTCATTACCTGATTCCTTGAGCCCGGGGCCTCCGGGGCCCCTCGCGTTAAGACAGATAATGAGGGTTGGACGCGAGGCGGCCGCTCTGTGGCTCGGCGCCTCTTTGATGCTAACGAGGGGATTCAGCGCGCTGTTGCCGGCGTCGTGCCACACAGCCGCGCCAGCGCCTGGCTGTGTGGTACCTGCACAGAGAGCTTTGTAACGGACACCAGACGGCAGCCGTGCAGCTGAGCCTCGCCCACACAGGGGAGGAGGAAAACACACCCTCAGTACACAGTCCTTGGGGCCTGCACGGCCCCCATGAGGCCCTCACCCCCCTGGCCGTTTTATCCACCTCGACCCCTGAAGCGTCCGCAGACCCGTGGGGTGCTTTAAGGTGCAAGGACGCCCGTCTCCCCGCTTTATGCTTCTCGTCACCTCTCCTCGCCGCAGCTTCCCTTTTCCTCCTCTCCTCTCCTCTTTACTTCCTCCTTCCCTCCACTCCTCCCTTTCTCTCCACCCCTCCACACCTCCCTTTCTCTCCACCCCTCCACTCCGCCTCTTCATCCCTCCTCCCTCTCCACTCTGAGAAGTATCAATAGTTGGGTGTTTTTCAGTTTCAGGTGGTGTATCCACAGCAGGGCTGTGGTTTTAAATGCACAGCGACCTCTCTCAAACAGCTGCACTTGTGCTGTGGAAAAAAGACTGAGAACGCAGTGCGCAGTGTTTAAGTGAATGAAAGGGATTTCTGGAGACTGGCCTTTCCTTGTGGGGGTGAAGGTTTTATGCTGCTTAGCCTGATCAGGAATGCCGAAAATATATTCATTACTCTTTTTATAACCTTTTCTCACGGGCGGAGAACATTAGAACACCAGGTTGGCTGTGAGGGGGCGTTGGGTTTCAGGTGGCCACTTAATAATTCAATAAGACGCAGAGAAGCAGATACACCTTGGCCTTCCTTTATTCCATTGCTTATTAAAAAATTGTTTCACCTTTTATGAAATGGGAACGAATTCAGGAATAGAATGAGCAATAATATAAAGCAAATACCTGGACATAGTATATTTTTTTAATTTGAATTCCCCTGACAAAATAGGGTTTGAAGTGGGTTTTAATAACGACATGGTCCTTTCCCTTTCCTTGAGAAAACATACAAATGCTAAAGTACCGTTCACTGCAGCTTCTTTGTGGCTTCACAACAAAAAGCCCTTTGAGAATATAGCTCTACCAAAATAAAGCTCTAGTAAAATAGAGCCCTAAAACAATAAGAGTATAGCTCCACTCAAATAGAGCCCAGACTGATTACAGCTCTACTAGAATACATCTCTGCTAGAATAGAGCCCTAACATAATATAGCTCTATTCGAATAGCTCCCAAAGAGAAAAGAGCCCTAAGAGAATAGATTCCTTGGAGAATATGGCTCTACTAGAATATATATCTTAGACAGCAGAGCCAGGAGAATAGAGCCATACAAGAGAGAGCCCTCGAGGTGCTTGCACACTTCCCCAAGGATTAGCATCAAGCCCAACCAGTAGGGGGTTGTTGGTTGTCGTCGGGTGAAATCTTGTTTTGTCGTTGGTGATCATCCCAAATGAGCGTTGACTAACTTTAGCCAACATTCTAATGTTGAATATCTGTGTTTCTTTTGGGAAATGTGTGAATGCTTTCAGAGAATATAATCCTAAGAGATTCCTATGAGATTAAAGCAATATTAGAACAGAGCCCTATGTATTTTTTCCTTTCTTATTAAACATTATAAAGTATGTGTTTTTTAGGCTTGTCATGCCAGGTTGATTACCTGCTTGTCTATGGTTGTTTATCTTTGTGAGTGTGAGGTGTGTTGTCTCTTGGAACTGGAAAGGTGTCCTACTTGCCCAAGGGCACTCCAACAGGGCAGGCAGCACTGTTCACAAGTAATACTGAGCTAATCCTGTCTCTTAATGACTGAACGGATGGGGTTGAGTCTCTCTCTCTGTCTATCTGTCTCTCTCTTTGGGTCTTCCTCTCGTCCCTGGCTAGCTCAGAGATAACAAGATAATGAGACATGAGTAATTACAACATAGATGTTGTAAGAATTATTTATAAAGAATGATAGAATTATAAAGAATTAATTATAAAGACAGATTTACACTAGAATTATATAAAATTCTTTATAAGAAATTATTATCAATTATGTAGGCTTATATATTATGATTAATATAGAATTATATAGAATCAGATAGAATAACAAATGATTTATACAATATAGAATTAAATGGAATTATATATACTTATATAGGATATATATACATATATATATATATATATTTATATATATATATATATATATATATATATATATAATAAAGTTATGTAGAAAGATCTGCAGTATATAGAATTATGTAGAATTGTTAAAATAAAATTGTATAGAATTATAAAGTAGGATTTTTATAAACATACAGAATTATTAACAATTGGGCTGCCTTTCATTGTAAGGATGGCCGTGAGTTGGCTTAAACATAAACATAGCATTGCATTGTCCACATCAATATCCGGCTCAACTTTATGCTTGTGTGTGTGTGTGTATTTGTGTGCGATTTTATTCTTCACCTTTGATCCATTTTCTTTTCTTTACTTTCTTTGTGAAGGAAAAATTTGTTGCTGTTGCATGTAAAGATCTCTCTGCAATGCAATCAGGCTTGGTAGCAAAGGTCCATCAAGGTCAAACCTTTGTTACCTATTTATTCCATGAAACAGAATGGTAAGCCATTGTGCGATTTTAGAATCTATTTACATTTCATGTGCAAACCAGACTTTCTTTAGACCTTGTAGGGGACTGCAAGTGCTGTCCCAGCCTTGACTTGACGTACGAGACTTGTTGCAGATAATCAAGGTGGGCTGTTTCAACAGCTTAATCCTTAAAGATCCCATGGCATGCTACTTTATGAATGCTTTTATATAGCTATTAGTGGGCCCCTAATACAGTACTTGAAGACGTTCAAGAAATTCAGTCTTGGTGCAGAATTACAGCCAGCCAGTCCCACAATCAGTTCCACAAAGTGCCGTTTTTTAGAGGCGGGTAAAGGTGGAGGGTGGGGGTGTGGCCTTGAGCAGCTTGCGGGCACTAGTGTTTACAGTGGATGTATCGCAATGGCGAGGCACCCACAGCTTTTGGCCGTGTTCTGTAAATATTCTAGAACACTCCGGGTGCTCCGTCGGGAGTCCTGGAGCTCTATAACTAAATTATATCATACTATACATAGATATCAATATCATATAATATATTATCACGGCCAAAATCTGTGTGCGCCTCCAGACGATATTATGAATCTCAAACGACTGCATTGGGTTCTCAGACGGGGTTCTTCCACTTCCACATCAATCTGAAGTAGACTGAACCGCGACATGGAGGAGAACGGGATTGTTGCCTCGGCGCGGGCAGCGGGGCTCCGGCGGGAGACAGTCGCTGGCAACAATCCCTTTCTCCTCCATGTCGCGGTTAATGTAATGTACAAAGCCAAAGTTCCTTTCCCCCAATTCCTTCTCAACCATGGCTGAGATAACACCCACTACGAGTCTCATTGTGGAAATACCAGAGACGTCAGAGAACCCGACGCAGTCGTCTTTTCACCAAATGCAAGCTTTACGCAAGCTTGCCTTATTGTGTTGCGTGTTATATGCCATAACACCAACAGCAGAACGGTTATCCAAATAACAAAGAAGTGTACAACACTTGCGTTATAGTGTTTTTATTCACACACACACACACACACACACATATGTGGCGCTCGCACGGTCGTAGCTCATGGTCTCATTGGCGGGCCAAATTCTCTGGGTGGGCAAAGCAGAGAAAGGTGAGGTAACTTGGCCCCTTATGACGACATATGGGGCCAAACTCTTTCAAAGGCGGAGCAGGATACCTGGTGCTCGTTTTACACCTAACGCCATTTCTAGCTACTGGGGGACCATAGGCAGGCTAGGGGAACTCATATTAATGTGAGAAAACCTCATAAAGTGAAATTTTCATGCCATGGGACCTTTATAAGGTTTGTTCAGGATTTTGTATTTTTGTCATTTTGAGATCCTTCCCGGGGTAAAGCAAGAGCAGTGAGACGACTTTTTGCCAATCAGTTCTGTGCCGGTGACATTAGCTCGCTAAGGTGAATTCCAGAATAACCATTTCTTCTTCCCAAATCAGTTGTATTGCTATTGTTGGGGCGGTAATGGGAAAATTCAATTTTCACATTCTGCTCTACCTGCCCTTTATGGTATGTGGCATGTGCCTGCACCTGTATTATTGTGCAGAACCTAGCAGAAGTAAATAGATGAATGTTTGCATTATCTGGAAGGTATAAAGTATATAGAGTTGTGGAGCTAATGCTCAAGGCCAACCGTCTGACTACGTACAGGGGGGATCACTCTGTTCTCTCTCTGCTCCGTTCTTCTCTCCTCTCCCTTTACCCTTCGTTTTCTGTCCTTGCCTCCTTATCTCCTTTCACCTCCCCTTACCTCCTAGTCTCCTCCCCTCTCCTCTCTATTCTCCTCTGTCCTCATCTCCTCTCTCCTCCTCTCCTCTTTTTTTTCCTCTGTCATCCTATCCTCTCCCCTCCTCCCTCCTCCTCGCTCCTCTGCTCTCTCCTCCTTCTCCTCTCTCCTACTCCTCCTCTCTCCTCCTCCTCCTCTCCCCTCCTCCCTCCTCCTCCTTCTCTTCCTCCTCTCTCTTCTCCTTGTCCTCCTCTCTCCTCCTCTCTCCTCCTCTCTCCTCGTTCCTCCTCCTCCTTGCTCCTCCTCCTCCTCGTTCCTCCTCCTCCTTGCTCCTCCTCCTCCTCGTTCCTCCTCCTCTCTCCTCCTTCTCCTCCTCCTCCTCGTTCCTCCTCCTCGCTCCCTCCTCCCTCCTCCTGCTCCCTGCTCCTCCTCCTCCTCTCTTCAGGTGGGGTATTGATTGGTCCCGGGTCTGGCTGGGTGCGCAGGTCGAAGCTTATGCTAAATTATTCATGCTTCATACTGTTCTATATATAGCCATGACCCAGTGGACACAGAGACAAACAAAATACCAAAAACATTTCAGCAGGCTGGCACACACACACGCGCACGCACGCACGCACGCACGCACACACACAGACACACACACACACACACACACACACACACACACACACACACACAAACACACGTATGCACACAGAAACTAAGAAATAAAAAAAAAAACACAGGCACACTTTCACACTTTCTCTTTCTCTCTCCCTCTATATCCCTCCCCGTCTTATATCCAGGCCTTGGACCCTCCTAACTTCACCTCCACCCCCAAGCCGCTACCTGACCCATCAAGGAAAATATCGATCCAAATGAAATAAATATTGAGCCAGCGTTATATAAATCCTGTTTTCTCTCAGCTGATTTGGGCTTCATTCCCCGTGGCTGCATGGATCCCCTTTGTGAGGAATGGTGGGGGGTAGGGCTGTATGTGTGGTGTGTCGGGTGTATGTATTCAGATATGAAGCATTGGGGGAACAGGGCGGTATTTTTTAGGGACAAGGCTGTATTTGTAAGGACCATATTTGTGGGGGCAGGACTGTATTTCTTCGAACAAGGCTGTATTTGTGGGGACAGGACTGTATGTGTAATGACAGGACTATATTTGTGGGGACAGGGCTGTATCTGTAATGACAGGACTATATTTGTGGGGACAGGGCAGTAGTTGTGGGGGCATGGCTGTATTCGTGGGGACAGGGCGATAGTTGTGGGGGCAGGGCAGTAGTTGTGGGGGCAGGGCAGTAGTTGTGGGGGCAGGGCAGTAGTTGTGGGGGCAGGGCTGTATTTGTGTGGTGTATCTGTATGTGTGATGTGTGATACTATTGTCCAGATAAGGAGCTAGCCAACAGGCTAGCTTACTGTTTCAGATGAGAGCTGTTGTTGTGGGAAGGTACAGCAGCATAACATCTTGGTCTTGTGATTTCAGTGTGTATGAACGTGTCATAAATGTTAACATGATTGCGTGTGTGCGATAGTTTGTGTGTGTGTGTGTGTGTGTGTGTGTGTGTGGGGGGGGGTTGGTGTTCATATATGATCATTTCTGAATGTGTGCTTGTGTGTGTTTGCTTGTGTGTGTGTGTGTGTGTGTGTGTGTGTATGCGTGCTTGCATGCATGCTTGCATGTGTGTGAGTGTGTGTATTTTGGTGTGTGGATGGTATGTCATATTGTTTATAACTGACCATTGATATTGCTCGACGATGGAACCAAAATTAACCAATATCGATATCGGGCACATTAAGGGCACATGCCTATATGCTCTTAATGTGCCCTATGTGAAGTCATGTGTTCATATATGTGTGTGTGTGTGTGTGTGTGTGTGTGTGTGTGTGTGTGTGACCATGTCCGTGTGCATGCGCATGCATGTGTGTGCTTTTAGGCATTCAGAGTGACGTAACTAATGACCTACATTCTGCCACTTTTTGCATTGAGCCTGCAAGGTATTTTCTTCCACCATTATCTCATCCAGCCAATCACATCACTCATCTCACCCCTCCAGTCACATCAAAGCCTGCTCCAAACCAACCACAAACCTAGCTCAACTCTCAAGATCTTTCTCTTCCTCTTTCTCTTCCTCATCTAAAATAAATACAAATAATTCTGTGTTGTTGCTGAAAGGCAACCATGTTATTTCCTCTCCTTATCTGCTCTTTCCTTTCCTCTTCTCTGTTCCTCCCTTCAAATATTTGATTTCTTCCTCTCTCCTCTCTCCTCTCTCCTGTCTCCTCTCTCCTCTCCCCTGCTCTCCTCTCCCCTGCTCTCCTCTCTCCTCTCTCCTCTCTCCTCTCTCCTCTCCCCTGCACTCCTCTCTGCTCCCTCTTCCTCTCTTATCTGTTGTTGTTCATCTCTCTTTTGCCCTGCCCCCCTCCTCTCCTCTCTTCTCCTGTCCTCTCCTCTCATAGTTTCACTGTGTTGTGGCAGAAGCTCTGCTGTGTGCGTATAACGCAAATTGAACCATGAATTCCTGGTTCTGCATCCTAGTTAGTTGTGGCTGACTTGAAAGGAGCAGCCTGTTTTCTCCCTCTGCTGTATCCTACCATGTTATTGCCATTGAGGGAGGAGTGTGTATGGGGGGGGGGGGGGGGTAGGGGCAGAATTTGAATATTTTGAAAACAAATCGTGGAAGTTATCTATGGCGGCTTTGTCTGAAGCATGAACTCGCACGTACAGATTTTATGGAAGTTTGTGATTTGGGATTGGGGGGTGTGTGTGTGTGTGTGTGTGTGTGTGTGTGTGTGTGTGTGTGTGTGTGTGTGTGTATGTGAGACTGACACAGATGGGGAGAGAGTTACGTTACTTCCCTGAAATCCTTTGCACTGTGAAGTTTGATAAAATCCCAGCCGAATATAGAAAATCAGTTTAGATACCATGCTGGCGGACAGAGGGGCCTGGTGAGGGGGTTGTGGGTTGTTGCCCTCAACGAGGGCAATGGAGCAGAGATACTCCACTATATAATCTATATTAATAAGTTAATATTTAATGGACCATATATTTTGTAAGTGCTGTGGTTCCAGTGTGTTCTTTGTTATTTTTTGTTATTACCAAGAGCCTGTGTGTGTGTGTGTGTGTGTGTGTGTGTGTGTCCGTATTTGTGTGTGTTTTTGTGCATGTCTAAGTGTGTGTCTGTGTTTGTGTGTGTGTAAGAGGTTAAGGATAACACTTATTCCTGTGTTTTTGTAACTGAACACAAATGTAGATTCAGCGTCTTCATATCCTCTCTCTCCTCCCTCTTTCTCCATTATCTCTATATCGCTCTCCTCCCTCTCCGTTCTCTCACTCTCCTATTTCCTCTCCCTTCCTTTCCTCTCTGTCCATCTCTCGATATTTCTCTCTCGCTCTCCTCCTCTTTAATCTCTCCCTCTCTCCATCTTTCCCTCTCGCTCCACCGTTCCCTCTCTTTCTCTCACTCTCTCCGTTTCACTCTCCCCTTCTCTCCCCCTCCCCATCATTCTCTCTCTTGTGTAATTGGACGGAGATAGGGGAGAAAATCTGCTACATGTATTTGTGTTTCTGGAGACATGGTTGCCAGGCAACAGCAGATCTGCGGTATTTATAGTTTATGAAAAGATGAGTGGCGTTACCTGGCTGTGATATTAGGTAAAGCAGCAATTTGCTCTTAAAGAGCCGGTAAGAAAATCTAAAGACGAAATCCAACAGTGGAGAGAAAGTTTTTTGTTTGGTGTCAATGAGTTTGTGTGTGTGTGTGTGTGTGTGTGTGTGTGTGTGTGTGTGTGTGTGCGTGTACATGTGTGTGCGTGTTATCTGTATGTGTGTGTGTGTGTGTGTATGTTTGTTTATGATTACACATTTTAATCCCTCTACGTGAACTATTTTTTTTATTTTACGATATCAAAAGCTTTGTGTGTGTGTGTGTGTGTGTGTGTGTGTGTGTGTGAAAGGTCATGCCGACACAAGTTCCTATGTGTCAGTAAGTGCTCCGTGTTGAAATGTGTATCTGTGGTGTGGCTCATGGCGCTGTGTTCATGGATCTATGAGGTGACACTAAAGACACACCCCTGTTTCCTCCTCAGGGTTCGAGAGCATCCTGGAAGGCTTGTTTGGGTCCGGACTAATCGACAACATCCCCCTCTTTCAAGGTAACCCTCTCCCATAATGTAGTCTGAAGCACTTAAGCAACTTAAGCAACTGAAAATGTACAACAAACATTTACATTGCCAAAGCAGTTTAAAATGTAGACTAAAGGGAAAATGTGCAATACACAATTATAAATAAATATATTATTACAATAGAAAACAATTCAATAGAATAACATAAGACAGAAGTGTCTTACAAAGTATAAATCTGTATGAATCTCTCTCTCTTGCTCTCTCTCTCTCTCTCTCTAAGGAAAATAGGTCATTTTGGCATGGGTCTAAGTCATGTGACACCTCCCCCAACTGACTTGAGGCATATTTAGAATTGATTGTGTTATTTGTGACACACACATACATAACACACACTCACCGGACACACACAGACAAACGTACGCACACACTTTTGTCTAATTTGATAGATAAAGTTGAACATGCTAATAAAAGTTTCTATGTTTTATTAGCACTTGACTCTGTTACTTTAATCACCTGTTTAATTAAGTAATGTTCTAGTTCCGCAGTCGAAACACGTCTAACCGGAGCTGGATTTACAATTACACGTATGAATGTATAATTGGTGCCCACGATTAGAATTAGACCAAAGTGAGTCAGTCTTAATAGGATGTACAATACAAAGTACAGGTTGGCACAAGTACAAAAATACCAAATTGTTTGTATAAATATATTATTATTATATAATTTTTTTTCAAAACAATTTATTTTCCTGCTACTGTGAGTTGCACTCAATCTTCAAATCTACACCTTCAAACAACATTCGCATTGAGTACTTTGGTTCGGAATTCGCACTTTATAAAAAGTGGACTTTTAAGCCTCTACGAAGGTTGAATGTGTTACTGGAAAGTGCACACATATGTTTTGAGATGCACATGGCCACAAGGCCATCTGTGACAACAGAGCATTTTGGGACCTTTAAGCACTCACACACACGCACACGCACTCGCCCACACACACACACACACGTACACATTCACGGGCACATGCATGAAGACGTTACATGTAGATCCATAATGTTGTTTTTCTGAAGGCTTCTACCCCATACATGATATTTACATGCAGGTACACACACACATACACACACACACACACACACACACACACACACACACACACACACACACACACACAGCTATGTTTAGTGTGGGATTTCATCTAATTGGTGGCCTCCCAGGGTATAGTGCGTGGACAGCAGGGTTGAACTAACTCATCTAACTGGCAACCTTTAAATACAGCAGGGGGGATGGGTGGAGGGAGGGGGTTGAGGGAGATGGATGGGGGAGGCTAGGGGCATTTAGATCGTGGAGAAATTCTAGTTTTGTTTAGCTCTGTTTAGCTTTTTTAGTTTTGTTTGGTTCCTTTCTTTGGCAACAGCATTGTAGTGTTGTACTTGTTTTGTGTTCACCAGTAAACTCCATGTTCATTATTTCTTCATCTGTCATTTCCATTCTTTTATTGTTCACCCACAATCTACTCCTCTATACCCATCATCTGGCCATTTTGACACTGGTTACCTCCCCTGCTACTCCTAGACAATGGGGTTGTATCAAACACACCCACAAACAAATATCAACAGTGATCTTTACAATTTTCTTAAGCAGATGTAATGTTGGAAATTGTAGTATACTCGCCATATTATATGGGCCTTTTAGCCATGCTATAGGTTAGTTATAGTACAGGCAAACCATATAATAAGCGAGCCAAGCAATAGCTTAGCCTACTAATAGGTTAGCCATGCTATAGTTCAGCCTAGCCAAAGGCTAGCCATGCTATGGTGAGATAGTGAGTGAGAAAAGGTTAGGCTTTATTTCATTTAAAACGTATTGTTAACACCACTTCAAACTGTGCTAAGGTGTGTGTGTGTGTGTGTGTGTGCTTCAGACTGTGAGCCCACGGAGGTGTCAGACTGGTCCTTTGATGAGAACTGTCTCTTCTGCTGCTCGAGGCGGGAGAAAAAGGAGAAGGTAAGACCTTCTATCTCTCTTTCTCTCTCTCTCTCTTTCTCTCTCTCTCTCTCTCTCTCTCTCTCTCTCTCTCTCTCTCTCGGCCTCTGTTCTCCACGCCCCTCTCCCTTCCCTCCTCCTTCTCTTCTTGTTGTTCTCATTTCTGCACATTTGTTGTTTTTGTGTTAGTCAGCGATGGTGGACTTGACCCCAATTTGGCTTGTGAAAGGAGAGCTTGTATTGATTGGGCTCGGGTCAGGGGTCAGAGGGAGCATGATGGGGGGGAGGGGAAGGGTCTGTCTGACATTGGTGACAAAAATTGATGCTGTAAATGAACGCATCAGGTTCTTTCTCGCCCTATTGGAGTCCTTAACCTTCGGGCTGTATCTACTTACGATCTCTCTCTCTCTCTCTCTCTCTCTCTCTCTCTCTCTCTCTCTCTCTCTCTCTCTCTCTATCGCTCTGTCTCCCTCCCTCCCTCTCTCTGAGCGCTCGTCAGCTGTCACGTCTTCAGACAGGAAGGACCTCTTCTTTGGTGGGACCACTCACTCGTCAAGCTAGGGGAACCACATCGTAGCCCATACACAGGCGTGCACGCGCGCATACACAAACAAAGGACAAAAGCAGTGTCTTTTGATGCTCCACGTCCCCAACCCCCACCCGACACGCTCAGCTGTCCAACAGCCAATCAGAGGCCGCCGTTGGTCCTAAACCTTTTGTTTGCCACTTCTCCACCACTCCAACCTCAATGACTCTGTCCTAAAATGGTGGCCATAGTGAGGCAGTGTTGTGCCTTGTGACCCGGGTATACGAGTTGGTAACTTTGAGTTACTTTGGTAACCAGGGGGTACGAGTTAGTTACTGTGATAACCATGAGGTAGGAGTTAGCTACTGTGGTAACCATGAGGTACGAGTTTAGTTACTGTGGTAGCCAGCGAGTATGTGTTAGTAACTATGGTAACCGGGGGGTAGGAGTTAGTTACTGTGGTAACCATGAGGTAGGAGTTAGCTACTGTGGTAACCATGAGGTACGAGTTTAGTTACTGTGGTAACCAGCGAGTATGAGTTAGGGAGTACAGGTTAGTTACTGTGGTAACCAGTGGGTAAGTGTTAGTGTTAACCAGGGATTACGAGTTAGTTACTGTGGTGACCAGGGATAACGAATAGGTTACTGTGGTAACCAGGGATAACGAATAGGTTACTGTGGTAACCCGGGATAACGAGTTAGTTACTGGGGTGACCAGGAATAACGAGTAGGTCACCGTGGTAACCAGGGATAACGAGTTAGTCACCGTCGTAACCACAGTGTACGGGACGGTTGCTGTACTAATCACGGGCCCCCCGGGGGTATACGAATGAAGCGGCGTTTATAGTCGCCTCGACGCTCTGTTTCTGAGGTTGCACGGGTGGTCCCCACACAGCGCTCGGTATAACGATGGCGTGGACATGCGGCCCACGCTATCTGCTGACGGAGATTTCGTGACACATCATGTGAACTGGGGCTGAGGCCATGCGCGAGAGAAGAGGAGGGCGAGGAGGACAGGAGGGGCGGGGCAGGGGGAGGAGGAGAAAATGAGGAAGGAGGAACAGGAGGAGCGGGAAGCTAAGCGCTAGGCTAGGTAGCGAGCGCCGCTTGTTTGTCGCAAACTTGACCCCAGGCCTTCCTCAGAGGTCAGCCATCTGCCTCCTATACCCCCCCCCCACATGACCTCCGCCTGACCCACTGCCACCAGGAAACTACACACACACTCACACACACACGTGCACACACGTACATACACACAAACACACACACACATACACACAAAACACATACACACACACACAAACAAACCCCCACACACACATTCATACGCCATCAGATACACATGTATATATAAAATATTCACACACACACACACACACACACACAAACAAATACCCACACATGCAGTCACGCCTATGCCACACAAACACATTTGTATAAACACACGCACATTATATGTCTATGCATGCATTTTCTGAATGCGTTTTTCCCCTTCCTCTCGTTTCTTTGTCTCTCTCTCTCTCTTCGTAATGTGTTTGTATATGTGTCCCTTTACATCCCCCGCATCTCTTCCTCTTTCTCTCTCCCCCTCCCCCTCCCCTATCCTATCTGCACCCCCCTCCCCCCAGTTTATAACTATGTGTTTAAAATGCCAGCGGAGGCACGGTGGGCGTAGTCCATTGATTCATTGATTTGCACCCATGCAAATGAAGAGCAGAGCGAGAGAGAGAGAGAGAGAGAGAGCATTAAACACAGCCGGCAGACAGATAGATGGTTGAATGGAGGTCTGTGTTAGCTCCGGCATATGGCCCTTCTTGACAGAATCCCTCCCCTTTGCCGACTTTGATGATATTTCATATTTCATGGCTTTTACGCCACCTTCATTGTGCTGTATACAAATCCTTAACATGCCATGTGCCGTCATAATATGTCTCTCCACATGACACCTATTGCCCTACTCATAATGTGCTCTGCTGCTCAAGGATCCCAGCTATTCACACTCTCTCCTGGCTTTGCTGGTTTGAAGCCAGTGCGGGGAGGAGGGGGGGAGATCTCAGGAAACCTCAGTTAAAACGTGGCTGTGTGAAGTGCTCGGAGACTGTGACTGTGATACAGAGCTGTGAAGACAACCTTGGCGTGTTGTGACTCAATGAGCAGAGGAACAGTTGAGACGGGGAGATATTTTAAATTTTTTTCTTCTTTCTCTTCTCAACTCTCCCCATCCCCCCCCCCATCCTCGTCCTCCTCCTCATCCTCCTTCTCCTTCTCCTTTTCCTTCCCCTTCTTCTCCTCCTCCTATTCCTCCTCCTCCTCCCCCTCCTCCTCCGCCGCCTCCCCCTCCCCCTCCCACTCAGACTATGGGGGAATCCATTGGGACATCAAAATAATTGCCTAAAACTACGTCTCAGAGGCCACCGCTGTAGTTTTGGTTTAAATATTCTGGTTCAATATGGATTTTATGTGTGTTAATATAATGCATGGAACGGTTTTGAAGAAGCAATTATAAAAGAATGATAAAGATCGCCAGCGTTTCACTTGCATATTTAATCTCTGGTTTTATTGCGGGCCACCTCTGTACCTTTTAGTGTTTTTTAACAAAAAGCTTTATTTAAATGTAAATAGTATTATGTTGATAACATATTATTTTCACTGTCGCATTCTAAATGATTTGTTAACATATATTTTGCCTTTGCCAAAAAGTGGAATCTGACTAGATTTTGAATTGTGTTGAGTTGACGATGTGCCGATGTAAGGCCTTTTTATATGTCTTTCCTTTTGAGCAGCGAGATGTTAGCCATTACATTTGAATAAACACATCCTTATCAACAGCGCAATACACTCTTATTAACTTGAATAACCTGTTCTTCCATGTGTGTGTGTGTGTGTGTGTGTTTGTGAACAGAAGCAGACAGAAGAGGACAGTGTTGTGGACAGCCAGCTGAACCAGAGTGAAGAGCAGTCTAGGATCTGTCTGGAGAGGCAGGCACAAGACTTCCTCAATGCTGTGTTGCACAGGAAAGGTACAGACAAAAACACATACACGCACTCACACACACACACACACACACACACACACACACATGTGAAAATGCTTTAAAAAAAACTACAAGAAAATGTGTGTGAATGTTAATTATTTTTTATAATGAATGCTTAACCAGACAGTTAAAAGACACCATTGAGTCAAAACAGATGAATATGAAATCCAGAAATACTTGATTGAATGTTATCATAAGGTATTTCAGTTTTTAGCGAGATGTCCACCTTCTGTATTATATTCCTTAATGTGCTGCCTAATTTGTAATTTGTGTCTTATCAGTAATTGTTTGAAATCTCTCCTACCTCATTAGATCAGCATTTCAGTCAGTGGAAAAACCACTCAATGCCGGTGTAATTATAGAATTAACGGAAAATATTTTGAAATCTTGTCCTTTTTTAAATTAATGTATTATTTCTTAATAAGATGTTTAAACATTAGTTTGACAAGAAAGTGTGTTCTTGTAATTAGTTAGTAGTAGTTATCCGTTTCTCTGTGCTGATACTGACGTAATGGTTTGGTTTCCAGATGCTTAGATAAAATGGTACTTTATTAATCCCAGATCAATAAAGGACAGTAGTATAATTAAAATATATCATATGAGATACAAAATATGAGATATAAATAAAAAAGTAAGTGAAAAATGACTTAAGGAGATTCTGAGAATACATCTATATACATAACAACACGCAATGTATGTCTATTACAACACTGTGGTTTTCAAACAATGTTATAGTTGTCTGTGTTAGGGCTGGTTTGGCTGGTTTATCAATACAAGAAGAGTAATGCTTCTCCTGCCAGAAAATAGTGCCTTATTAATTTGCGCCCAGGCTACGGTCACTGGGAGTGGAGTGCAGATGTCATTTCGATTGGCAGGCCTTAATCAATCACGCCTTGCTTACTGTTGGAGCTGCATGTGTAAATGACAAGAAGACATGCACACACACACACACACACACACACACACACACACACACTCACACCAACAAACACACAATTTCAAATCACTTTATTGAGCCATTTTCATAAATAGCTGGATAGATTCCTTGTGTGAAATCTATGTAATGTATTTCGGTGTCAATGCCGAGATTACAAACTACACAGAGTACGTCTTGCTTCCTGTTATTGCACAGTGAAGTATCATCATTTGATTAAAAAGCCAGGAATGCACAAGAGATTGATCCAGTCTACTGTACTTGCCAACACTGAATTGTTTTACACAGATAAAATGTGGAGATAGCTTTTAAGACCAAAACAAAAAGGAGGAGGGGGAGTAGTTTGACTAAGGTGGTTTGACTTAGAGCAAAATGCAAAATAATTATTTATAGTAAATATTACATATGATCTGTGTTGTAGTCAGCTTTATCACAAAAAAGGTAACAACTATTTCTCCAAATGTCCCATCTGGTATGAAATAAGTACATCTTATCTTCTAAACTATGATGTTCAATTTATCATATAATTATTTTTTGTTTGTTTTTCCTTATTTTTTATAAATGTAATAATTTATCATTTGTGCTATTGAGGTGCCATCCTTCCTATTTAGCTTATGGCTATCTTTACATTACGGTTATACACACATATATATAGTTTATCTGTAAATAAAGGATACAAATGGCAGCATCTCCTTAAGATGGAACATGTTAAACAAATCAAGTTGTAAAAGAATTGGAGCCTGGCTCATCATGTCATACCAACAAATAAACACAAGACAAAACCAAGGAAGTTTGTTAAGGATTAGGCCGACTCTCCGTAATATCTTCTGTATTCACAGTTCCTCAGATTGGTCCCCTGGCTACCAGAGTTGATATATTATTTTTGACGCTGGTCTAGACAACTCTTATGAAACATCCATTTTAGCTTGAGCGTCTCCGTATTGATTTCCTGCCTTACATAAAACTGGACTCCAAAATAGCCTTGTATGTGTCCTTGTTCTCTATTCTTCCTCTGCCTAAGATTGCAGAGGTGCAGAGATCACTGCACACCTGTAAGACTGCCAAGGAAACGGTTCTCAGTCTTACTCACACAACTTCTTATGACTATCATCTCCTACTATAGTACTCCTCCATCCATTCCATGTGGAAATGTAATCGATAAACTCATTCACCTTGTGGAAAAATGTGTTTTCTTCCGACGTGTGCTAAAATTACAGCGAGTGACTGATTTCTTTGGATGTTCATTTCTGCCTATTTGAAAGGCAACCTGACCTACGGAGACTAAAACACAGAAGAGCACCCTGGCAAGGGGTCCACCGTCTTCCTCCTAACTTAAGTTCTTCCTCTGTCTCTTCTGGACGGTAACAGTTGTATCTCTGTGGCAACAAGTGGGCTGAGAAGTGAACTCATTTGTCAAGCCTTCAGATGTCAGTGCCAGGTAGTCTTGTGATTGGGTCTAAACTCTCTCATGTCAGTCCACCCCAGGCCCCGTTCACTTTGCTCGCATAACAGGATGTCAGCCAACCTCCGCCGCACCTCCCCCTGTCCGCTCCCACAGTTAGTGATGTGGACACAACTGCTTTCATTAAACTCCACCAGACACAGTTAGAACGCTCAGACATTATTATACACAGTATTATATTTACTTTCCCCTCCGGTTAAACCATGCTCTTAACACTCTGTGGGCCCTATTTAGACGATGTTGCTATTATGACGGCGGATAAATGACTCTCGCACCCGTCGCAAATCTAAAATGGGTTGGTCTGAAACCCGTAAGTGTGTTTTGGGTGTGACATGCAATAAACCAATGAGAGTTCCATCTCCCATCACCTTTAAGAGCCAGCGCATTTGACTTGAGGAGTTGATATTTTGACAGTGTGTTTGCAGTCTCCGCTGAGACAGATACATGACCATATGAATTTCAAACTTCAAATGGCTCAGTTTATGGCCAAATAATAGGCCTAATTCACACATGGAATAGCGTTTTCTTCTCCAACTTCAGAAACACTGAGTTGTCATGTCAATTCATACTTTGCGGTCACGTGAGTACCATGGATACCTGGAGGGCAACAAACGCTGGAAAAATGGCGACGAACAACGGCCAACCAGGGGAATTGCAGCCTTGCAGATTTCCGATACTTCAATCAATCAACTATTTTGACCATATGTCACAAAATGTTAAAATTAGATATGAAGAGAAGATACATACTCGGAACTTGTGATCCATACACAGCACCCGCTGATGTATTCATTGCTTTGAAGCTGGCAAAGACTCTACCAGACTTGGAGTTTGGAGATATTTACATTTATCTCATAGAGAATCTGTCACCTTATACCACACAAAAATTGAAAGCCTACGGATGGGTTAACAACGCTGTCGTATGGGAGGTGAAAAACAGGAATATCTTCATAATCAAAGCAAAGGTGAATGTTACTATTCCACCATCCACTATGAAATGTCCCCTTTTGTCCGCGATTACATAGCCAATGTGGTCTTATTATAGCCCGATCATTCACTAAAAAACACATAGAAAGATTAAAGCATCCAGCATATGATTTCAACAATGTGTGAGGGCAGGGATGATCGCACAGTTGCTGTTACAGAATGCTGCGCGATTTAATCTGCACAGTGGAATGAGCGCTGGGCGGAGATGTTTGCGCATTTCAGAAGCAGGGAGATTCCGTACAAAAATATATGTCTAATTTGTCAGTTTGCCATGTGTATGCCTGGCACAAATGCTCCCGTTGAACTAATCTTTCCATCATGACGGTATTTGGACTAAGAGGAACCTAATGACCGTTTGTGTGGTAAAACTGGCTACGTCCTGATTAGGTTACTAGGTTTCGTTGCTGGAGTTCTTGCTCGCCAGCCAGTCGTTGTGACGTCACGTGCAAAGTATGAATTGCGGCAAAGACAACTTAACACATATATGATATGCATCATATATGTGTGTGTGTGTGTGTGTGTGTGTGTGTGTGTGTGTGTGTGT
>NC_140273.1:11350788-11375788 GCF_964030765.1 Micromesistius poutassou
ATCTTTGCGCCTGTACGTGATTCTTGGAAGCTCTCTAATCAAAAAAAAAATTTCTCTTTCTTTTATTCATATAAAAATATATGAATATGACTTTTGACCCATATTAACAAACATAATTATATGACTAATGACACAGCCATCATCATCATCTCTAATGTGTGATCAGATGGCGTCCTGGACCTCTCCACCAAGAAACATCACAGCATCCTCAAAACCTCTCCTGGTCTCTGCTCCTCACCCACCATCAAGGGGTAAGACACCGCTGTCTACCTACTGTTTCTATCTGTCTGTCTGGCCCTCTACCTACTGTATCTGTTTGTCTGTCTAACTACTGTATCTATCTGTCTGTCTGTCTGTCTGCCAGTCTGTGTTTCTGTCTGTCTGTGTATCTATGTCTATCTATGTGTCTGTCTGTCTATCTACAGTATGTGTCTCTCTGTCTGTCTGTCTGTCTGTGTGTCTGTCTGTCTGTCTGTCTGTCTGTCTGTCTGTCTGTCTGTGTGTAGGTGGGTCTGTGTCCGTGTCATCAGGTTCTGTCATCCCCCTTCAGCTACTCAGCATCAATACTTCTCCCTCTCCCCTCCCCCGCTCTCTGATCAATTACCTTCATCGCTTTCATCCCCCACATAGCCAAGGCTTTCCCTTCAATTGGAGAGAAATTGGTTTATCTATATATATCATAAATACACATTCATATGTACACACATGTAAATATACGTACATAGCCTGCTTCCTCGCCCCAGGAGTGATGTTGTGCAGGGGTGAAGACTGGTCTTCGCTTGTTTTTTTTAATCCATTTCCATTTTCAAGCTTTTATCGACAGAGATCTGCAGTGTGGAGCGGTCATTTATTGATAATGTCATTGCATGCCTTCAAGTGATTCTTGGCTTGCGGAACCAGAAGAGGAATTTCAAAATCTGCAGTAAACGGAACAGCCCGAAGAATACCAGTAAACACATCCATAGGTTAGATAGAAGTGTATCGATTAGAACCTAGTGGATGAATGTAACTCATATCAACCTGTCTTCTAGATCTATGCTGTCAGGTTAGCTGCACTACGATATACTTAGTGAAATAAGTATGAGAAGAGATTGCTACTTCCTATAGTTAACAGAAGCTGCTCAAATGGTTCATAGCCCAATCAGAAATATGATGAGGTCATCAGTCAGATGTGGTTTGGAGTCTAGTATTGTCTTAGAGATGTTTAGGCATGAGGTTAGACATGGTTTACACGGTAAATTCAGATGGGTAGAGAATTGTTCAATTGAGAAATTAGGTGAGAGATGGTTAAATGTTGATATTAGATTAGATATGGTTAAATGTAGGTATTAGATTATATAAGAGATAAGATTAAAGATTAATTTGAGATTAGGTCAAATATGGTCAAGTTTACGTATTAGGTTAGAGATGGTTAAGTTTAGGTATGAAGTTGCAGATGGTTAAATTGAGGTATTAGGTTACAGATGATTATGTTTAGATATTAGGTTAGAGATGGTTACATTTAGATAGGTGAGAGATGGTTAAGTATAAATATTAGGTTAGAGATTGTTAATTTGAGCTATGAGGTGAGGGATGGCTCAGTTTAGGTATAATGTTATAGATGGTAATGTTAAGGTGTTAAGTTAAGTTAAGTTAGATAGGGTTAACTAAAGTGTTAGGACAGAGATGGTTTGATGGTAGCTATAGAGCTAGAGCTTGATAGTGGTGTAAGGTGTTTTAGGTTGAGGTTAAGGTATGCTCTGCAGCATGTCTTATTTGGTAACCTTGGTTACGTCGTCTGCCTGCCATCTGAAGGCCCTTCACCCAGTGGTCTCTATAGGAGCCCCTCAGTAACCGAGAGAGAGAGAGAGAGAGAGAGAGAGAGAGAGAGAGAGAGAGAGAGAGAGAGAGAGAGAGAGAGAGCAGAGAGCAGTGGAGATTGAGAGTGTGTGTGTGTGTGTGTGTGTGTGTGTAGATTGCGGTGGTGCTAGTGGTATCGAAGGATGAGGTGTTGTGGTGTCGCTGTGTTTTTTATTGTTGGTGATCATGTTAGTGGGTGTATGTGTGTATTATTGGAGTATGTATTCGTCCAGCTTCCCTGGATTATAACTGATATTTCCTCCCATAGACTAGAACTGATACGGCCATACAGCTGTTGAAAGCTCTATAGAAGTATAATCTTTGCCTTTGTCAGTGGTGTCTCGCAGCAGAGCTGCACAGCGCCCTGTGAACGCGGTTTGCTGCTGGCTAAGTGTAGGCTTGCCCTGAGTGCAGACTCACAGGTCCCTGGAGAGTCCTGCATTGTTTTCCACCTAGTCTGAGACCTCCCCCTGTGTTAATCCCTTTTTAACCCCCTGCGAGGGATTCCCCGCAATGCACACTATGTCCAAGCAGCCCAGTGCAGGAAGCCTACCGAGGGGGCTGGAAGCATGCAGCATAGGCGCTCAGATGTCTGTCTACCTACTGTTTCCATCTGTCTGTCTGTCTCTCTGTCCGTCTGTCTATCTATATGTCGGTCTATCTGTCTTTCTGTATATATATATATATACTGTATGTATATATATATATATATATATATATGTCTGTTTATTTATCTATCTCTCCATCTATCTATCTCTCTTTCTCTTTCTTTCTATCTGTCTCTCTTGCTCTGTGGCTCACTCTCTCTGTATTTCTCTCTGTCTGTCTTTCAGTCTATCTCTATGTATATTTCTCTCTCTCTCTCTCCCCCCTCTGTCTGTCTGTCCGTCCATCCGTCTGTCTGTATACCCCTGGCCAAATGTTGGAGCAAAAAAAAAGCAATTTCTTGCCATGGACCTATGGAACCCGTTTTTATAAGCGAGTTGCTGCTGTTGCTATAGTTACAGAACATAGGGGATTAATGGCAGCTCAGGCTTTGCGTTGAGGGAATACAAGTTCACCCACATGACCTCTCAAAAAACAAGCGCCGCTCTGCACTCCGCGGAACAGTTCAAATAATTAACATGCCGCCGAAGGGGCCAGGCGAGCAGCTCTCGTCCACGTCTGTACATCCTGACGAGGACACCTGTTCAGTTAGCAGTTGGATGAGACGCAGATGCGGATATTTCAACTGCAATTAGAACGTGTTGATTAAGGTGTGTGAGATGAGTGACAGTTTTACGCAGCTTTAATTGAGACACAAAGAAAAGTATTTGTTGCGAGTGACTCTTTGGAGTCCAAGGCAATTAATGTGGTGTCGTCAGAATTAGAGACAGCCTCATGGTTTGTCCTCTGTTCCCCGTTACTTTAATTCATTGTCTTGTGGGTGGTGAAATTTTTAGAACGTGTTTCATCTCATCTGCGTGTGTTAGCCAAGGCGAAATAACACCAGGCTCCTATTTAGCACAAGCATCGTTAGTGAGAGAGCCGTTGCACAGTTTGAAGTAGCTTGACCTCTGTCAAAAGCATTAGTCCCTCCACTAGCGCTACGGGTTATTAATAGACTCCGCAAGGAAGCCCGCAGCAGGGGTACGATGCGAGAGGAGGTGAACCGAAATTAATTGTTGGTTCCATGAAGTGAGAGCAACTTTTGGTGCTTAAGTGTGTGCCATTTGAAACATGTTGATTTAGTCTCCAGATTTCGTGTGAGCAGTTATCTGTTTAATGAGCTCCAAGAGAAACATAGGTTAGCTTAATATACTTCTTCCATCTGCGTTAATTGTCCAATTAAACAGAAATAAATTCAATAATTCGTTTTCTTTTGTCGATGGAGTGCGCCAACAAAAAGCTGTTATGACAATTAATATGACAACAAGCAAAACACATCAGAAGGAGAACTCATGTTTTTCTGAATGCTAGTATTAGAGAGACGGAGGTTTCCGTTGCTAACGCTGTGTCTCCTCTCCTCCTGCACCCATAGGAGATCCATCGGACTGGACCGAGCCTCCAGGGACCTGGACGAGGAGGACGGCACGCTGCCAAGGAGCTTGCAGGACGGGCGGAGGGACAACTCCGTCAGCTCTACCTCCCTCAAGCCACCCCTGGCCCGCTCGCTGGTCATCAAGGAAGAGCTCCGGAGCCAGAAGCACCGCCTCCTCAGCCAACCCACCGCACTCTCATTGGCCAATCTGGAGTCGGTTGGTTTGCTCAACCACGGGCAACCGCACTCACTCCTCAGCCGGGAGAGCTCGGGGTCCCCGTGGGGGGGGAAAGCCCGCCTGGACAACCTGCTGAAGCTGAAGCAGGCCAGCGGCTCTCTCTGCGGAGCCCTCAGCGACCTCAAGGAGCTGCCTCTGTTCCTGGAGAACCACCACCACAACCACCACGGCTCCTTCTCCTCCAAGAGCTCCGCGCACCAACACCACCACGGCCACCTGCAGATCTCCAAAGCCTACCACCATCACAACCACGACAGCAAGCGAGAGCAGGGCCACTCCCCCCCCGTGGACCTGAAGATCCCCCAGGTCCGGGGCGTCGACCTCTCCTGGGAGAGCCACGCCTCTGACCTCTACGGCTACGGGCCCATGGGGCTGGGGGGCAGCAGCCTCACCGAGAACGCGCTCAGCCGCAAGCTGAGGGCCATTCTTCCCAAGCAGAACCGCAGAGGAGGCCTGGGGGGCTTGCTGGAGGGGGCGTCCGACTACTGGAGCTCCTCCGAGCTGGACCACCCCAGCTCCGGACCGGCCTACTCCAACTGCGACCTGGAGGGGGACTCTGTGTCGAAGCAGCCCAGGAAGAAGAGGGGCCGGTACCGGCAGTACAACAGCGAGATCCTGGAGGAGGCCATCGGCGTGGTGATGACGGGGAAGATGAGTGTGTCCAAGGCGCAGAACATCTACGGCATCCCACACAGCACCTTGGAGTACAAGGTGAAGGAGCGCATGGGCACCCTGAAGAACCCCCCAAAGAAGAAGCTGAAGCTGATGATGAGGATGGAAGGAGGCCCGGACTCCGCCGCCGAGTCCGAGAACACGCCCACCACCACGCCCCGCGACGACGAGCCGGTGCTGGCAGCCGCCGAGCTGACCGACGACTAGGCCGGGAGGGAGGAGCCTGACGAGCATTTAGTGAAACCAAGTGACGAAGCAGTGAGAAAAGAAAAAAATGTTATAAACCTCAAAAACAAAGTGACTGAAGTAATTTGCAAAACAAATGGGGCTTTATTTGTGCCAATTTACTTTGCAGTATCTGGGTGAGCACAAATGCAGGGATAAGAGATGAGGAGGATTCTGGAGTAATACTAAACTAATCGTCTGGCTTTTTAAACATGTGTCACTTGAGCAAGACTATACAAGCGTTTGTTCAGCTTTTAGATCCAGGAGCTCAACAAATGCAAATGGGGACGAGTCATGAGACAATTAATGACATTTTTGTAAGCATGCTGATAATCCCTTCCCCAAAAACAACCCCCCCCCTTTCTGAACTTGTTAGACTGGTCCAACACTGCTTTTAAATGCAGTTTGGTCTATGGAACATTCCAATCTAAAGAAAATGAGGCAGGGAGGTTGAATATTTCACCCTTTTGAACAGACTGATAAATTAAGACCTCCCCTCTCTATTGGACGACTAGTTAAGTGGTAAGTGATTTGTCGATTATTTTTAAAGACAACTGTAAAGGTTTAATCATGCAATTGAAATTTCTCACAAGGGTTTTAAATCAAAACCCACTCTCTAATTGCCAGATAGCCATTACGCTTTAACTGCAATCCTTTTTTTTCCTCCTTACATATTCTGCTATTTTCTATGTGGACGAAAGCAACATTAACCCATCCT
Source organism: Micromesistius poutassou (assembly GCF_964030765.1). Classification (NCBI taxonomy): domain Eukaryota; kingdom Metazoa; phylum Chordata; class Actinopteri; order Gadiformes; family Gadidae; genus Micromesistius; species Micromesistius poutassou. The sequence goes on from NC_140273.1 coordinate 11,356,501, forward strand.
TTTGAAGGAAAAGACACAAAGTCATTCAGGGATGCATGTTTGTGAGTTTCGTAGATACTACTGACTTTTAGCATAGACTTATTTTCCTCTGTCTTTATTTTTAACTCATTATTTGCTTTCATTTGCACTACACTTTGGGTCTGGCGCTTACAGACTAGGTTACCTCGGCATTTTGCCCTAGCATCATGCACTTATTAAGGTCTGTCTCCGTACCCCTGTACCAAGTTAAAGATCCCGCAAGTCACATGCAGAAGTTGATACAGAATTAGGGCCAAGATACTCCCGGTGTCTCCTCAAGGCATGAATTTAAGATTTAATCAGATTCTGGATCAGCTATTTTTAAGGTTGACTGCTTCCTCATGTACCTCTGACAGTGTCACACCTCTTGACTGAGATTGGTCTCCTAGTGAGGAGCGGATTCAGCTCATCCCTGGATGATTGGATGAAGCTAGCTTGTGAGCTAGCTCTGGCCTTCACAAGACCAGAATGTGAAACCCTGCTGCTATCAAGCTGATTATCTACCTTTCAAGGCGTAAGCTAGCTGTAGCGGACAGCTTTCAGCCAACCCTAGCTAAATGGCTAAAGCTAATAGATCCCCCTAACCTCTTTTTCTGGTACATTTGACCAAATCCCACCTCTTGAGTAGATTTTAGGCGCTCAAGAGAAGTTTCAGGACCTCAAGGTTTTAGGGCAATTCATCTCAATAATGAGTGACGTTCATTTGGTGTTATTCTTAGCATGTTGTATTTAAGATACTACTAGCCAATATAATCCTCATGCTACTCCGAATTTATTTTCAACTCAGGGTAACTGAGGAAGACAACGTGGGTTAAGAACGACAACATCTCCTGCAGGACCTATAACTGAGAGGCAGGAGAAGAGGCGTATAATTCATGTTAGCTTAGAGGGGTATTGAGGACCACGGGATATTGGTGAGATTTAGCTATAGGGCGGACAATAACGGCGGCAAATCATTAAGGACACACTTGAGTTGGGCTCGAAGTTTGGGCTGATGAACTTCTGAAATAGCACCTTTCTGAAACTTGACAAAGAGACAGAGAGAAGGTTAGATGTCTGAGGTTATGCATGGTTCTTTGTTTTGGTTGTGGTCTTGATGAATGGTGAGTTAGCAGGAGGGCAGAAAAAAGACTTTTAGCAAGCGGCATCTCGGACACGTTTTCCTCCAAGTCACAAAGCCACAGGGTGACACCTTGAACTAGTTTAATTTCTGTCTGGTTTGTCTAGTCCTCTGCCCTGCCCTCTCCAAAGCACCAGGGATTGACAGGAAACCATTATCACATTTCAGGAAGTGAGAAAAAAAATACACTTTTCTATGAGTAAAAAACTACAATTAGAAAAAAAGCTTTTATTTGCGTCAATCGGCTTTTAGCGTACTCTTGGCCTGTGGTAATGTTGCTCTTGGCCCCTGACACTGCCTAGTGCTCACCCAGCCCGCCAGTTTTAAAACATGACAATTGTCCTTCTTTTTTATTATTTTTTTTATTTTAGTTGTATTCATTTCGGATCAGATGAAATGATCTCTTGAACTGTATTGTGTATTTTATTTATTCGATTTTGATTGTTTGATTGTTATTCTGTTCGTGCTTTTCAAATGGCATGCACCCGTCTAGTTTTGGCTGAGATTTGGGTACACGGTAGTGATTTAAAGAAATCAAATGATTGAATCTATACCTTGTTGAAACAAATCAATTAATCAGAATATGATGACTAATCATTTGTAGCCCTTGATAAACACAATCTTCACTGAACTCTCTCTGTTGCTTGCCGGCATCCTTGCGAGCAGGTTTCCTTGGCGACGGCAGAGAGCAGCATGCGGCAAAACCTCATGCATGCAATGCGTCCAACACTTCGACAATGCCGAGCATTTGAAGTGTCTAAAAGAGATTTAGGTGCGTGGGAGTAGGGACGGTGGTCCATTTTAGCGTCAAAGACAATGCTCACAGCAAAAATGTAAATCTGGTTGTTGACAGAAAAGTAATTCAACCCTTTGATTTAAAAAACTCAACGCCAGATGGCTTCACACTACGATTTGGACATAAGATCCATCAATGTTTTCATGTACAATTCCTAGTACAATTGGCACTTATGCTGTGACCCATTGCACAGACAAATTCCCTACAAGAGCACTTAAGTTGACCTCCCCTGTGAGGGGAATGTCTGAAAGGCCAAACTCCTCCTTTTTTTCTTCTTATCGTCACGAACAACCGTTAATTGGAATTAATTAATTAGAAAAACTGATTTATTGTAATAATTATACTTATTAGAATAGATTAAGCAAGCTTCATGCTGCAGCCAGATCTACTGAGGTGCATGCCATTGAAAATGTATTTGTCCTATTCCACGTTTTGGTTTTCGTATTGATTGTTCACCTATGGATCGTTGATCTATGGGTTGTTCTTATTGTTCTTTGGTTAACGAATCTCCCTGTCCGAAGCAGTTCTCTTTCTACCTGAGTCTCACCTCATTCTCTTGACAAACAAAAACCTCATCCTCAATGACATTCTAGAAAGAAAGCAGTAAACATCTATTTATACATTTATTTATACACTCACACACAGACATATACGTATATGTAATATATGGACACCCATATAAACCTCATCCTATGAATGTAACGCACAGGTGAACAGCCCGACCTCATACCGCCGAGCTTGACTCAAAGTTACGGCCCAGTTAGCTGATTTTAGACCGTTTTCCTCGTTGCATTTCCTTTTCTGATCCTGCGTTGTATTTCTGATGCGGCCACGCACCAGTAGCCTTCAGTACTGTAAACGACTCAGGAACGAGCCAGGAGTAGGGGCAGCAATACCTTTTTAGTTTGAACACAGACCTAACTACCTGCACTAGATGGACTGGAACAGACATCTGTGCTACACACTCACTTGGCTGAACGTGACCAAGCGTTATACCTCAATCTCGGAAACAAAAAAAACGTTTTTCTTTCCGTGCCTCAAACTCGGGTCCCTCGCAGGTAAACCTGGCGACAGGACAGCCGATACTCTGGGAAATATGTAATACGCTCCTTCTTTTGTTGCTTGTTCATTTCATCACATTTTTGCTTGGCTTTGTTCACCTCTTTCCTGAGACCAGGAGAGATGCCTCATTAATACATCCAAAGCCCTTTTAGGTAATTCTTTCTTTCTTTCGTTTTATTTTTATTTTTTATATATGAGTGGCAGATTTAATAGAAAAAAAAGATAATACAAACAGCAGGGATTTAGCAACGCTTGTGCTGTCTGTGCCGTCTCTCACACACAGAGACTTTGTTTCCCGTTTCCCAAACAGATACAGAGTTCCGTCCTCTGGTTTCAGCCTGAGGCCGGAGCAGAGGAATTAGGTTGGACACACCCACGGAGAGAACAGGGTTCCTATTAGGTTTATCTATGATGTCCTTTTCTCTTCTGTTTTTGGTTGGTAATGGGAAACTCCAGTTAGAAACCTGAGAGATGTGTGTGTGTGTGTGTGTGTGTGTGTGTGTGTGTGTGTGCGTGTGTGTGTTCTACTTACACGCACACACACACACACAATCTCCAAGCAGAGACCCAGAAGGGAGATGAGGGACAGGTGGAGAAGTTAACCCATTTATTTTTTGGTGTATTTTTGTTTTATTTTTGAAGTGAGTCTTATCAATGTCTTTCGAAAAAAAAGTGGTTTTAACGATGCATTCCAAACGGAATAACTATTCCCTCCACACAAATGTAACTTTCTCAGATGTTAACTGACAGACCTCTATACATATGAAAATATCTATTTATTTCACTGTTCTGTGTCTTCACGTATGCCAATCCGATGTTTTTGTTCATTTGTATATTTTGGGATATTTCTTTTTTTGCTTCTGTTCTGGCGTGTGAGAGATTGTCCAAAAAAACACACGGTAAAAAAAAAAAAACGAAGACGGAAAAGAAGAAGAAGAAATGTTTTAAGCGGAAAAAAAAGCAACGACTGAAACCTCACTTTCTGGCCAAGAAGGGCAGGCCATCTCCCTTCATGGGTGGCCTGTCACGTGCAGCAGGAACCCTCGGACCACGTGCACATGTTTGTGTATATTTCTATGAACGCTATGGTGGAGCACTTCCCTCCCGGGGGAGGGCTGGGGGGGGTGGGATCGTTGTCATGGTCATGCTGCGTTTTGGTTGTCAAGCATACCTCAGGTCCAACCACTTCAAAGCAGCTGATTGTACACAAACTCCACAAACGCACACACACACACACACACACACACACAAAGACAAACACACCAAAAAAATAATACATCAGATTTCTGTTCAGATGTAACTGTTTGATGCAGTTGTTTTTATTTCAATTTTTTTTCATTTGCTGTCGATGTTCGTGTGTAATGCGTGTCTTGCTGTTGTCGTTGATGTTGTTGGTTGTTGGTAAGCAGACGGCATCTCCCATTGTCCTTTGTTATGGGAGGGGGTGGGGAAACAGCTGTTTTCACAAGAACACACACACACACACACACACACACACACACACACACACACACACACACACACACACACACACACACACACACATACTAACACACACACACCCCCCTCTCTCTCTCATCAGGTTGGCACTGTGTGTGTGGGCTGGCTACATGTGTGTTGTTACAGCAACCCTCAGGATGCTGGTTCCGGGCCCTTTAAAGGCCGATTCTCCCCACTCTCTCAGAACCGATGGCCGGCCAATCTGGTCGCTGCCCCAACTCAGAGGAAAGGATTTTTTAAAGTCACATACTTAAGGATTTCTATGACCCATGGCCAACGGATGATGTGTTTGTACGACCTCTTTTGTACCTGTTTATCTTTTAACCCTTTGACCTCACTGGCCGCCTGCTCTGGCTTCACCTAGTGCTGGCTCTCACGTGGCACCCTGCTCTGGCTTCACCTAGTGCTGGCTCTCACATGGCATCCTGCTCCGGCTGTCTGGGAAAGACACGTGTTTGAAACATGCTTTCTGGAGACGAGCCTGTAATGTGCAGCGTCTCGGTGAAGTTAAGCTTAAGTTTGAGTCACCGCCGCTCACCATCGCCCCCGCACAGGCCCCGGTGATCTAGCTCCATGTCTGGAGACAGCAGGGCTCACTAAGGTAGCCTCCACTCCTCCAGCCCCCTCTCCCACCGCAGGGTGTTGAGGGCACAGTGAGAGGACACCTCCAGAGAAGCATGTCTCACCCTGTTTACCTGCACCACCTCTAGACTGACGTCTATGTCCGTCCAGGCATTTCATCGTCGTGTTCCTGCTCGTGTGCCTGTTGAGGCAGCGGAGATGAGGAGATGGTCTCACCGTGAGGTCCCTCTACAGGGGGACTGAGCGTGTTAAATGTCAAAGCTTCTTGTGGGGAGGTGGAGAGTGCTCCGCGGAGACCTTAAAGGGCAGATACGCCTCTTCAATGGTTCTGAGCGGCCGCAATCAACACCGCCACCCTCACCCCTCGTGTGGATCTGTCCACCGCTCAAATTCCTTACACAAGTCTGGCGCTATTATTCGACCGCACAGGGTCGCAAAGCCTTTACTATAGCCTGACCCATCGGCTACCTAAGGGGGTTTAAAGTGTGTTTAGCTGCATTTAGACCTGTCCCCGGAAATCTGAAATCAAATCTTTAGACTTGATTCATGTAAACACAAATGGTGATTGTACTGTGAGTTAATTATCCATACATTTTTGAAAACCTTTTTTCAAAATGCATTTGAAATAAACCGTCACTAATAGATACATATACAGTATAGTATATATATATATATATATATAGTATAGTATATATATATATATGTATATATATATATATGTATTTTTTAATTGACATGACATTTTAACAACAAACAGCACGTCAATTAGCGAGGACAATGGAAGCGTCTGTTCTGAATCCACCAGCGAGCTCTGGAAGCAGGCGCAGGGCGAGATAAGTTGCTGCTAAATGGAAAGCGGAATGTTTTAATTTCCACAGCATACTGGCACTCTCTGGCACATTCTCACGCGTTCAGCTCCCACCCCCGCCACTTCTGTACGGCTTTCAGACGGAAGGAACCTCCACAGATGGCAGGAAGACAGGCAGGCGTTCAGATAGACACACGGACAGGCAACAGACAACAGAGGAGCAGAGTGAGAGGAGGACAGACAGACAGACAGACCGACCTACAGCAGGTAGACAGACAGACAGACAGACAGGTAGGCAGCAGGGAGAAGGAGAGCGAAAGAAGGAGTAGACACAGCTGCCAGAGGAGGCGGAGGTCGGGAGGGGGTGGAGAACATCTACGTTGAGACGGAGGCATAAAGCCCCGAAGGGTGGCGTCTCTCCGCCCCCGCACACAGCTAAAACCTTTTCTCTCAAAGTGGTGCTGGAACTTGTGCCGCTTTCTCGGCGCCATCCACGCAGTCTGCTATTAAGCGGCGGCCAGACCCTTGATGCACCTGCCTGCGTGGTGGGTGGATCAGTAAATACCAGCGCCGGCACAAGACAATTTAAAGGCGTTTTAGATGGTGAAGGGGGCCGCCGCAAAAGTCTCAATCTTAACAATACGTTGGCAGGAAGCCGTCCCTTCGGAGAGGGCTGGGGGTTCTTCGTTGCCGTGACTACCCGGCAGCATTGCTCCCTGTGCAGAGGTGTGTGTGGCCCCTGGAAGCCACTCTCTCACAGCTCCTGTCTGTCTATCACACTCGTTCAGGGAAACTAATTGGTGTAATGGCAAGTCTTAGATTTATTTTTTTCTGTATTTATTTCTGACACATGCATAAAATACTTTTATAGTAGGCCCTATTTATTTCTGACACATGCATTAGGGGCTGTTAGTGAGCGCCTGTGCATGGAGGTATGTGCTTGACAATAGACAACAGTTGAAGCTCTCTCTCCCTCTCTCTCTCTCTCTCTCTCTCGTCGGGAAAAAACACCCGCCCCGCTGACCCTCACACACTTCTCTCTGTCTACTTCTCAGACAACAGTTTGAAACGTTTAATCATTTGTCAGTATCGATTGTGAACTGCATCCGTCACTAGAACTTCTCCTTGTGTTGATTTGTACTGGATTCTGTAACAGGTTTGAAGCAGGTTTTCAGGAAGTCTTCTGGGCCACAGTACCTCCACCCCAAAGGCAATATTTCAGATATTATGTACACATTATATGTGTATGTAAATTAACAAACAGGAATGCACAAAGATCTGGCAGTTGGTTAATATTTCAGTCTTCGAATTTCCACGTAAGTGTTGAATATTTCCAAGGGTGGCTAATGAATGTTTGGATGTCTTTTCGCTCTGGGTCAGTGTGTTCCGTTGACAACGCGTGGCTCTTCACACTCACTCAACCGGTGCTGTCCCTTTTTGTCGTTTTCCCTTTGCTTTTTGATAACTTGACAGCGAATTCTGACATTCTGACGAATTCTGCCGTTTTGTTGATAACCCTCTTTTTCACAAGTACAGCCTCTGAGGGCTTCAAAGCACCCCATTGCAACACCCCTAATCATACAGCCCTCAAATAGACTTAGATACAGATATACATAGTGGATCAGATACACAAGACAGGAACCACCCCAGCATTATATGCTGTGCCCCCCCCCCACCTCTCTCCCACTAAACACTAATGTTATTTTCAGCCAAATACCTTTTTTTTCCAGTGCTTTATAAACAGCAAGGATTGTAAACATGAATATCTCAAGCAGTGGTGTGGGTGTGTGCTCCCAGTGAAACCAGTAAGGAACAGAGGACCTGAACAGTTATACTTTTCTTACCAAAAGCCAGGAAGGGGGCGTTCTGAAGTACGGCTCCAGCGTTTAGAGCCCGTGGCCTCAGAGAGTGTAGCCCTACGAGAGAGTGTAATCTCGACCTTCTCTGTGTTTGTTGGCGTGCAGCAACAAGACAAAAAAAAAATGAAAAGAACAAAAAAACACAAAAATAACAAAAAAAAAAAAAAAGTAACAACACAGAATACCTCAGAAATCGATTCCATGTAAAAGACGTCCATCTTGTTAGAGCTCGTCTATCATTTCCTGTCACGGCGCTCATTTCCGGTGGATTCCACCGCTGCATTGTTTTACCGCCTCGTGTTTTTCCGTCTGAAATGTTTCGCAGCCCAAGTCTTTGTTTGAATTAAATGAAAGGACTTGTTTTTTCCCCTCCAGTTTGAAGCAGTTGTACAATCCCCATGCTCCATGTTGAATTAGCCAAATAACCGCGGGAAGTTTCTTCATGCAGTCGCTGTGTGGTTTGGTGTGAATCTGAGCATTTGGTTTGCCTTGCTGGAGGTTTGAGATTTGGTGGGCTAGGGAACAAAAGGCATGAACACAGGAATTGCGCTACTAGAAGACCATTTTACCTCGTGTCTGTATCTCTTTATCTACTCTTATCATTGTTAAGATCTGAATGTAAAAACATAAAAACACAAACACAACTAACCTCTAATTTAGCTATACATATTTAAGAATAAGAAGTACGCTATATGTGCACATAGATATACCTATACAAGCTACACACAGACAAAAATGCATATGCATATATAAATCTCTAATATCATGTACTTTTTTTCGGAAAAAGGATGCACCTTTTCCTTTGATGATTCAGGGAAGCAAACTATAAAACGTCCAGTGCAGTAAGTTAGTAAAAAAAAAAGGAAAATAAAAAAAACACAGTCTCTTGCTGGGATAACTCAAGCTATTGTTTGTTCCTCTAACTGGTCTCTCTCATCCCCCAGCATGTAGCATAGGAAGCAGGGCTGGGGCCTTTTGTTAACAAAGTAGTTGTAATGGAAGTAGTGTAGTTGTAGTCTTGTCAATCCTGATTGTGAACAAGGGGAAGGGGCAGGGGGATTTTTTTTAAAGGACACTTTAAAAAGGAGTATATTTATGAAGATGACCTGGTGGGTGGGTGGGGGAGGGGTTTCTCTGATGTTGTACATAGGACTGCTTTACCCTATCAGTGCTTGCCTGCCTTTAGCTCAGGCTTTGCAGAGTGTGTACACGGATGGCACCGTAGACTTCGGTTGTGCTTGTTGCTTCTCATGTGTCAGGAATCAAAAATTATGGCAGGGCGTGGTTTTCCCCATTTGCGGGCCCTGGAGGTCAAGTGGCGATGGCCCTCTCGTATGCGGCCCCCGCGGGCAGAGTTGAAACTCTTTGTGAAAGTCCAAACCCCCTTTTCGATACTTTTTGCATGCTGTTGTACATACCCCTCGTAACGCTCCTTTGGCTTGAAGAGGATGAACTGATCCAAATGCGCTTCTTTACTTTAACGCTGTCCACAGGCCCAGCTGTTTGGCTCCCTGTGAGAACAAAAAAAGACAAAAAAAAAGGTGCTCTTCTGAAGAAGTTCCCGTCCAGCGAGGCAGCTTTTGTAGTGTTTTTTTGGCTAAAGCTTTTTTGCAATCATTTGTTCCCCCTTATGTAAAGTAACAAAAAATAGTAAAAATTAAGTGTAAAATGTTGATGACTGAGTTAGAAGAATAACTTTTTTTGCCCCCAATGATCCTATTTTTGCTTTGAATAGCTGTATTTCCTTTTCATGGTGAAAATCGACCTGTGCTCTTATCTCAGCTGAAAGTTAGCATCTCTAAAGGCAGAAACGGCAGTTGGTTTCCCTTCTGGCGTCACAGGCATTAACTACATTACCCCGACACCCTCAGGGACTCTGATCACACCTCTCTCAGTCTTATTCAGGTTCTTAATCCGCATTGAGGCCAAGCAGTGATCACACCTTAGCTGTCGTTTCATCAGTCTCCCTGCCCTGACACAAAGAGTTTCCAACGAACTACAGGAGTATTGTTCCCTTGGTTTTTACTGTTTGGTTCAAACTATAGCCGTGCTTTTTCTCTCTCTAGCTCCTCCGTTTGTTATGGCTTTATTTGTTGCTTTAAAAACAATAACAACACTTGCATCATTGACTATATCTTAGTGAATGTCGACCCCCATTTACTGCTCTGAACACTACAGTCATCATGAACCACTGGGTCATAACATTGACTGAATACCATACTACCTTATTACTCTAACCCTTCCGGGTGGAAAGACTGAAAGGTGGCAGTTGTCCTCACAAGGCACATGGGGATCTCGACACATTGGCTTTGGCTTTTGATCGGGCTTTAGGGAGAACCTTGTAAAGCCTTGTTTTCAGCTCATAGAAAATTGTGGAAACCGTGTGGCGTCCTGCGAGACACAAACTTGCTTTATCAGAGACAAGGCTGATATGTGATGGCCTTTGGCTGTGGACAGCCCTACTGTCCCTCATGGAACGATTGAATTAATTCACTTTACGTCAGAAAAACAAAGTAACGTTTTGGCTTTACAGGTATGCGAGTTCTCTCTTTTTGAGAAGACTCTTTTTTGAGTCTTAGGGTCAGTTGAAAAACGTACAGCAGCAAGAAGGCTAGAAGGCTCATCGGTGGCTCCTAGCTAGGCTTGTTCCTAGCTTAGCCGGGCTTAGCTTGCCAGAAGGAAGCTCAGCAAGTTGTAACATAAACAAGCTGACAAGAGTATATAATGTTCACTCTGCAGAGATGTACCTCATAAAAGAAGCCAGGCTTTCGGTGAATGGAACTGAGGCTTCTTTATTACTGTATACTGAACATTGTTTCCTAGGAAATGATTTAGTTTGGTTGGAGTGAGAGATCAAAACTCTTCTGCCCTTGTTGTTGAGTCCTGGTGGGTTTCTGCTGGTTCTAGGGTCTCAGGTCCACTGAAACCCTTTTTTCTGACTAGATTGTGTTTTGACAATATACCTCATCGCTCCGGTCCAGTCAGGACCCCTGAGGGGCTTATAGTTAAAGCTCAGGATCCCCGAGACCCCTGTGGACACGCAGTCTGGTCCCTGGTCTGAACTGGACCTGGTCTAGACTGGACCTGGTCTAGTCTGGTCACTGGTCTAGACTGGAATTGGTCTTCTTCTGGACCTGGTCTAGTCTTGTCCCTGGTCTAGACTGGCCCTGGTCTAGACTGGCCCTGGTCTAGTCCTGGACCTGGTCTAGACTGGAATTGGTCTTCTTCTGGACCTGGTCTATAATCTATGTGGTCTAAACTGGACCTGGTCTCATCCTGGATCTGGTCTAAACTAGACCTGGTCTAGACTGGACCTCACACACACACACACACACACCAAACACAGTTTTTTTTTAAACATCCTTATGGACCTCATTTTCCCCCAATTGCTACTGTTTACAGTTTGACAAAAAGTTTTATAATTAAAACAAATATTTTTCTCATATTATACTATTATTTATGTACCTTTTTTTTTATACCTTGTATGTTGGACTTTTAACGTAGTCTTCTATGATTGATTGATCTGTGATAATGAGCGCCGAAAATAATCACAGTAATTGGTTTTAGTTTTGATTTTTGCACTATTTGTTTAGATTTTTTTTCTCTTTCTCTCCCTGTTTTAAGAACTGATTTTCTGATTAGACTGATTAATAAATTTTCCCGATGTCTGTGATTTTTGACAAAAAAAGAAAAGGATTTGATTTTTCTGTGATCTGTTTTTGTTATGTTTATTTTGCATTGTTGGCTACGCTGATTAGATCTGTCTTTGTGCATGTGTAAAATATTTGATTGGTTATGTTTTATTCGATTAGGAAAAATATGCCATTTTTTGCCTCACATTTCAGCTGTAATGTTGTGTAAGGTAGTATTCACTGGATGCTCGAACCTTCTTTTCAAAACCACTATTCTTCTAATAAATTTTGTTGTGAAAATAAATGTTTCTTTTTGTACTTTCGTCTATTTTGATAAAGGAAAGAGAGATAATTGAATAGAGAGTGATGTCCTAAATGTGAAAGCAGTATAATAATGGAATTTTATTATTTTATATATATATATATATATATATATATATATATATATATATATATCGGCTATGTATATGTATTTGAATGCTCACATCACATAAATTCAAGCAACAGAAATGGCCAGTGGAGGTGGTGTGCTGAGAATTTAATTCAAATGAAACTCGGTAAGCATGTGAAAAATGTCCTGGAAAACACATGCTTAATATATAACTATATAAATGAAACACAAATATATCTGAACTTTGTGCAAGACCTCCTTGAGGTTTCACCCTCATAAAATATATCGAATAACATTTTTAGCAAACTATATCACTTTACCTAACTATAAAAAAATTATGCATTTATTTGATAACTTCATCGGCATGGAAATAATTTGTTGCTAAATCTAACTAAACATTTTGCCTTACATTTTATCATTTAACAGACACACTTAAAAAGCTTCTTGGGAGTGCATCCATAGAGAGAGAGAAAGAAAAATAAAAAAGAGAGAGAGAGAAAGAGAGATGGAGATAAAGAGAGAAATGGCATTTCAGGCCAGAGGAAGTAGGTCAACCTCATATCAAATATTTATTCCCCCCACGACGCCCTGGGCCCTGGAAGGCTCCTCTGCCCCATGCGTAGTATGTGTGTACATTAGAATATCTCCCATTAGACTATGGCAATAACTACATTAAAATACATGTTACATGTACACTTGAATACACTTTAGAAGACATGGACATTATAGAGCATGTACAATAGAATACACATAAAATATATATATACGTTAAAAAATGTGTAAAGAACACATATTTGAATATAACATTTAAATATTACACATTAGGATAATTTAAAATACATGTACACATCAGAATACACAGTAGAATAATTGTATTAAATGATAATACATGGACATTATAGTACATGTACATCAGAATACAAATTAGAATAGATAGTGCTTTAGAATACATGTACATTATAATTCATGTTATATTTCAAGAACTTCATAGTGCAATATGATACGTTCTAACACATACTGTACATGCAGATCATCATCAGCAGCCTAATTAGCAGCAGAGTTCAAATCACACTGAGGACAGAGGACCAGATGTGAGTCAAGTCCTTTTCATTTGTAAAGCCCTTTTTCTTAATCCCAGTGACAGACTCAAATGGCATCACAGGCGGTGGATGGCCCCTAACCCTAGCCACCCGAAGGCCAGAGAGAGGGACCCTCTGATGTGGTTTGTTCTGAAGACCTTCACAGTAGGGACCATGTGATCACACAGCTGTCACATGATCACACATCCGTAACGTGATCACACAGCTGTCACGTGATCACATTCCTCCAAGCTATTCGAGGAGGATGGCGATTGTGACAGGAAGGAAGAGTGGTGAGGAACAGTGGTGAGGATGATGATTGCAATGATGGTTCAGGTGATGATGATGACGATGGCGATGAAGGTGAGAAGAATTAGGGAACTTGTTGTGAAAGCACAGATACAAGCTCCGAATCACTGAACCATGTGGATGGATGATGATGATTAGGGTGATTATGCTGAAGATGACATATTGTATATTCCAGCTCAAACATGCTTTCCCACCTGCCATTCATCACTACAGTGCAAGGCCATCTTGCAGCTTTGTGCTTATTAACCTTTTAACCGAACACTTCATGTTCATATATATGATATATGTTCATCAATAGTCACGTTTGCTGTGTGTGTGTGTGTGTGTGTGTGTGTGTGTGTGTGTGTGTGTGTGTGTGTGTGTGTGTGTGTGTGTGTGTGTGTGTGTGTGTGTGTGTGACAAGGTACATTGTTTTGTAAAGTAAAAAAATATATATATTGGTTAAAAATTGATTTGCCCCTGAAAATAAAATCAATGAGCAAAGAGATGTCTATGTTTTTTTGTGCATTTTTCTGAGAGTCTTTACCACACATAAGCTCAGAGTATAAAAGCTGGCAACCTTCTAGGCAGGTCTGAAAGCATTCAGTCTCACACATCAAACAAAGCCTTTGCAGGCGATGTTTCTAATGAAATTGTTTTCTCTCATGTATCATATGAGTGGGTGGAGGTGAGAAGCGGAGGGGTGAACTTCCATGTCGCTCCTCAGTATTCAACATGAATTGATTTCAATCAACCCAACTCCCAGATCATTAAAAATCTGACTCAAACACGCATACATTTATGCAATGATTATAAAAGAATAAGTCCCTATAAATAAATGCTTTCCACTTCCAATCATTTCTCTCAGTAAGCATTATGTGTGTGTGTGTGTGTGTGTGTGTGTGTGTGTGTGTGCGTGTGTGTGTGTGTGTGTGTGTGTGTGTGTGTGTGTGTGTGCGTGTGTGCTTGTACCTGTGTGTGTGTATGTGTGTGAGTGTGTGTGTGCGTATGTGATGTAAAAACACATGAATAATATTTACACCCAAACCTCTCCAAACACACCACGCTCAGTCGGTGCTCCTGCAACACACTGCTGGCATAATGTCAGCAGCAGCCCCCCTGCTGGGCACGTGCACAGGGGGGCCCACACGGGCTCCACTCAATTAATACTCATACCCCCCCTCACCGCCTCACCCATCAGACCCTTGGCTCAGATCGCTCTCCACCGAGGCCCCCCATAGAGGGGGAGGCCCCCCACTACCTCAGTCAGCAGTGGGGCCCCGGAGGTTTGGGGGGCCCTTGAGATTTGGGTGGCCCCTGAGGCCTGGGGGTCCTGAGGCATGCGCTGTCAACCATGGGTACGGCTGTGCGGTCTGGGGTGAGTATTAGGCCCCGTCCACGCGGAGCCGATTTTTTGGTGGAACCGCATAAGTCTTGTGCGTTTGAGCTGACTGTCCAGACGCATCCGGCGGATCCGGCGAAAAGTGCGTTTTCGGGCACCAGGTGGATTCAGATAAAAACGGACCTATGAGGTTTCATGTTAGGATTCGTGTGGACGCCTGAAACGCAAACGATGACGTCATCGCCCCCTCCACCAGCTGGGGACGTTAGAGTTATTTTAAATTATTTTTTTATTATTTTAAATACAGCCCCTTGGTAAATTGAATTACTAAATGTACATTAAAAAGTATTTCTGCTTAATCTAAAAGTTTTAACAACTGCTTTCTCCTCCTCGACTGTATGTTTATATACAGCACGCATGGGCTTGGTGCAGGCAGGTTTGATGCACTCCACTTTTTTTTGTGGAGAAGATTCAGTCATTCATTCAAGGTCGACTCAACTGTCAATCAACTGTCACTAAGCTGTTAGGTAAAAGGTTGTTTGATCCAGACACTTTTTATTTTACCTACCTTTTGTCTTCTGCATTCTCCCTATCCTTGTCTCCTGTGCTTCCCTCAGACTCATCCACCCAAAACAGTCCCACGTACCCAGCCCCAAACCCCATCTCTGCAATGATAATTAATAAAGGCTAGTTTAAAGTACTTCTTCCTGCCTCTATGTATTAATGCTCATGGGTAGCCTAAATGGGTTCCATTCAAACCTTAACATTAAGGGCCCTAGTTAGACCGTCTATAACGCAGACGTCAAGGCGCAAAGTCAAAGTACTTTGTGGGCGGTTCTACAGCGCTGTTGCTATTATGACGGCGGGATAAATGAGCTTTGCGCCCGGCGCAAATCTAAAAAGGGTTAGGCTGAAACCTGTAGGTGTGTTTTGGGTGTAACGTGCAATTATCCAATGAGAGTTCCACCTGCCATCCCCTTTAAGACCCAGCGCATTTGACTTGGCGAGTTGATAGTTTGACAGCGCGTTTGCAGTCTCCGCTGAGACAGATGCATGACCACATGAATTTCAAACTTCAAATGGCTCAGTTTATGGCCAAATAATAGGCATAATTCACACATGGAATAGCGTTTTCTTCTCCAACTTCAGAAACACCTCCACACCAACACCTGCGGTCAGCACCGGCGCTCCACACACGAAGAACACGCACTGCGCGTAGGGCACCAAGTGTCTGGGGGGGCACCAAAAAAATCTGTCTCGTAAAAAAACATCATCATAATAATAATCATAATAACGCGATATATTTAAAATGAACATGTGTAAAATGTCTTAATAGCAATACAAAAGTAACATTTGCTCGAGAAAAAGATGCGTCTCCTGTGCGGCCCTCTCTCTCTCCCCTTGGTGCCCCCCTCCCCCACATCCCAGTGGTATGTTCGATTAGATCATTCTCAAGTTTGGCAGACACCTGTGTTTGGACATGGCCTCGAAAAGGCATCAAGAGTCGGGGGTGGATAAGAGAAAAAAGAAGAGACAGCGAGATGATGCACGTCGATGGCAGGTAAGATAATGTTTTAAATAAAAATGGCTAATTCTGTAATTTAGTCCTTGTATGAATGTCTATGCTCATGGCAGGTAATGTTACCGTTAACGTCAACAAACTAACGTTAGCTCCTATATTATTTTAGCCATAAGAAGTCATCAGCCAAGTATTAGCCAAGTTTACTTATATAGGCCTAGGTCTACTGGTCTACTTTCAGGACGTTTATTTGGCGTTTGTTATGTAGCCTACGTTATGACGTTATGCATGTGTACTGTGAACCAACGAGTATGCAATTGTGTACTGTAGTGGAAAAAGTAATGCTACAGATGATACTTTAAAGTAATGAGTTGATGAATGGAGAATGGCTCCTGGTAACATGAATTCTGAGAAACCTTGCATCTGCAGGGCAACATCTGCAGGTGAAACTACAATTTGAAAGAAAATAAAGAAATCTTAGTTATGTAGATCCCCTCCCTTCACATTCATAGTTTTCAAATTATGTAGATTTTTTTTAGATTGTGAGCCATCAATCATTGTCTTAAAGGTAAAATAGTTTTAAATGTTGTCATGCATCAGTGATTTACACATTCGCTTACATAAACCTGTAATTAATATGTAATATTGTTTTTGAATCAAGGTGCAAAACTGTATTTCAGTGTACAATCCCTGAGTATTTTTTCTTGTATTTCTGAATGCAGGGTCAATGCTAGATATGTGCAAGGAGTTCCTCAAGACCAGGAGGAAGATTTAGATGATCAACCATCCACCAGCAGTTCAAGCACATATCATCAACCACCAATCTCTGCAGACTCTGCAACAGCACCCAGCCCTGACCAACAACCATCAACTACTAGTTCAGGACTTAAGTTAATGTTTGGTGCTATTGTTATTGCAAAATTTGTGTAGTCTTTTATCAAGATTTTAATTTCTGTTTATTTGCACATTACATTTTGCAAAACTGTTGAGAAGTTATTTTGGAAATAAAGAGAAACGTACTGACAATTACTGAATTGATGTTTGATTGATGATTTTCGGGGGGGGCACCACAATGCATTTGTGCTTAGGCCGGCGCTAGCTAGCGCCGGCCCTGCCTGCGGTCCTCGATGGCCGCAACTGTGGGTCTATTTAATGATATGCGGCAATACATTAACAAACATTGTTTGTTACCATTGTATACATTATCGTTATAGACTTGTGTTCATAATATGCATGTGTCCCACCATTAATATACATCGCCATGGACTGTATTATGCGTTACGTGTTTAGTTTGCGTGTGTTTAAACAGATGGGTGCGCACACACACGCGCACCAAGCATCACCCGCATTCATTCATTCTTTTAAACACTCGCTGTAAAACTATGTTTTCTCACGATCAAATACTCATCAATCCTAAAAGCAATGGGCTTGTACACGATGTCTGTGTCAAGAACATATGTGTTTGCTGTACGGTGTTTGCAGATGCATTGATTTAAAAGTAGGCCTACAACTTAGCATCATTTGCGCCGGAACACGCCCCTGCTTTTCGCCGACACGCCTCTCCAGGCGCAAGTGTAGTGGCGCCTGGTTGCTGCGGGGGGAAATCAGCTTTGCGCCGGGTGCAATCTAGCAACGACACATGCGTCAGTGTAGAAAGTCAATTGCGCCGGGCGCAAGATAGGGCCCTAAGTCTTGACATTACAAAACATTTACACATTAACATTTTCACCTGGCTATACCCAATGTTTAGATCTGTTTTTGTATTTATGCAAAGTAGCACATACATAATTAAATGATGCACTGTTTGACCATGTTAACAAACCATTTCAAAAAGCATACAACATATTTTTTGTTTGTCTTGATGTAAGTAATCAACTCAACTCAACGTGATTTTCATGGTGATATCTAAAGGTCAATTTTTTTACTATATAGGCTATATTTGGGTCTTTTTCGAAACTTTCCCCTAATAGATTCTTCTGGGCTTTTTTTCCTTACTCAGGACATAATTTGAGGATACAAAATCAGTTGAGTTTGCTTCTGTTGCAATTTCTTTGACCTTTTTTCACAACATGACTGGACTATATATGGGCCAGAAGGCATGGGGGCAGGGAGTGAGAGAGGGAGAGATAGAGTAGAGGAGAGAGGGAGGAAAAAGAGTGAGTGGAGAGAGTACAGTACAGTGTTACGATAAACTATATCTGTGCTGTTCTAGATCATCAATATGTTCCACTCCCACGCAGCCCATGTCAGTGCGTGGGCTGTGGTGTATGGACCAAGGTTGGCATTGTGTTTTTACCAAACCAATCATGGGTGATGGTGTGATCATATACACTTGGAGAAAAGGCTGCACTGTGTGAAGTGTACTGTAGTCAATGTTGTACTTCCATTCACATAAGGCTGTGAAGCAGGCAGTTGGATTTGATGGAGACTACATTGACATGCTGCCAGATTTTGTAGCAAATTTGGATTCTCTTCTGACATGGCTTCGAAGCGGTTAGAGTCTAGTTGAAATATTTGCCCAAAGCAGGTGGATTATGGCTGCTCGCCTGCTCCCTGTGCCTCATTGAACATTCAAACCCTTCCCTTTGAAAGGCAAGCTTCTCTGTGTGTAACGGCAGTGTTATCTTTTCATCCATTCATCTATTCACTGACCCAAGGACTTATGTTATCATCTTTGGACCGTCACAGAAGTTATCTGTGTGTTTGTTTGTGTGTGTGTGTGTGTGTGTGTGTGTGTGTGTGTGGTGCAGTTAATGCACAATACGTTTGTTCAAAAAGTGTTTTCATGTTATGACTCAGAACATGAGAGTAGATTATGAAACGTGAGGGCTGCTCTTTATCCTGTCTTAGCCTCTCAGAGAATAATATCCTCGTGGAGCTGTTTGCTTGGTCTTTCCGAGAGAGCCCCATGCAAAGTCAATGAGATCCGTCGACAGACGCGTGTAGCGTGAATGTAAGGTCACTCCCACCATTCTGCTCGTATATTTGTGGGAGTGTATGTGGATGATGGCTGGTTTAAGCAGCCTCACATGCCCTGAGACAGACTGATTGGACTCTGGGGCTGGGAGGGGCTGCACACCTGTTATGAGTAATCAGTGTAAACACACACAGGGGCTGTTTCCCAATGTGAAGGAAGCATGCTCAACGGCCGCCCTTTTAAGGATGCCACGTCATAGAACGCCGACAAGCACTGTTCCAATGTTGAGAACACTCAGAATCTCGCGCCCTTTTCACGTCCTTTGTTTTTGAGAATTCCGAGATTTTTCAAGGATGCATCGCTGGATCCTCAACG
>NC_140273.1:11380788-11398288 GCF_964030765.1 Micromesistius poutassou
TCTCTGTCAATGCGGAGCCAGGACATCTAGAAATCACGGTCAACATCGGTAACATTAGCTAACTAACATTCTGCTTTGATCAAGGGCTGCCCTACAGTTGCAGGAGGGTAAAAAATTATTTATTTATATCTAAATGTGTACAACCACAGGGAATATTTTAACGCTAAGTTATTTACGTTGTCACAGCTCATCTGTCTGCTGAATACTCAGGCATGTAAAGCTCTTAGCTGTGTTGACATTTCCAGTGCTGTGCATATTCTGTCTTAACACATCTCTCCCCTGCATTTAGTTCATGACCTTCTGAGTTTGAAAACACTGGTACTAGGACAACATGAATCATTTTCCCTTGTTACAAATAACCCTAGCCAAGTGATTTGTTATCGTGAATGGAAGCTTGTGGCATCGACTGTTAAATTGGACACAGCAGGTGTCAAGCGTTAATAAATGTTTCTAACTTCATAACATCAACATGCGGGAATCATTCAGATCAACCAAACACTTGCTCACATGTACAAGATGTCACAAGAAATATATGTGCTCTGGGTCTGGGCTCATCCCTTCAGTGAAAACAGTGGGGCCCCACTGTGACAACGCTTCTTGGGGAAAAACACATTTTTCCTCGAACCAACGCAGGTCTCTGGAGTGAATGATGCCTTTCTTGGGGGTAAGGTTTTGCCATGAGACGGCCGGATTAACAGAGTAAGAAATAAGAAGTCCTCTCTGGAGTTTCAAGGCTACAGCAGCGGGTGGTGGAAGACATCAGCGATGGATCTGAAAGACTGTGGGGATGAAGAGGAGGACGAGGAAGACGAGGAGGGGAAATGTTGGATTTGGGGGATTCAGTGGGTAGGAAAAGTGGGATTGTGTGACATGGAGGAAAACAAAAACACACACACACACACACACACATACACACACACACACACACACACACACACATTATATGTATGATATGAATTGTCCATAGTGCTGAGACCTTGCATGGTGTGTGTGAATGTGTGTGAATGTATGGCCATTGTGTACATATGTATCTATACCATCTCATACAAATGGGAACATTTGTCTGAGTCTGAACATTGGCTGGCTCAACGTCGGTTTGGTGAGAGCAAGAGAGGAGGTGCAAATAACCTTGTCAGCCAATAGCAGTAGGGCGAGAGAGGGGCAGATGATGATGATGATGATGGTGGGGAAGTGGGGTTGTGATGATTGTGGGGCGGGGGCGTTGAGTTGATGGTGACGGTGGTGGGGAGGGGGCAGGAGTCGAGTGGGACACTACACGCATTCCTTGCAGCCGCACTCTACGGGTTTCTCCACATCTTGCGTCCAGGACGTCCCGTCGTCGCACTCGAAGGTGAGCCGCCTGCGCCTCATCCTGAGGGGGGCGCAGCAGGAGGAGGGAGGGGGAGCAGCGGTGTTGACCTGGCGCTTCCGGCCGCCCGGCGAGCGCCCACAGCGCCCCCGACACTCCACCCAGGAGTAGGTCTTGGAGGTCTGGCAGCGGGACGGGCCGCGCTGCAGCCGGTGGATGTCCCGCACGACCTCGCCCTGGCATGACGACTCTGTGGGGACACACACCAAAACACACACACACACACACACACACACACACACACTGTTTGAAATCATAGCATTATGAGGACATACACACACACACAGACTATTTTAAATCATAGCCTTGTGAGGACATGCCCAGATGTAATGTTAGGAATTAGAGAATCGTTTTTACTGCTGAAAAAAATCACCCATAAGCCGTGTTCTTGTGCATATCACAGTAAGGGGACTTTTGTTAATAAGCAAAGATGCATCGTCTCCCTTTCCCTCCGTCTCTCTCACCAACATCACAGTGCTCCCCGGTGTATCCTGAATCACAGACGCAGTGAACCCCGTCCTCAGTCTGCTGGCACTGGCCGTGGTGACATCGCAACCCCTGGCACCAGCCCCCGTCGGCCGCTGCTCTTCCTATGGCTGCACCTCCCCACAGTGCTCCTCCTCCTCCTCCTCCTCCTGCCACCGCTAGTGCTTCCCCCTGCTGGTGGTCACAGCGGTAGGTGTAGCCGTCCAGGGGAACGCACACGCCCCTCACACACCTGGAGAGAGTGGAGAGTTATGAGGTCCGCCGAAGACCCTCAGGTACACAGGGCTACATGTTGTGGAACATCACCGCGACAAAACTGTCATGACACCACACCATGACAACACTATCCTGACAAAACCTGCCACAGCAGCGTGATATCCCCATGACAACACCATTGCATCACCATGACATCGAGAAGACGATATCACATCAACACATCAACAGGAATGTCAGTAAGTAATAAAGTTACCTGCTAAATGACTGAACAGTAAAATCTGTGAGTTTGAAAATCATGTATTCATGTTTACTTGTTGTCTTGACAAGGGTTGGGCTCTGTCGAAGAGGTCACAGCAACTAATGGCAGGCCTCCTGCTATTGGCAGGTCGCAGTGTTGTCCCGCCCATCCCGGCTGGCAGTGGCACTCAGGACCCTGTAACAGACAGACGGATGGACCAATGACCTTTTGATTGGCATTTGATTCTTGCCAGGTACAGAGGGGATTTGAACTAGAGCTTTAATCAGGATTGAAAGTTGAGCAAAGCCCAACCCTGACAAAATCGTGTTATAAAGTATAGGTTATTCGGCGATGGCATCCCCTAATAAGGTCAGGTCCGTTGCGAGGGGCAAAGGGGACGGCCGGCCGGCGGCAACAAATACGACACAAGATGCTAATGGCACGCTACAAATCTTTCCTCCTCTTATTGAAACTGAATTCAAGGGGCATTTAAAGCCTTGCCCCAGAATTAACAAATAACATTTGGGGCGTTGGTTCTCCATTAACCCCCATGAGGGTTGGTAAACACCCTCCCCCTGTTCTATACCTGTGCGCCGTGTGGCTGACAGAAGCCGTGCAGGCATAGCAGCTTGCGGCAGGCGTGGCAGCCAGGGACCACGCCAGGGCGCATGTGACCGCGTGTGAAGTCCTGCAGCTCCTGGTTGATGTACAGGTTCCTGATGCAGCCCTGGAAGCTGGAGCCGTTCAGCAGCTGGGGGGGCCGGCTGGGGGCCGAGGGGACCCTCTCGTCAGGCATGCCTGGGGGGGGTGGAGTAGAGAACGGGTGGGGAAGAGGATGGGTAGGGTAGAGGGTGGGTGGGGAAGTGGATGGGTAGGGTAGAGGGTGGGTGGGGAAGTGGATGGGTGGGATAGAGTGTCGGTAGTGGGGTAGAGGGTGGGTGGTGCGGAAGAAGATGGTGGGGTGGAGGGTGGGTGGAGAAACTCCTCATTAATGACCTGTATCTGAATTCACTGTAATGGCTCATTACTGACCTGTATCTGAATACACTGTAACTTCTAATTGAGGACCTGTTTCTGAATTCACTGTAACTTCTTATTGAGGACCTGATTCCCTGTAAATTGCTTTGGATAAAATCCTCTGCTGAAGCAGCAGTGTGTAAGTGTGTGTGTTTGAATGGTAGTTCATACCTCCCACATAGAGGGGACCTTCTCCGCTGCGTGGCACACGCCCTAGGCTGTCCAGGGTGGTGGGCTCTCCTCCGTCCACGGTCAGGTTCACCATCCGGTCAAAGGTCATCAGCTCCACCGTGTGGAACCGCCCGTCGTTCACCGTCTCCACGCTGTGTATCACACGTCGCCACATCTCATGTCACACACCACCCGGTTATCTCTGACCTCCACACAGAGGGGGTCGTGTTTATTACAACCAACAAAGGTTATGTCTGCTTTATAGGCAGTCGTCTGGTTCCAGCCCATGAATCCCCGTGTACTCGGGATAGATAGATATGCTGGTGGCTTCCGTTCGACCTCAGCAAGTTTGGCTTTTATTTTTTAAGTCTTTGGATAAGTCTTTGGATTCTGCAAATTTGGACATGGAAGAAAGAAACATCAGGTCAGAGAGCACCGTCCATTGTGGAATCGTTATTCACTTTGTGAATGGTTTAGGTGAAAGCAAAACCATTCAGTCTCTGAAAAGGTATTCGAAGAAACTTCAGACTGGAAAGGCAAAGTAGAAATTCAATATGATGTCAGATTAATAGTGCAGGGCCGTGCATAGACGTTTTACTGTATTGTTGTTATTGTTGCTGCCTCTGCTTCTGTCACATAGTATGGAATGTGAAGTGACCACGGCTGCAAACTAATTTCTCTCTTGAAAGACCAGAAAGATGAATTGAAGGTAGATGGTTGACCTCACTATACTCTTGTGCTAAGGCAAGCGCATTATTCTCCATTGACTTCAGAAAATACATTCTTGATGCTTAGAAGGAGCTAAACGCAGACATAAGGCTCTTAGTCCATGATAAATCTGCTGATACTCATTATGGACTAGGAGCCTTGGCTCTGGGAAGTGGTGGGTCTAGCGGTGGTAGAGGACATAGGGGTGAAGCCTTGGCTCTGGGATGTGGGGGGTCTAGCGGTGGTAGAGGACATGGTTTGGCGTAGTTTTTAGTTAGCCAATAATCTGTCAACATTGTAGCCAGGGATCGCTGCCCATGTGACTATGAGTTCCGATCTCAATGCAAGATTGGATCTTTTGCGACCAACTCGGGATGTGATCTGACCCATGGCATCACAATGTCACCTATATCCGATTTGGGAAGAAATTGAACAAAAAACATTTCAGATGACCTGTGAAAAGGGGCTCCAACGTGCCCTCTCCCCTAGACATCAGTTGGGCAGTTCCAGTTTGGCACTTCAACTTTAATCAGTCCTTTATCAGCCAGTCGGCCCAGATTCCAGCAAGCCACCTATTTCTTTGCAGCGCCTCGCAAATCCTTTGTGTGGTGTGAGCTGTTGCTAGGTAACAGCCTTCAGCTGTTGCCTGCTAGCTGGCCAGTTGTCTGTCTCAAGCGAAGGGTGGCCTTGGTCTGTCTCCGGTTCAGATATCTTGAAACCACCCTGGGAGACAGCTATCACACTATCTACATAGTTCCGATGAAGCCAGAACACACTGAACCAAATTCTCCGGTTACATGTGTTGCATTGTTACATAAACCCTAACATCACCCAAACTCATGAGGTAAAGGTAAAAAGTAAAAGAGTGTGTGCAGTGTGTGTGTGTGTGTGTATGTGTGTGTGTGTGTGTGTGTGTGTGTGTGTGTGTGTGCGTGTTTAGACCTGTGGATAGCAGTAGCTGGCTGGTTCCCAGGGTTGTAGGTGACCCTGACATGACCTTGGTGGATCTCCATGGCGATGGGCTCATCTTGGTTGTACAGCAGGATGCCGTTCTCCTCCGACGTGGACACCTTCATACACACACACAGACACACAAGCACACACACACACGCACACACATGCACACATGGGTTTTTTGTTAATGTTTTTGTGCTGATATTCTGATGTCCTTAATATTAAAGAATACTTTTATTTTATTATTTTATTAATTTATTTTTGCAAGTATAAACCATAATATGAAAGTACATTCACAAAATGTGTTCATAGTAAAATATAAATTAACCTTGGTTAGACAATATCAATGCAAATTAACAATTATTCGCCAAAGGCAAAGTGAATACTTTTCACGGAGCCTGAGGTGAATAATTGTTTTAGTATATACTACACATGAACACTTCAAAAATAAACGAGATAACACTTTTTGCCGGGATTTATTTGTTTTTATTAGCGTGACGACTGTCATGCGCGCTCAGAAAACAATATCCCGAGTTTGAGATCTCAGTCTCGGGATATTGCGCAATATAATATAATATATATTGCGCCATCTTAGGAGTTTCACATGTAGTATATACTAATTAGTAATATCCAGTAGTAGGCAGATGTTGCATTATAGTCATTATGAGAGATATGTCCTCTTGTATGAAACACATATTTATCACACTTTATAACAAAGAGGGTTGCCCACAAGTGTTTCCCTAATCAGCCCCTGAAAGGTGCTACCTTGACTCCTACATGACCTTTTATCCTGTAAGGCTGCTTCATAACAAGTTTTACACCAACTCACCAAATCAGCAATCAATTATAAGTACTGCTACTTCAATAGCCCACCTTCTAAGAAATGTTAGTGTTTTTCTATAAAATGTTATAGTGTGAAATAAGCCTTTTGATATGTCCTCTTCCAATCAATTTTATACACATCCAACCATGAGGAATATTGTCGTGAAGGCAGTCTCTCTACAACTCCCCCCCCCCCCCGCCTCTCTCTCTCTTCCTGATTGTCTCTATCCCTTGCTTTATATGATGATTTACAATGCTATTCAAAAATTGTTTTATAGGTTGATGAAGATAGATAGAT
Organism: Micromesistius poutassou; assembly: GCF_964030765.1. Lineage (NCBI taxonomy): Eukaryota > Metazoa > Chordata > Actinopteri > Gadiformes > Gadidae > Micromesistius > Micromesistius poutassou. The sequence goes on from NC_140273.1 coordinate 11,387,068, forward strand.
GTTAACCTTACTTATTACCACGCAAACTAAGGTACTGAGATTACAAAACAGTTCTAACCCTAACCCTAACCCATACAATACAAGAAAATAATAGATAAGTAAAAAAGTAAAATTGAAAAAAATAGAAATAGAAAATAAAGGCAAAGTTAAAAAAAATAAAATAAGCATTTTAGAAAGTGAGAAAATAAAGGCAAAGTTAGTAATAAAATAAAAAATAGATAGAAGCATTGTAGATTTAAGATTTAGCAGAAAGCTAAAGCAAACATAAAAGTCTTCAGTCTTGTTTTAAAAGCTGTCAGAGTTGGGGCAAGTCTTAAATCCTTAAAGGGAGTTTATTCCAGCTATTTGTTGCATAGTAACGCAATCCTGCTTCCCCATGTTTCGTGGTGACTCTGGGGATAATTAACAGATTGGTCTCAGAAGATCTTAGTGGCCTATAAGGCTTATGTAGTGGAAGCATATCAGTTAAATATTTTGGCCCTAAACCATGTAGGGATTTATAGGTTAGCAACATGATTTTAAAATCAATTCTCTGACATACAGGGAGCCAATGTAACAATTTAAGAATTGGTGTAATATGTTCAAATTTCTTGGTCTTTGTTAGAACTCTAGCAGCAGCAGCATTCTTAACAAGCTGTAGTTGCCTTAGAGTTTTTTTTGGGAGACCTGTAAGGAGACCATTGCAGTAATCAAGTTTGCTAGTGATAAAGGTATGTACAAGTTTTTGTAAGTCTTCGGTAGACATGAGCCCTCTAAGTCTTGTGTTTCAATGTACTAGACTTTGAAAATAAGGAATGCAATCCTTTTTTTTTCATGCCGAGTGCGAAAATTACAAAAATGCCATCAGGGCTTTCTGTTTGCTACAGCTTTTTGTTTAAATATGTCTGTATGATTACATTTATTATTTCCCCATGCATCTTTTTATTTAACATTTCTCTTTAATTAATTTTACAGAATTGTAATGATTGTCTTTTTATAGTATTTGGTATGGTATTTCTGCCTTTGAACAACACTATGGCCATGTGTTGGTGCTGTAGAAATGCTGTAGAAATAAACATACCTTCCCTTTACTTTTCCTACATTCTTCCACTTTAAGTTTATTCATGGCTTTTTGGTGTTATTGTGCCATCCTGGGTTATATTGTGTTTCATCAGTTTTAGATAAACCTTTAGTCTTCTGGCAGATGCTTTGAGAAAAAATGTACGCATTCGAAAATGAGAAAAAGAGTATTTACGAAAAATTAAAGCGCCGCTACCACACCAATGTTTATGAAGAGAACAGTGTGTGTGTGTGTGTGTGTGTGTGTGTGTGTCTATAGACAACATTGTGTACCTGTAGGGTGATGTTGGCTTGGGGCCAGTCCCTGACGTCCCCCAACTGGACATAGGAGTCCGGGTCCAGGAAGTTGAGGCTGACCAATCGCTCACAGCGCTGGCCCTGGAAGCCTGATGGGCACTGGCACACAGCCACGCCCCCCTGATCCCTGCAGGGCGCGCCATTCTGACAGACAGCCAGCTGGCAGGGGGAGGGAGGGGGGGAGGACATTTCACATCTCTCACCCCTGGAGAGAGAGAGGGAGAAAAGTGAGAAAAAATAAATAAAGAAAGAAAGAACAAAAGATTGCAAGAAAACAATGATAAACAGAGAAATAGACAGAAAGACAAACAGACAGTAAGGAAATAAAAAAGAAGAAAAAAAGGGAAAGAAAGAAAGAAAGAAAGGAAAATGAGAGCAAAAAAGAGAGAAGGAGCATTGTTGAAAGTAAGGCACTTTCGGTAACAGTTAAGGTTTTGGATGTGGGTGGAGGAAAGGTAATGAGGAACAGATAAGGAGGGATGGGTAAGATAAGGGACAGGTAAGGTGAAGGACAGGTAAGATATTGGACAGTAAAGGAGTCCAGATAAGGTAGAGGACAGGTAACGAGGAGGACAGGTAAGGTGGAGGACAGGTAAGGAGTCCAGATAGGGTAGAGGACAGGTACAGAGTCCAGGTAAGGTGGAGGACAGGTAAAGTGGAGGAAGGGCGGCCTCACTCGAATCCCTGCAGACAGACACAGGTGTAGCCGTCCAGGTGGTCTTCACACTGAGCGCCGTTCTCGCAGCGGTGGTCCACACACTCGTTGTAGTCGATACTGCAGTCACCCCCCCGCCAGCCTGGGATACACACACACCTGACACACACACACACACACACACACACCTATTTACAGCAGGATCTGAAAGGTGAGCTTAATTATATTCTTTAAGTCTATATGTATGAGTATTTGTGAGTGCGTGTGTGCTCGCATGAGAGTGTGTGCGTGCGTGTGTGTGTGCATGCGGCTGTGCGTGCATGCGTGCGTGCGTGTGTGTGTGTGTGAAAGTGAGTGGTCACCTGGCCCCAGTGGCAGTGGTAAGACAGGTGCCCTGGTGCTGACAGGGGTTTCTACCTGGTGAACACACACCCTCCTCTTCCTCACACAGCACACCTTGGGAGAGAGACACAGAGACACAGAGAGAGAGAGAGAGACAGAGAGAGAAGAGAGACACACACAAACACAGATACAGCCTTTTATTGAGAAAGTAAAGGAAATGCATTTAACTTAATTGAGAGATTTATTATTAAACTATTTGTAATAAAGCCCTTGAATTGAATAGAGACAGGGGAGATAGAAAGAGAAAGCAGAAGAGAGAGTGAGAAAGAGAGAGAGAGGGGGAGAGAGAGGGATATATAGTGAGAAAGAGAGGAGAGACAGACAAAGAGACAGTGACACAGACACAAGCAGAGAGAGAGAAGAGAGAGAGCAGATGGTAAAAGAGGGATAGAGAGACATACTACTGAAAAGATCAACTGCAATATTTTGTACATGATTATTTAAAGGATTAACACTTTTAATTGTAATTTAATTCAGTGCTAGTCTTGAATGTGTGTGTGTGTGTGTGTGTGTGTGTGTGTGTGTGTGTGTGTGTGTGTGTGTGTGTGTGTGTGTGTGTGTGTGTGCATGTGCGTGTGTGTGCGTTTGACAAAACAAAGAGGCAATGTCAAGAACAACACATAACGAAGGCCAAAAAGGGGGAAGGGGAAAAACAGAGAAAAATATAGAGAGAGAGAGACAGTGGGAGGGGGAGAGAGGGAGATAGAGAGAGAGAAAGGGAAAGAGACAGAGAGAGGGTGAGAGGGAGAGAGAAAAGGAGCAAGGGGGAGTGAGAAAGAGAGAGAAAGGAAGAGAGAAAATCTAGGGCTATTGTTTTCTTGTACTGTATTATATTGTTAAATGCTTGGGCAATTTAAGAAAATTGCAATAGAGATAGAGAGGGAGGCGGAGGGAGAGAGAGTGGAAATTGGGATGCGATTATTTTTCCTATTTTTTCATTTTTCCTTTGTTTAATTTTTGCTGCTGCTTTGGCAATAATTATATGTCCATGCGATATAAAGAGAGACACTATTTACCCCAACAATGTATTCTTATATTCTACATCCTTTGTGCTTTCTATTTTTTACCTTTTCATTCTTGACATACAAACATCAATTGTTTCTATTATTGTTAAGTATTTTGTATTTTATAATAAGATTAAGATATATATGATTTTTAGATTTTTTCTCAGTCTAACCTGCTTTGGCAATGTTAACGTCTATTTTCCCATTCCAATAAAGCTCTTTCGGATTTAGTTGAGATAGAGGAGCCCACTGGGAGAGCGAGAGCGAGAGAGAGAGAGAGAGAGAGAGAGATGAAGAGAGAGAGATGAAGAGATGAAGAGAGAAAGAAAGAAAGAAAGAAAGAAAGAAAGAAAGAAAGAAAGAAAGAAAGAAAGAAAGAAAGGCAGTGAGGTTATGTTCTGGTTCTATGTACCAGTGTAAAAGCGAGGACAGAGGCAGGTGTAGTTCCCCACTCCGTCCACACAGGTGGCGCTGTTCTCACAGCCATGGTCCTGGCAGTCATCCACGTTCACCTGGCAGTGTGACCCCTCGAACCCGTATGGACACACACAGCTGGAGTAACACATTAACACAACTATTAACACACAGCTGGAGTAGACCAGTAACACAACGTTAACACACTATTAAAAAAAAAAATTGAGCCCTGGGAAATGAATGATACAAAAACAAAACAGTGAAATGCTGATCCGTGTCCCCCTCGGGAGCCGGTCCGTGGATTCTAGCCACGCTGCACACACACAACCACACCAGACACACACAACCACGCCCGACACACACACAACCACGCACAGCCTAAAGGAGCGACACACAGGGCGAAACGCTGATCTGTGTCCCCCTTGGGAGCAGGTCCGTGGACTCCAGCCACACCGGACACAATTTAACTTTGAGTGATTATTCCTGTTTGCAGCCAGCAGCCTGTTTACGTCATACAAAAGTACCTGCTCAGCTCGCTTGGAACCTCGACGGAGGTGCTACTGAAAAAAAGTACCAGGTACCAGGTACCAGGTACTTTTTTTGGCAATGGAAACGCAAAAAAGGCAGGCTGAGGCGAGTTGAGCTGGTACTGTCGGTGGAAAAGGGGCATTAGTCTGTCAATCTGTCCGTCGACTTCTATATGTGTATATCTGTTTACTGTCTTTCTGTCTGTTTGTCTGTCTGTCCCTACTCATCTATCCCTTCCTATCTATCTGTCCGGCTGTCTGTCTGCCCCACCTGAAGCCTGTGTTGTGTTGGTCAGTGAGACAGGTTCCTCCGTTGCTGCAGGGGTTGCTGGCACACACATCTGTAGACGTCTCACAATACTTCCCCTGAAACACACAAACCGGGTCATCACAGGGTCAAGACACACACACACACACACACACACACACACACACGCACACACACACACACACACATCTGTAGAGGTACTCACAATACTTCCACTGTAACACACAAACCAGGTCATCACAGGGTTAAGACACATACACACAGACACACACACACACACACACACATCTGTAGAGGTACTCACAATACTTCCCCTGTAACAAACAACAACATCACTGGATAAAGACACACACACACACACACACACACACACACACACACACACACACGCTATGAACAGAGATATTTTAGAAGAGAGACAATGTTTATTAAAATACAATGTCGGGTAAGAGGATTAACATTTATCAGATATAATGATCATGAGATTAAAAACCTCAAATATTCCCTTAAATTCTTCATACACACACACACACACACACACACACACACACACACACACACACACACGGTACATGTTTAGTAGATCAACCTTTTATGCTAATTGGTTGTTGTTTGCATGTTGGAAAATAGACGGGTGTTTTGAGTTGAGTTTCAGAAACACTTTATGATACATGAAGCAATACGCATAAACATGCAAACAAACACACTTTTAATTAATATAGTTCCCGGGATTTGATAAATCAGGTTTCCTAATCATTACAGAATTGTATTGTATTCAAATGTTATATATTTATCTGTGTCTAATAATTTGCTTTATTATGATTATAAATATTAAGAACATGATTGTTGGCTTAGCTAGTATACTTTTTATGTATATGCCTGTCTTAATATATTGTCATGTAGGTTTTTGGTGTATTGTTTTGTATATACATGTGTATATTTTTTATGCTGTTCTTTGGATACACATATTTCATATTGCCTTGTTGTACTTTTGTGGTTTATATATTTTTCATCAAGTATTCATTTGATCCATTTGATCATTTGGTCTATGTATGTTTTCACTCTCTCTTGTATGCAGAGCAGTTGTGGTAGGTGGTACAGCCAGGTATACAAGAGCCATTGTACAGCTCTGTATATCATAGACTGTAAAGCATACAGACGTAAGGTGTCCGTGATGTCAGCCGTTGGTTTACTCACAGCCCTTATAAAGCCTTAGAGTTTACATTATGGGCACCAGCAGGGGAAACTATCCATATCTGGCACATAGAAGGCAGAACTTGAATGGGCACTATGGCCCAAACTCATTAATATTAAAGCTTGGGTTAGCAATATGGAGAAACCAAGGTTGTTTTTTAAAGTAACAAACCAAAGCAATCCCAGCCCTCCCTACTGGCCTCCGTCCAGAGCCAATGTCCCAGGACACATGACCAGCGCACTAGCTTCTGCCATGCGTCCGCTAGCACTGTGGAAGACTCCGGTCATGTGCAATGCGTGCACGGGCAGATTATGCGGAGGAAGCCAACAGCGATATATTGTTTCGCCTTCCTATGACAAATGTACTTATTGTAAGTCGCTTTGGATAACAGGGCCTGCTTAAATGCCTTAAATGTTAATGTAAATGTAAAGCTTGGTAGGTTGTGAAGTGAATTTCACGAAAATATCAAATGTCAAATGTTTTTGAATTGAATTGCGTACACTAGCTTTAAATCCTTCATAACCTTTCCACTGAGATCTTTACCGAACAAAGAAACATTTTTCGTTTTATATTACAAGAATACCCAATGACTTAGAAGGGTGACAGATCTTTTGACCTTCAGCCACCTATAGGCCGTTCAGATAAACTACACCTTTATGGAGTGGGTGATCATGATATTGTTTATTAAACAGTGGGTGGTGTTACTTTAAAGCCAGGTGTACAGGAGCAGGTGTTCATCTCTCTGTATGTGTATATTTGTCCTTAACAGTGGGGGGTGTTTCCGTAAAGCCAGGTGTATAGGAACAGCTGAACATCTCTGTGTATGTGAATATTTGTCTTTAACTGTGGGGGGTGTTACCGTAAAGCCAGGTGTACAGGAGCAGGTGTATAGCTCTGTGGGGTGGGGCTGGCACAAGGCCCGGTTCTGACAGGGGGACGATGCACACGGGCTGCACTTGGAGTGTGCTGATGTCTCCACCGGACCTGGGTAACACACAAACACAAACAGACAAACACATGCACACACAGACACACGCACACACACACACACACACACACACAGACACCCCCCCCCCCCCCACACACACACACACACACACACACACACACACACACACACACACACACATTCAGAAGTCAATCAACATCTACTAATGCCATCGGATAATTTTTCGCTCATAGTAATTCCATAATTTGTTCTCTCATATTAACTCTCTCTCTCTCATATTAACTCTCTCTCTCTCTCTCTCTCTCTCTCACCACGCTACATCTAAGGGGGCTCACCAAGACACTGGAAGCTCTCCCCAGGCGTGGTGAGCAGTAGTTTTCCCTCCATGCCGGGAGGGCCCCCACAGCGGGCAATGCCGGGCTCCTTGTAGCCACTCTTCACCCAGGAAGACAGCCAGCGCAGCCTGCAGTCACAGTGCAGCGGGTTGGCCCCGATCGCCCTGGAGAGAGAGAGAGAGAGAGAGAGAGAGACAGAGAGAGAGAGAGAGAGAGAGAGAGAGAGAGAGGGAGGTGATGGGGGGACCAAGACTGATGATGAGGTCATAGTTGTCTTTCTGTCAATCATTTTTGTTATTAAATCAATGTACTTTACATTGGTACAATACGTTGGTATATTTCAGTGGAGATGCATCCTAACTCCTAATAAAACTATCAACAAGATGTTTCCTTGAGGTAAAAAACAACCATCTCAAAGCTGCTCCTTCATGCCATGATCTGAATTCACTGTATGAGGCTATGGCTCTCTATAGCCTCCGCTAAATGACTAATGGCTACGAAAATATCAACAAAACCACTAATAAACTCAGATAAATTGACTTATTGATATAAATGAGGCGAGGAAGGAAGGATTAAAGGAGGGATGGAGGGAGGAGGTAAGGATGATACCTTGCATGTTTTTTACTTTTTGTCTTTTCCTTTTTCAGAGGATGTGAGAGAGCAAGTGAGAGAGGGAGACATAGAGAGAGCAAGTGAGAGAGGGAGACAAAGGGAGAAGGGGAGAGAGTATACTATATATGGCTCTGGGCACCATGGCTTGCGAATCCAGTGGGAATGATAATAATAGACAATTTGTTGTCTACTGTAAGCATGTATTACATGCCAGAATGAACGTGGTGCGTGTGTGTTTATGTGTACTGTACTATATGTTTTATATCCATGGACATACATGGAATGCATTTGGTTGTGTTTGCATGGAAGTTTGTGTGTGTGTCTGTGTGTGTGTGTGTGTGTGTGTGTTTGCACATTTGTGCATGTGTGCATACATGTGGGAGTGTGGGTGTGTGTATGTCTGTGTCTGTGAATGTGTGTGCACGTGAGTGTCTGCTTACAGGTGCGAGAGAGAGGAGACGTCGGTGAACATGTCCTCGTGGAGCTCAGAGATGTGGTTGCCATGGAGAGAGCTGAAAGACAGCAACAGTTGGGGTTCAGAGGTCAGGTATGAGCGTATAGGTCTGACTAAAGTAATAATGATGTTGATCTTCGTGACATCAACTCCAGTGCGTCAATGTTTGATATGTTTTATGTGATATTATACACTCTTTAGTCCTAATGAGCTACAAGAGCCCTGGAATGTATTAGGGTTAAATATGAACTGTTGAGTTCTCAAGTATTGAGTTTATTCTGGTATCACACCAGAAAAAGATGATGGACCCTATTTTAATGGTCTGAAACGCAAGTGTAAAGTGCGAAACGGAAGTAGCTTTGTGGGCGATTCTATGCCTGGCGATGTTGCGTTTTCTTCTACAACTTCAGAAACACTGAGTCGTCATGTAAATTGCGGCAAAGACAACTTAACACATGTATGATATGCGGACGCGGACCGTCCTGTGGCCGCAACTGTGGGTCTATTTAATGATATACGGCAATACATTAACAAACAATGTTTCAGAGCTGCCAACTCTCACGGTTTCACCGTGTGACACACGCTTTTGCCTGCTTACACACGCTAACACGCCACACATCCAATTTCTCACGGCAAAAAAATCCCCCTCCTCAACAATCCCGATCCCCCCCCCCCCCCCCCCCCCCCCCCCCCCTTAGTGTGTGTGGTGTGTGTTTGGGTGTGTTTGTGTTAGTGTGTTGGTGTGTGAGTGTGTGTGCTCACAGCAGCCGCAGAGAGCGTAGGCCCCCCAGTGCCAGAGGAGGAATACAACGCAGGGAGTTGTAGCTCAGGATCCTGGAAAATAAGGAATACATATACATACAATACTTGCATTAAAGGTCAGGTTTGTGTGAGTTGTACTTGTTTCATTGTTATTTTTATGTTTTATTTTTAAACCCTGTAATCTGACATCTCATCAGAATAATATCCAAAGGAAAATAAGTAAAATGTTTTACAGCGATGATCTGAATTCAAACCAAATTTAAATGGATGAACAAAGTCTGCATCAGATTAAACAATCTGATGCAGACAAACTTGAATCAGACCTGGATTGACTGAAGTGTGATGTAAATACTGATAGAGAGAGTACGGCTACTGTGAGGGTGAATACTAATAGAGATAGTAGTGACAAAATGGGGTTGATGCTTAAAGCGATGGGATTGCTACTGTGTGGGTAATGTTAATAGAGACATTATCTCACTGTGTGGTTACTGCTAATAGAGATGGCACATCACTGTTAGTGGTTAATGTGAATAGCAGTAGCATGGATACAATGCTAATAGAGTTAACATGTTACATCTGGGTTAGAAGGTCTTGAATGGTAGCATGACTTCATGCTAATAACAGTTAATGCTAGTAGCAGTAGCATGTTATTATGGGGTTAATACTAATAGCGGTAGCAACGATGTCCAGTATTGATCACTGGGAGGAAGTTATTTAATTAGTTGTCTACACAGCGAACCCAACCCAGGGTCACACACACTGAGCAGCACACATATATGCAAAATTACATTGTGTGTGTGTTTGAGCATGGATGTTTGTGTGTGTGTGTGTGTGTGTGTGTGTGTGTGTGTGTGTGTGCGTGCGTGCGTGCGTGCGTGCGTGCGTGTGTGTGTAGCTTACAGTGTCGTCAGCTGGCTCATGTTGTAGAAGGCGTCGTCTGCCAGGGAGCTGATTTTGTTGTTACTCAGATCTCTGGGGAGACGAAGGGTTAATCAATACACACATACTGCACAAACTTAAACACACAAATACACACACACACACACACACACACACACACACACACACACACACACACACACACACACACACACACACACACACACACATACATACACACACATGCATCCACACACCTAGCACACACAGACCAAATCCCATTAAAACTGCTTAATAACCAAGGCTCTAAATCCATAATATTTTCTATAGGGCTTGTGCATCGCCAAGTCCCACCACCATGACCGCCTCCATTTTGGGAGCATAGGAGCATTGGAATGATGGTTATTTTGTTGGTGGTAATGTTTTTATGGAAATTGTTTGGTCCCAGTATTTCTCATGTGAGTCATGGCAAAACAACGTTTTCATTTGCCTAGGTAACGGTATATTAACGTTGGTTCAGGATTTCATAGTACAACTCTCTTGAGTGCTTTCAATTAGGCGGAGTATCACCCACAAAAATCATATTATACATTGATCATTAAGTGCGTAGGTTTGTGTGTCTGTGTGTATGTATGTATGTATGTATGTATGTATGTATGTGTGTGTGTGTGTGTGTGTGTGTGTGTGTGTGTGTGTGTGTGTGTGTGTGTGTGTGTGTGTGTGTGTGTGTGTGTGTGTGTGTGCCGGTTTGTTTTAAGCGGTTCTTTCATGGTACACATCAATTAAAGTTTACCGACATGAACATGTAGGTGCGCATGCTTGTTTGAATGTCTTGTGTGTGATGTTTTTGTTTGATGCGTTTGTGTGTTTGTGTGTGTGTGCTTGCACGTGTATGTGCATCTATGCTTGCTTGTATGTGTGTATACTTTAAAAGTCTACAGAGTCACTGGGATGCCGTGGTGAACCTCACTACTCTACAGTGACCATCCACAAGCACCACAGCACCACCCAGTGGATTACAGTAGAAACACACCTAGTCATGCCTCGTACACTTAAGTAAAAATGAAAAATTTTAGATCACTTAATAAATATAAGCTGCATATTTTCAAAATGTACAATGTGTATCATAACAAATACTTTTAACATGTAAAAGAAACAGAGTGAAGAGGCCCAACTAAGTTATCCTCCATGGTGTGACTGGTTGGTCTCCTCTGACGTGTATTTGTGAGGAACATTGTGTTTGGTGAGTGTGTGTGTGGGTGTCATTGGTTGGTGCTTAGATGGTGTGTATAGGTGGGGTTAATGTGTCTTACACCAGCTGGAGGAACTTGAAAGAGGCTAGCTCCTTGGGAACACTGGTCAGCTGGTTACCATCCAGATACCTGGAGATACAGATACACACATTATAT
>NC_140273.1:11400788-11410788 GCF_964030765.1 Micromesistius poutassou
CTTCCTTTTCCCCTCTCTCTCTCTTCAGCCTCACCTTCTTTCTCCCTCTTTACTCAGTAATCTTTATGTTGTCTTCATCCAGAATGAGGATGTGTCGATCCAATGATCAAACAGAGGATTCATTTGTATGTATTAGTTTGGGGCGGCAGGAAAGTCAAGAAGTCTAGTGGGTGTTCCAAGCCAAAAGGTTCCGGGTTCGTTCCCCATGGTCTGCATCCTGCCCTACAAGATGACACACTGACCCCTGTAATGCTTGCATGTGACTGACAGTTCCTGGCCTCCAATCATGTAGCTGTTTACATTTCCCAACCGAGCACCACAACACATCAGAGGACGTGTCACATGGGATGAAGATAAAACAGCAAAGGCCTTTAAGTGAGTGACCTACATTTTCTTGATGTGCGAGAGGCCCTTGAAGACTCCGGTGGCCTCCAGCACTGACAGGTCGTTGTTGTTCAGTCGCCTGGGGGAGGGGGAGGGGAGGGGAGGGGAGGAGAGGAGGGGGGAGGGAGGGGGGGGGGGGGGGGAGGAGAGGAGGGATGTGGAGAAAAGGAGCGGGAAGGACCAATCAATAGGAGGAGAGCAGGAGTGGGAAGGATGTTGTTAGCGACAGAAGTGGTTTGGAAGGAGTTTGCTTGTCCACTGGGCCGTGTGACACACAGCCATGCACATCATGTTCACTTGCTGTGTGTGTCTGTGTGTGTGTGTGTGTGTGTGTGTGTGTGTGTGTGTGTGTGTGTGTGTGTGTGTGTGTGTGTGTGTGTGTGTGTGTGCATGTGTGTGCGCGTGCATATGTCTCACAGCTCCTCGGTGGTGGGAGGGAGGTGTTGGGGGAACTTGGTGAGTCTCAGGTTGGAGCAGTCGACCACGTTAGCCTCGCAGCGGCACTTGGCGGGACACACCGGTCGGCTGTTACACTCGAAGTTCAGACGCCTGTCCTCCGTACCTGGATGACATAGGAACTGTGAGCTTCGAGGAACACCTCAGTCCAGAGAAATTGTCAAGATATGTGTGTATTTATATGTGGACTGAAACATAATTCAGTTGAACAACAATCAAACTGAGCTAACGATTTCTAACCAATAACTCACTTCTAGGTGTTAAATCAGATCTAACTGTTAATTCACTGCAGAACAGTTAGCTCAGTGCTAGCTCGGTGCACTGCCAACTGTGAGCTCTCCACTAACTGTTCCCTGCGCTAATTGTGGCTGTTTGGCTAATTAGGATGTCCACAGTCAATCTGCTTTTGATTTAGCAAAACAATTAACTCCTCTAATTGTTTTGCTAATGTGGCTGCGCACTGTTGATCCACTTCCACTAGCAATAGCGGTTGAAATTAGACTTAATGGGGTTTCTCTCAATTATAATGTGCAGCGCTTCAAAGATTTCTCTTTAAAATCAGAAAAAAAGGTAGCTTTCTACTCTGGAACTGTGCCAAGATCGTCCTTGCCTCTGTCTTTCTCTTATAGACAAATAGCTAGACATTTCCCATGTATTTTAGACTGACTTTAGTGTAGTTCCTTTGTCAGTTAATTCATGTTACATTTCCAAATGAAAATACACATACTACTAATAATACTTTTCTAAAACACTGTAGGACCGATGGTAATCAATATTGAATATGTCATAACACATAATACAGAGTTCATCTAATATCAATATTTCCATTACATGTAGCCCAGGCTTTCTCTGTCTCTCTTGCTCGCTCTCTCACTCACCTGGGATGTGGTACTGCTCTTTGGCTGTTAGGGAAATAAAGAAAGATGTAAACAAATCAGTCATCCTGCTTTAAAGAACAAAACCCACAAAAACACACACAGACATTTGCATATACAGACACACACATACACCCAAATACACTCTGAAACACATAGTAGACGAAGAATGGTGAGTGAGGAGAGTAGAGGTGGATGGAGAGGCTGCTCTGATGCAGCCATGCGTCGCTGCATGGTGTGATCTGTCAGTCTGCTTTATGACAACCCAGGTAGGAACATCATCGTCATCATCACCATTGAGTTACAGTCAATGGAGTGGTCTGGTCTCTCACACGCTTTATGCCAGCTGGGGGGCTACCCGGCCCCATGATCACGTTTACACGCCTTTTACTGAAATCTCTTGCAGTTCAAAAGAAAATGAAAAGATCTTGTGTATTGAGACGGACAGCAATAGAAAGACAGACCACAGATTAAGAGAAAGTTAAAGCTAGAGAGAGAGAGACAGAGAGACCAACAGATAGAAAAGGGAGACATAGAGCTAGAGAGACATAAACCGAGAGTAACATAGAGCCACAGGGACACAGAGCCATAGCGACAGACCGGAGCAGCGGAACTTCTTGCTCTTGATCTGGCTGATGCGTTTGTTGGCGAGGCGTTGGGGGCTGGCGCAGCGCGCACCGCTGGTCTCTACGGGGTTGGAGCGCAGGAAATCGGCCAGCCAGCGCAGGCTGCAGTCACACACAAAGGGGTTCTGGGCCAGGTGGCTGAGGAGGACACAACCACACGCAGGGTGGCTCCACATTAGCATGGAAAACGGTAGCACAGAGTCCGAAAGGAAAAGTTCTATAAAATCAATTAAGATATAGACGAGTAGTGTAATAGAAGGAATAACAATAGATGACAATTCTAATTAAAATAGATCAGAATAGAATGGGTTGAGGATGAAATATGCACAGTACATAAAATAATCATTAAAATTGTTTAAAAAGCTGTGTGAGTGTATGTGTGTGTTTATGTGTGTTTGTATGTGTGCGTGCGTGCGTTTGTGAGCCTGTGCGTGTGTGTCTATGTGTTTATGTGTGTGTGTGTGTGTGTGTGTGTGTGTGTGTGTGTGTGTGTGTGTGTGTGTATGTGTGTGTGTGTGTGTGCGTGCGTGTATGTGTGTGTGTGTGTGTGTGTGTGTGTGTGTGTGTGCGCGCGTGCACATGCGTGTGTGTGCGTGTGTGTGTGAGCATGTGCGTGCGTGTCTCACAGTGTCTGGATGTTGTGCAGGGGGCTGAAGGTGCCCTTGGCCAGGCTCTGGATCTTGTTGTCGTACAGGGACAGCAGGGCCAGGTTCTCCAGGTCCTTGAAGGCCGTGGAGCGGACGCAGTGGATCTTGTTGGCGTTGAGCAGCCTGAGGAGAGGAGGGCAGAGTGGGGGTCCGCTCGGCGTCGTTCCACCTTCAGTGCATTCTGTGCACTTCTGTCTTTTCGGTATGTTCAATTTTAGCATTTTTTTAAGAAACATGTCCACCTTAAGGTGAGGTCTTCGAGAAATGTTGCGAAAGCCAACTTTGAACTTTTAATAAATGCACCAAGATACAATGATTTTTTCAATGTATTCTATTCCCAGAATACATTTCTTTTATTTTGTACATCTTCTCTTTGCAACGCTTTTATTTTCAAGGAGCCAGCCCATCTGTTACAGTAACAGCAAACAAGCACAATGACGTCAGCAAATAGTGCCAGCAAGGGAAGACGCTGAGAGCCTTAATGACTGTGGGTGTAGTTGCACACACACTCCCACACACACATAAGTAAATGATGTTGTGTTGTTGGACATGCGTGTTCAGTGTATCTGTGTGTGTGTGTGTGTGGGCGGGACTTACAGCAGCTCCAGAGAGGCTAGACCATCAAATACGCCCTGGGGAAGTTCTGTGATCTTGTTCCCATAAAGCACTCTAAAAAATAGGAGGGGAGGGGGGGAGAAAGGAGAGCATGGTGGAGGAGGGGAGGGGGGGGTGTGGAGAGTAGAGGAGGAGGAGTGGAGAGGACAGGAGCAAAGGAAGAGGAGAGAGGGAGGAGGAGATGGGAAGGAGAGGAGGAGGAGAAGGAGAAGGTGGCGGGGGAAGGGGAGGAGGTGGTGGTGGTGGAGGAGGAGATTGGGATGGGGGGGGCGGAGGCGAGGGTGAGGGTGAGGATGAAGAGCAAGAGAGGAGGAAGAGGAGGAGGGAAGGATAGGATGGTTATGAAACGGAGAGGAGAAGAGGAGACGAGGAGGAGAAGGAGAGGCGGAGGGGTAGAGAGGAGAGGAATATGATAGAGCACTATAATAACAACACACTGACAATTCCAGTATATGCATTAAATAACAAGCGTGCATGATTTATAGGACCACACACACACACACACACACACACACACACACACACACACACACACACATTGTATATACCCCCTGCCAGGAGACAGCCCTCTCACACACACAAGCTAACATATTATAGAGTATACATAATACACTTCAGTGTTAACACTTCAGTGACACACAGCCCTCCCATGGTGGACATAACAACAAGTCACACGATATTGAAAGAGTTTAAATATTCATGACTACAAACAGAATTGCATTACATAGTGTGTTCATAAATGCACACACACACATTAACATACGCACAGAAACAGTATTACTCACAGTGAGTTGAGCACTCGAAGGCCATGAAACGCATCGGGAGCGATCTCAGATATCTGGTTATTACTCAGGTCTCTGGATCACACACACACACACACACACACACACACACACACACATACATACACACACATACACATACACACACACACAAACACCCACATATGCTTTTAATTGTTAGGATAAATGTTAACTGACAGAACTGGTGCAGGACAGGCCCAGTATCAGCTGTAACCTTTAAAATGACTTGACCTGATTCTCAAAATTATGCTGGGGATGCTGTGTGGCCCCCCTAGAGAAGTATTGATCCATAAATCAACCCCATCAACATCGACACAGGATCCTGACATTACGCTCATTAAGCGTGTTTGGTTGATTGGCCGCGTGTGAGTGCGAGTGCGTGTGTGTCTGTGTGTGTGTGTGTGTATGTTTGTCTCACATCCTCCTCAGTTTCTTGTAGGAGCTGAAGGCTCCTGGTGGGACAGACTTGATGCCATTCTGCTCCAGACGACTGGACAGAGAGAGAGAGAGAGAGAGAAAGAGGGATGAAAGACAGGGATAGAGAGAGATAGAGAGGGATGAAAGACAAAAACTTTAAATGCTGCCACTGAGAATAACTGCAGCCTCTAGATCAATTTTGACATTTACACTCAAATTCAAAAAGCTTTATTGACATGGTAAATATAAACGTTTCAACAATAAAGTTGAGCACTCCCAGGAATGATCTACACTTTACCACACACACAAACACACACACACACGCACACACACGCATACCGTTTCTTTCCATTGAGACAGACTCATATCTAACTCACTGCATTTACCTCTGTTCTGCTGTGTAAACAATATATTTACTACATAAGCGCTAAAAATAGTTATGCTATCGACTAGGCTTGTTTCTACGTCCCCCGCATTGTAACCCTATTCCTCTCAGTCCATTGGGATCCATTATGGATCCACTATGGATCCGATATGGAGACTCACACATTCACACATGTCTATCATTTCACATTATGAAGCATTAAAATGACTACGGTACACTGCTAACCCTGCAAAAACATGCTAGGATATGAGATGATGACGCTACATCACAAACAAACAGGTCACCAGGATCAACAGCAGCGAAAGAGATCTACATCTGTAGAGCAGGGCTCTCAAGTTTTGAACTGAGTTCAGAGTGAACCCCCGAAAAACTCCCGAAAAACTCCCGAAAACCCCCCGAAAAACCCCTGAAATACTCCCGAAAAAAACCCTGAAAAACTAGTCTAAGTCTAACTTTAGTCTAGTCTAACTTTAGTCTAGTCTAAAGTTTTAGTCTAACTTTGCACCCTGACCCCACTAGTTTTAGAATGCCACTGAATAACGTTGTGATTTTATTTACTTTTCCCCCCCGTCCAGAACTTGAGGAAGCCGGTCTGGTCGGCACCACACCCAAACCCCCCTGCCGCCCCGGGACCACCGAAGAAGAGGCAGAGGACCAGCCACTACCACGACTACAAGAAGAAGAACCACCACCGGCAGCAGGAGAACGCCAACACCCGCCCCTCCTCCGCCAGGGTACCCACGCCCGGCTCCAGCTCCACCCCCACCCGCTTCGGCGAGGCCGGCCCGGACCAGACCATGCCCCGCCGGCCGGCCGTCGTCTTCAAGACTTTGGGCTGTGTTCCGATATCCATACTATCCGCACTCACTATGCTTAGTTTGAGTAGGTAGGGCGTTCCAATTCAGATCGGGAAAAAAGAAGTGTACCTAAAGGACCCGGATGGTGTACTCAAAACGGTCAAACCGCGAAGTGTGGATCGATGCACAGTTTTCGTGCTCAACAGCAGCCATCTTAGCTACGTAGTGGAAAAGGCGGCGCTGGGCTGAGACAACATCTGCACATTTTCCACATAGCCTGCATTAATTGAGTTATTTTGTAGCTTTTATAGCTTTTATAGCTACTATGCGTAAAGAGTTCACTGTTCAAAGCGGGATGTTTATTGCGGGGTAGGAGCCACGGCAGCAGTCGCGATCGTAATTTCCGGGTAGTGCACCATGGAGTATTCGATTTGGAACGACACTGACATCTGAAAATCAGCGCACAGTCAGTGCGGATAGTGTACTACATGCAAGCAGGGCTCTCAAGTTTTGAACTGAGTTCAGAGTGAGATTTTGTTGGCGGCGGTGGAAGCCGGTGGGGGGGGGTATATTAACATGTGACTGCATACAAATGTGTCCACAGACATGGTGACTAATGTATGATAGTAAGAATTATTGGCCCTTAACATTAATATTCAGAAACAACACTGCCTCAAAAGGAACGCAACACCAGTAGAGGCATATACTTTTCCCATAACTTTTAAACGTTGCAAACGTGCAAAAACATAATTATATATTTATGTGGCATTCAGTCCAATGCTTAAAATATATCTGTGGCATTCAGTAGGCCAATGCTGTGGTAAAGTGTGTAAAGTATGACCAAGTGTTTCTTTCTGTTCAATAGATACAACTTCATCAATCCCCTGTAGGAGAAATTTGTTAATGTTTGTCCCTATAAAACAATAATGGTAAAAAAATAAATACAAAACATGACGGTAACTAAGTAAGTCAAACTGTCCAATCTGAAGGCTCTACTTAACCACTCCCCCTACTCACTTTCACCAATGCAAAGCGAACAGAACTGAGTAGGGGAGGGCATAGCCTAACTAGTTTGTGAACGACCCAGAGAAACGCAACGCAAATTCAATGTGAACGTGTATGAGGCTTTAATAAAATCCCGGACGATTTTGAAATTCCGCCGCACATTTTTAAAAAAGTGTCTCAAAAAGAGGGCATGTCCGGGCAAAAGAGGATGTCTGGTTACCCTACGTACGGGAAACCCATTTGATTCCTACCAGTTCCACTGTTAAATAGCGGCGCAAATTGGTGGGCGCTATCCTGGTAATTTCTCTGCATGAGAAATATGAAGTGTGGCGTGTGAGCATGTGAATGGGTTCAATTGCGTGTGTCTCACGCCGAATGCGTGAGACTTGAGAGCCCTGGTAGAGCCACTGCTCAGGTCAAAGGTCAACTATAGATACATGGCATAGAGTGGTTCTCTAAGCCATATGATGGGAATAAAAAAAAAGGATTTGAGCTTCCAGCGATTTCATACAAACAGTTACAAGTTTGCTACAAGCTACAAGTTTGTATGAAATCACTGTATGTACGTGTGTGTGTGTGTGTGTGTGTGTGTGTGTGTGTGTGTGTGTGTGTGTCTGTGTGTCTTTGTGTGTCAGAAGTCAGGGGACCTCTATCGATCATAGAAACTAACACACTATAACACACTTAAAACGTATTGAAACAGCAATCAATAAGTTCGAATACACTATTAAAACAGTAGTCACACACTATTAAAACAGTACAAACACAGTAGAACAGCCAATCTCAGACATACCGTGGAATATTTTATACTTCAGTAATATTAATTTAAATAAGGAATCAGGGATCCCTCTCTGCCAGTGCCAGTTATTTGGCAGGGAGGTTCGGTTACAGAAGAAATACTAGGATAATACTAAGGATAATAGCTAAAGATAAAATAGGGGAGAAGATATAGAATAAAAGATATATCAATCAAATACATATATCAGGGCTGTCAAATGAACACGTTCATTTTGATTAATTAATCACAGAAAAAATAATGTGTTAAAAAATTAACGCAGATACATTTTTTTGTTTTTGTTTTTGTTTTTTGGGTTGTTTTTTTTGCTGCATACAGTATTCAAGAGAAAGTGTTAAAGTCAAAAGTATTGTATATTTTTTGCCTGAAATCCATTGCATCTTGAGTGAGATGGAAATGTTAAATTGTTAACTTTAAAGTCTATTGTGTCTATTATTCATTGAATCACTCATCTGCCATAATTTATTTTAATTAAATTATTTTGAAAAATGTAAGCATGCGATTAATTTAGACTTATAAATCACAGAGCCTGTAATTAATTAGATTTTTTTTTAATCGCTTGACAGCCCTAATAAGAAATAAGAGATTCCGATACTGTTACATATATATATTATATATATATATATGTATATATATATATATATATATATTATATATATATATATATGTGTGTGTGTGTGTGTAAAACAGTATCAGAATCTCTTATTTCTTAAAAAGTAACTGAATACTTCTTCAATTTTAGAGGCCAGATTTCTCACCTCAATATGTGATATTTATAATGATACGCTTCATGTGATTCTCGTTAAAGTCACGTTTAAATTATCTTCTATAAGTTATGTATGCCAAACTCAATTATCCCTGTCTTTCTGATTCCAATCTCTGCAATCCCAAAAATCTGTAAATGCTAATGAGTATAATAGTGCTGGTATTCATGTTGTGGGGCTGGGGAGTGGTGGTGGGAGTGTGGAAGGGGCTTACATCTCAGTCATGGCCTCGGGGAGGTGGGCGGGGATAGCGGTTAGGCCCCGCCCCCGGCAGTCCACAATGTTGTTGCTGCAGGAGCACATGGGAGGACAGGAGCCAGATGCTAAGCTGCAGGGCTGCACGAAGGCACTGCCGCTGTGACCTACACATGCACACACAAATACGCATACACACATACATACATGCATACACATGCACACCCATACAGGGACACACATACAGAAACACACACACAAGGACACACACATACAGAAAGAAACACAAACAAATACATACACACACAAACGCACATACACACACACACACAGGGACACATGTACACATATACAAGCACATACACACAGGGATACACACACACACACACACACACATACATATATACACACCAGGACACACAAGAGTTCAAGTTCAAGTCTTTTAGTGTCAGTTACAACTAGCCATGTGTAATAGAAAAGAACACACCACAAAGTGTGCATCAATTCTGTCTTGTTTGTACAGTTTGATTATTTCTTAGTACTTTATTCTTGGTGAATAATGAAATGTGTTGTTGTAGTTTTCTTTTCAATTACTTTGAACACATACGTCTGATTCATGCCAATAAAGCAGATCAATTTAAAATTGAATTAACTGAGCAAGCAAGTGAGAGAAAGAGCGAGCGACAGTGTGAGCGAGTGTGTACCAGACCTGTGCAGGCCAGATCCTTCTTGTTGAGCTCGGCGAGGTTGAGCCCCCGCAGGTTGGGAGGGGAAGTGCACTGCGTGTAGAGACCCAGGGAGGGCCGCTGTCTGAGCCAGGGGGCCAGCCAGGCAAGGTGGCAGTCACACCGCAGCGTGTTGGAGTGGAGACGGCTGGGACAGACACAAGACAGGGTAGGAGAGACGCGATACACAGGGCAGGGGAGACACGGTGGGGAGAGGGAAGAGAAGGGAGAGACCCAGGGAGGAGAGATACAGAGGAAGGAGAGACGCGAGACACAGGGGAGGGGATACACGGTGGGTAGAGGGACAAGACACAGGGAGGAGAGATACATGGAGGAGAGGGAGGAGAGACCCACACAGACTTGACTTAGAGGATAGAATGAGGTCATCCTGCACTGGTCATGTTTGTACAATACAGTTGTAACTCATACTTTGTTGTGCTCACCACAGAATTTAAGAGATATTGTTTCATACAATATGAACATTAACATAATGTCCTAACCTGTGTGTGT
>NC_140273.1:11423288-11455788 GCF_964030765.1 Micromesistius poutassou
CTCTCTCTCTCTCTCTCTCTCTCTCTCTCTCTCTCTCTCTCTCTCTCTCTCTGTATTTTTCTCTCTCTCATTCCTCTGCATCGTTTTCTTTCTCTCGTTCACTCTTCCCTCTTGTCTCTTTCTCTCTAATCTACTCTCTCTCTCTCTATCTCTCTCTCTCTCCCGCTCTCTCCTCTCTCCCCCTCCCAATTTCTCTCTCTCATCTCTCGCTTCCCCTCTCCTCTGTTCTCAGAGTACGACCAAATAACTGTTTCCCTGAAGCCCAAACGCACATACATTATTCAGGGTTGCTATGGCAATACCCTGAATGTTTGTGTGTGTGTGTGTGTGTGTGTGTGTGTGTGTGTGTGTGTGTGTGTGTGTTTAGTGAAGGGTGTAATAGTTTAACTGGTGCAGTCACCTAGATAAATAACCTTATTGCTGGACTCCTTCCAGGGAATAGTCACACACACACACACACACACACACACACACACAAAAGTATGTGTGTAATGCACAAAGGGTGTGTGCGCATACAGGTGGACAAACAAGAATTGTAAAGGCATGCAAGAACACATTGGCTGCTCACTCACACACACACACACACACACACACACACACACACACACACACACGCACACACACACACACACACACACCAGTAGCCTGACAGATCACTTTACATGCTAATTGGCTGACAAGCCCTTCAACAAACAGCAGCTTATTAACTCCTATGTGTTGACTATGTCTGCCTGTCTGTCCGTCTGTCTGTCTGTCCGTCTGCCTTTGTGTCTTTCGGTGTCTTTCTGTCTATGTGTCTACACATCTGTCTGTCCGTCTGTCTGTCCTTGCTTCCGTCTGTCTGACTGCCTGTATGCTTGTCGTTTTTTGTGTTTGTCTGCCTGTCTTCCTGTCTCTGTGTCAGTCTCTCTCGCTGTCTGTCTGTCTGTGTCTTTCTGTCTGTGTGTCTTGCAGTCTCTCCCACTGTCTTTTTGTCCATCTACCTGTCTGTCTGTCGTTAAAATGGTCAAAGGTCGTCAATGGTCCAACTTATTTGTGGAAACAAAGTTGTTGCAGAACGTGTTTTTTCCAAACACGCATCCGAAGCACATAATAGCCATACATGGAGTTACACCTTTAAAGACATGTATCTGAATCCACTGTGAGTGATTTAGGATAGAATTGTCTGCTAACATGGTTAAATAGTTAGTACAAAATAGCTAAGGTTCTGCTGGGGTTTACCGTATTTCATTCCGATCGTTTCGTTTGACCGGATCAACCTTCGTGTTCCCAGATCACTTACGACCCTCTGAGGGAATACAGCTTTTCACGCTAGAGAGAATATCTCATACACACACGCATACTACCACACACACACACACACACACACACACACACACACGACACACACACACACGACACACATACAGGGTCCCCGAAGAGGATCAATAATTCACTTACAGGCCTTTTACACCTGATACACACAAGCCCACTCACACACACACATACACGTGTGTGCACTCACTCACACATGTGAACTCACACACACACCCACACACACACACACACACACACACAGACAGACACACACATGCACACAATACCGTCATGCCTACCTACCAACTAAGAGTGGGGGAAAGGTGGTGAAGAACAGAAGATGAAGGGATAGAGAGATAGAGATAGACAGTGGGACACAGAGAAATAGATAGAAAGAGACGATACAGAGATAAAGAGAGATGGGCACAGAAATACACAGATAAATAGAGAGAATGTGAGAGAAAGAGACATTTCAATAATTTCTGTTGTGTGTGACTATGCTTGTGTTTGTGTATTTGTTGTGTCTGTCTGGCTTTCTGTGTGTGTGTGTGTGTGTGTGTGTGTGTGTGTGTGTGTGTGTGTGTGTGTGTGTGTGTGCGTGTGTGTTTGTGCACATGTGTGTGTGTGTGTGTGTGTCTGTGTGCGCGTGTGTTTGTGCACATGTGTGTGTGTGTGTGTGTGTCTGCTGTACTCACAGTCTCTCAGTTCCTCTGGGGATGTTCTTGGGGACGGCCTGGAGCCCCAGGGCGTGACAGTCCACCGTGGCCCCGTCACAGCTGCAGGGCGCCGGGCAGGCCTCTGCACCTCGCCCCCCCGACGGGACCCCCACCACCAGCAGCAGCAGCAGCAGCAGCTCCAGCACCAGCATCTTCTCACCCCGAAATACTCCTCCTCCTCCTCCTCCTCCTCCTATCCGGCTCCTCCTCACAGACCCGGGCGGTGGTCCGGACTTAGTGGACCCCACGGGAGCAACTCTTCCGGCGTTCATGCCTCCGCTCAGCTCTCCTCTCCTGGGATGGTCCACTCTGTGTCTCCCCTGAACTCCAAACACCACCACCACCTCCGCTAGTTCTAGTACCAGCACTAGAGCACCACTGCTAGCACCACCACCCTGCTAAGCCTGCCTAGGACCCCCCTGGGTGCAGGAGAGGGACAGAGAGAGGCGGACGACCAAGCCAATCCCTTGCCTTTTAAAAAAACTGACGAGGTAGTAAATACAGGTGAGGATGATGACAGTGATGATGATGATGATGATGATGATGGGGTGGGAAGATGAGGAGGATGAAGGGGAAGGGAAGGAGGAAGAGCGTGGCGAGGAGACGATGCTTCGGGAGGACAGAAGTTTATCCTGCGAGTCTCTGGGATGTGTCCTTGTTGTTCTTTAGCGTTGAACTCAGATGTTCATTCAAAAGTGTTATGTTGTGTTCATCTGTCTCTCTCTCTGCTCGCGGGGTTGCTCTGCAGCTCCTGTCCTCTGTTGGTCTCCCTCTACTCTGATGGTGTATCGCTCCACGCCTCTCTCTCTACCTCCCTCCCTCCCTCCCTCACTACCTCACTCGCCCTCTCCCTCTCTCAGCTGTAGACGGGTGTCTCTCTATCTCCCACGCCTTCCTCTCTCCCTCACTCTCTCTCGATTTCTCAGTTGTTGACTACTGTCTCTCGCTCTCTCTCTCTCTCTAGTCTTCAGCTGTAGATGAATGTCTCTCTCCCTCCTGGAGTCATTATTCTGAAGGAGGGAACAGTGAGGCGCAATAAAGAAGGAAATACATATACTACTCCCTCCCTCCCTCACCCACACACACACACACACATCATCCATCAAACGCTTTTGCAAATAACAGCCCCCAAGACTCCTCCCTCCCCCACCCCCCGTACCCTAATCAAACACACACACACACACACACTAGACACAGCAGAACCCTGAGTGAACTCCAATCTATTCAATTGCAGTGGTGGAGCCACCTTTAGTGACAGTAGTCTCTCTCGCTCTCTCTCACACACTGTCTGTCTTCCCTTGGGAATGAAAAGAGCCTGAGGCGTGTGAGAGAGAGAGAGACAGAGAGAGAGTGAGAGAGAGCGAGAGAGAGAGAGAGAGGGGGAAATGGTGCGTGATAGTGAATCTTAAGGAGGAGGGGAAATTGGCACTTTGTGAAGTAAAAGGAAAATGTAAAATTCAGCACAATTTGAAAGGGAGAATGGGTGTTTAAACACATCCTGGCGCAGGCCGACATATAACCGTAACAAAGCTAAAACACACAGACACACACACACACTCACACCGTGAGTTTGGAATTCAAATAGATCTGAGCTTGTGCCAGCTTTCCTATAGTAACAATGTGCCAAGTACACAAAGTCATTGGGGAGCCCCAAGCTTGCACACATATCCTATGAAGAAGTGTAGTTGTTGACGTTGCACACGGACGTGTTCAAATGGAACTGCTTTTTGCATCATATCCTCGGTTGTGAGGGGTTATTTATTTTGGGGAGGATTTTTTAAAATGTCTGACCCTCAAATAAATTCTGTTCCTTTGTGTGATTTGAAAATCCACCTCAAAATAAAATGTCACACACAAAAAAACACACTGGACCGGAGAACAATAAAAGGAGACTGAGCTTGAATGTGTCCTATGTATAAAGGATGTTGACATGACGGGAGCGACCCAAACCACCCAGCCAAACTCAACATCAAAACAGGATCATAACAGTTTCTTGATGCCCCTTTGTGTATGTGTGTCTGTGTGTGTGGGGGGGACCTTACAATATGTCAGAACTTAAGTCAAGGAAGAAGGTTGGTTTATTAGGTGACCCTGAAAGCCTTATGCCATATAATTATAAGACATTTAAATGTAGGAATAACTATTAATAGCCATGCCAGAAATGTGACATTTGAAGTTACAAAACTTATATATAAAAAATATATATTAATCTATACATTATGTCCTTTATTTAATTAAAAGGTAATCGCTTGGCTGCTTGTGTGTAAATTATACAATATCGACCCAGCTAAACCGTGACCTCTTGTGGACATTTGTTGTATAACTGTACAGTTAATAAAGTAATCGACAACAGACAACTTGTAGGAAAAATGTTTTAATCCAAATAAAACACACCTTTGAAGACTCTATACAGGTCACATTTATTTTACATGTATATAAAAAATGGAAAGTTACCACAGTCGGACCACTAATAGAATCACAGTAAAAGAAGAGTAGGTTAAATGGCCCAGACATTGCTTATGCTGACAGATCCGTTGGATTGAGTGTAATCTTCCAAAAACATAAAAAACAATAAAAAATATAAATATATTTTGTTGATTTTATTTTTGACCCAAAATATTTCGCTGATTGATGTAAAAAAAAAAAAAAAAGGAAGCTCATCGAAAAAAATACATATATTGGACAAAGAAATTTAAATTTCCCCTGTTGTCTCAAATCAGTGGAAGCGGTTTCTCTGGTTCCACTGTCCACCACTACAGAATGTCAACATAACTCTTGTCTTAGGACGCTGTATGTGGAGTTACTCTCCACATGTTGGAAGCGTCATCAATCAGCAACTAAAGAATGTTAACCATAGTCAAGCATTTGGATGCAAAGGCTTTACAACCGGAACATAAAAAAAGTATTATTACATTATTAAGTCATCATTAAAAAAAACACCAAACAGGGTGAGCATAAATACAAATGAATGAACACAGAACCGACAAACGCTGTGGCTATGTTTGAACCGCAAGTATGTCAAGACTGTCACAACAATATAAATAAATAGCAAAAAAAAGATATTTCGAGTTTACTAGGAATCCCAGTGCAGTACAAATAAGCACTACCATTAATTACCAAGAACAGGTCATCATTTGTCAATCATCACCTTAATCATAGTCACCTTCCTCATCATCACCCTAATCAGTCACCTTCCTGACCATGAACCATCCTCCAACGTACAATAAGCCCTCTGAAACCATGAACCAAACCCTCCTCCAACGTACAATAAGCCCTCTGAAACCATGAACCAAACCCTCCTCCAACGTACGATAAGCCCTCTGAAACCATGAACCCTCCTCCAACGTACGATAAGCCCTCTGAAACCATGAACCCTCCCCCAACATACGATAAGCCCTCTGAAACCATGAACCCTCCCCCAACGTACGATAAGCCCTCTGAAACCATGAACCCTCCCCCAACGTACGATAAGCCCTCTGAAACCATGAACCCTCCTCCAACGTACAATAAGCCCTCTGAAACCATGAACCAAACCCTCCCCCAACGTACGATAAGCCCTCTGAAACCATGAACCAAACCCTCCCCCAACGTACGATAAGCCCTCTGAAACCATGAACCCTCCTCCAACGTACAATAAACCCTGATCAACTCTGCTGAAAATGTACTAGTCCAGGATTCCTGCAGTTGGCCCAAATGAAAGATAAAAAAAACATTTTAAAAAACATTGAGAACTTGACTATAAAAACACAGTATGGCCCTTTGAGAGTCATATCTGAAAGTATCAGTAACTGGATGAAATCCCAGGCATCTCATGGTATCCATTTAACCAACAACCATAGTCACATTATAGTTACGTGTAAACTTTGCATATCTGGCCATTAACTCCACAGCACTGTCAACAGCACTGCCAATCGCTCTGTAAACCAGTGTCTAGCCGTGTAGACAGCATCTGTTGCAACATAAGGCAGGAGTTTAAAAACGGTGGCATAACCCATTAAAAAAAATGTATTAAATAAAAATGGCAAGTGAATTCTGACCAAATGCTATGCAATAGCATATAAAAGGAAGCTGGTGAAAAATTTTCAAGGAGCACCAGAGGCCAATTT
Organism: Micromesistius poutassou; assembly: GCF_964030765.1. Taxonomy (NCBI): domain Eukaryota; kingdom Metazoa; phylum Chordata; class Actinopteri; order Gadiformes; family Gadidae; genus Micromesistius; species Micromesistius poutassou. The sequence continues at coordinate 11,429,407 of NC_140273.1, forward strand.
TGTACCACAAACAAGGAATCATAGTCATAGAAATTAGCTTACAAACACAAGCAGACACACATGTACACAAATATGTACACAAATATATGCACACACACACACACACACACACAAACATACACTATGACAGGCTCAGCTATATAGTAGTCATGCACTCAGAAACAGTAGTTCAGGAAGAATAAAATAGAACCGGTTTTAAAAAAGGTGTTCAATGTCCAGACCGAGCCCTGGTCTCAAGGAGCTGGCTCTGGTAGTGGTCAGTTCTGTCGTTCACAGTTCTATGAAGTCATGAGATTGAAGAGGAGACACAGCCATACAAGACAGAGGAGAGGAAGACAGGTGGAGCAGGTGGTCCGAATCGACCACTCACAAAGAAGACATGTCCTGAGGAGGGGAGAAACACATCATGGAGGTCGATGGAGAATCCTGGAAATAGAAGGGAATAGAGACAGACACAGAGAGGCAATGATACAGATATAATGGATTTTGGTGCAAAAATATCTGGAAGTTCCAAATACTTAATTTATACACATATAGATTACAATGGTAATCTAGTAGCATTCTAGTATATTATGCTATCATTATGTCTGTTCCTTAGATTTCTTCCGAAGGTTTCTTCCTTGATGGTGAAGGAAGCTTGTCTTTTAGAGGGCTTAGGGTTGGGGGGTTGATTTAATGTGGGCCTGTGAAGCCTTTTCAGAATGGTACTGTTATTCAGGGCTATACAAATGAAACTGACTTGACAATTGACTTGTCCACAGGCATGTAGACATGATCTCACGTCATACATTTGGACATTTTTACTGTTTGTAGTGCTATACAGCACCTTTGCTTCATATGTAATGTAAAGTATGTCTCCGTTAGTGGAGGCAGTGTCTGCTAAGTGACAACATGTAATGGTATGTAAAGTAGGACTCTGTTAGTGAGAGGGGACTTACCTTGGAGACCTGGAGAGCAGAGCCTCTTGAACTCTTCAGCACACTGCACGCCTTCCCCGACTCCACGAACATCCGTGGACTGTTCACCTGAACACACACACACACACACACACACACACACACACACACACACACACACACACACACACACACACACACACACACACACACACACACACACACACACACACACACACACACACACACACAGTGTGAACACCATGAATTCACGAGTTACATCATGTAGGTCTGCTAACTAGGGACAATGTGGGTCCATGCACAAACACAGAAAATAAACTATTGGAGCAATTTATAAAGATTAAATTAAGTAAACATGTCCATTAAACAAAGAGGAGAAGGAGAAGAGTGGCCTCACTGCCTGTAGGATGACATTCTCCTTCCCAGGTTTCCCCGTCACCATGGTTACCGGGGAGATGTGCCTCAACTTCCTCTCGGTGGTCAGCTGATCTCCACGAGCTTTACGCTGACATCACAGACACACCTCGTTAGAGTCCCAGACACAACTCGTTAAGATACAGACACACCTCATTAAGAGATACAGACACACCTCGTTGGAGTCCAAGACATAACTTTTTAAGAGTCCCAAACACACCTCCTTAAGAGTCACAGACAAACCTTGTTAAAAGCCCCAGACACACATCCTTAAGAGTCCCAGTCCCAGACCTTTAGAGTCCAAGACACACCTTGTTAGAGACACACGTAGGACATCCCCGAGACATGCACACACTGTTGATATCATCACAATCCCAAACATTTGATATGAACTGTGCTTTGAAAATGAATGTGTGTGTCATGTGTATGCGCTCACCTTAATCAGGCCCCCAAAAGAGCGTGAGCGTGGGTGTTTCTTGGTGCGTCCGGGGGGTGTCTGCTGGCAATCGCTGGGTGGGGGCGTCCCGAATTCCGTTTGCCTGGCAATCTGGAGGCCATGAGCACATGGATGAGGCTAATGTGTTAGCAGCTAGGTTTCTCATTTTTATATTATATATATATATATATATATATATAGTTTTGGGCTGGAAAGACATATCCAGTGGAGCCCTGGTGTTACACAACTAACAATCTGAGTTTGGTATCTACTTAAAAACCTGTTGCCAATCGTTTTCAATTAGGTAATTATTATAATTATTATAGCAAAGCATTCTATAATACAGTCTACCTTTCAACCCCGTTCCCCATGACTCCCCAGTGCAACAGGAGTTCACCTGCTGGATGAGCTTCTTCTTCTTGGCTGAGTCGGGCATGTTGTGGTGGACGTGTCTGAACAGCTCCTTCAGGGCCTCCTCTGTGTGGTGCTGGGGCCCCCCGGCGCTGGGCTCCAGGGGCCCGCCGGGCCTCTTGGACCCCGTCGGGGAGCGGATCACTGGGGTACCATTGGCAGGCAGCAGCTCCAGGTCATCCTGATGGAAAACACCTCGCACTGTTGTAGTCTGAATACAATACTGTTAAAAATCACGTTCCATCAAGACACAATAAATACATAACAGTTAGGAATCACGTTCCATCTGAACACAATAAATACAACCGATGACGATACAAAAGAGTCAGAGACACTAAGGTAAGAGAATAAATCCTCTAGCGGGTAGGGGATCAAACCACACATTTTTAGCAGATGGTGGCAGTTATTTTGTCATTGTTATCAATGGGAGCCTTGGGATTTTCTGGGAAGTTAAGAAAAGGAGAGCCGCGCACTGCGCCTTTCAAACTGTTGCAAAGCAACCATAGAATCTCCACACCTAAATCTACAATAACGCTGGCAGTTTTTTCCTTGAATCAACATTTTCTTTGACTCAGGGCGTCCATGGAGTTCTGCAGCTAGGCAAAGGCAGCCCGCAAAATGCTTGGTTCCCATGGATAGCAATTACCAAATAGCTTCTCCCGGCTGTTAAAAGTGTTCTGTGTGAATGTGAAAATACATTCTCTTCACTTTTTGCACTTCGACTCTAGAGCCCTCTGGTGGTAGAAATCCCTGCTGCAGTGTAAAATCACTGATAGGTCAATAACAATACAGCCACGCTTTGTTTCTTCTTAATTATTCTTCTTACTTAAATAGGAACCAGTTGGACAGCGATCTGTTCTGTGATGTCACCACTGACCTTGGTCTGGATAACTCTGGAAGTGGCACAGTGCACTCTGGCGTGCTCCCTCATGTAGGCTGGGGCCTGGACAACAAACAACACAGACGCTTTAATCAATATCAATATGCTGAGTTTATGGCATTTGACAATATATGTGGAGGGCTGCACTGACTGTGCTGTGAATGTGGGTTAATATATATTATAACAACCAACATAATAATGGTATTCAGAGATAGAGAGGTAGCACTATATGTAGGTATGAATACAAATATTGCCAAGATGGAAAAGTGTACATCCAGCGTAAAACAGTCTGATTTGAATATGTTATTAAAAAAAGAGACTAATCAATTCAAAAATTGTGTTCATACCTTGAACAAATACAACCCCACTCCTCATGGGAGTGTGTGTATGTGTGTGTGTGCATGTGTTACCCTGAACAGCTTCTGGGAGTGTCTGATGAGGAAGGCCATGCTGTTGTTGAGCTTCTTCAGGTTGTCCTTCAGGTCCACTGCAGTCATCTACACGCACACAAACAAAAGACACTGAGGAGGTTGGGAAACACTGTGCCAAATCACTAAATGTCCCCCAAGTATGATCTCTGTCAAAGTGCCGGCAGCAGGGCAACACACAGGGATCTGGGCTGACATTTTTATTTTTCAAAAAGGAGCGCTGTGCTCTTAACTGAAGACTAAAAAGCTAAAATAAACGACCGGCCTCCATCCGCCTAGGCAATAACAGTTTTCTGCATCTGAGGAAGGACGCTCAGGGGGAGGCTTTGGGGGAGGGACCTGAAGGATCGGGGGGAAGATCCATGGGGTGAGTAGGGAGGAAGGTTAGGGGTGAGTTAGGGGGGAAAAGGTAGAAAACGCCCCAAGGGTGCTTGGGTGCTAGTTAATAATAATGAATCACCTTTTCCAAAATCCTCTCAGATTGTATTTAGTATGTCACTCCATCGCCCCCGCCCCCCTCCATTAGCAGCACAGCCCCACATTGGGCTGCATATGCCAGCCTAAAGGGGGCCGGGTGCGGAGGCCCCAGCGATGTGACTCACGTATCGCGGCCAGAGGACGTGCGGGGCGAACATGAGGGCCAGGTTGAAGGCGGACATCTTGTTGGTGTCCTGCAGCTTGGCGGTGTGGTAGAGCAGCTCCAGGAGCAGCTTGAGCAGCGAGCGGTTGGCGGTGGGGAGCAGCATGAGCAGCAGCTGCAGCGCCTCGATCTGCCGCTCTTTGTCCGGCACCAACGTCTTGTTGCCCCGCTCGTCGAAGCGGGTCATGTCTGCAGGGAGGGGAGAGGGAGCAGGGGTGTTAGGAGGGTGGAGTAACCCATACTGGAAACAAACTACATACTTAGTGGTACTTTATTCTTCCCAGAAGGTCAGCTTGGCAGACAGGCGGTGGATTTACATTTACATGACTGCTGATAAGGTTCTACAGAATCAAGGACCAAAAAAGACACTATCTATAGATCAGAAATTCAGTCATACTACCTTAAGCCTATTCGACAAGCCATCTCAAGGTGTGTGTACCTGCTACTTTAAGGTGTGTGTGTGTGTACCTGCTACTTTAAGGTGTGTGTACCTGCTACTTGTGTGTACCTGCTAAGGTGTGTGTGTGTGTGTGTGTGTGTGTGTGTGTGTGTGTGTGTGTGTGTGTGTGTGTGTGTGTGTGTGTGTGTGTGTGTGTGTGTGTGTGTGTGTGTGTGTGTGTGTGTTCACGTGCGTGCGTGCGTGTGTCACCTGCTATCTTCAGGTGTGCGTGGAACTGCCGGTGTGTGAGAAGGGGTTCAGGGAGCTCCCCCAGGAAGGCCTTGAGCAGGGTGGCCACGTCGTTGGGGTGGAAGCCCCCAGAGCCCAGGTCCACATCTGTCCCGCTGTTCAGCAGGTCCCTCAGCGTCTGCTGCCGCACGCTGTTTCCCGGCACCCGGAACAGACCCTCCACCTGCAGATCTGATTGGACAAGGGCAAGTAGGCTAGTAACCAATAGGATAGTTTGCCAAGGGAAAGGTTGGATAGGATTACCTGGCAGGGCTCCATTATGATGATTCATTCAAATATCTATTGTGTACCCCTGAAATATCTATAACCTATTCCTGCACTATGTACGTTTTCCCATTAGCAGTCTCTAGTAGCTTGAGTTGTAGCTGAGTTAAAGCTATATCCCTTTCACACAGTTTTATTCTTGAGAAACTTTCTAGTTCAGATATATGAATGGAGTGAGTAGCCGACAGAGTCACACACACAGACACACACACACACACACACACACACACACACACACACACACACACACACACACACACACACACACACACACACACACACACACACACAGCTCTATGAGGCTGATACTCACTTTTGCTGAGGTACTCGATGAGCTGGTAGATTTGTGCGATGCTTCCTTCTGACAGAGGGGTCCCAAACACAACACCCTTATCTGTGAACAGGGGATAAACATGTTTTATGATAGACACAGTGAACCGTCTTTCTATCCTACATGCAACCAAATTCAAGCATCGACGGTCTGTCACAACATGCTTACACTTTGCTACTTAAAGCCGGCTAATACAATTGTGGAAGACGGAAGACAACTTTACTAGAAAAGGTGCAGAAAATACAAATATCCACCAGGAACTCAACAAAGTTCAGTACGGCATAGAAAAATATGGCATAGAAAAATGATTGCAATCGTTACTACAGCAACACACCTTCTTCTATGACGGACATAATTTGTCTGTTATAACAAAGATGTAAAAACAAATTTGTACAACGACTTGGATCCATTTTTGTCTCAGAATATGAAATCAGAAAGAGTTGTACTGCCCAGTAAGTATCCACATATTAGGATTCACATTCACATTCACATTGACTCGAAGAGACTATAATCCAAACATCACTCTACTGGAGTTGTGTGTTGTTTTCTGTTGCTTTGGACCCACGGATTCCATCACCGTATTATTATTTTTCAGCAGGACATGTTTTTTTGGGCAGAGACTAGGGGGCTGGAACCAGGCAAAGTCTGACCTTTGCGCTTCAGGAAGTTGAAGGAGCGGAAGAATCCCCCGCCGCTGCTGCCCGTGGGGGTCTTGGGGGGCGCCTCCTCTCCCAGCAGCTCGGAGAACTCGCTCCCCGGCAGGTCGATGAGTCTTGTCAGGTTGCTCAGCACCAGCTCTGTGAACACCTCGGGCTGCTCGTGACGGAGCTTCTCCACAAAGAAGTCAGGGTTGAAGATGATGGTGGTGGCACGGCCGGCACGGCTGCTGCTCGAACTCTCCTCTGGCTGGATCCCCATGGTGCACGGTGTACCTCTGACAGGGACAAAGGGTCAGCATGGTCTAGACTAGTCCAAGTCAAGTCGCATACACAGGCAGCTCAATGTAGCCTGACATCACCAGACCAATTCACAAATGTGTGTCAGTCTGAAACCTCTCAGTTGATTTCCAATTTCCATGGAGCTTAATCAGAGAGCCCAGACAAATATGCATCATAAGGCAATTGGATAGAGCTACAACCAATCAGAACAATGAAACGTGTGACACATCAGCTGCAGCCATCTCGGTTGTTTATATATTAGATAAACGGTTGTGATTGGTCCGACCCAGACCACGTCTGCTGTAAATCTGTCTGAACGGATCTGGCATATATGCCAGAGCAAATAAAAAATGAGCTTGCAGATTATTTTGGTTCCCAGGCTAACCATCACAAACAACCAACGTAGTTGGTGTCCAAACCTAATTTACCATATAAATGGCAATAGTAACAGTATAACATGTATTCAAAAGCATTAGAAAATTACTGCAATTACTGGTCTAGGTTTGGGTGTTCGACTCCCTGTCCAAAAGGTTCAGAGTTGTACCCATTGTCCTCATCCTACACTGTAAATATGTCCTTAAACGTGATGCTATGCGAGCTACCGACTCCATGATAACGCACGTCGCTTTATATAAAAGCGTCTGCTAAAAAACGACCAAATAAAACATAAAATACATACCAATTTAACGTTGACACGGAGGTTTATAATTGCTCGATTTTTATGATTAAATATTGTTGCGCTGAAAGCTATAAATATAGCCTTTTCAATACAAAACAAAAATTATCCTAAAAGCATATGTCTAAGTTAATAAAACCAATGCAGTTTGGATATCAGTAGGGAGCATTTAGGATTCCCAAAGAATGCATTCAACAAATACAGAGTTAAAACGTAAACTCTTAACCTCTCTGTATAAGTATAAGGAGGGTATTCCTACTATAATTTGCGTAACTTACAGTTCAAGCCATGACACTGGAAGAAAAATGTGTCATCTTTAGTTTGTATCAAACTTAAACTGAGTTGTCAATAGAACAATAGAAGAAACAGATTAACCAATTTTAAAATATGCAAATAACATTGAAACATTTGAAGCAGTTATAAGGTAAAACGTAAAGCAGCCTTCAAAAATAGCGCTACCCGACGCCACTTACTCTACTCTGTCTAATAGATGCGACAGTTTGGGCATATTTTAATACCGCGTTTCCTACCCACTAGAGTTTAACAAATGAACAAACATGTCAATAAGAGCGTATGTTGTCCATAATGAGTAGTTTTTTACCTGCAAAGTTTTGTATTATTCCCTTTCTCTTTATCCGCAGCCATGCTTGGTTTGAATCCTCCGCTGTTGTCTTTTTAGGTCCCGCCTACTTTTGGATCAGTGATTCGTGGGTTGTGAAATATGGGCGGTGTCCAGCGATATGATTTGCCTGTCCAGCAATCTGATTGGGTTGTTTAAATTTCTTAAGCTTGTCAAGGGAAACGGACACTACAAAACAATACAAAATATATTCCATATTAATATATTTTAATATTAAACAGTGTTTTTTGGTGCCTAACGTGCATAATTTAACAAAAAAAATGAATCGTATTTGTATAGTTCATAGTTCTTAGTTCGTGTGTGTGCGTGCGTGTGTGTGTGTGTGTGTGTGTGTGTGTGTGTGTGTGTGTGTGTGTGTGTGTGTGTGTGTGTGTGTGTGTGTGTGTGTGTGTGTGTGTGTGTGTGTGTGTGTGTGTGCGTGCGTGCGTGCGTGTGCGTGCGTGCGTGCGTGCGTGCGTGCGTGCGTGTGGAAAGCAGAAGGGAGAGGACGTAACAAAAAAAGGGAAAGGCTAAGAAGCAACTTTGTAAAGTCCAGTTTAATGTTCTAAGATCCTAAGTAGTTTTATAACTAATAATAATAATTCTGCAGCATAATAATTCTTTGAAAATAATTAGGGTTTGTTTTATTTGATCTCTTAAGTGGACAAACCACAGGCTGTGTCCCAATGTATTTCCACACAGAGACCACTTCCTGTTACACAGTAAGATGTTACATTTCCTGAACTTTTATTGAATTGCTTAACAAACCTAGCAGCTATAACAAGAACAAGAAACAATCCAAATAAGAAACGGGAATATGTGTATTGAGATCTCATCAAAAATAATATTAACATTTTTTTTTTGTATTGCCTCTTGAGGGCCTATACTTTGTATAAAAAAAGATTGTGTTTAAATATCTCCAGAGAACCACAGAGGATACGACAAACTATGAAATTAAGATCATCAGCAAGAGGATTTCTAGGTTTCCTTCTTTCACTCCCAGGTTGGTACATTTATGTTATAAACATTTAATTGAACTGTTTTCATGACAACAAGCAACTGGAATGGGGAGAGTGAAACCACAGCACAAATTGATCTCCAACCTTAACGACAGAAAAGGTAGTCCAAAACGAACGTTTTGGACTACTACCATATGAACATTTTAGCCCATTATCAACTTTGAAGAAACAGCAATATGTCACGTATGTCAAGGTTCTGTCTGCCAAAAACAAAATGACAATAGCAATATATATATATATATATATATATATATATATATTATATATTATATATTATCAGTGTAAAAAGTAACATTGTAGATAGATTTGGCATTAAAATGCACTTTTCTATCGATTAATAGGCAATGGGCATTTTATTTTTGTAATCTTGAGTTAGTATATGAGTTTTAGTTTGTTAGTTAAGGCAACGTTATCTATCATTGCCATGGATATTCATATAAACCATGTAGTTTGCATGTTGTTTGAAACCTTGTCTTTGCATTGTGTAATGTAACTGTAATGCCGCTTTTCCACCGCCAGTACCTACTCGACTCGACTCGACTCGACTCGACTCGCCACGCCTTATTTGCGTTTCCATTGGCAAAAAAAGTACCTGGTACCTAGTACCGGGTACTTTTTTTTAGTACTACCTCCGTCGAGGTTCCATGCCAGCGGAGTAGGTACTTTTGTGTGACGTAAACAGGCTGCTGGTAACTGATTGGCCAGCGGCTGTAAATGGGAATATTCACTCAAGTTAAGTTGTGTCCGGCGTGGTTGGAGTCCACGAACCCGCTCCCGAGGGGGACACTGATCAGCGTTTCGCCGTGTGTGTCGCTCCTTTCCCGGGGCTAGAGTTAGGCTGCGCGTCGTTATGTGTGTCGGGCGTGGTTGTGTGTGTCCGGCGTGGCTGGAGTCCACGGACCGGCGTTTCGCTGTTTCGTTTCAGTGTCGTTCCTTTCCTAGGGCTCGAGTTTCGCCTCTATCAACGTTACCGTATGACAAAAATAGACGCGCAGTCATTGCGCTTTTTATTTTATTTTATTTCCCATCATAACCTTTCCCGGGAATCAGGAAATAGTCTTGATCAGATTCAGATTTCCCGGGAATCGCGTCTCCCGTGATTAAAACCTAATGACGACCCGCCCATGGTGGAGAGGTTCTTTTCTACGACCCGCCCACATTGAAGAGGTACTTTTTTAGATGGAAACGCAACCAAACCGAGTTGAGTCGAGGCGAGTCGAGTCGAGTCGAGTCGGTACTGGCGGTGGAAAAGCGGCATAAGTAATCTGAGCTGCTATGTTACTAGTTACGAGTTCACCTAGACTCTGCATAGCCACCCTGTCCCACCCCTCCTACTTATTGTATGTTGTACGTCCTGGCACTTAATGTGTGCACTTATTGTATGTCGTATTTAGTACTAAGTTATGTAGCATCTTATATAGCTATCTTTGTTGTATACAGGGAATGGGTTAACCTAGCGATAGTTAGTGCTTTGCACTTGGTTCTATGAACATCCTTACTATACAAAAGCTGTATATTTTTTCCCTTTCTTGTGAAAAATGTACGTCGCTTTGGATAAAGGCGTCTTCTAAATGCCCCTAATTTAAACGTAAATGTTAAGTGTTATTTTATGTAACTGAGGATAATCTTAATAAAACATATACACCCCATGGAACAGGCTTATGAGAGAATCAGACCATTATCTCATTAAAAGTTTTAAAAGTTATGAGTGAAAGGCACAGGAACTTTTTTACATCTCATAAGGAGCATGACACAGGACCCTTTTGACATTTTGACCCCATATATGAAAAACTTGTCCCGAGGCCAGCTTTTTTTATACGCATTAAGGCACAAGTCTATTCATGCCACCGGAAATGGTGAACTTAAAACCAATGCTGTTTTATGCCTATTTAATCTAAGGTTGGAGGTCACGCCCCTTTTTGTGTCCTTTTAAGATGGGTAGAGATTAGTGATGGATTTCATGATTCTTTTCCTTGATTCAGTTCGCGTCAGTCAGTTCGCTAAGAAGAATCATTCAGAATCGTTTGTTCGTTTGTTCGTTAGAGGTGAATCATGATATGCACGGTTCTCAGCTCCTTGTTCTCAAACGATCGTGCAAACGGTCAACACAACACAGTATTTCAAGGCAAAAACATAGCTGCAACTTCATGATTATGTGTACTTTGAGGCAACACAACAGTGGCTAATGTGTATATTCACCTTGAGCAGAGCCATCATCACTCTGGGCTACAACCTACAAGCCAAGAATGAGGAGAACGAGAAGTCAGCTTCGTCCCTTACAGCTTGCAATGCATTCCTGTCTCTCATTGGCTAAAATTTGACAAGAGCAACAGACAACAGCATACGATTGGCTGGCTCTCGTCTCAGTCCCTCTTCACCCCTCTGCTAACTTAACATTGAACACAGCAACTCTGTGGGAAAACGAAAGAACGAACGAGAGAGACGAACGAGAGAGAAGTGAAACGTGGAATCAGGTCGGTTCGTTCTTGTTAAAGAGACGTTCCTTCGAACTGATTCGGTCGCAAACGACCCATCACTAGTAGAGATGCCAACATTCATACACACGTTTCCCTGGGTCCCAGGAATGACAATTACAAAAATTGTATTTCTAGCGCTTGCAGAAGAAACGTTTGCCCAAACAGGCTGTTTGTTTAACAGAGCCTCCCAGAGGTGTGGCCCCTGAGAACCAGGCGATCAGAATGTGTTGCTATAAGTAGAATTTTAGAATGTTTTTCGTCTGCTTTTAACTTTATTGATTGCATTTAGGCTTCAAAAATATTTGAAGATCAAGCTTTGAAGTTTCTTTTCAGGTGGAAGCAACGGAACGTAAATTTCCGGGTTGCCCCAAAAAACACGTCAGATTAGTCTGTCCCAAAGAAGAATAAATGTCATCCCTGGGTCACTCGAAAATTGTCATCCAACAGCAGTATTAATGTGTCATTATTATTTTGTTAAATAAAATGTATTTATAAAAGGAATCTTTGGAGTGGATTTCTGTCGGTTGAAGCAAAGCGAATGTAAACATCCGTTGTGACCCACAAAAACACTTACTCCTAATCCATCCTAAAGAAGAATAAATGTTTTATTTGAAAGGACATCATCAGTTATATAAAATAGCACCAAACACAACAGCTCAGATGACTACACAATGTAAATTGATTCAAATAACAAGCTGCGTCAATGTGAAGCACCATGGCAACGATAGCAAATGTTGCGTTTACTAACATGCTAAACATCATATACATTCACTGACTGAATATTACAATTAAAACACACATTCATCGCTAGAAATTAATCAAAACGCATTTAAATACTGAAACTATCTTGTCATCCTTCCTGTTTCATCAGACAGAACCTTGTCAAACTTGATATATTGCTGTTTCAACAGTCGATAGGGGTCTAAAACAGTCGTCAGGGTCGTTTAGAGTATGAGCGTGGATCCATCGTTATCGGGAAATGGAGCCCTGGCCTGATCGCAGCCATCTCGGTTCGATTCCTGCCCGTGGTCCTTTGCTGCATATCCTTCCCTCTCTCTCCCATACTTTCCTGTATGCCTCACTCCATCATAAAAACATTTTTAAAAAAAGTAAAAGAAGACCAATAAAATAGAGGAATATCCTGTTTCTTTAGTCTTGTGGGAAATTCCCTTCAATGCAAGTTCTATATGGCCTCTTTTATTTAAAGTGATGTTATACTGTTTTAGATTATACTCTGGGTATAATCTTTGACTGTTGTATTTTAGATTACTCTATAAATATAGGCTCAATGCTAGCCATTTCCTGTCTGACCTAATGGGTGGTTTATACCGGTAAGCAGTGGCGTACTTAGCCCTTTGGGGGCTCCAGGCAAAGCTGAATGGAATTGTTGACGGGGGGAGGGGGGGGGGAGGGTGGGGGGTGATGCCGTAGCGGAGTAGCGATCGGGCGGGATTGTTGACGGGGGGGGGGGTTGGGGGGGCGATGCCGTGGCAGAGTTGCGATCGGATTTTTATAAAGACAATATAGATATGGGGAAGGTATTTTGGGGGCCCCAAAAGGCCTCAATGGGGCCCCCATCGGACCTGGGGCTCCAGGCAAGTGCCTGGTTTGCCTAACAGTATGGTCGGTAAGGCTCCCTTACTTCTGTTTTCAACCAAATTTCTGGTTGCAGCCAGCCATTGGTCCATCGAGCAGCCTGTTCGACTGGAGTCAAGACCAATCTGCCCAATCACAGCTCAAATACCAATCACTTTGCTTACCCAAAATGTTAGGCCCATCCTCCAGGCTCTCTTGTGTAAAGTGAGTAAAGGGAGTAAAGTAAAGGTAGTCTGGAAATCAAGGCTAATCATTTACTGATTGCTCTCTATTTAACTTGAACTCCACATTTAGGGGGGCCACAGGGGGGGCAAGCTTTTCCTTAAGGGGGCACTATGCCCCAATAGACCTCTGAAGAATAAGTCCCACCTCCGAGGCTCCGGTTCCCTCGGTCAAATGGGAAATAACATGGGGTTTTTGAATGATCTTACATACCAAACTCTGCTACTTTAATGGCACCAACAATCCAAAAACCCAGTCGAACCTAGATGGAAAAGGTGTGTAGTTCAAAACGTGACACAGCTTTTACTCCTTCGCCTCCTACAGAGTTTGTTATGTACAATCATCCAAAAACCTCATGTTATTTCCCATAGACAGGTCTATGCCAAGCCCTCATAACCACCAGTGTGTGACATCACATTGCAATGTCTGCCTCAAAACCTGAACATAAAGGCACAGGGAATGATCATTCCTTTAATTACTTATAATATGAGGCGTTTGTCAAATAGATGATAACAAAGTAACAAAGTTGCCATAGAAATATGACAACTTTTACTGGAACATCAGCTGAATGTCTTTGTCTTGTTCATTCTCAATGAGATGTTTGTTTTTTACAGTGCTGAAGGCTGATGACTGGATTACTTACACACCTAGTAATGTCTGCGCTCCAAGAGGATCAACGGTTGTCATCACCTGCAACTATAAATACCCTAGAACCCTGCACATCACTACCACTGTCAAGGAAACACTGTGGTTCACTAAAAGAGTTGTTGATGTGGAAAAAGATACAAACTATGCTGGTCGTGTTGTAAAAGACTGCTCCAGGCCCAGCTGTAACAGCGTCAGCTGTAATGCAAAGTGTACCCTGAGAATCTTTGACCTGAGACAGAGTGACTCTAGTGAGTACAAGTTCAGGTTCACAACATACCAACCAGTGGGTATACAGAAATATGCTGGTGACCTTGGAGTGACGCTATCTGTGACAGGTAAACTTTCATTACTAATGAGTCTACTGAGCATCTTGTTAATGTGTGTGTGTGTGTGTGTGTGTGTGTGTGTGTGTGTGTGTGTGTGTGTGTGTGTGTGTGTGTAATCTGGTTTATTTAAATCACTTGTAATTGTGTAATTTGATCTCCTACACAGATCTCCAGGTGAAAGTGTCCTTCCCTTATCAAATTTTTCCTACCTGGGCAGTCTTGGAATGTCACAGTAGGTGTGGTCTAGCTGTTAACCTTACCTACATCTGGATCACGAATGGATATTCAGTGAGAAAAGGAATGAAATACCCTGGCATAGTTTGGTCTAAGGATACCTATTCATGTGCTGTTAAAGGATACAAAAATTTCCCCTCTCCTTCAGTATGTAAGTCAACTCCACAGTGCACTGACATCATGCAAGGGTAAAGAAATACATACAGATTTAGTATGAATGGATTGAAGCTGACGGTAATTTATATAATGAATGAAATATAACTGTTATCAGATGCTCCAAAGACCCCCTCAGTGACCGTGAGTCCCTCTGGTGAAATAGAGGAGGGCAGTTCAGTGACTCTGAGCTGCAGCAGTGATGCCAACCCAGCTGCTAACTACACCTGGTTCAAGGAACATGGAGACTCAGTGGGACAATCAGGACAGAACTTCACCATCACTGATATCACATCTGAGCTGGGAGGAAACTATTACTGTCAAGCTCATAATTCAATTGGACCTCATAATTCCACCTTTTTGTTCATTCATGTTACAGGTAATTGTTGCTTTAAAACCACACACACACACACACACACACACACACACACACACACACACACACACACACACACACACACACACACACACACACACACACACACACACACACACACACACTCACCGTTGCTGTTTGTGTGTTTGCCAACATTGGGCCTATAAACATTCTTTATCAATGTTAGAAATCTGTTCTGTTTTCTAGAGACATTATCATCACAGATAGCAACTATAGCTGTAGGGACAGTTGCTGTCTTACTGACCTCCATACTCCTTGTTACATTCCTCTGGATGAGGTGAGATAAGCTCTTTCTCCCTCTGTCCCGTTCATTGAATATTCTTTCACTTCTCCTGTTGCTTCTAAGTATCTCTGTTCTCTTCAGGAGAAGAAAGAAGGCCTCCAGAAAAGCATCTGAACTAGGAACAGCTACTGTAGAGGAGGTGAGACACAGGAAGTAATTTTACTAACCCATGATTGACTAAGGCCACTCTGATGCCACACCACAAGACCACTTGAGAAACTTCTAGTTTTTACCTTAGCAAGTGTCCTTAGGAGAGTCCACTAGGAGAGTCTGTACATCTCAGGATCACCAGCGTTATCAGAGTCTTGCTTGTATACTTTCATCGGATCAGTGTCTGTGTTATGATGTGGTAATCTGAGAACATAAACCTCACTTCAATTCATTATCAGTCTCTGATTAAGAATCACAAATGGAACAAGTGATGTTTGCTAATAGGGTGAGGGTGAGATCAAAGTGGGATCTGCAGAGACTTCTGAATGATGCAAAATCATTTGCGGCCAGTTGCAGCCAGCCATTGGTCCAAATGAGCAAAATCAAAAGATGTTTGTAAGGATGCCTATTCTTGTTTTAACGAAGTCAATTAATACTTTGTTGAATTGTCAACAGAGGACTACGTTCAAGGAAGGCGTCTTGAACTGAAGCCTACAGCAGCCTTAATGGTGTGACCACTAGTCACCACCAGGGGCCTCTAAATAAACTAAAAACACACATCCTTCAGGACTGCCACAGGAGTGTGTTCTCAAAATGTATTTTTCTGTCCTCTCTCCCCGTCAGCCACTTCCTGTTCCTGTGTATGACAACGACTTTGTTCTGACCAATCGCTTGGCTCCTGCAGCCCAGAGAGAAACAATAGAACAGCAGGATGACCTTCACTATGCCAGCATCCACATCTCTCACTCAGAGAACCAGGAAGTGCCTCGCGGTGTGGCTGGCTCCCGTGTCCAATCAGATCAGACAGAAGAGGTCCTCTACTCTGTGGTCAAGGTTAAAAGTCTCAACGCTGTCCTTGAGTAAGCTTCTCTTGGTATTTCTAAGGTTTACGTTTTGGGACTTTGGGATCAACCCAATGGATCTGCTTTACAAGCTGACTGAAGTACATATCTCTGTCTTATTTTCAGCGACTGTGACCTGACAGAGACAGGAGGAACCTCAGAGTTGTATAGCAAATAACACCCTAGAGTGTGAACCAGTGATGGCAGCAGGATTTAGAAGGAAAAATAAAAAATAGCATCTTCTTGAGTTTAAACAGGACAATACGCTGGCTGATCATTTGCTGCATATGCCTAAATGCGCATGCAAATGTGGATGAAAATACATACAAAATTAGATTAAGTGCATTACACAGAAATACAGATTGTATGTAACAGTGATACCAAATTGTGTCCAATGTAGTTTAGTCTGAACTGGGTTCAGAAAACCAATCACATCCACAGGTATTCCACCGGTGTGGCTCATAGCATTGGATATATCATTCACCACTAGCCTCCATCCTTTGTAGAATGTGTGCGGCTGTATGAAGCTAAAGCAACTCAAACTGATGAGATGATAAGACACGTGAACCAGCTGCTGTCAATATTTGTAATACAGTGATCAGAATGATACGGTGGGGAAAGGAGACAATTAAAAAAGCGATACAAATAAAATGTACCACTGGTTA
Organism: Micromesistius poutassou; assembly: GCF_964030765.1. Classification (NCBI taxonomy): domain Eukaryota; kingdom Metazoa; phylum Chordata; class Actinopteri; order Gadiformes; family Gadidae; genus Micromesistius; species Micromesistius poutassou. Next base: position 11,446,061 of record NC_140273.1, read on the forward strand.
TAAAACCCTCCAGCAAATACAGATTCCACTGCCTAACATCCGTACGCTGCAAAGTAGAATGTAAAGCTGGAGCCAGGAGTTACAAGTGTTTGAGATGCTGGGTGTTAGAAAAAAACATATATCAGGCTGAGGTTTGTGGAACAAAAAACAAGTGGGAACAAGTATGAATAAGAACAACAAAGCAAACATACAGTAAGTGTGAACAAGAACAACAAAGTAGAGCAAGGGGGTATCAATAAATCTAACAAAGTAAGTCATGTGTGGAACAAGAACAACAAATGTGTGAACAGCTAACTTGAAAAACAAGAACAAAGTTAAGGAATATTATAAGTTATTAATAAATAAAAAAAATCCTCCACATACATCAGTCTTGAGGTTAAGGATTGCAAAGTTCCTCAGGGCTGAAAGGAAGGACAACAATCGCAGCTTGCAGCTGACGCCAGAACCAGCCGCCACCACCAGCACCAGCCGCCACCACCAGCACCAGCCACCACCACCAGCACCAGCCACCACCACCAGCACCAGCCACCACCACTAGCAGCAACCACCAGCACCAGCCGCCACCACCAACAGCCGTCGCCAGTACGAGCCGCCACCATTAGCAGCAGAAGCCGCCACCACCATCCTTTGCCAGCACCAGCCAGCTCAAGAAGCCATCGCCTCCAGCAGCAGCCACCTGCAGCAGCAGTGTTTGCTGGCATCAGCCAACTCAAGCCACCAGCAACAGCAACTGCCAGCAGCAGCCACCGCCATCACCAGCAGCAGCCACCACCAACCCAGAAACAGATTAACCAATTTAAAAATATGCAAATAACATTGAAACATTTGAACCAGTTATAAGGTAAAATGTAAATCAGCCTTCATAAATAACGCTACCCAATGCAAATTACTCTACTATGACTAATAGATGCAATAGTTTGGGCATATTTTAATACCGCATTTCCTACCCACAAGAGTTTAACAAATGAATAAACATGTCAATAAGAGCATATGTTTTCCATAATGAGTCATTTTTTATCTGCAAATTTTTGTATTATTCCCTATCTCTTTATCCGCAGCCATGCTTGGTTTGAATTCTCCGCTGTTGTCTTTTTAGGTCCTGCCTACTTTGGGATCAGTGATTCGTGGGTTGTGATGTGAAATATGGGCGGCGTCCAGCGATATGATTTTCCTGTCTGGGAATGAGCAATATACTCACTCCCCGATTTCCCTGGCCCAGAACATTAACCAATCACATCGGTGTATCTGATATATGCAGGCCAAAAGCATTACTGTTTTGCCGACCGGATACGGCAAGAGTCTTATCTATTGGTTAGCTCCGCTGGATACATCACCCCTTGTATTCTTCTGATTGGTCGTAGTGTTATCCAATTGCGTGCAGTAATATTTTCAAACGCATGCTTGGTGCTGCCATTTTCATTACTTGTTGCCAGACCCTACAGCTTTCTAGATGTGGGCCTGGATTTCCAGGCTAAAGGGAAATGGCAAAGACGGACTGAACTACAAAACAATACAAAAATATATTACATATTTATATATTTTATTATTAAAGACAGTTTTTTTCCATGGTGCCTAACGTTTACTAATTTATCTTCGTAAAATGTTTTTTTTAATCGTATTTGTATAGTTCATAGTTTGTGTGTGTGTATGTGACGTGTATGTGGGTGTGGGTGTGTGTGTGTGTGTGTGTGGGTGTGGGTGTGAGGAAACGAAGGGAGAAGGATGTAACAAAATAGGGGCAAGGAAAAAGCAAGAAGCAACTTTTTAAAGTCCAATTTATTGTTCCAAGATCCTTAGTAGTTCACAGTACTTGTTAATTCTGCAGCATAATACTTCTTTGAAAAGGGTTAGGGTTTGTTTTATTTGATCTATATCTTAGGTGGACAAACCACAGACAACTTCCCGTTACACAGTAAGATGTTACATTTTCTGAACTTTTATTGAATTGCTTAACAAACCTAACAGCATTGTCAAGTACAAGAACAATCTAAATATTTGTATTGCGTTTTTCTTATCAAAATTATTTTTTTAACACAATTTTACATATTGATGTATTTCTTCTTGAGGGCCTATGCACTTTGTATACTTTATAAAAAATATATATTGTGTTTAAATATCTCCAGAGAACCACAGATGATACGACAAACTATGAATTTAAGATCATCAGCAAGAGGATTTCTAGCTTTCCTTCTTTCACTCCCAGGTTGGTACATTTACGTTATAAAATTGTACTTGAAATGTTTCAATGAGTAACATGACAACAATCAACTGGAATTAGGAGAGGGTGAAACCACAGCACAAAGTGATCTCCAACCTAAACAACAGAATAGGTTGTCCAAAAAGACCCATATGAACAGTTTAGCCGATTATCAACTGATTATCAACAAGAAACAACAATATATCACGTATGTCAAGGTTCTGTCTGCCAAAACAAAATGACAATGACAATTGTTATATTCTCAGTGAAACTGCAACATTGTTGGTAGATTTGTCATTCAAATGCACTTTCTAGCAATAAATGGGCATATAATCCACAATATATAATATTATGTAATATTATATACAATAAATGTCATCCCTGGTTCACTTGAACATTTTTTTTTTAAAGAACATCATCAGTTACATAAAATAGCATTACAGCGCAGATCACGTAAAGACATTGATTCAAACAACATGCAAGCTGCGTCCATATGAAGCACCATGGCAACGATAGAAAATGTTGCGTAAACTAACATACCAAACATCATATACATTCACCGAACTAACATTGCAAATTAAGTTCACATTTATCACTAGAAATGTTATCAAAACCACTTCCACTTAGAATAAAATGAATGTCATCCATTTTGTTTTGGCTAAAATATTCATACGGGTCGTTTTAGACAACCTTCACAAACTACCTATTTTAGTTGTCCTTTAGGTTGGATGATGTTAAAGAATCTACCTCTAGAATGCTGTGTTTGGTTAAGAAGACCAATAGAATAGAGGAATGTCCAGTTTATAGTCATGAGTCGGGTTTCTTTAGTCTTTTGGGAAATTCCCCTCAATACAACTTGTATACAGCCTGTTTTTGTTAAAGGGTTACATTGTTTTAGATTTTACTCTGGGTATAATATTTGACTGTTGCATTTGAGATTACTCCATAAATATAGGCTCACTTTCTGGCCATTTCCCTTACTTCTGTTTTCAACCAAATTTCTGGTTGCAGCCAGCCATTGGTCCATCGAGTTGCCTGTTATGACTTGTGTCAAGATCAAACTGCCCAATCACAGCTTAAGTACCAATCGCTTGATTTACCCAATGTTGGGGCTATCCTCCAGGCTCTCTTGTGCAAGTAAAGTGTCACAAGGGCTAATCAAGGCTAATCATTTACTGATTGCTCTCTATTTAACTTGAACTCCCCATTTAGGGGGGCCACAGGGGGGTCGATTGCTTTTCCTTTAGGGGGCACTAGGCCCCAATGCCCAGCCCTCATAACCGCCAGTGTGTGATGTCACATTGCAATGTCCTCCTCCATTTGGAAGTATAGTAGCATCGGAATATTAGTTATGAGTAGTAATGGTGTTTTGCTCATTGTTTAGTAATTACCGGTAAGTCATTATTGGAGGACATGTTTGAAACTGCCAGTGTTTCTCATGCAAGAAGTTGCAGAAGAAAGTTGTGGTTAGCCTAGGTCACTGTATTTACGTTAAACTCTCTCAAGTCATCACAAAATGGCATAGAAGATGATTCTGGTGTACAAGCCCTATAGGCCCAAACAACTCGAGATGTAGAACGCCTGTGGGGTACGTCAGTGTCCAGTTTTGATTCAGAAGGAAACACAAATGCTGAGATCAATCAAAGCAATCAAAACCCAAAAACCTGAACATAAAGGCACAGGGAATGATTATTATTTTAATTACTTAGAATATGAGGCATTTGTCAAATAGATTAAAGACAAAGTAGACAAAGTTGCCATAGAAATATGGCAACTTTTACTGGATTTCCACAAGCAACTGATCATGCATTTCATCAGCTGAACCTCTTTGTCTTGTTCATTCTCAGTGAGATGTTTGTTTTTTACAGCGCTGAAGGCTGATGACTGGATTACTTACACATCTAGTAATGTCTGCGCTCCAAGAGGATCAACGGTTGTCATCACCTGCAACTATAAATACCCTTAGTGAGGTCCTACTTCTACTGTAAAGTGCTTTGGGTGTCCAGAAAAAGTGCTATATAAATTCAATGATTTTTCTTTCTTCTTTCTAGCACACAGTACATCACTACCATGGTCGAGAAAACACTGTGGTTCTCTAAAAGAGATGTTGATGTGCAAAAAGATACAAACTATGCTGGTCGTGTTGTAAAAGACTGCTCCAGGCCCAGCTGTAACAGCGTCAGCTGTAATGCAAAGTGTACCCTGAGAATCTTTGACCTGAGACAGAGTGACTCTAGTGAATACAAGTTCAGGTTCACAACATACCAACCAGTGGGTATACAGGAATATGCTGGTGACCTTGGAGTGACGCTATCTGTGACAGGTGAACTTTCATTTCTAATGAGTCTACTGAGTCTACTATCTTGTTTGTGTGTGTGTGTGTGTGTGTGTGTGTGTGTGTGTGTGTGTGTGTGTGTGTGTGTGTGTGTGTGTGTGTGTGTGTGTGTGTGTGTGTGTTGTGTGTAATCTGGTTTATTTAAATCACTTGTGTTATTTGTTCTCCCACCCAGATCTCCAGGTGAAAGTGTCCTTCCCTGACCGATTTGTTCCTACCATGGCAGTCTTGGAATGTCACAGTAGGTGTGGTCTAGCTGGTAACCTTACCTACATCTGGATCACGAATGGACAGTCAGTAAGAGAAGGAATGAACTACACTGGCTTCATTGGGTCTGAAGACATCTTTTCATGTGCTTTTAAAGGATACAAATATTTCCCCTCTCCTTCAGTATGTAAGTCAACTCCACAGTGCACTGACATCATGCAAGGGTAAAGAAATATATGTAGATTTAATATTAATGGATTCAAGCTGACGGTAATTTATATAATGAATGAAATATAACTGTTATCAGATGCTCCAAAGACCCCCTCAGTGACCGTGAGTCCCTCTGGTGAAATAGAGGAGGGCTGTTCAGTGACTCTGAGCTGCAGCAGTGATGCCAACCCAGCTGCTAACTACACCTGGTTCAAGGAACATGGAGACTCAGTGGGACAATCAGGACAGAACTTCACCATCACTGATATCACATCTGAGCTGGGAGGAAACTATTACTGTCAAGCTCATAATTCAATTGGACCTCATAATTCCACCTTTTTGTTCATTCATGTTACAGGTAATTGTTGCTTTAAAACCACACAAACACACACACACACACACACACACACACACACACACACACACACACACACACACACACACACACACACACACCTTTGCTCTTTGTGTGTTTGCCAACATTGGACCCATAAACATTCTTTATCAATGTTCGAAATCTGTTTTCTAGAGACATCATCATCACATATAACAGCTATAGCTGTAGGGACAGTTGCTGCATTACTGGCCTCCATACTCCTTTTTGTTCCATTCCTCTGGATGAGGTGAGATAAGCTCTTTCTCCCTCTGTCCCATCATTTAATATTCTTTCACTTCTCCTGTTGCTTCTAAGTAGCTGTGTTCTCTTCACCAGAAGAAAGAAGGCCTCCAGAAAAGCATCTGAACCGGTAACAGAAACCGTAGAGGAGGTGAGACGCAGGAAGCCATTTTACCAACTCATGATTGACTAAGGCCACCCTGATGCCAATTACATATCTCTCTGTCTCACTTTCAGGGACTGTGACCTGAACAAGACAGGAGGAACCTCAGAGTTGTACAGCACCGTCAAATAACATCCTAGAGTTTGAACCAGTGGTGACAGCAGGATTTAGGATAAAGAATAGCATCTTATTTAGTTTAAACAGGACAATACGCTGGCTGATCGTTTGCTGATTGTATGTAACAGTGATACCAGATTGTATCCAATGTAGTTTAGTCTGAACTGGGTTTGGAAAACCAATGACATCCACAGGTACACTACCGGTGTGGCTCATAGTGTCGGATATATCCAGTGCTGCCACTCCCCATACGCAGAGTACGCAGGGGCCCCAAGTACCTGGGGGGGGGCCCAAAATTAAGGTTGATATTTCTTAATTTTGAATTACACTCCGATTTTCGCATCGATTTTGCACTTTCCAGCGCAGTTCCCCCCACCCCCCCCCCCCCCCCCCCTCCCCCCCGCCAACAACCCGTGTATGTTAAACACCCCCCCCCCCCCCCCCCCCCCCCCGCCCCCCGCACGCCAGCAACCAACGTAAGGCCCGCAAAAGCTTAGCAACGGTTCTGGATATATCATCCACCATCTAGGGTCCATCCTTTGTAAAATGTGTTTGGATGTATGAAGCTAAACCAACTCAAACTGATGAGATGATACGACACGTGAACCAGCTGCTGTACATATTTTTAATACAGTGATCAGAAGCCATGTTACCATTGCAGCTAGCTAACTGCTTATGTGTAATGTCATGAAACCGTAACTGATTGTTACTTTTACCTTGTATTACAATTTGAGTTTGCATTACTAAATAACTGAAGTGTGGCTATTGGTCATTTGGATAACTTATTTGATGCGATAATTTGCAGTGACTTACAGAAAGTGCTTTCATGGTTTTATTCAAGAGTTGACAAGATGTTAGAAGCAGAGCAGGTGGTGAATGCTAACATGTCAGAGACCTCTCCCGGAGTGTGTGTGGTGATGGCTATGTTGCAGTCGGTCGGATAGTCCCAATAATTACGTCCTATGTCCTTTCCTAACCTCTTTTCCTTGACCTCAATGGAAATGAGGTGAGGAAAAGGTCAAGGAAAGATATGAAGGAGAATTCATCAAGCGCTTAGGAAAATACGACCACAGTGCACAAATTCGAACGCACTTACACTGGGCTACGTCATTATACGACTGCAACTACAACACAAGTCTGGTCAGGTAGGGCAGCCATCAACCACACACACCATTCTCCACACCTTTTGCTCTTTAAGTGTTGCACAAAGAAAGGATATAGCTATAAGGTTTTCTTAGGTGAACTAACACTGGCAGAATTCAATATCTCATGTAAAACTACCTTGTTCCGAAGCTCCGATACATTAGGTACATTTTAGATAGACAACACTGGTCAATAAGCAGCTGTACAGGCACCATAGAGTACATAATTATAGTCTACCTTACACCTAGCATGTTTATACTCTAATCATGCATATTATAATGCTTCCTGCAAGTGACTAGAATAATAAAGGACTGCATTATTCTCACAATTAACCAAAGCTTAAGTATAACACAATAGCATTTTCACACCCTGGAGTCAATGTTTGTTGTCATGTCATGTTCGAAACGGCAACATGCAATACAATGCTATGCTATGCTTTGATATCTTAAAATGTAAAGTCAAGGTTGATGAATGATGAGCAAGCTTCATCACAACTACTTCACGATACGGCCAGATGTCTTCTGTTTAACAAACACCAACATCAGGCCAGTGTGTCATAGCGTTGGTGGTGGCTGGTTGGATTACGTTTTTTTTAATCAGCATTGGCCCACTTCGGCCAGCATGCTATCGTTGGGTGATGATGTTAGTTGGAGCAATCTGTGAGCACCTTCATTAGTGTTCATGTGGGCTGACTGATGGTGAAGCCCTTCTGGTTTCACTTCAGAGTTAACCCGTGCTTGCAGTTGCAAATGGGGCGTAAATGTGTATATTGTAATGAGAAATAGAGAGAGATTGTCATGTGCTTCTTTAACCCATTTAAATATTGAAGACAGCCTATGATAAGCACTGTAACCTCATTACATATTAAAAGCGTATTGCCATTCAATTGGGTTCATTGTATATGTTGGATTCATTGGATTCATAGATTAATCCAATTCACTCACATTTAACTTTTGGGTTTCAATGGAAGGTGAATCCATTTCACTCACCATTTATTTTAAGTGTGGGTTTACTTTAGTCATTTCGTTGTGTTCACTGCACAGCCTTTTTCACATGGGTTCTGCCAGGTGAATCCAATTCATTCCTTTCCATTGCCGGTTTAGAAGAGTCATTGTATTTGGTTCACTGTATAGTCTTTTCATTTGGGTTCACTGCAGTGTACACTTAACCCAATTCACTCCACATTGATGTCATGGGGTTCACTGCACACTGTTTCATTTGGGCTCACTGCACAGTCCCCAGGATCACTGTACAGTCTGGACCGCACCGTCAGCTGTGTGCCCCGGGTGATGGACGGGCCGTGGCCCTCGAGGTCGCAGGAGGACACCACGCTCCTCTGGGTGCTGCGGTGGCGGTGCAGGGTGCTGCGGAGGCTTGCGTCCGCCCGGGACAGGGTGCACATGCTGGCAGGGCGTCCCGGGCCGAGGCGCGTGCTGCGCAGCTCCAGCTCGTCGTAGCTCCCGGACTCACGCACGCACGGGCAGCAGCGGAACGCATGCTTGAAGCCCGCCCGGAACCTGGACCCTCCACACACGCACGCACGCACGCACAAACGCACGCACGCACACACGCAAGCACAGGCACACACATACAAACACGTACAGAAGCACACATGTTCATATACAAACAAACAAACACACATGTACATATACACACAGACAAATACATACACACACACACACACACACACGCACACGCACCTCACAAACACACAAACACACAATATCCAGGTTATGGATTTATTGTCCGAATCCTGGAGGGTTAGTTGGAGAGAGTGTGTGTGTGTGTGTGTGTGTGTGTGTGTGTGTGTGTGTGTGTGTGTGTGTGTGTGTGTGTGTGTGTGTGTGTGTGTACAAGGATCTGTTTTTGTGTGCATGTGTGTGAGTGTTTGTTTTTGTATGTGGTGTGAGAGAGAGAGAGAGAGAGAGAGAGAGAAAGAGCCCACCTGCTGTTGAGGCAGCAGTAGATGATGGGGTTGTACATGGTGGAGCTCATGGCCAGCCACATCACTGACAGGTACACCTGCTGGATGTACTTCCACCTGGTCAGTGGCTTGAACAGGCCCGTCGCGATGAAGTACACGTGATAGGGCAGCCAGCAGAGGGCAAATGTCACCACCACGATGATCATCATCTTCACCACCTGAAGAGGAGATGAGAGAGAAAGGCAGGAAAGCCAGGTCAGAATCAATATATACTTCTCTTTGCATTGTGAATACAACCAAGGTAATGCGTGTAAAAAAATATATATATATTCTTTCTTACTTCCTTATGTTCAAATATTTTAGTAAGAATCTTGATATATCAAAAAATATGAAAAAATACCACCACTGCTATTATAGGCACTTTCAAATGCATCATTGTTCCACATTATTACAATAATAATACTATTTATAGGAGGGTGTGTGAGAGACTCAGAGACAACACGGAGGAGCCAAAGACCCTGGCACGAGTCAGACGGTGAGATCATGGACAGAAACACATCAAACCTTTTGAGGGATGGGTAAACACAGAAGCATTGCAGAGGGATTAGATAAGAACATTATGCTGAGTCCAGCAGTCTGGGGACTGATCCGTCTGATGGTAGGTCCCAGTCCAGTCCACCAAACTCTCCCGATTGACTTAAAGGTACAATATGCAAAATAATTGGTTTGAAATGGGCTCTGAAACACACACTGTCATGTAGGAGCTAACTTTAAAGCTAAAGTGATCGGTTAATTGCCCCACATCTGCAGCAGTGT
>NC_140273.1:11460788-11735788 GCF_964030765.1 Micromesistius poutassou
AATAAACAGAGTTATAAATTCTTTATATGAAATGATCATGATAATAATTGTATTATTTTCCTCAGCTTTGAAGCAAAGGGACAATTCACACAATCACACACACACAAGGACACACACACACACACACACACACACACACACACACACACACACACACACAGACACACATACACAAACACACACACACACACACACACACACACACACACACACACACACACACACACACACACACACACAAGCACACACACATACATACGGGAAAAGGCCGCCAGAAGGTCATAAAGTCACCTCCCTCCCAGCGTGACCTCATTATCTCTTCGGACCCACCCAAAAATAAATGTCATAGTTAAAAAGCTCTTCCAGCTATTCCAAAAACCACCTGCAACACCTCATACACCAGAGGTGAGCCACCAGCAACACCATCAATATCTCAATAGGCAGAATCAAAATACCCATCATCTTGATTTACAACCTCAAGGGAGCAGTTGTGTCAAAATGTTACATACCTTATGAGCCTGTGGGTCTGAGCTGCTGTTGGATTCAATGTTTTGCTCGTACGTCTACGTAAGCAGATGTTGCATAAAGCAAATCAACATAAATGCTATTTCTATGGTTTGTTCAAATGGATGAAGAACCTCTCTCTATGAGATCATTTTAAGCCATTTCACTACCACCATCTCCACAGAAGTGTACGTTTAATGACATATCATAACTGTACGCAACGACTCAAATCTATATTTGGGTCTACCTCCAGACTAAATCATCTTTTGCAGCAGAGAATACAAACCAGCCGATGTGTTTGTCATGTTTACAGGTGGATTCATCAGGGTTCGACGTGAGTAGTTAATAATATATCCCCCTTATAACGATCACGGAGCTCTCCTACTTCCTGTCCAGATATTAATATTCATGTCTCAGACCGGAAGTGGGCGTATGGCTGTGAGCTCGTTTTTCCCCGGGTGCCACAGTTTTCTGGGGGATGATGTCTGAGCAAGTGTTTGTGGTGGAGTAGGGAGTGCTAATGGGTTTAGAGTGCCGGAGGTCGTATAATGTTTATTGGGGGGTTCTGTTGACAGTGACCTGACAGTGACCTGACAGTGACCTGACATTGGTTGATGTTCTATACGCATCATGGCCACAATGGGGATGAGTTGGTAAAAGTGGGTGTGTTTCGGAGGGGTAGAGAAATAGGTTTAAAAGGTTGGCGTTCTGCACTGGCCAGTGATACAGAAGCATTCAGCAGCCGACGGCCTTACGCGTTACTTCTCAACACGATCCCGAAAACCCTTGGAAATGGACCCCATTGAAAACCAGTCCCCCATGGGTATGTCCAGCTATTGTACGCCTGAATCTACCCATGCTTTTAGTGCTGAAAGAGTATCTTTGATTAATGCGCCAATCAAAAGACTGAGGCCTGTTTCAGGTGCTAGACCCCCGTGTACCGAATCGACATACGGGCATAAAGGAAAGAACGGCTTTGAGTACGTAATTTCATTCGGGGGTGGATGTGTCCTGTTAAAAGCAAAAGACTGTGATGGCGTGGTGCATATGTGTACCGAGGATTGGCTACATTTCCGTGAGAATGTAACCCCCGAGTTAGACGTTGTTGGATGGCGTGAACCTCCGGCTGTCACCCAATGGTGTGGGGTTTCTGGATCTGTGTTATATCGGATGGAGTCCACCAAGTGTACAACTAATTTCATTTTTTTCAAGCGATGCGTTGAACCAGGAGCGGTACTGGGTGGCTGTGACCCTTTTTCTATCACACGTCACCCTCGCTTTGACGGCTACGCAGCATCCGACCGTTGGTTTGAAACTGTCTTTTTTATCCAGAGATGTGATTGGCCCGCGATACGCTCGATTTTTGAGAAGATTGACAGAGTGGTCAAGAAGTACCCAACTACCCCAACTGTATGGTATCCAGATACCCCACGGAGTCCAAGCGATGCTGATGATGTTAAAAAACAGCTATTTTTATCGAATGATAATAAAGTGGGGGCCTCAGATCACAGTGATGTTGAGATGGTGTCTTGCTAGGATGCAGAGGACTACTAGCTATAGAGAATGGTGAATATTTAGAGATTGCGTTATTACAGCATGTGTGGGTGTATAGTTTTCATGTATGCAGTAGTGTCTAATGTAATGTTTGTTATGTTATACAGAACAGATCCATGCCAATTACCCCCGATATGATGATGACGACAATGCAATGAGTGGTGATGTAAATGACGGACAACCTGAACATGACGATTGGCTTCAAGAGTACGCCAAGCATTTATCTGAATTGAATCTAACCTTTCTACCGGACTATGAGGGAGGTCCACTGGTGGTTGATACGGCTACGGAGGAGGCGGATGGATGGCCAACCGTATCTCTTCACACCCGTATCAACTCTGAATCCCTCAGTGTTTTGAGAGCGACCACGGGTGTCTGCATAGCTGCCATCATCGACTGGAAGATCCGCGCAGACTGCTGGGGGTGTACGTACAACACCCCGAGTCAAAAACGGCATACCTGTCTGTGCAAACTATCTCAGGATCACTACGAGACCCATTACGATGATATATGTGTTGTGTTGGGTAGAGAGCCCTTTGGACTTCTTATGGATACAATATTAAAAAATACAAATGGTTTAATATTGGATCATAAGACAGTCATAGGGGCGGTGGACACTATGCTATGTGATTTACTAACTGAATTCTATGTTATGGACCAGCTGGAGGAGCTAACCCTAAAGTGTATCTCTCCTGAATATCAGCGTAAGATAATTGAGGCAACACGTTTGTGGAGGCGTACATTGGAGTGGCGTCGTACTACACAGAGGGCCTACAAATGTTTGTAAAATGGGTAATCTGTTTTCTTTTGGTTATGACATGTTTGTCGATTCTGTATCACATAGACTTGCTGGTTTGATGTTTAGTATGGTAGAAAATGATGCATTTATTAATCATAATGCTTATATCCGATGTGTGTATAAGGATTGGAATGATTTGGTCCTGAAATTCTCGTGTGACAGACCCCAGGATTTAATGTTATCTGAACTAGTTAACCATTTCTCAGATGACAAATGTTTTACTGTTGGGCATGTCATGTGTATATGTGCATTTGTATCCGACGTCTTAAAGTTAAATAAGGATAAAAAATCAGAGTGTCTTAGGGTTGCTCAAATGATGTCTTGTAAAATGGTACAGAAAAATAAAACTGTCTGTAAGTTGTATCTTGACATTGTGGAAAGTGGGCGGTTGTTTTTTAAATAAAATGATGATGTAAACTCTGCTCAGTGTACCAGTATTCAGTTTGTCACCGTCAGACGATATGGATAGACTGCTTTCTAAAACTTATTACGACTCTGCGGGATCTGGCTCTTACGGTGGTATTGATAAACTACAACGGGGCCTTAAGCATAGTGGCGAGGAGATACCTCCTTTAAAATATGTAAAGAAATGGCTATTGAAGCAGGATGCATATACTCTGCATGCTCCAGCTTCTATACATTTCCGCAGAAATAGAGTATTGGTCAGCGGTATAGATAGACAGTTTCAGGCAGATCTAGTGGATATGTCCGAGTATGCGCCCGAAAATGACGGGGTGCATTTTCTGTTGACGTGTATTGATGTGTTTTCAAAATACGCATGGGTTCGCTCTTTACCATCCAAGAGTGCTTTAGATGTCAGTAAAGCATTTGGTGATATTCTCAAAGAAGGACGTGTTCCTGTGAAACTACAGACTGACGCCGGAAAAGAATTTTACAACAAGACCTTCCAGCGGCTGTTGGAGCGTCACGACATTAAACATTTCTCTACATCTAATGAGACCAAGGCCAGTATAGTTGAGCGTTTCAACAGGACTCTGAAAACCAACATGTGGAGATATTTAACAGCTTCCAATTCCAGACGTTACGTAGACAAACTACAAGATATGGTACATGCCTATAATCGCTCATACCACAGATCTATAAAAATGACGCCTGTCAGCGTTGTTAAAGATAATGAGCAAACGGTATTTAATACCCTCTACAAAACAAAACAAGATGCTAAGATCGTATTTAGGTACGATATCGGCGATACGGTTAGAATTTCAAAAGCAAAAGGTATATTTCGAAAAGGCTACGAGCAGACATTTACAGATGAATACTTTGTGATATCACAGAAGATATCGCGTTACCCCCCAGTCTACAAGCTAAAAGACTACGGAGGTGATACACTGCAAGGAACGTTTTACGAGAAAGAGTTACAAAAAGTCATAGTGCCTAAAAACAAAGAATTTTAAATAGAGAAGGTTATCGATAGAAAAAAGGTGGGGCGTAAGAATATGGTATTTGTTAAATGGTTAGGGTGGCCGGACGTTTTCAATTCGTGGGTTCCTGAAAATGTGATAATCGACGTGTAAGAGGAATATAAGACATTATAACCGAGATATTCGATGGAGAAGGAGGCTGCAGGGGGGTTTTATGTGACTCTGGCTAGTAACGCCTCAGCGGGGGTCTACCCTCAAAATAAGATATGGAATTTTAGAACTAAATTAGCAAAAGCTATACATACAACTCAACCCTATGAAGTAGGGCTGATTGAAGCTCAATATCCATGCAGATGGCTGAGTTTTCCGTGGGAGGACGCCGTAATATCTCTGGGTGATTCTAAAACAGGCTATACCTTGCTATTAGCAACGGGGTTCTACGAGAGTATTACCCGGTTATTAGAACATATCAACAAGACTATAACCAAACACACGCCTCAAGTGGACATTAAACTTTACCACGAAAGTATTAGAAATCGTGTATACATCAAAGGTAGTGACTTCTTATCTCTTGGGTTTAGAGGAAAACTGGCTAACATCTTGGGCTTCAACCCCGGCGAAATGTACCCTGCAGACAAGACCAGAGCGTTATTCGCACCACATCCAGCAGACATCCATGGGGGGTGCTATAACATGTTTATTTATAGCGATATTGTCGATCACCAGTGGGTGGGGGACAGCTATGTCCCGTTGTTAAGGTGTATTAATATAACTGACACACACAAGAGCCACCGCAGTCTCATGTTTGACAAACCGCACTACGTTCACGTGTCCCGAGACCCTATTGGAGATATCGAAATCGATCTAAAGTCTGACCAGAATACAAATATACCATTCACATACGGCAAAGTGATCCTGAAGCTTCATTTTAGACCGGTAAAACAACAACATTTCTAGCCCAATGCACAGTGTAATGGGTTATAGACCGCCATACGATGAGGAAAAATACGTACAGTATTATTTAAACCAGGCCGGGAACGGATTAACCGGATATGAAGGCAGCAGCACACAATATGGAGCTGGAATCGGTGGAATGTTCCGCAGCCTCTTTAGGATGGCGGTACCTTTATTTAAAAGGGGTGTGAGCATAGCCAAGCCTCATTTGAAAAGTGCTGCCAAAAACATTATAGGCGACGTGATTACAAATATAACGCGGGCGTCATCTACGCCGAAACAACAGGGAGCAGGCATGATTGCTTCTTTCAAAAGACCCACTAAATATCCTCCTTCAAGCTGGGGGCGGTCCCGGTGTCCTACGGGGCGTAGAAAACAACGTAAAACACCAGCCTCAGGCAGAAAAAGGGCAAAACCTAAAAGGACCAAGAAGGTATCAAACCGTCGCTTTAGAGGGGCTGCTAATGATATATTCATTTAGCTGTCAATAATCGGTATTGAACAACAATGGCTCTCCTACATCGTATGTCAGAAGAATGTGTCAAGAGTGAGCTGGACCTTTTCACTCTACCGTTAACGCAGACGGCTATAGAGAAAAGTACGTATATAGAGATTCCTCCACTATCGGCTCTGACAGACAGGGGCCCCATAGAGTTCTTTGTGTCGGCCAGTAGCGAAGACTATATGGATCTAAACAACACGTATCTGCATCTACGGGTCAAGATCACTAATCCCAATGGAACAGACCTAGCCGAGGATGCAGAAGTGGGGTTGATTAACTATCCGGGATGTACATTATTCTCACAGGTGGATATTACTCTAGGTGATAGGCTTATTACCCAATCATCAAATACCTATCCATACAGAGGCATAATAGAATGCTTGCTAAACTATGGAAATGGTACTCTGGACACACAGTTTGGATGCGGTCTATTCAAGAAAGACACGTATGGTGAAATGGATGAACATGACCCCGACGGTCCTAATCGCGGCTTAGCAGCCAGGAGTGCATATTCAACACGTAGTCGTATAGTCGAACTAATAGCCCCTATTCACGCAGACATGTTTTTCCAGGAAAAACTACTGATTAACGGTGTTGATCTTCGCATAAGATTCATCAGAGCAAAAAACGATTTCTGTCTCATGGCCACCGGTCCGGTGGAATACAGAGTCTCTATAGTGTCTGCGAATATATTTATTAAGAAGGTCTCAGTTGCACCGGGTGTCAAGTTGGCGCATGCCCGAGCGTTGACTCAAGCTAACATAAAATATCCTGTTGATAGAGTGTGTCTAAAAAATGTATCTATCCCTGCGGGTAGTAGAATATGCAATCAAGACAATTTGTTTCTTGGACAAATTCCGAAGATGATTGTTATAGGTTTCGTGGATAACGAAGCATTCACGGGGAGCTATGTTCGGAATCCGTTCAGATTTCAACATTTCACCACAGAGTTCCTAGCACTCTACTGTGATGGACATTCATACCCTGCTAAACCCTTTCAACCGGACTTTAGAAATGGCTTGTATACACGGGAATATTTCCAGCTTATTCAGGCAACAGGACGGCAGCTGAAAGACAGAGATATTGCCATCACCCGGGAAGAGTTTGGAGACGGTTATGCATTGTTTTGTTTTAACCTGGAAGCAGATGAAGGGTGTGGACAGCATGTGTCGCTAGTCAAAACAGGGAACGTGAGGTTAGAAGTACGATTCAGAAACGCTCTAGCTACAACCGTCAATTTAATATGTTATGCAGTTTATGATTCTGTTATAGAAATATCAAACAGACGTCAGGTGTTACTGGACTATTACTGAAGAGTTATTGCAAAACATGAATACTATCGAGCTAACAGCTGTAGGCCAGAAAATTGCTCATAGGGCTTCTTTTCTGGGGGTCGTACCGTGCGATCATCTACCTAGAGACATTCGTCACGTGCCTGCTATGCTAGTGGTTAATACAGAACCTTCAAATGCAGCCGGGGCCCATTGGCTAGCTATATATATCACGGCCGAGAGACAAGGATACTTTTTTGACTCCTATGGAAACCCACCCACGTACTCAGAGTTTCCCGTATCCATACAACAGTTTCTTGATCATAGCTGTAGTGATGTGGTTTATTCTACACAACAGATCCAGGACCATTTAAGTACAGCCTGTGGACAGCATTGCCTATTTTTCTTGTTTAATATGCAGAAAGGTGTGTCGTACCACAAGTTTTTGAGAATGTTTGGGGCTAATCTACCCCGCAATGATAAAAAGGTATACGACTTTGTTAGTAGTGTAAAACCAAGTTTTTGTAATGAACATGAACTGATATGTGTGCAGTCGTGTATCTGTGGTTGTAACATGTAACATGCCTTTTGAAAATAAATACAAAGACGAGTAAAAAAAGTTTATGTTGTCAAGTTTTTTATTTAGCTGATACTACACAAGCGTTTTTCAAAAAGATAACAGTCACAGTATATATACAATTATTCAGATAGGCACATCAGAATTGTAACCACGCACTTTCATGTGTTTTAGGGGTATTAGAAGGTGAGTCAGGTCGTTCACGTCTTCTCCTCTTATTAGATCCAGAGTGGTGGCTCTCATACTCGTCAATTGCATTAACACTATCCGATGGTGGGGCATGTTTATACATGTCTACCAACTGTCTAAGTCGTTTACTAGGTATAGATGTAGACGGTACATTAATATGGGCTAAAACTTTCAGAAACGCTATCCACCCCGGTGGCCTGTCGGAATCTAAAACGCGATAGGACGCTGTGACATTCTTTAACAAATCATACATATGTGACCCCTTAATAGTTTCTCCTTTTAACACAAGCTCGCCCTTGTCCGTCCATGATACGTTTTTAGATTTCTTCAACGATTCCATGATGTGTCCGGCGTTTCTCTTACTTTTTGTCGGTATGTGTCTCATTACCTCCTCAAAAACACTATCACCAGCACTAGCATTACCCCCCTCATCTGCATCCCGCGGCTGAGACTTGGACCCGTCCTCAGCAAGTGATAGAGTCAACTCTCCTTGCTCACGTTGTCCTTGTTTAACCAGAGATAGATATCGCTGTAAAACAGATCCGTACCTCTTGGCTTTTTCATACAAATCGGTATCGGGGCTGTTCAACACCTCCTCGATAGCTTTATCCAAAGCGTTTTCAGCCGTCTGTCTAACCGATTCCCTAGGATGGGGCTGCTTTAAGGCATCGAGTTGATGCTGAGGAACTAGATACATCTTGTGAGTGTGCTCCATTACGATTTCAATCAACCACCTCTGGAGAAAAGACTGGTAATCAAAGGTATGGCTACAGACAGTAAAGGCAACAGAAATCCACCGGTCTGATTGATGAGTCTCTTCTTCTTTTTAGAAATCACCACAGACTTATTAGCCAGTAACCTAATGTCCTTTTTTTGTTTCTGCAATCTTTTGTGCTGACTGGGGGTCATTGGTATCTTGCCTTGTAAAATATTCAACGCTATTTCACACAGCGAGTTGATAAAATCGTCGTTGGCTGTCCGTAGAATAACTTTACGCAGAGCAGGCGGTGATTTATATAACAGCTTTAGGCGGTCTCGATTTCTGCGTATACGCTCCGACATGGCCTCTAGCTAGTCACTTTGCTCTCTGGGTGTAGACGACTTGACGGTCTGATAAAATAGCTGTTCTAAGTCTCATATTGTCGGGGGTCGTGGCTTTAAAGTCGACAAGCAAATACCCATAGGGTATGCTAGTAGCGTCGTTAAAGGACTCTAGAAAATACTTTGTCTTACACGGAAACATCTGTCTGGCTATCAACAAAATCTGATATTTGTCACGTGGGTTCTTAAACAAGACCATGTAATTTGTATTTAAGCTTATTGTTCTGCTGGTTTTACCTTGCATAAACAAATTTTGCACCAGATACATACAGCTAAGGTTACGATGGTGTACATATTTTGTAAAAACATGCTGAACCTCTATATTATTGCACGCATCATTCATCAAGTCATCAATAATGAGAAGATTTCTAGTATTGACCGGTAATATTGAATCGTCGCAAAGAGATTTGAGAATCCCTTCCACAAAGTTAATACTCCTTATCTTTAACAATTCATCATATATCGGTTGCCAGCATGAATAAATATAGACTATGTTTTCAATATCTTCCGAAAATAGACGACCAACGTTTTCAACGATTGTTTTGACAAAATAGGTTTTTCCGCTGTTGGAGGGGCCAGACACTACCATACTGAACGGGTGCTGAAGTCTGGGGTCAAACATCTCTCCAACAACCGACTTCTGACCAGTAGCCATCTTACCATACAACTGATGTGTTTTTAACCAGGAGTCTCTTCTTAGCCCTCTGATGGGTGGATCCTTTGTGGTGAAAAAACCTTTATGACCCCAACAGTATTTATTTTAGCCAATAACATGTTTTATTACAAACGCAGAAACATCAGCAAAGCCAACTGGATGATTGTGATCAAATCCTAAGCTAATGTGTAAAGCCTGGGCAACCAACAATTTAGCCTCTTCAGACACTGTATCATCCTCCGACACTGTATCACCCCCCCGACACTGTATCATCCTCCGACACCCCCTCTTTTAGATAATGAGCTATAGCGAAAAACATAGATTGTCATGAGTGTTGGAGGGGGTGTATAGACTCAATCTTTTCCTGCTTATGATATCACCATAGGGGACGCTTTTTAACTTTAACCGGACGCCTCCGTTTTTATTGTGAACGCCTGTGACAACAAACTCTAATGCATCATCAGTCAAGCTAGCGTCATTACTTTGTATAACTTGCGAAATCTGCTCTAGAAACGTATCATCATTGTAATCGTCACCAGTCGTGAGTACAGCCTGGATATCACTGGCCAACGACGGACCCCGCAGGACCACGTTTAAAACACTGCCTCGGACGGTTCTTTGAGAGCACTCTGTTATGACGCCTGTCAACCTCTCCCTGATAAAATTAGGTATCTCTTCTAAATTATCGATAGGGATAGTCCTTAGATCAACAGAGCGCCTAACCTCGAAGCCGTTAAAGTAGGGATAGTGTCTTATCCTCGTCTCATCATTAGCGCTGACTGCCCCTCCACACTCGGGGCCACCATCATCATCATCACCACCCCCACCACTACCATCACCACTACTGCCTCCATCAGCGCTACCCCGGACGCCCAACACCTCATCTACCCCCACCGTTGTTCCATCAGCATCGGCACCATCCTGTACACCATCACCTGTACAGGCCCCACCCCCACCACCACCACGCTGAATAGACGACCCTTCATTTACACTCTGTACAACCACTACGACATCATCGTCATTACCCCCCTGGCCAAAGAAACCTTCTATCTCACCCCCTCTGTCTAGATCCTCTAATACCCCGCACACAGTCCTCTCTATAGAATTGAATTCAGTACTATTTAACAATTCATCAAGATCTGTATCACACACGTCTATAGTATCATCAAACACATCATCATCGTCATCCTCATCACCCCAGGCATCTGACAATTCCGCCACCATGCCTGTATCGTTAGCAAACTCATTCATCAGCTGATCAAAACATGTGTCCGTACTAGTGCTACTACTACTACCACTGCTGGATCTACATCTCCTCTTGACATTGCCATTAATAGACTTGCATTTTCTTTTTCTGGGGCTCATGTTTATTGATTGATTACATATGTATTTACCAAAACGAATATACAACGTCACACAAAAAAAAAAACATAACAAAAAAAAAATCAAAGATATAAAAATAAAAGATGAATACGTGATTTTAAAAAGACACGATTTTACAAAAGACAATCCCCAAAGTTGACTAAGGCTACATCCTCTTGCGTCTCTTGAGCTTCTGAAACTTTTTTATTTAGGCCCACGAGCAATGTAAGCATTCTATCGATAGCTTTGGAGTGGTCACCTAGAGTTTTATCATGCGCTTTAACCTCATCCGCCACATTCATCACCTTAGACAAGCATTTAGCATAGTTTTCCCGCACAGCCTTCTCCCGTAGGGCTTCGACCCTGTAACGTTGGCGAGCTGTTATATCGTTGATTTTAACTTTAAGGGCTTCGATCTTGTAACGTCTGCGAGCTATTATATCGTGGATTTTAACTTTACGTTCGAGTTTCAGAATGCGAATAGCATAGACATCTTGTTCTGACCCTGTTTTTATGCCAGCCACAGGTACAACGGTAGAAGGTTCATCGTCTGTGTGTGTGGTTATACCGCCGCGGACCGGGCTGTGTCGTCACCACGGCTCACCTCAGGCGGATTGTTCAAAGGGGGTTTTAGAGGTAGATGGAGCGTTGGCCTTGGTCGACACCTCTTCTGCAGTATTCTGCAGGTCTGACGAGGGGGTGAGATCGCTCCTGTCCACCGATGGCTCTACTGCACGCTGTGGGGCATCCAGGCGCATGAACTGGTCGTCCCCCGGATCACCGTTAATCAGGAAGTCGCAATCTGCATCAGTCAGCTCCGCATATGTTCTCTCCGGCCGGTCTTCAGGGGCCATGTCTGCGGTACCTAATTAAAAGAAAAGAAAATTAACAATCAATAATGATCAATAACGTGATATCTAGCGCTAATGTGTATGTACATCAGTATTTACAACTACCGACCGTTTGGTAGGCCTATATCATCACCCGGTTGCACAGCTAGGACCCCTCCTTCAGTCACAATATACTCACACGCTCTCCTCTCGGCTTCACCCCTCTTTGGTCTCAGCTATGACCAGCTTTATGGTCTCCCCTGATAACAGGCTTTGAGTTTTCCTCTCAGGCCTTACAGCGGTGACATCATCAGGTTTTATAACACACTCCTGTGGTGCTGTGGGTAGAGGTGCTATGAAAAAAGAAAAAGAAAAGAAAGCATAGAAGAAATGTGACGAATAGCAATTAGATAATACATCAGAATACCCTAATAATATTTTGATACCGTACCTCTAGATGGACCCTCCCCATTGGTCAGATCAATAAGAGCTGGGCTTTGAGTTATCCTCGTCGACACAGTGTCAAACAGACCTAACACATAACATAGACATTGATTGTTTACCTCCAGGGTCTACATATAAGTAGTAATAATAATAATAGTAATAATTCAACCTTAATGATTAAAAGGGTAGGGTTATATACATACACTGTGGTGGGTCTGGATAATGGAACACATGTCCCTGTGCATCTGTTGAAATACCTAATAACCCACTTTTTCATCAAAACAAATATAAAAAAAAAAAAAAACAGTTACACAATGTCATAGGTCTAATATAACTGAAATAGAGAAGGTATTAGGAGATACTCACTGCTGATCAGCATGTTGTAGTGGGCTGTGTTTGTCTCAGTATGACTGGCGAAAATAAAAAGAGCTGCAGAGGTGGTTGTCTTCTCTTGGGTATGGACAGGGAATCAGTTGCCTAACAAATCCTGATCTATGGGTTTGTTTTTTTTATAACCCCACACCCAGTCGACACCCCTCAACGTATCAGATTCATTGATCACCACCCACCCCCCCCCTGGACATATGCAAATCCTTCACCCCTAGGCCTACGCCCAACCTTGATCATCTCACAACCCCTGATCATCCATCGGTATCTGGTAAAATCGCTGACCCACAATAAACATTATACAATCTATGGATGGACCACTTTACCCACATACCTCTTTCCCCCTCCGAGAAAACAGACACACGGCCTTGCACCCTTCACTTAATGAACTTCCTCTAATGTCTGTGGGAAAGCTGCTCAGAATTAACAAACACATAACTAACCCTTCTTCTTGACACCTATCTGAACACACACACACACACACACACACACACACACACACACACACACACACACACACACACACACACAGTCCCACACCCAGCCCGCAGATCTGCCTGGGCCCAGTCAGGTTGCTGGTAACAGAACCCCCCAATAAACATTATACGACCTCCGGCACTCTAAACCCATTAGCACTCCCTACTCCCCCACAAACACTTGCTCAGACATCACCCCCCAGAAAACTGTGGCACCCGGGGAAAAACGAGCTCCCAGCCATACGCACACTTCCGGTCTGAGACATGAATATTAATATCTGGACAGGAAGTAGGAGAGCTCCGTGATCGTTATAAGGGGGATATATTATTAACTACTGACGTGGAACGTGTGTCTTAGGTGAGAGAGGCATCGCATTGCACTGGGTTGTTTAGGAAATGATACAGGCAGTTATTATGGGATATATAACTCAACAGGGGGTGGGGAGCAGTGTGGGGGGAGGGGGGTATTTTCAAGACCAAGGATGGTCTGTTCTAAGATACGAATGATCGTTACAGAGTGGAGTATGAAACTGTGTTCTGTGGTGTCGTTGCATCCCATGTGGACCACGGATGGGTTGGAGCCAAGGGAAGCAGCTGGCCACTATGGTGAGGAATCAGAATACCCTACTCCCATTTAACAATGTTTTGTATATAACATATAATGGAGCAATACATGATAAAGAATGTGTAAACAGGTGTGAGTCTGCCATGTGGCTACTATTGTGTGTCCCGTCTGATGTTGGATTCCATCTTTAGTGTGGCATTAGAGCATTATATGCAAATCAGCACACATGTCATCTTCATGGGTTGTTTGAAAGTAGCTTTGACGCTGAATGTCATGGAAGACCTGGCCACCAGGGGGAGCCAGAGGAGATGTGGGACCTGGATCTCGGAGGACCTCAGAGGGGCCAGAGGTGGGAGAGTGGATGAGCAGGAGGCTGGGGTTTACACGGGGAGGGGAGATGGAGGAGTCAAGAGCCTGGGTTGAGGGGGCCTCGGAGGAGGAGGGGAAGGCTGTGTGTGTGTGTGTGTGCGTGTGTGTGTGTGTGTGTGTGTGTGTGTGTGTGTGTGTGTGTGTGTGTGTGTGTGTGTGTGTGCGTGGGGGGGTGGGGGGGGGTTACAGAGGGGTACCTCGGGTTGAGATGGTGAAAGTGTAGCACAGTAAAAAGATATGACAACTCTGAGTCTGATGTTTTTTCAAACATGGCTCTCAAACCCATTCTGTTCTTCCCCTCAGCTTATGATCATAAGGAAGACATTCCCATCCGGAAACAGCAACAGGGTGTGTGTGGGGAGGGCATGTTATAGTGTCATCAGTATGGGGTTGAAATTTGATCTGGGAGCAGAAAAGAGAGAGAAAAGAACATGACGTGGGGTGGAGGAGGGTGGGGAGGGGGGAACACACAGAGAGAGGGAAAACAACCAGGCAGGACTGGGGCTGTGTTTAGGAACAGGAACAGCAAGTGTGTGTGGGGGGCGGGAGTCAGCGAGAGAGTTCAAAGGTTAGGTGAGAACGAATAGGGCACACGCGCACTGACTCAAAGCACTCCCAGCGCGACTCACTCCAGGAGAGGTAAGACTGCCAGCCCCTTGAGCGCTTTCTTAGCACCTTGGATTATGCAGCTATTTATACTGCCTCAGACATAGTTCACTTTGGTTATTTCATGATATGGTTAAATAATGCTATGGATGTTCAACTGACTCTAACTACAAACTACTAGTATTCATCGCTGTGTGACCATATAGTTAACTATGGTTATATAATGATATATAGTTAAAATATAGTTCCATACAATATATGGTTTGTTCATATGCAGCTGATTTTAAACATGCAAGGCTGTGTGACCACGACTCTATTATGTTTCTTCTCGTTATAATTTGGAGTGTGTGTGGTTGATGGCTTGTTTCAGCAGGCCTGAGTTAGTCTGAGTGACCCCTGGGCTTGATAGGGCCGCTCACCTGTTGTGTTTATTAATCAGGGCACACAGGTTAAACCGGTATTCACCACACACACCACACAAGACGGAGGGCGTGTGTGGTGTGTGTGGTGTATGTGGTGTGTGTGGTGTGTGTGGTAACACCTGCTCGGCATGTTAAAGTCTTGGAAATGCACCAATAAACTGGCTTTATGAATAATATGTCTGGTTCGGCAGAGTAGCCCATCAAAGCGACGACAGGGTGTACTGCCACCCCTAACTAGTTACTGTGGGAGAATTATACTACTATATACTATACTACTACCAGTACACTCTTAGAAGGATGGAAAGGAGCATGCACACATGCATGCATGGGCAAACGCGCACACAGACCGGTTGAGAGGGTTTGTTATGGTAGATGGTCTACTTATCATTTGACTATTTAGACATTGAGCAGACTTACAGTAAGTTCATGAAGGAGCAGGTTTGCGATAAGGCCTAGATCTTGGACTAAGGGTATCAAGAATGCATGCAGTTGGACTTCGGACATTGTGGCTCCAAAACCCGGAGCCATCAATCCCAAACAACCTAACCACTAGAAAACCCTGTCTTGAGCCAAACAGACGTCATTGAAGTGTCTGCCTCTCTTGGAAAAGAGAATGTACAGCTTTAATTACCGTAATTGAATTAGAGTGGCCTGCTATAGCCTGCTTGATCCCTCTCCCACACAGCTTGGCAATCTGCTTTAATCCTCAAGCTCTGTAGTGTATAATTTGTAATGGGAAGAGCCGTAACTGATAACTGATCTGTCTCTTCAGTCTCTTCAGGTAATCATTGGCAAAAAACACTGGTTCAACTGGCATTGTTTACTGAGTAGCCTGTCTAAGCTTATCAGCCATGTGGTGCTACAGGCCCTGTTTCGTATTTGACTATAACATCTCAGCTAATATATTTTTTAAAAGCTTGTATTTGATTAACGTACACAGGAAAATACACGTTATATTAAACAGTGGTTACATTCTCTTGTCACCTTGATTTCCTCCAGACATTTTCACATTTTGTATACGTTTTATTTTGTTATAATGTCTCTTATTTAATTATTATTAATACTCTTGTGCTTTTGATTTGTACGCCTTAATTTCCACTCGGGATGAAAAAAAGACTATCTCGTTCTCTTACGTCATTCCTTTAGTTTTTCACCCACAGATGGAACCATTTGTGTTCAAACCCCTGTCAAGGGTGGCCGTCTGCGGTGGCACCCATGGAAATGAGCTGAGTGGGGTGTACCTCTTGAAGGAGCTGCAGGTGTCCCAGCAGGACAGGTTCAGCTCGTTCTCCCTGACCACGGTGCTGGTGAACCCCCGGGCCGTGGACGTGTGCAGGCGATACACAGAGAAGGACATGAACCGCTGCTTCACCGACACCCTGCTCAGGTGCACAATGTTTTCAATCATGCTACAACAATCCCTCCCGATAATAACAATGGAATGGGCCGACTTGTGCAGAGCTATCTCGTAAAGATTATGTCAACGCTTGTATGCTGTCCTCCCAAACCACGAATATTCACTGCAATGTACATTCATATAATATTAACAATAGTATCGAAAAATGGGTTTCGAACCGAGAACCTTTCAGCTGGGAATCCCGACACCCCTGACAACCTCTAGTCTACCTGCCCCTGTGTTTGAGATGCTTCTCAAGCTTCTTATTAATTCTGATGTCTGCAGTGCCCCAATAACAGCGACCACCCCATACGAGGTGACACGGGCCCAGGAGTTGAATGGCCAGCTGGGGCCGAAGGGCAGCGAGAAGGCCATGGATTTGATCTGTGACCTGCACAACACCACTGCCAACATGGGCCTCTGCATCATAAGTCACGTCTCAGATTGGGTAGCCATGCACCTCTTCAAGTACTTGCAGGTAAGTGCTGCTCCATACGCTCTCCTTCTCAGAAAGGGCCCCTATTTTACCACCAGGCGTGAGAGGGAGTGGTCTGCCCTGCCCTGTGACAGAGACATCACAAGCGGGAGGTTCCACCTAGATGTATGATGGATAGATTAGCCTACCAGTTGTCAACTGGGTAGGCGTGTAAAATGATCTAGCTTACGTATATCTGGGTGGACTTGTGATGTCTCTGTGTCACAGGGCCATTTTTAAAATGGCTTATAATGGCTTAACACACTCACACCTGGTAGTAAAATGGGAGCCCTTTACACATGCACTATGTCTCTAACCCATCCTGGGAATATTAAAATAAATTATAAATTAATCATTGAGCCAACTCAAGCCATTAGGAGGTTGTAAAACACCCTATGAAGACAGAATGGCATGCAATCTAATATATTCTTGTGTTGCGTTCAAGGAGAAAATAACATCAGCTCCTGTGAGGTTAGTCCTATTAAAGAGCCCCATCTCAGAGATGTACTCCTTGGAATCCGTGAGCAAACATGGCATCAGTAAGTGTTTGTTCTTCACTCTTTAACCAACTGCCTCTTGCATTGTCCGGGGGACCCTGGTGGGGTAGTGACGCACGACGGTTGACCTCATGGTTGCTCTTGTTAGATTTCAGCTTATTTCCAAACTGTTTGTATAGACTGTGTAGTGTATTTTTTCGTTGTAGTAGTAATTCTTGAAGTGGAAATCAAGGCAACTCGACAGGTTGGATCAGAGGGTCGCATAGATGGTTTATTCGAGGATGTAATACAGCAAGGTACAGGTACTTAGGAAGAATAATTATAATTCGGTGAGAATTAATAATTCTCACCAAACCAAAGGTATGGGGCAAGTATTATAGGAAAGAAAAACGCTAATAACAAAAGAACAGAAGCAGTCTCTCCTTTGATAAGGTATATGGCTATGTCCCAGATGGAATGGTTGGTTCATCCTTAGGGATGAACCAATGTAGGGACATAAACAAATGGAGGATTGTTGGAAATAAAACCTTGCATCAGATGGAGAGGCACTGGCCTGTCCCCACAGTACAGAAATGTGAACACAGAGAGACACTAAAAAACACCAACATTCTACACTCTCTAACACTTCTCTACAGCGATAGAGGTGGGACCCCAGCCGCATGGGGTCCTACGGGCCGACATCTACAACCTGATGAGAGAGGGGGTGGACCGGGCCCTGGAGTGGGTCCAGAGTTTCAACTCTGGTACGCCAATGAACACACACACACGACACAAACTGTTCCCAGTTTGTGTCTGGGAACAGTTATTACTCAAAATGGCTGAAATTCTGCACTTAACCCACATTCCACTTTTAGAATGTATTCTTGGAAAAAAATGGTTGCATGTTTTTCTTAATGTTTTTTCTGAGCCAGTCTAAATACCATTTTCTGTCCATCTTCCTGACCATAATGAAATCTGAGAAGTGTCTGAATTCACTGTAAGCATCTGAATCAGATGCTTACAGTGAATTCAGATACTTGTCATTGAGCAGCAGGTAAGGGAGGGTCTGCATCATGTGATCTGAAGTTCCTTAGAACAATTTCTAACTCCCCATCTTGGTATTTCTTGACCAACAATTTGAGAATAAGCAAACATCCTTGAGTAAACATTTTATTATTAATGGTGAAAAAGATGGTTGCTTGGAATGTGTGTGACGTCATGTGAAAACCTGCTATAGGGCATGTTGTTCAATGATGGCTTACTAGAGGTTAGGCTGAGGACATTGGGGATCAAACCCAGTACCTTTTTGGCTGGGAATGGGCACACCCTAGCCACTCAATGTGTTGATAAACAAGTAAGGGGATTGCCTAAAAAATACACGCTTTCGCAAAATGTGTTTATGTGCTATGTTGGACATTTTTAGGGACTGTGTTTGAAGGGGGCGAGGTTGAAGCATACTTTAAGGTGGACAAGAAAGACTACCCCAGAGATCCCAAGACCCAAGAGCTGACTGCTGCCATCCACCCACAACTACAGGTACTTTACCCCCTTGTGTATATATATATATATACATACACAACCAGTATATATATACAGTATATATATATATATATACATATTTACTGCATACAAACACTAACATACATACAGTATTGACATATACACGAATATATTTAGTCACAAAGACACGTGTAAATGTATAATAGACAATACTATAGTTTCAATGTTGTAGCCTGTACTTTCAATCATAACTACCGTAACATCTGTAATTCATCTTTCACATTTACATTGTACCTACGCATATTGTGTATATCAATATATTTTCTTATCTTATACATTATGGATACCAACCTCATCTTGACCTCTCTCTCAATGCTCCTTTCTCCACAGGACAATGACTTCTGCCTGCTGAAGCCCGGAGACCCGGCGTTCCTGTCTCTCTCTGGCGAGACCATCTGCTACGAAGGAGAAGCGCTGTACCCTTACTTCGTGAACGAGGGCGCCTACTATGAGCAGAACACGGCCTTCCAGCTGGCACAGAGGGAGACCCTGCTCTTACCGTCCATCAGTGTGAAGAAGCAACAATAATAGAGAACTTCAAAACCAAAACTGATTGATAAGAAGACAAATTAATCTTTATAATCATATATATATATATATATATATATATATATATATACATAATAATAATAGATTTTTATAACGATATATCATAATTATAATTTATATTAATAATAATAATAACAACTATGTTTCTTTTAGCATAGAAACTCGTAGAAACGAGAGACAATGTATTCAATAATCTAGGAAATACTAGAACCCCAAGGAGCGGGTCCACTTCCACGGAGCCCGCCGTGTTGCACCACCATGTTTATACAGCAGCCCACAACGGATCAAGAGAGAACACGTTGGTTCTCTTCTCTAATGTATCTCTACTGCATATATCTACAGTCCTCGACTGCTTTGTATCTCCACTATATATCTATAGTTATACAGATAAATAGATGGATAGTTTAGCAACCTTATTGCTAGATTCCACTAAATCCTACACACTGCACCTTTAAAGAGATGTTTGAAGACACAATATGGCTTATTGTCAAAGGTTTTGACACAATGAAATGTATTTTTTAACTTCTTTATTTTTTTTTTATGTTATAAATTAACTATTTCTGATGAGTAACCACAGAGCACCATTGGTCTTTCTGGTACGTTAGACACAGTATAACCAAGTCAACAATGGGGGTTTGTTTACACAGCTGTATGCAAGTAGGATCCGGCTAGATATAGAGTTCACTATATCTAGGGACCTTATGCACAACCCTAGTAAAATGCAATATTTGTGTGATACAATAACGTCCCCATTTGTCTCCATGGGATTGGAACTCATACCTTAATTTATTACACGTTATCATTTATTACAGTAAGAAAAGGACCCTGCCACACAAAGCTTGGAAAGGAAAATTAATAACATAACATTAATAATAACAGTGAAAGTGAATAGTATTACTACTAAAAAAAAGGGACATTAAAGTACCCTGTACAAAGGAATAAATAGTATGAGCAAATCAAACTTAAAACCCACTAGTAGGTGTGGGCCTGTATTATTACTGACTGCCAGGCTAGTAGGTGTGCCGTGGTTTCCACCTGAGGTATAAGAAAAGAGTTAAACAAGACAGGAGCACCCCGACTCACAGCTCAGCCATCAGGATTGGTACATAACACACAAATTACTAACTGGCTGCTGTGCTTTTGGTGGAACTATCTGAGTCCAAACTCTTTCAAAAGTTAAAAAAGTAGAACTTTAAGAATAATCTCTACTGAAGGAAGAACGATGAATATTAAGAAAGATCAGAGTATTTTTATTTCATTTAATGTGCTATCAACATTAAATAATTATCTGTTACAAACGTACAAAATACAGAGGACTGACGTGGCAGCTGCATTGAAGCCTATGGTTTCTAAGACAAGTACCATATTTGAATAAGTCACTTTAGCTCACAAATGTATACATTTAAAATCAACATAAACATAAACATCTGTATGGACGATGGAGGCAAGAGAGTGGTTATATTTCAGTGAAGACACCCCAAAAAGGACAAAAATGAAGTTACAAGAGTAAAGGCAAAGTAATGGCATGCATGGTGACAGCAGCTGAAATCAGGTATTATCAACAACTCAAAACTAAAATCATGCAAATAAGCAGCAGCATGCCACTTAAGAGAGGTTAAATAGTTGATACAAATGTTCTTCTACAAAACAAAGGTCAATGTGGTGAATGCTAGCAACACCAACGCCAACAAAGGCAACAGAAATATAACACATTTTTACAAATGGCGGACAGCTATAAAAATAAAAATAAATTGCACAATCAAAGTGAAGTTTATATACTATGTGCTTCGGGAAAAGAATGGGTTACGATGTTAGCAAAACACAAAACAGGCAGGACACTTGTGCTTTGACACTGGAAGCATCTGTGTTTCGGTAACTCATCTGCGTGTGTGATGATTATCTAACTATCTCTGTGGCAACCAAGAAATAAGATCATTGGCTACAGACTACTTGGGTGCAATGATCAGAATGATGACCTAGGAGTTTGGTTGGATGATGAACAGCTAAAAAAAAATGATGTGTGCAATAGCAGACAAAAGAAATCTGCTCCACAAAAAAAAAACGCTTTGAATCTAGTCCCATGTTAATCAATGACAGGGGCCTGCGAAGAACACACACATGCCCGTTTTAGGGCTGGGGTCCACCCAACGCTCATTGATGACACTGGAGTGGATTGAAAGTGGGTTTTTTTTGCGCTTTCATCCAAAGTGATTAGCATTTTCTTTTTACCCTGAAAATTATCGGGAAAAACCCACGTTATTCAGACTTGGGTTAACGTGTGTCTTCCCTGCCTACCGGTGGTAAAGCTGGCAGAGCTTGGCCCTAGGCCACTCGGTACGCCGTCATGCGTGTGTAGCTCTTGCGGTGGCTGCGTGCGGCCCACAGGAAGAGCGCGGCCGCCATCATCTGCAGTGGCGAGGAGATGAGTGCCAGGTACAGAGACCAGCCCAGCGCGCCTTCCGCAGCCTCGGACGGTGACGCGTTGTAGGGCAGGAGGTCCACACCCACGAGGAAACAGCACACCGTGCCCAGCGAACACAGACCTGGAGGGGGAGAGGGGAGGCAGGAGGGCAGGAGAGAGGGGGGAGGGAGGGAGAGAGGGAGGGGGGGAGGAAGGGAGGGGGGGTGGAAGGGAGAGAGAGAAGGAGGGGGGGAAGAGAGTGGGGAAGGGGGAGAGAGCGGGGCAAGAAAGGGAGAGGGGAGGGAGTGGGGGAGAGGGGAGGGAGTGAGAGTGGGTGAGAGAGGAAAGAGGAGAAGTGAGGGAGGGACAGAGAGAGAGACATTACAATAACATTATCCAAAAGCGAAAGGGACACAAAAAGGAGAGAATTTAGATTTATGCACAATCAGGGCTCTCTGCTCTCATTTTGCCTGTCAAATGTATGCACACAGCGTCGTCATAGTGCCACCACAGGTGTGTGAATGCAGAACTTCTAAATGGTGTAGAAAGGAGGGGGTGCTTATTGGGGTTGATTATTTTCAAAATCTCTTTCGCTCTCCCTCTTAACCCTAAAATCCTCTTTTACAGCAGCTTTAGTGACACAAATGTCCCTCTCACCTGCCAGGAGATGCAGAACTCCCACACCCAGAGTTGGGGTGATGCTGCGGCAGAGGCAGGCACACACACCCACCAGGCCGCTCAGGAACACCAGGGCCACAGAGACCAGCGGGAGCAGGAACTGGCCCCTCCACATGTCTACACACACATAGACAGCACCCGGTTACCGACAGCCGTAGCCAAATGGACCGTCACACAAATACCATTTCAAATAAAATTATGATTGGAGAACCCTTGGCTGGACAATAAGAATACAAGAGTTACAAAATGTGAAGTAATAATGCAACTAAGGAAAATATATAGAACAAATGTATTTTATAAATGTAAACATTTGACGACAACTGGATAGGTAGACATCGACAGTTTGATTTCAGATAGGTAACTGGAGGTGGAAACAGAAAAAAGCTCACAGGTCCTCAACAGATCCTCGCCACTTGTCTCGTTCCCAGGTTCTCTGTACTTGGAAGCAAACTGCTGGGGAAGGGTGAAACTCACACACTGACTCGCCATTTTAGGATCTGGAAGAAAACAAGGGGCATAAACTCAACCAGGGTTGCCATGTTCAAATGAATAGCACAATCATGCAAGTTTCTGAGGTTAAATATACGTTGCAAAACTACAAAAATATGAGACAAAACTGAAAGACCACATACTTGGTTCTTTATACCAGTGTGTCTCACTGGGCACCATGATGCACCTCCACCACAGACCCAGGGTGCCGTTCAGGCGAAACATAGTTTCACTGTAGTTCTTCTCGTTGAAGTCGCCATAGATGAAGTCCTTGACCAGTTCTGAGGTATTGGCTGCATTGTTCGATGGGGCAGGTCGGATGCGGTACTGATACCAGTGTTGCGTACCCACGGCCACGGAGAGGTACACGGTGGCCAAAAGGCTCAACACGGAGCCGATGACCAGGGCTGTGGCGTACCGGTTATCAACCATGCTTTACTAATACTATTACTAATAATAATAATAATAATGAACTGATAGTTTAAAAGGGTAGAAGGACAATATACGTCCTTCAATACCAAATTCGCATCTGCATATTAGAAACAGCAATCGTGTGTCTTTAATGTCCTCTAGCGTCGATCCACCTACAAACCAGCATTGTTTGCAACCTTTAAAAAACAGAATAATGATAGAACAAGTTAAGAATACGTATTTAAATCAATATTTAATAACAGGCAACATCTATATTGAATGCTAATAAGGTTAGCTCCCACCGATAATAATGGACTTTAATAAATATGGCTTACTTTAGTTGGCATGTTAGTTAGATGTAAGCGTTTACGTGAAATTAACATGCTATCTAAGGGAACTAATATTCCCTTAGATAGCATGACATATCGTATGTCAAACATTGTTCATATAAAGTACACAACTTCACCTGTGTTTATTAGCTTGTGCTTTTCTTCTTCTGTAACACAGGCACATCCGGGGCGCAGAACTGGAGGGCGTGCTCAGGGCTGCCCCCTACTGCTACTGGAGGGATAGATAGATCGGTAAGTCAAAGTGAAAAAATAGTGAATGTTAAAATGATAGAAAATTATTTCCAATCAAATCTATCATTAGGTATTTTAAAATATGCCAAATAAGTGTGTATTGATAAAGTATAACAGTGAGGACAGAGGGGTCTGCCAGCGGTGGAAATCATCGCAGTTCTGCTAAATGTTCCCTCTAAATTCCTGAGCAAACATGTCATGTTCGGGCTCATACCAAACTGAAAGGTGACTGCTGTGTTCTAGTTGTAGCTACAGATCATAGATCTGTAAGATGCTGAAAATGTATGGATAGCATGGCTCTTTGAAAGGTGATCATGTTGAATCAGTATGCGAATAAATAATTAAAATAATAATAATAGCGTCATGTGCGCAATCCATCGAGTAGCCTAGGAATATCAAATGCAACTTTATACAGCTAGATGTCGCTTTGCTGTCGTTATTTGAACGATCGTCCTGAAATAGACTAGAGACGCAGGATTTCAACCCCAGAGGGCACTGTTTACAAATGTTGTGAGTTAAGTTAAACATTTTAAATATGCATGTGGAAAACGGGATGGCAAAGCGTAGGTACATTTGAAAATGTACAATACTATATACTTTTACCCAGTTAGAAATAATTATATATGTTTTTTTTAAATCTTCCAAAAATTTATTTGGGATAATTCCAAGTAGAATGAGGATGTTACCTTTTTCATAAAGCAATGAAACCCAAAGTCTTGCTGGTAGTTCTTCCTCTCTCTCTCACACACACACACACACACACACACACACACACACACACACACACACACACACACACACACACACACACACACACACACACAGACACACACACACACACACACACACACACACTTTGAATTTGAATGGAAAAAAGGCTACACACTAAATCGTATCAGTGTGTAGCCTATATATAAGAACGGTATATAATGGAGCAGTTAGAAATTAACACAGCAAACATACAAAAACACACTGAATACAAACGGATACAGCCTTTAAATAGTCATTGGGATCATCACAACAGACATAATAAACCTAGCGATAGGCAGCTCCACTCCCCCATCGTGACGTCACGATGACTCGCGGAGTTTACACTGCGTGACTGTTGCGGCGTGCGGTGAACGGCGCTGTTGCGGAACGCATGTTTTTTTTAACCTTTGGTGTTTTTAAGGGATGCAAATACAGAAACTGCTACGAAGAAACGGATGACATCTGGAAAACATGTAGTCATGTATTATCATTGACGGATATAAATTGACAAGCTATACGCGGACTAATCGTGCCTCTCAATCGAATCGCACCTGCACGACAAAGACAGATCTGTTTGTTTATTTAATGCTCTTCGCAGCAGCGTGTGTCTTCGTGCTGCAATCTTGCTGTTTACATGCGAATTCGCCATCGGCAGTGTTTGACAGCGTCCGTGCCTAGCACCGATCCCCTTGGCGGCTCGGGAACAACATCGGACGTTTATGCGTGTATCCCATTGGAGTCGATGCGTCTGTAGGTTGGCAAAGAGGAACATTTACATCCACAACAATTTCAAGACAATTTGTGACGTTTATTTTTGTGACTACACCATAACTGCCCCTATCCGACTATTCCCATCGGACGTAACCTATATAACACAAAAATAGTCGCACTCCAGATTCCGAATCGCGTCTGTTCAATGTCCTCCTTTATGACACTATTGTGATTATGTGGATCAATCCGGAAGATGTGTTGTTGGCGGGTGCTTTATGGATCACCGAACGGGCGAACCCCTACTTCATCTTGCAGAAACGGAAGGGGCACGGGGATGGAGGTGGAGGTTTGGCAGGTGGGTCTCTGCTTCCTCTCTGCATCATCTTCTCTCTATTTAACTGACCGACGCTGTCACCCGGTGATGCAACTCACCGCTTGCAACCCCTCGATTGAATGAACCATTTATTTTTGCTGACATGTTTTAAACACCCACTTTGGCTTTATGGGCCCTCATCGATCGAGGTGCATCGTGTGAAACCTCGCTGAAGGTGCAATATACTATTTTTAAACGCAGAGACAATAACTGCGAGCTCCACTATATGGGACTGAAATTCAATATCCTGAATGTGGTTTCACACATTTTGCAGATGCTGCGGATCTTAGTAAGTGGTACCTCATGCAGAGACAATTTACTATTCAATAAGCCCAACTTGGCCTATTTAAATATGAACATACAGCAGAACCGTGTGTGTGTGTGTGTGTGTGTGTGTGTGTGTGTGTGTGTGTGTGTGTGTGTGTGTGTGTGTGTGTGTGTGTGTGTGTGTGTGTGTGTGTGTGTGTGTGTGTGTTAGGTTAAACAAAATGTGAGCAAACGGCCGGATGTCTTTTCTGTTGATGTTCCGTGAGAAATTTCAAGGATAGCAAGTCCCAGCAGGACAGGATACAGCCTTGAGGCCAAGCAGAGAGTTGTTGCATGTTGGTTATTGCTGAATCATCAGCTTCTCTTCCCCATACACCATTTGATATCTAGGTCAAGACAACGGACACAAGGTGGATAGATAGAGCAGTGGCACGTAGGTAAGAGAGTCCACAGAAGGGTCAACTTCAAGGCCCAAGTCTGAATGTGTCATTTCGTCCACAACCTGGGTTCAGTTTTACTTTATGTCAGGAAACTTTTACAACGATTTTACTGTGAAAGGTGAAGAGAGATGGTTGGCAAACTTGGATTCAGATTCAGACGCGTACTTGGTTAATCCCGGGGGAAATTGTTATATTTAGCTCGT
This sequence comes from Micromesistius poutassou, assembly GCF_964030765.1. NCBI lineage: Eukaryota > Metazoa > Chordata > Actinopteri > Gadiformes > Gadidae > Micromesistius > Micromesistius poutassou. Next base: position 11,487,498 of record NC_140273.1, read on the forward strand.
ATTCTTCTACATTTCGAAGGCCTTGAAGCATAGACATCTTAGTCTGAGACTGAGGATGATGTATTTAAACAGACTGCTGATTGTCCACGTAGTCAGTGGTTTTCAAATGGGGATCTGCAGGGTCTACTTTTGGTCTGCAAGGTCCCTGTGTTTTGAAGACTGAAAATGGGAATACATCTCTCTATGTACTGAGTGGAGTGATGGGGAAATATTGTATTTTCTCACTTTCTCACTGCACTATCCTATAGTCAGCTCATCACAAAGCAACGTAAGTGCAGCTTAAGAAGATGGATGGTCGGTAGTGGGGTTAATTGAGGCCTAGCAGAATCACTTAAGACACAGTGCTTTAGTTCTGCAGGACGGCCTCAACCTGCCATTTTGTGTAATGAATTTGAGTGCAGTTTTAGTGCTATATGCCTCTTTTTTATTGTTGAGAGAAAGTATTCTTCAGAGGAAGTGAAACATAAAAACATCACAAGGGATGTGGAACAAGCTTCAAAGTGAACTTTGATATGGTTCTTTTCTTTTCTTTTTTTAATGTTCAGTTTCTGGGGCCCCTCACAAAACACCCACATTTAAACCATTTATGGTATTGCATAAGTTATTCATAACATTTGTTGATAACTCTTTGCTTGTTGGTCAATTTTCTTAAAGTAGTTTTAATGTATTCTTCAGCGTCCTCGTTTCTACTATATGCAGTGGGAATATCTGTTTATTTCAATTTGATTGTGAAAAAAAATTGGCAACGCTTCTCTACATTCGTTTTTCCACATTTTCACTTCTGACTGGATGCTCTAAATAATATTTCAAGAGTTATTTATCATTAAATGAATTGGAAAATATCATTGGAAATGGATTATCCAAGATCAGTCTAACCAAAATATATCACAATGTTGGCTATTCCATTTGGGAGTGCTGCATAATACAGGCCACTTTTATTGTTGCTGTTTGTGTGAGTAATAATGATTTCCTTTGAGCATGGGATATGAATGCCAATATTGTCCCATGTTAGGTGGGTCACCGTGCTGTAGTCGTCAGTGACAAAACAAGTATGACGGTATCAGCCATGTGATTGTCTTACTGAAAGAGGGAACTTTTCCATGCAACACACAACAAGCCAGTTGTTGTGACACAACGAGACCACAGCAATTCACAGGAAAAGAGGCAACCAAGACAGGTCTGGTGTTCTAAGGTTCAGTGGGAAACCGGACACATATTACTGTGTTGTATGGTAAATAACAACACATTGTTCCTTCTATTACTGCCCTGAATAATACTGAAACCAACACACTGATTAAAAAAAGAAAGAAAATCTGTGTGTATTTTCCTTAGTAAGAAAACACTGTAACCTTGTTATTAGCCCTGTCATCTCACTTATTATATAATTGTCTTGATTGTCAGTTAAAATGCTCCCTAGCTCCCACTCTTTAGGCAGACCATGCCAACAGAAAGACCTCTAATATTATGAAGGTGATTTTCAGAGCCTGTGCCAAATCTCAAATCGTATTCCTTTATTAACATGTGAAACTAATGTACAAGGTTTAAAAAGGTGCCATCTCAAAAAGAAACATTTGAGATCTATATTTTCATATATTTTGTCTCTGTAATATGTTTTAATGTATTTTTTAAACTGAAGAATGTGGCTTAAAAAGGTAGAAAAAACTGTGTCTTATCGCTATAGTATCAAAAGATGGTCACTTGTTGTTTTGAGAATGTCATTGAATAATGGCTTGCAGATCCTCATAATTAATGTTACTGTAAGAGTCAGAGTGTGTGTTGTTTGACATTTCATGTGACCCTAAACACTCCAATAGTGAGCAGTGACTTCAATCATAGTGAATCATCATTGTAATTCTGAATTTCATGTTATGGTTTCTGTTTCCACAGGTCTGCTGGTGGGGACTATGGACGTGGTGTTGGACTCCAGCGCTAGAGTGGCTCCATACCGGATCCTCTACCAGACCCCAGACTCTCTGGTCTACTGGATTATCGCTCATGGTACGTACCCCCTGGCACACATGGCCTTTATCAAAATGTCCTCTTTCCGTCTTCTACGAGTTATACTATCAAAGCTCTGATGAGCAACAGACATATCCACCATTAAGTCCGTATGTGCAGCAGTAGTATGTTTGTCCCCGCCCCCCCCCCCCCCAGGCCAAATATGACATCATCGTGCTTTCTTGTTCCCATTAGAGGAGATGAAGGAAATTGATACACAAATCAATACAAACAAATCTAGTACCAGTGGTATATTTTGATGGAATGGTCTGAAATGTCATTAAGTAATGGGGTCGAGTTTATTATTATTGTACAAAATCCTCTTCTGGCCCTTCCACATTACACTGTGCATAATGCTCCTTCTGTTTGGTTCTAGTTGTGTTCATTACAAAACATTTGCCTTGAAGGGTTGTGTCTGAATGCATTTGCTTCAAGGACCGTTTACATTTTAAATCTCATCCTACAGAAAAGAGCCTTTTATTACAGCTGCGACTGAATTAGGTTGCTTACCAGCTCAAAATGTTTATAACCCATTGTCTTGTTGTTCAAGCATTTTTGGATTGTTTTGTTTAAGGCTAAGGATGGCAGACAGACAGCTTTTTAAAACCTTTCTATTTGCCATTTTGTTCGAACTTCAATGCGTTTTGTCTTGTCTTTTGCTGAAATACACATTTCACAAGTATATCTCAAGCTTTAGAAATATTATATACTGTGGGCCCTATATGTACATTTTGGAGCTGTCTCTCTCCTTAATGGAACACTGTGATACACTTGGTTTGAAAATGGCCAGAGCAAGAAGCCAAGACTGAAGTGCAGCTCGCTAGCTCTTCGCGCATGGCAGTTAGCAGTTGGCAGGAGGCAGTTCATACAGGAGGGTGATGCTGATGGGAGCATATGTCTATTTGTTTTTTATAGTCATACAAAAAGAGCCATTATGGTTAAACTGGGTAGGGAGTTTTTTTATGTGCTGCTACACATTGAAAAGAAGTACATAGAAGATATATTCAGAAGTAGATACATTCAGTATACTTTAACAATTAAATGGCAGATTTTGTATAGTATGGATACATACTATAATGTAATAGGTAGTACAATATATAGTTTGTATTAGTATACTTCTATTACTTTACTGGTCCAGTCATCACACAGTCTTGTAACCTTCACTGGCTGGTTTGCTTCCTCACTTTAAGATTCCTGCTGACAACAGCTATGTTATAATAACAACAACAACCACTACAACAACCGCTTATAATTCCCCAGATTTGTTCAATCACGCAGCATATCTTCAGTTCTCTTAATGGATTCCTCATCTTCATATGAAACATGTTTACGAGAACAGTCCCAATAACACTCAGCCTTGTCTTTCTGCCATTTTCTGTGCGTTACCGTGACAACACATAGTGTAGTATGAATCTGAGCCTAATAGCTGTATGTTATACGCATATAGTTTGTATGTAATGCATTATCTCCTTCCACAACTCTGGCAATCGTGTTGGGGTTGTTATTGGAAAGACTACACACACACACACACACACACACACACACACACACACACACACACACACACACACACACACACACACACACCACACACACACACACACACACACACACACACACACACACACACACACACACACAGTGCACAGCACACTTTCTATGCCTCATACGTGCTGCTGTCTTTTTCACACCCTTCCTCTCCCTCTCCCCCCCCCCCCCCCCCACCCCCCCCACCACCACCACCAGGGACTTCCCGTAAGGAGATCACGGAACACTGGGAGTGGCTGGAACACAATCTGCTGCAGACGCTCTCCATCTTCGAGAATGAGAACGACATCACCACCTTCGTCAAAGGAAAAGTGCAGGTATATTCACAATGACAGCTGTCAGCGTCGTCATTTTTTCGGGGGTTGTATGCCCAGTTACAGTTGGGCCCAGTTACAGACGTCAGTTACAGTTGGGCAAAATAAAATGACAGCCCTTTCCTTTTACTTTTTAGCATTTTCTTTCTTCCTGATGTGCGTTACTTTTGCATTAGTTTGGAATCTAAACGGACATTAACTAACTTAGGTGTGATCAGCCAGTGAGCCTAGTCCCGGAACACACACAATCTCATGCACACCCTGAATGACAGGCGCACATAGTGGGCCGGTAAAGAGACAGCCCGGCAAAAACATTATGGATTTTTCTGACGGCCCACCAATGCGGCAGCACACCGGGATTTGTCCTCTCACTCGGGATTTGTCCTCTTATTTGTCCTCTTACCCCCAATAACTGCAAAACATACATCAGTCTTGTCCTCATAGTTAAAAAAATATGTTTTTTGACTAAAGACGGTCGAAATCTGTATTTGTTTTGTATAATAATTATATGTTAATTGATCCTATCTCATGAACCCAGGACACACACACACACACACACACACACACACACACACACACACACACAATGGAGCCAGTCAATCAGATGCCCCCTCCCTCCTGATGTACACCGACACACACACACGCACATATACACACACACACGCACACACACCCCTCTGATGTCCTCATCATCATCATCGTCGTCGTCCTTGTCTTCTTGTTTTGCCCCTCGCAGGGTATCATAGCGGAGTACAACAAGAACCAGGAATTCAAAGAAGATGACGACACAGACAAGTTCAAGGAGGCCATCGCTAAGTTCCGCAAGCTGTTCGGCATGCCGGAGGAGGAGAAGCTGGTCAACTACTACTCCTGCAGCTACTGGAAGGGCAAGGTGCCGCGCCAGGGCTGGCTCTACCTGAGCATCAACCACGTGTGCTTCTACTCCTACCTGCTGGGCAAAGAGGGTAGGGGATGTTCACGTTGTCAGATGGCAGGAACATTGGCTCGATGCAGGTCCGATCTTTAGTTGGACTCTGTTGGGTGTTTTTGTCTTCAGTTGGAGTATCGTTTTTTTTTGTAATCTAAAAATGTATCTCAAGACAGTTTCTTTATGAGTATGTCTTTTATTAGTAAAGAAACTTTGACGTAAAAAAGTACCTTTGATTTAGAAAGCACCTCAAGGGTTTGTATGCACCCGACCTTACAATCGCTCATTGTTCCCGTTTTGACATGCTCTCTCTTCCTCTCTGTCTCTGTCTGTCTGAGTCTCTCTCATGCTTACTCTCACTCTCTTCTCTCTCTCTCTCTCTCTCTCTCTCTCTCTCTCTCTCTCTCTCTCTCTCTCTCTCTCTCTCTCTCTCTCTCGCTCTCTTCTCTTCTCTCTCTCCTTTCTCTCTCTCTCTCTCTGTCTCTCTCTCTCTCTCTCTCTCTCTCCCACAACTATCTCTCTCTCTCTCTGGCCACTCTCTCCCCCTCAGCTAAGCTGGTGGTGCGGTGGGCGGACATCACCCAGCTGGATAAGAGCGCCACCCTGCTGCTGCCCGAGGTCATTAGGGTGAGCACACGCGCACGCCACCACCTCTTCTCCGTCTTCCTCAACATCAACGAGACCTTCCAGCTCGCCGAGCAGCTGGCCAACATCGCCATGCGGCAGCTGCTGGACAACAAGGGCTTTGAGCAGGACCGCTCGCTGCCCAAGCTCAAGAGGAAGTCCCCCCAGAAGGTGTCGGCCCTCAAGAGGTGAGGGTCTTCAAGGGTTGAAGAACGACGTGCTAGTTGGTAAAGCCCCCCCAGCCCCCCTCGGCTCTTGACGTTTGCGTTGTTCTTACCACAGGAGACAAACGCTAGCAACCATTTGCTGCATATGATTCAAACGTGAATTAACCAGAAGTAATTTGGTTAATTCAATTAACCAATTTAAGAAAAATAAAAGAAAAGCAATTTATTTGAGATTTGTCATTTGTCATAATGGTTGAAATTCTCTTCTGGACAGCAATCAATAAAATCAAGTGCTCTGACACAAAAATGAAAATAGTCCAGTATCTGTGGCTGTCGCAGGCCTGTAATACGCCCAACCAATAACTTCATTGGGCCCAAATTAAATGGTGGGAAGCCCTTCCTGTCTGTCTACCTACCTACCCGGCCGCCTGCTGGCACTCTGGCTCTGCACTCATTGAGCATGACCTTCCACAAGGCTAGGCAGACATAAAGCTATTTAAAAATCCTTGTTAAATCTCTGAATTACAACCCCCGCCTGTGTGTCCTCATAAGGGACCTGGACGCCAGAGCCAAGAGTGAGCGCTACCGTGCGTTGTTTCGCCTGCCGAAGGATGAGAAGCTGGACGGACACACGGACTGCACTCTCTGGACGCCCTTCAACAAGAGACACATTCTTGGCCAGATGTTCGTCTCCACCAACTACATCTGCTTCACCGGCAAGGAGGAGACTGTGTGCAGCCTCATTATTCCCCTTCGTGAGGTGGGATGTTTGTTATGTTTTTCTCCTGTGGTTGATGATTACCCTCCATTTAAGGCACAACTGTCGAAAAAACATTAGCGCGGTGGAATAGTAATAAGACTGTAATGCAATGCCTTTTTGAACCTTTAGACCTTTTCAACCTATTTCACAAACTATCTAAAGTAGATATGGACATTAGTGGCCTGCCTAAGTTTGTCTGGGCATTCGCATGGAAGAAGGCAGCAAAAATAGTGTTTTGAAAGGTTGGTGAACTGGGTGTTTTTACACGTACCGTAGTAGTAAAATACGGCTTAAGATGTGGGTTGTGGTTGTGTGTCTGCAGGTGACCATCGTGGAGAAGGCGGACAGCTCCAACGTTCTGCCCAGCCCGCTGTCCATCAGCACCAAGAACCGCATGACCTTCCTGTTCGCCAACCTCAAGGACCGCGACTTCCTGGTGCAGAGGATCTCTGACTTCCTGCAGCAGACCACCTCCAAGATCTACCTGGAACGGGAGCCCACCGGAAGCCTGACCAGCTCCGACGACGAGGTACCACTTCGTTACGTCGTCACAGCATGACTGCACATTTTTCAAGACTTCAGGGTACATAATTAAGCAATACATTCCCATAACCATTTCTAATAAACGAGAATCTTTGTAAACCGTCAGATCTTGCCGTGCGCATTTCATTGGGTCAATGGACTGAGAAGGGGTAAAAAGGGCATACATAGAAACTTATTACAGTAATTCACTCACTTAGAAATGGTTATGGGAATGTATTGCTTAATTATGTTCCCTGAAGTCTTGAAAAATCCTAAATGGTAGAATCCCAACTGTATTTATTGCCAGGTAAGTTTTTCTAACAAAGACTGAAATGCACCACAGCAGTGGCAGCATGTCCCTATGGATCAGATGCAATGTGTTCCCCTCCAAGGAGTCGGCAAAAGCTTACACCGCCCCCCCCCCCTTCTTCCTCCAGGTGAGCTCCCAGCTGGGGTCCCTGCTCTCCTGCAGCCCCCCACGCAGCAGCCTGGGCTCGGACAGCGAGCGGCACTTCAACCTCAACGACAGCAGCGTGCCCACCGCCACGCAGGCCCTCATGACCATGTACCGCCGGCGCTCCCCCGAGGAGTTCAACCCCAAGCTGGTGGGTCGACCTATCCCCCCCCCCCCCCCCCCCCAAACACTCTTTCCATGACACCTGCCATCCTACGAACTCTTGCTTTCCTGCAAACCCACGCATCCCTGGGAACACAGGCTTCCTGCAAACACACGTCGACAATGAGTCCGTGGGATTCATTCGTCGGCAGCATGTGACACAGAGCATTATTTCTTTTTTTTACAACGGTCGTTCCCTACGAACATGAAGTTCCCCATGAATACACATTTGCCTACGACTGAAAACGTACATAAGCTTACCAATGAATGAAATTAAAATAACTTAATTATATTCAATGGTTTGGTAAATAAATATAAAGTGTTAACACTTTCTTGGGGCTAATGTGCATGCTCTGGTTGGGCTCGAGAGTTGGCCTACACAGAAACAGCCAGAGGCACCAATTCTGAAGCTGGTTGTACTGCATTCCAGTATGCCAGTATGCATTCCAGTGCTAGCAGTTGACTGCAACACACTCCATATAGACGGATCACACAAACGCCAAAAGATTTTTTCCTCATTCCCCACCTCTCCACTGTGACAGCCAGTGTGTGGGGAGCACTCTGTCGCAGACTGGCAGCTGTGCATCACCCAAGTGGGTGCTTCACACTGGTAGTGGATGAGTGGATGAGGTGTCATACCCCCCCCCACACACATACACACACACACATACACACACACATACACATACACACGCACATGTGCATACACATACTCACTATGTACAGTGCTTTAGGTATCTTGAAGAGCGCTATATAAATGCAACCAATCTTTTTTTCAATTTGCTGACAGCCAGATGCAGATACAGGAGAGCGTAGTGAAGGGGGAAAAGGGTACAGCGATGGGGCCAGCTGTGGGAAAATATGTCCCAATGTTTCAATGTCATAGAAACATTTTCTTTTACATATTTTTAATAAATGGTGGCAAAGGAATTGTGTTGAGCATGCTAAATCTGGGACTGATACAGGTTTATTTTAATGGGCTATGCCATTGCTTGCAGGAGAGACTGAGAACAGAAATTACCATGCTTCATTAAGCACCAGCGGAATGAAATGCAGCAACTGGAGGAATTGAAGAAGTACACTCTTCAGAATCAGAAAACAAGTTTAGCTTTACCAACGTTTTCATCCTGTGTGTTAGAAAATTATATCCGAAAATTAAGCATTTACATTTAGTTATTTAGCCATTTACCAGATACTTTCATCCAAGGTGACTGCCGGCTGAATCTGACGATGATCAAATCAACAACCGCGTCTGAAAATCGAACTTTAAATTGTGGTATTGTTTATTTTTCTTTCTTTGGTTAGGCTAAGGAGTTCCTGAAGGAGCAGGCATGGAAGAACCACCTGACTGAGTACGGCCAGGGCGTGTGCATGTACCGCACGGAGAAGACCAAGGAGCTGGTGCTGCAGGGCATCCCGGAGAACATGAGAGGAGAGCTCTGGCTCCTCTTTTCCGGTGAGCCAAGAACCTGCCGTGTCTCTAGAACAAACACCCACTCTCACTGTGTGTGCGTCACACTGTGTGTGCGTCTGTGCATGCGTCACACACAGAACAAAATATTGAAGTGAAAATGTCTGCAACATGTTATGAGATTACTTGTACAACAATCATGTGACTACCTATATACTATCTTCAGAAGTAACAGTATATAGATATAGAGGGATAGTCACATGATTAGTGAACTTTTATTAGGGCGTATGAGCTACAATAATGCAACACAACCTGCATGGCTATCTAGACATGTCCATCAATCAGGTACTCAGCAGGCCACTAACACTACTTCAGTATTTCCCCATGTCAGAAGTGACCTGAGGGCTTCTTTATTGGAGTTTGTGCTGAGCAAATGAGTGGGTACAATGTGAGTGACACAGTCAGGGTTCGTGGGAAGTTGCATACATATTTGTCTTTAGTTTCTGTCAATTAGAAATGGTGGTGGGACAGGTCTATTACTCAGGACCCTTCACATTTTTTAAACTTAACAAATCCATCCAGGAATTCTCAATGAGGGTAAAGGTATATAGATGCCTATCCAATCCCCTTTTGTCCATTTCTTTGCTTTGTTGATCTTTTCAAGGAAAAGCTAAATTAACCTATTAAACTATGTGCAAAGGAGAACCTTGAATGACCAATGGTTACTAGAAGCTGAAGGCGGTTGGGTTTATTCCACATGAGGAGAGCAGTGGTATAAGCAGCTCCCCCCCCTCTACTGACCTACTTATGTACAACTCTGCCGCTGTTGTTGAGCCACAGAGTTTGCCTTGCTCACATGCACCATGGACTATATTTACTGATGTGTCCTGTTCTATTTTGGCTGTTAAATATATAAATTTAGATGTAGTTTTGGTGATAGGTATGTGAGTTGTAGTTATTGCAACCTAGGGGACCACATATGCGCCACAAAGTCACATCAATTGAAATGTCACATACTTGTATTCAATGAGCATTCAATGAGACTGTGATACTTGATCCTGATTGAATTCCTGAGTAACTAAATGCTAACAATCAAAAACTTATCAAAAATATGACCATATTGCATTGTAATTAAATATTTCAATATGTGAATATTGAACTAAAATAAACCAAATAAGATGATAACCGAGTTGTACAAATACCATTCTGGCCGAGATTCTCAGCCAGAAACACATGCATATTCTCACCGCCATTGTTTCCTTAAAAGGGGCGATCAACGAGATGGTGACCCACCCAGGTTACTACGAGGACCTGGTGGAGAAGTCGATGGGCCAGTACAACCTGGCCACTGAGGAGATCGAGAGGGACCTGCACCGATCACTCCCCGAACACCCAGCCTTCCAGAACGAGATGGGCATCGCTGCCCTGCGCAGAGTCCTCACCGCCTATGCTTTCAGAAACCCCAACATAGGATACTGCCAGGTAAAGTCTAGACCAAGATACTGCCAGGTAAACCCCAACATAGGATACTGCCAGGTAAAGTCTAGACCAACATAGAACACTGTCAGGTAAAGACTTGATAGACTGATAGATGCTCATATCTGAAAGGCCAGTATATGTAATTTAGAGTCTGGAGGATTGTAGTCTTCAGAGTGTGTTGCTGTGGTCATATAGAAAGTCGAATGTTCTATCTTTAGAGGGCAGGTTTGGTTGAGCAATACACTAACATGGAGGGTTATAGAAGATGGAAAGCAGCTTTTCACAAGACTTCTTCAGTGTGCATAAACAATGTCAGTGCAAAGAGTGACATTTTTGATATGGGATAAGTACTGACTTTTTCATGAATAAAACAGTGGTATAGTTTATCTTGGGATCATTGATAAATATGGTGTATACTATAAACTAGCAGCAACCCAATTCGATATGAAGTCTTCTGATGAACAAACTACGAAACCAAGTTAGAACAAACTACGAAACCAAAAACAAGTTAGGAAGTAGGAACTTTGCAAGTCCGAAATCTCCCTTGTTTCCTACAATATATGTTTTTGTTATTGGTGTCGGTCCTGCTGGCCTAAGATCTAACCTTCTCCCCACAACCACCACCACCATCTCAGGCTATGAATATCGTGACATCGGTGCTACTGCTCTATGCCAAAGAAGAGGAGGCCTTCTGGCTACTTGTGGCCCTGTGTGAGAGGATGCTGCCTGACTACTACAACACCAGGGTCGTGGGTGAGTAATTCACACTCTGCGCATCATCATACATCATCATGTAGTACTTAGAAGTAGAAGCTTTGTTAATGTGCCTCGCCAACGTGTCTTGGTAATGCACTACAGTCGATGCACCACAGCTTACATGCCTGGCTATATACCCCATGACTTACTTGGCTATCACGCCATGCTAACACGCAACAGCAAGCTAGAGCTTAAAAAAAACAGGTGTCCAGCATGGGCCCACCCCATTGGCTCCATTTGATAAATAAACAATTTTCTATATGTTTGAATGCAATGTTTGTATGAACTAACAGGCAGAATCAAACCTCTACACAGCTAGTGCACAGCTAGCTACTGGCTGAATGCTCCTTGCTAATGCGGTGGCTAACCCTATAACTAATGATCAATATATTTTGCGTTAGTCTCATCTCCTCATGTTCCCCGGCATTCTATTCCTCTTTCCTAGGAGCGCTGGTGGACCAGGGGGTGTTTGAGGAGCTGGCCCGGGAGTATGTGCCCCAGCTGTACGACTGCATGCAGGACCTGGGCGTCATCTCCACCATCTCCCTGTCCTGGTTCCTCACGCTCTTCCTGTCCGTTATGCCCTTTGAGAGCGCTGTGGTGGTGGTGGACTGCTTCTTCTACGAGGGCATCAAGGTCATCTTCCAGCTCGCGCTGTCCGTGCTGCACGCCAACATCCACCAGCTGCTGGGCTGCAAGGACGACGGCGAGGCCATGACCGTGCTGGGCAGGTGAGGAGGACGCCGTCTTGTCCCCATGTTAGAGCTCCAATGGAGACAGCTGTGTTGTTTAAATACAGAACTTAAAGAGGTCCCCCAAGCCAAGCTAAATCTGTGCGTTTACTGCCATCTAAAGGTTTCAGTAGGATAGATCCGACAAAGGATCAATGTTTTTTTCTGTGCACATCTAATGATAATTAATTAAAAATTAAAATTCATTCAAATGTTTTATTTCAATGAAATTGGAGTCATAGTAGTCTGTTCTTGTTTTGAAGTCCTCCGTAGTAAAGATGTTTTTAATAATCTGGGCAACATTTTATATTTCTGGTTTGAAGTCCTCCATAGTAAAGTAAATATTTTTGCATTGTCAACCGATCACTGAACACTTAATAGTTCTACCAAAGCGAGTCGGCTAATAAGAACATTTCAACTTCAGGTACTTGGACAGTGTGACCAACAAGGACAGCACCCTCCCACCCATCCCCCACCTCCACTCCCTCCTCACAGACAACGGTGAACCACACCCGGAGGTGGACATTTTCAAGCTGGTCCGCAGCTCCTACGAGGTCTGTATTTCACCTGTAACATCCACCCCCTATGATTTGTCCTGCTTGTCATCCAAGTTGTGTTTGATCTTGTATAACCATCATAAACAGATAATCCAGTGTCTGGGAGCCATTTTGAAAACACTTTTTGATCACAATCAATGTATAGTAATTAAGAGGAAATGGTCTTCAATCTGCTTGTGTCGTCATGTTTGTATTTTCATTTTTTCACAGATTTTATTGTTCCTTCCACATGAATGTTGTCCCTTCAATAATGAGAATGATTCTAATTTGGTTTCCATTTATTTGTGTTCATTAATGTCTGATTGGGGTCCAAATACATATCATTCATATTGACCACAATTTTGGCTCACAACAAATGACCAACAATGAAGTACCACATTAAATACCTTTTTGCTCTCTTCATTGTCTTTGTAGAAGTTTGGCTCTATTCGTGCAGATGTGATTGAGCAGATGCGTTTCAAACAGAGACTGAGAGTCATCCAGACCATTGAGGACACGACCAAGCGCAATGTGGTACGTACCAGCATTATATTAATGTAACTTAGTATACATTGCAAAAGATCTTTGGAGAGAGGAGTCAAGTAAACCCTGCCGAACAATGGCACATAAACTGTATCAACAATTGGCAATTGGCAAGCATCAACAAATATTTTTTTTTTTCTACTTTTGTTTTGGGACGTGTTTCAGGTCCGTACTATTGTGACGGAGACTCCCTTCGGTATTGATGAATTGGAGGAGCTTTTTGTGTTGTTCAAGGTGAGTTACTGGCACATCATGTTCATAGGGCAGACTTTGCTCCCCTTTCTCTTCCCTGCCGTTTCCAACAACTGACACGTTGTCATGGTAACACCCTACTATGGTTTACAAGTCAAAGCAGATTTTGTTTTCTTTTGACTCGCAAGGCTAATGCTGCGGCATTAGCCGCTAAGCCTGTTCTCAACACGTGCTAACACAAACTGAGCTAATACAGGCTGTTCCCACTAACAGCTCAATGTTCACACCTCAGTGGATTTGACCAACTTTACTTCATAACAAGTATAAAGCCGTTTTCCCCTTTTATCCTTAATGAGTAGAAAGCGATTCGGTTTTGGTAAACTTATAATATTACACCTTTTAAATATTGATATACTCTAAATGGGATGTATTCCAACTGCCATTCCTTCCAGGATTGCATTTAAGATGGGCAAGCTCGGTCTTCCTTCCACTCTTCATAAGATGTTAACATCAACTGCCATCTTTCTGTCTGTAGTTTTCAACTGGCCCCCTTCCTTCTTGCCTCATTAGACGGAGCACCTGACCAGCTGCTACTGGGGAGGGGGCACCAACCTGACGGAGCGCCACGACCCCAGCCTGCCCTACCTGGAGCAGTACCGCATCAACGTGGAGCAGTTCAGGGGCCTCTTTGTGCTGCTCTTCCCCTGGGCCAATGAGGCCCACTCTGACCCCCTGGCAGCGCGCTTCTTTCGGCTGCTCGACCATAACGGAGACACACTCATTAACTTCCGCGAGTTCATCAGCGGCCTAAGTAAGTGTGTGTGTGTGTGTGTGTGTGTGTGTGTGTGTGTGTGTGTGTGTGTGTGTGTGTGTGTGTGTGTGTGTGTGTGTGTGTGTGTGTGTGTGTGTGTGTTGTAGGGCATAGATTAGAAATTAGAACAAGTATAATTATTTCTGATGTGATGATCCAGGTTTGATACTAGTTACACTGGTTTAAGCTACCTATGCTAGTTTAAGCAACCATAACAAATCTGTTTTTAGAGCCCTGGGTAAGTTCACCAAATCAAGCTGGTGGTCTGTTGTGTCGGTAGGTGTCCTGTGCTATGGGGACCTGACAGACAAACTGAAGATTCTGTATAAGATGCACGTTTTACCTGGTGAGTAATTACATCCCCAATGTCCACAAAACCTTACCGCAGGCATCCTTTAGCAAGGTGCTCTAACCCCTACCTGCACCTTACTGAGTTGCTCTGGAATAAATCATATCCTGAATTATTTAACAAAAATATTTTTCCAATGTAACTCACATGATTTAGATGAGACGTCGCCTATGGTGTTGAATATCAACAGAGCCGTACAGAGACACTCACACAATGCTATTGGTTTCCTGCAGATGTCAGCACTGACGAACCAGACTCTGCTTTTGAAGCCACCCAATACTTCTTTGAAGACATCACCCCAGAGACATCTATGGGTAAGAAGCAGGATTACAGCTTATGTGCAGGATAACCAGGTTTACATTTACTTTACACATGATTCTCGGTGGCCTTATTGTTTTTTGAGATCAAGAACAATTCCACTATTAGGACTAAACTGACTCCACTTTTTAGTGAAGTTTTTTTAGCAATAATATGAATATATATTAATATATTATTAATAATAATAATTAATAATATATTATAGGACACTTAGAGGCCACCAAGATGACCTGAAACAAACCGATGACTCCAGTGTTGGAAAATGTCCATGCTATTTCTTGGGGAATATGTATCTTGAATGTCTACCACGTTCCTCCCAGGTAACGACCCCAAGGGCAAGGATGATGGCTTTGTCAGAGTTACGTTCAAGACAGAAAAGGGTAACATATGTTAGTCAAGTGACCAAAAATGACCTTTAAAAAAAAAGAACAAAAAAATATATATAATATATTTTTCAAATGAATGAATACTGTGTATTCTGAATACAAAGATTGTATTTGTGAAAAGTACTGTATGAGTATGAAATACTCATACAATATACATTATCTCATTGCAATTGTCTTTAGAATGTAATATTGTGTGTTTTTCTTAACTACAGTGAAGAAACTGCAGACATCAGATTATCGCCATTATCTGAAGCTATGGAACCAGGATGCCAAATCCAATCCAGAATCCACGAAAAACCTACCCAAATTGAACCAGGTGAGCACCTTTTTACCAGTTGGTTTAGTGGAGCTATTGACATATATTATACTGTAGGGTTTTCCTATTTTTTTCATCCGACTGTGACCCACCTCAGCAGGTGAGTCACACCATCTTTTGCCCCATGACCCAGCTTATACAAAGTGCAGTTGAATAAGCAATACCTTCTCATTACCATGTCAAAAACTAGAGAAAGAATGTTTCTCTATGCATTAAGCCCAGTTCAGACCAAAGATTTGCGACGCAACGAGACTGTTTTAGAACGAAAAGTTGCAGCAGTGTGAATTGGTCGTCGCAAGTTGTCGCAAGGCGTCGCAAGGCGTTGCAAGGAGTCGCCAAAGATTGAACATGTCAAATCACCAGGTCCAGTTTTAGAACGCAACGATGTGGCTATTTCTCTTCAGCCAATCAGGACACAGCACAGAACAATTTAGGCTTATTAAATAGGCCTACAAGTTGTAGATGCTAACGGTATTATCTTTGGTTCCAGAACAACGATTTTAGATAATGTTAGGCTTGAGCTGATTTATTGACATTATTTTAACGGGACCACCGTTACCGTTACACGTTAGCCGTTGTTATGGTTACATGCTGCCAGTCCGACGTGCTCCCATTCCGACAGTCCTGTGCACGTATGCAAATCAGCCATGTGCGCCAAACAGAAGAAGGGCCCTAACTTGCGCCCGGCGCAATTTACTTTCTACACCAACGCATGTGTCGTTGTTAGTTTGCACCCGGCGCAAAGCTGATTTTCCCCCGCAGCAACCAGGCACCACTACACTTGCATGTTAAATATTATGATGTCAAAGATTATTCATACGTGTGAAACTGCATAGAAATAGCGTGTGGATTGTGGAAACATTTTTTTCCATAGGGCTGCATGAATGAACATGAATGAAGTATAGTAGGCTATGCCATGCGTTAAAATAATAATAATTAAAACTGCGCGCAGTGATGAACGGGACCTCGCGCCGGCTTGCGGCCGCGTCACGTGCCGTCCTAACATGTGTGCTGGCAAGATGTGCACATGTTAGGACCGCATGTGACGCAGCCGCAAGCCGGTAAGAGGTCCCGTTCATCACTGCGCGCAGTTTTAAAAAAAATTTGCGCCGGCTTGCGGCCGCGTCACGTGCCGTCGTAACATGTGTGCTGGCAAGATGTGCACATGTTAGGACCGCATGTGACGCAGCCGCAAGCCGGTAAGAGGTCCCGTTCATCACTGCGCGCAGTTTTAAAAAAGCGCAGTTTTAAAAACGAGAATTTATGTAATCTGTAGAAGCAGAGGTGCCCTGTGGTGTCCTACTGATTGTTTTGACATTAACATGTAAGACCACATTTAACTGAATTACATGTTCATTAACCCTACATCAATGATCCGATAAATTCCCTAGGAGTTAGTTCAAATACAAGGCGACGGAATTCAAAAATGGCCAAATTTGACGGCATGCCACGGCCACGCCCTTCAACGTACAGTCACAAATAGCACGATTTTGGTTCAGCACCACTTCATGACTGTACTGACCAATTTTGAAGCAGATCCGATAAATTCCCTAGGAGGAGTTTGTTGAAATACGAGGCGAAAAAGTGAAAAAATTCCATTCAAAGCGGCCAACTTTGACGGCACGCCACGGCCACGCCCTTCAACGTACAGTCACAAATAACACGGCGTTGGTTGAGCACCATTTTTTGACTGTACTGACTAATTGAGAAGCAGATCCAATAAATACCCTAGGAGGAGTTCGTTCAAATACAAGGGGATAAAAGCGAAAATAAGACCACGGAATTCAAAACGGACAAATTTGACGGCACGCCACGGACACGCCCTTCAACGTACAGTCGCAAATAACACGGCGTTGGTTGAGCACCATTTTTTGACTGTACTGACTAATTGTGAAGCAGATCCGATAAATACCCTAGGAGGAGTTCGTTCAAATACAAGGGGAAAAAAGCGAAAATAAGACCACGGAATTCAAAATGGCCAACTTTGACGGCACGCCACGGCCACGGCATTCAACGTACAATCACAAATAACACGGCGTTGGTTGAGCACCATTTTTTGACTGTACTGAGTAATTGTGAAGCAGATCCGATAAATACCCTAGGAGGAGTTTGTTCAAATACAAGGGGAAAAAAGCGAAAATAAGACCACGGAATTCAAAATGGCCAACTTTGACGGCACGCCACGGACACGCCCTTCAACGTACAGTCACAAATAGCACGGCGTTGGTTGAGCTCCATGTCATGACTGTACTGACCAATTTTGAAAGAGATCCGATAAATTCCCTAGGAGGAGTTCATTCAAATACAAGGCAAAAAAGTTACAAATATTTCAAAATGGCCGCCGAGAGTGAAAATGAAAAAATTAAAATCTCCGACTTCCGGTGGGGTTTGGAGCATGGGTCCAAGAGGCTTTTCTGTAGGTCATGGGACCTTATACGTGCCTACCGATTTTCATACATATTGGTGAAACGTGGCGCAGGGGCTGCTTTTTAAAGTTCCTGTAGGGGGCGCTACAAAAAATAGAAACACGAATTTTGGTATGTGAGCTATCGGCACCAGTCTACACGTGTCCTGTGAATTTCATATTCATAACTATTACGGTCTCCGCACAGTGATTTACCCTGACACCAGAGCCTGTGGCGGCCATGTTGTTTTTTCAATCGACTTAATTTTAATTGAGCAGTTAGAACTTTGGTACCTAACGGCCACTGAGTGGGTTCCGCTCAAATCAAACATTGCGTCTATGAACTGTGGCGATTTTAGTGTCAGGCCACACCCATTTCGATGCCACGCCCCATTTGAAAATATGTTGACTTTATCTTGTTCAGAATTTGATTCTGAACAACTTTTGTATTGGGGCCAACATCATAGGCGTCCAACTTGACGTTGATATGAGCAATTAACTATTTTCGAGGTTTCAACCACACCACTTTTAGAACTCATTGGTGCTCTAAACTTTATTGTACAGACTAATCCTTAAGTCAGATTGAATATAATGGGCCATAGATGATATGTGCCAAAGGATTTTTGTCAAAGTCGAAAAACCTAGGATCCTTGGGGAATTTACTGTTTTTAACTAAATTCAAAATGGCGGATAATATGGCTACCGGAAGTGTTCAGTTCAAGAGACTTTTTTGTTCATCATGAGGATATGCATATGTGTGCAAAGTTTCATGAGTGTAGGTCAAACCGGTGACGCGTGCTGCTTGTGCAAAGTTTGCACTTTTGAACAGTTGCTATAGCGCCACCTAGGGGCGAATGTGAATTTGAGGGCTAGAATATCAAATTTTTCACCAGTCCCCACAAATGTGCCAAATAAAAATGAGTTTTCGAATATGTGCAGGGGGGGAAAAATGCAGTCAAAGTTCTGGAAAATAATAAGAAGAAGAAACACGAGGGTTTCAATAGGGTCCTTGCCAAGTTTGGCTCGGTCCCTAATAACAATAATACATTCGAGCAAAGTATATTCCAGGCTTCCAAAACAAAATCTAGTTTTAGGGTAGGCCTAAATGATTGGTTAAATGATTTGGGAAAGAACAGCTGATACAGCGGTAAGTTGTACTTTTAAATCAATGCATCTGCAAACACCGTACAGCAAACACATATGTTCTTGACAAAGACATCGTGTACAAGCCCATTACTTGGATTACTAGGATTGATGAGTATTTGATCGTGAGAAAACATAGTTTTACCGCGAGTGAGTGTTTAAAAGAATGAATGAATGCGGGTGATGCTTGGTGCGCGTGTGTGTGCGCGCGCCCATCTGTCTACACACGCAAATTAAACACGTATGAGAAGGAAATCGAGTCAGTCGACCTGCGATAAGCAGCTGATTCTGAACGAACTCGTCTTCGAGATGGACGTGTTCTAACGCATTTTTAATCAATGAAATGTTAACACAACAGTATATATCTGACCATTTAACTTTCAAAATTTTAGGTGAAGCCGAGCTTCCCTTGCAGTCGAGAAGTCGCCACTACGAAAGAATGCAATGTATCCAACTAGCGGGATCTAAACAAACTAAGCTCCAGCGAATTACTACAATGCAGACGTAGTGGAGAATGGGGAAACACAGAAACTCTAGCCTACTCTCAACCAAAATAAAACTAATCGCAAACCTAAGTTAGGTTACTATTTAGCAGGATGGAAGTGATGCTGATACGGCTCTCAGCTGTGCCAGAGCGTTCAGAGTTGCTATAAACCACCTGCCGTCGCCGCCCGGTGCAGCGGTGTGAACTGCCCAGTTTTTAGAACGTCTCAGCCCGTCTCGTCACAAGGAGTTGCGAGTTGCAAGCAGTTGCAAGCAGTTGCAAGCAGTTGCGTCGCGAATCTTTGGTCTGAACTGGGCTTAATGCTCCTTGTTACAGTAAATACATATAAAAATGTTGGCCAATGGCCCTCCCGTTCCTCTGCTGCAATCTCCAGTCTGCAGAGCCGTGGTGACTCGGTGTATTCCCCTGTCCTCCAGGGCCAGTTCATCGAGCTGTGCAAGACGCTGTACAGCATGTTCAGCGAGGACCTGGCGGAGCAGGAGCTGTACCACGCCACGGCCACCGTCACCAGCCTGCTGCTGGAGATGGGCGAGGTGGGCAAGATGTTCTCCTGCCCCGGACCCCGGGACCAGGACCACGAGGACCCAGACGGGGAGGGCAACCTGCCGCCAGACCGCCCCCGAGCGGAGTCCGCGCGACGGTCCCAGGAGCCAGCGGCACCGGGGGCTTTCCAACAAATGTGCCGGAACGAGACTTTGTTCACCGCCGACGCTGAGTCGGAGGAGAGCAAGGCTAGCGTGGAGAACGGGGACGGTGAAGAAGAGCGGACGGCGCCACTGCAGGACGTGAGGCTGGAGGAGGACCAGTCGTCGCCCAAGGAGGCGGGCACGCTGTCGTCGGCGGCGGCCATGTTGACCTCGGACGACGAGACCAAGGACGACACGTCCGTCTCCTCCTACTCGGTGCTCAGCGCCGGCTCCCACGAGCTGGACGACAACAAGCTGCAGTGCGAGGACATCGCCGATGACACGGTGCTGGTGCGTAGCCACGGCAACCACCAGGACGACGACGACGACACCGGAGGGGATGGAGGAGGAGGAGGAGGAGGCGGCAACGCGGATCGGCGTGACGACAGAGGAAGCCTTCCCCACAGCACCAGCATCGACAAGGACTGGGCAATCACCTTCGAGCAGTTCCTGGCCTCGGTGCTCACGGAGCATGCGCTGGTCCAGTACTTTGAGAAGCCGGTGGACATGCTGGCGAGGATCACCAACGCCAAGAACATGCGGAAAGTGGGGCGCACCTCGTTGTCGTTCAGTGACTATGAGATCTCCCTGTCGGGCTGATGGGGAACAAGAGACAATGCTGGCAAAAAAGGACAAGGGTGACCGACCTGACACCTTCCCCCATCGCTCTGTCTCTCTCGCTCTCTTTCTTTGGGGGAATCAATGCTGAAATAGGAAGACAAAAAAAAACGTTACTGTTCAGTCTTGTTCAGTGCTAGGACAACGTGACCCTGTTTTGATGGATTTGGAAGTACCATTTTAAGATACTATGTGTACGATATGTGAATGATTAGGTTACTGTTAGCGCTGTGTGGTATCAGATATTCAGATATGGAAGACTTTAAACATACTGTGTGTCTGCAAAGACTGGGTTTAACTGGAGAGGAAATGAATGTCCAAATGTAGTAGCTGTACTTTATAAGATAATAGCAAAAACATGAATATTGTAATCTGTAGTCCACCTACTAGGCCATATAGATGTTAACGGGTTTGATTCAGTCTAGTTCCACACTGCAATACAGATACACATACTTAATACGTCACTTAATATAAAGTAAACTGTTGTTTGATGGATATCACAGTTCTATTTGCTGCTAAAAATCTTTTATTTTGCTGGTTTACACACTGGTTAACTGTATAGATGAAAAGCTGCACATGAAATTTGCCTGGACTGCTGAACATCATGATCTCTTTCAGGACAGCATACTCTACCATTCGTTTCAGGAAGCATACAATGACTATAATATTGGCCTGGCAATTCCTCAACAAATGTTGAGATATAGTTTTTAATTTACATTCTATACAAATCCTCTTTTATTTTCACATAACTGGAAAGTAACGGTGAAAAGAGTTGTCTTAAGATATCTTGTACTATATTGCCAATGTCCACATTGCAATTGAAATATTATTTACTTCTTTTTTTTTTTCAAATGATTGATGACATCAAGAATACCTAAGGCAATATTGTTCCAAAAAACGAGAATGTTACCCTCTTATACTAAAGATTATTAGCACCCGCACTTTCTTTGAAATCAGGAAAAGGAGGAATGACATATATCTTAAACAAGTTCATCTTAAACAAGTTAATCTTCCGGCAAGTTTTATGATGACCCAATTGTTATGTAAAGACCACAGAACAGACAGACAGGCGGTTATGAACTATCTAGTAACCTTTATCTGCAACCATGGTTATCAACCTCTTGTCCGGTCGCTGCACACAAACTGTACTTGAGTTTGTTTTAAAAGATTTCCACTTTTCACTCTTATGTGTTTGCTATGCACTGTATTATTTTTACTTTTGAAGGATTTTTAACTTTTGTTGTTTCCATTTGCATTTTACATTGCTGTTTTTTTTTTTATTGTATTCTTTTTTATTATGTCATGTTGTATTTTAAGGGTCCAAATGCACATTTCTTTTTATGATTCTGAGGTATTGTGTACTATGTGTACTACTACTAATTAAAAGTATGCTATGATGATATACTAAATTTGTTCCAACCGCCTACTGTTCTTCCTTAGCAAATGTTCCCCTGAAAAATCACAAAAAAAGAATCACAAAAAAACTCAAGAAAACTTCAAAAAAGCATAGTTACTTCAATTAAATGTTATTCTGTCCAAACTACAGGATAAAATAAGGTTTTAATCCTGTAGGGTTATAATGGTTCTTCTTAATGGTTTAACAGTATTTATCTGGTTCTGTACTTCCAACCTTCAAAAGTACAAGAACTTTAATTATGTTAATTAAAAAATTAAGTAAGTTAAGTGACTATAGGTTTGTATATGAAAGACACTCAAACTATTTTTCCAAAACCCCAACCAGTAAGAAGACAATGCAAATGTATTGGCACTAAGTATTTCAAAACCCCAAAACAGGCATACAAGGGTTAAAGCATTTATCTCCACTCCCCTCACTCTGTTGACCCCTCCCCTCGCCGCTGCGTCTCTGGGAGGACCAATCAAAGGGGGCTATCTCGAGGGAAGGGAAGGGTTCCATCCCAGATAGCAAGGAAGGAAAGCCAGCAATGATTCACCTGAGTACGAGACATGTTGTGCCAAACTAAGCAGACGGTCGACTGAGGTTCTCCCTCCTGTCCAGTCCTGTCCGTTGCCTCTGGCCCTCCACTCTCCACCCTGCTCTACATTACTCCCAATGCCTCTCGTATATAGCATATGAAGTATACTATATATAGAGAGAGAAAGAGATAGCTCATGGATCATATATAAATAAATAGATCATTGCAGTTGTTATACATGTATGCACAGTTAACTTCCATTGTTGCCTTTTTGGTTTTGAGTGCATTAGGTTTGAATGGTCTCTGATCTTATGTAGAGGCTTGTCTACATGGGGAGAGCCATTGGGAAACCTTGTCCCAAACACGGGGAGGCATGACCCACCCTGTGATGCAAGCTGCTTATCTCCACTCATGACCTTCAGTCTCCAGCCCACGTCACCCCCCTGCTCCGCTGTCCTCTCGGTGCCTGCGTCTTTGGCTGCTGGAGTTAACCCAAACATGAGCCAAAGAGTGGAACAACTACTTAATTCCATGGCTGTTACAGAGGAACTCACAGATATCAGGACTAACGTCCCAGAGCTCCTGTTCCCAGAACAGCTCAGACCTCAGTCTCCAACCTTTGACCGGGCCTCTGGTGGAGCAGCCCGACACTAGGGGAAAACCTCACACATACCACCCTAATAATTGATGAAGAGAAGAGAAGCCAGCCGATGCCAGCACTGGCCAGTTGTTAGCGTAGACTCAAAGGCTATGAGACAGTGAGACAGGCGTCTAAGCACGATAGCTGAATTCCTGGTACTAGTAATCTTATCCTGGGTCACATTCATATCCATTTGGTTGTATCGGTTGTATCGACCCTTTTCTAACTATCTTCACTCATTAATAATGACCTAAGGCTCCTGATTGGCTTTGCAGAACTATAGAGTATGTTTTGACCAAATAATTCTTATCAAGTCCCAACACTGCACAGAACGACTTAACCCTGAACATAGGATATGAGCAACACGTTTCTTACAAGTTTCTTACTTTCATTTGAGAAACTGTCGTTATTAACTATGTAAAGTTTGGAATTGGATCATTAAATGAAGCAAGTGCTTCTGTATGACCATTTACAGAGATGTGGACAAGGATTGTTTTTCTCAAAAGGTGCATGTAGTACAGGCAGCTGTAACAAGATTGAACATTGACTTTCTGACGGACATGGACTTTGGTTCTGACCCATGCTCCCTTCCACAGGACCGCCCCCCCCCCTACACACCCCACCCCCTACTGTGTGTCGTAAAAAGGCCAGTGGGTGATCTTATAAATACAGAGCAAAAGATGTACACTTCCTACCACTGCCATGTATGGATTATGACCTGAAAAAAACAGCCTGGAATTACAAGGAATTTAATATCCCCTAATATCCCCTCGACACTGTAAGTACACTTCTTTTACTGAATGAATGACTAAACTTTTTGATGGTTTCTCGCCTTCTAGATTTCTACACTATTGCCTACCTTTAAATGTAACATGTATTATATTAAGATACAAAACCTTTGTGACACACAGTTCCTGGGTGCTATTTAAATAAACGTAAGCATTTGTTTGAATTTGTGTGTACTTGTGTGTGTGTGCATGCGTGTGCATGTTTGTGTGTGTGTGTATATGTATGTATGTACATATGTGTGTATACCTGGTTGTTCCTCTCCCCCAGTCCTAGGCACCATGGTGGGATTTAAGCCCTCAGACGTGCCCCCTCCCCTGGCCGTGAAGATGATCAGTGCGGGGGCAGCAGCCTGTGTCGGTGACCTCATCACCTTCCCCCTGGACACAGCCAAAGTCAGACTGCAGGTACTCAACCAGGGAACCCCCCCCTCTCCTCCACACCTGATCACTCATTCAAGGATTCCATGACCATGTAATACAAGCATCACACACAATCTGTCTTTAAATGATCATGTCACAGTCCATATTTCTTATCTCAAAAGCACTTAAACACTTTCCTAGATCCATATGAAAGCAGTGATTCAGACTTTGATATGTAACCGGATACGGTTTAATTACACATCTGAATTGAATGAATGAATGAATGAATGAACACTGTCATCAAAATGGCTGTAATGAATGTATTTACCTTTGACCCTAGATTCAGGGTGAGCAGAAAGTGGAGGCAGCTAAGAACATCCGCTACAGGGGGGTGTTTGGCACCATGGCGACCATGGTGAAGACAGAAGGCCCCAAGTCCCTGTACAATGGGCTGATCGCCGGGCTGCAGAGGCAGGTCTGCTTCGCCTCCATCAGGATCGGGCTGTACGACAATGTCAAGAACTTCTACAATGGCGACAAAGAACGTAAGTGGCTGGACATCTCATGGTAACTGCTTCGTGAACTTGTTACCGGTATCCAGTATCTGGGAAAGTCTGTATAGAAAATATGAAAAAGTACACTCTGCAGTGTGAGATATTGTTTACATCCTGAATTATTAAGAGTTTAAATGAAGTCCAATACAAATAGTATCTTAGCGTTGGTGTTTTTGGATACGTCACGTGGAAGTTCAATGTTCTTTACATCAACGAAAGTAAACAAATAGAAGCCATGTCAGAACATACATAAAACAATAACAGACTGTATCTACCAATGAATGTTACATACATGTATCTTCATCAATGAGCACCCTTCTTGTTGGTCCGGCGACAACCCAACTCTTATGACGTTAACCTGCCCTATCTCCTCCCTCTGCCAGATGCGAGCATTATGATCCGCATCCTGGCCGGCTGCACCACCGGCGCCATGGCGGTGTCCGTGGCCCAGCCCACTGACGTGGTGAAGGTCCGCTTCCAGGCCCAGATGAACCTGAACGGGGTGGCCCGGCGCTACAACGGCACCATGCAGGCCTACAAACACATCTTCATGAACGAGGGCCTCCGAGGGCTCTGGAAAGGTGGGTTTTAAGACCACTACCAGCTCGTTAAGGATATTTATCTAAGAATGAAATGCCGCTTTGGATGCAAGTGTATGCTTAATTACTGAATCGTTAGATTGGGCATAGTTATAGTTTTACAACGTTTGGTAGAAAAATATGTGAAGTCTGGCAAACAGATTAAACCAAAAGCCTGGTTTTGGATATAGTGGTTTTATTACTATAGTGTGATTTGTCTTGACATTACGTCTTCCTCAGGAACACTTCCCAACATCACAAGAAATGCGCTGGTCAACTGCACAGAGCTGGTGACCTACGACCTCATCAAAGAAGCCATCCTCAAACACAACCTTCTGTCAGGTAGGCGTAAACATGTGAAGTAGGGGAGACAGCTGATTGGGCACAAACCCACACACACCCCCCACCCGCCCCCCTTACGCCACACACACACACACACACTCTCCTCCCTCCCGACTTTTGTATCTTGGCCAATAACAGCACACATACTGGCAGAGGACATTGTGTGTTTTTCCTTGAAAGTGAAATTGTTATTACTGGTGTTATCTCACTGCCTCGTTTGGATGATTGCCAAATGTATGCAGTAGCGGTTTCAGCATTAGTGAGCAAAGATCAAAGGTGTAAGCTCAAGGGACATGGCATTGATTATATCCGATATGGATACATAAAACTTAATAGGCTTAAATATGTTGCTGCTCATATAACTCAATGGAAAATGTTCCAGTTTTTCATTGGGTATGCTACATTGAACTGGGTCACGGACTATAAATGGTATCACCCTGAAACCTTTGATTTGGTTAATTTAATTGACCTCCCATATATTAGACCTAGGGTTGAAAGAACATTTTAGTTCATACCATATGTACATTATTTACCCTACAAAGTCTCATGGCATGCAATTTTATTATCTTGAATACAATGTATTATTGACTATCCCCATTTGTATAGATTTGACACCATTCTTCATTGTTTAATGTGACATTTTCGACATTTACGTTCATCCGTACAGACAATCTTCCCTGCCACTTTGTGTCTGCCTTCGGCGCCGGCTTTGTCACTACTGTAATCGCGTCCCCGGTGGACGTGGTGAAGACCCGGTACATGAATTCCCCCCCTGGTCAGTACAAGAGTGCCATCAACTGTGCCTGGACCATGATGACCAAGGAAGGGCCGACTGCCTTCTACAAAGGGTAACCAATATCTCCCTCCCTTTGACACCTCACACAGAAACAGACATAGGAAAACACTGAATCTGTTTATAGGTGGGAACAACCAGTAGATGTTGAAATTTAGGATCAGTGATTGTCATTCAGGTGTTTAATTTGAAATGGTTGATTTCAGGGTTATATGAGGTAAAGTTTGTCTATTAGCTAAGATTTAGTAGGGTTGAGATTTATCCATTTAATTTGAATGCAGTAAAGTTAATGAAGTAACTAATGGTCTATTTATCATTACTTAATGGTGTTTATGTGAACTTAGTTAATGGTTATCTAATGTTGACTAAGGTATTCATTAACACATAACATAAGGTTTCCACTTAGCCAAACCCCTATACTAATGACATAAAATAGGCCTAATGCTTAATTAATGTACCCTTAATGTTAAGTGTTAGCAAAAAAACATGAGAAAATGTAACGTGATGTTCATTCTCTCCTGTAGATTTGTGCCTTCGTTCCTTCGGCTGGGATCGTGGAACGTGGTGATGTTTGTGTCATTCGAGCAGATCAAGAGAGCCATGATGGCTACTAAGAAGAAGATGGATACTGCCAGCTGAGCATGAACTAAACCCTCAGAACCCCCCAATGTCAATCTCAGTTTTGATCCAACATCTCTTTTGTTTTTTGTTGAAAGATGGAATAATGTACTGTTAACATCGGGAAAGTGAATTACATTTTAAGAGAATTTGGTTTTACCCAATTGTATTTATTACATTGTTCTGGACATTCTGTGAGTAAATGCTATGTGAATGTTACATAGCATTTATACAAACATCTCACAAAACAGTCAGGGCAGCTTCTGCACCACCAAAGTTGAAATTGTACCCAGCCCCCAAATAAATGTCCACAACATGTAAAGCACTGTTTTTATGTAAAGTTTAAATATATTTGATATAATACATTGAAAGTGTGCTTTTCTTCAGTCCATCTTAGAGGAGGGGGGGGGGGTGCTATTCTCTTTCGGTTTGGACACATACGTTGAATAAAGGCATCAAAATGTGTGTTTATTAGCTCTCAGCAAGCCAAGTCAGTAAGTCATTACAAATAGTACACCTCCGGACACATCACGTTCAATACAGTGACAGTCTGGAGTTACAGGAATTCATTGGAATGCTGGCCCCCCCCCCCCCCCCCCCACCACACACCAGATGTTAATTCGCCATTCTAAGCCACTTCAAAACAAAATCGACCCTGTTGTGACAGCACAAGTGAGCGGGTCCACCCTGACGTACAGAGCAGTGGTCTCACTGTACCTATTGGTCACTAACGGGAAGGTGACTTTGTTTTTTAATTGCTCGCAATGGCATAATCAACGTTATACCTGGGGCCCTTTAACAGGGAGCAAAACAACCTCCCAGTTGTGTTCTAGTCATCTCTAGTCTAGAGTATATCAATAACAATTGGAACGCATTAAAACATGCACACGGTTTAAGAAGATGGAACCACACAATGAGGCGTCCTAGGTATAAATGATGTTGCCTTGCCCGTCACACACAATTTGGGAACACTGCACAAAAATATCAAATTCCTGAGCAGGACAATCATGACAACCGGTCGGGGATTATTTATATAAATACGTGAGAGAGAAAAGCTTGAAATGCAAGTTAAATAAAAAATAATTATTAATTTTAGCTAGCTAGCAACTTTACACTTTATAACTATCGTCCATGTCGACATCATGTGGTTCACAGACCACTGGAAAAGTGCACAAAATATTACCACTGGAACACAATACAAAGCTGCTGAAGCCCTAATACCTAATCAATGCAGAACAGTTGACCCTTTAGTCAGAAGAGTCAACTAGTTGGAATGATCGTTTACGGGGTAAAGAGGTTCAACTGTGCTCGAGCCAAATCACCAATTCCTTTTCTTTTTTTAATAGTAAAGCAATAGCTGCAACTACAACCATATTACAGGTGTATATATTTCATTATTTATAATTAAACCAAACCTTTATTTTATTCTCTTCAATCAATTGTGGCAGGACAATTCAGGCTTCACCTTAATAACCATCTAAAAACTAAATCACAGAGGATATTTGAAATAATCCACAACTTAAATCCAAACACGCTCAATATTCCCCAATAATATTAGGTGGTCCATTACAACTGGAGGAAGAGGTCCCTTTCAAACTCCAGGTAAACTCGTAGGGTTTTTTGGTGCGTTCAGGCAGCATAATGCGAGCAGCACCTTCATGGTCGTGTGGAATCGCGTGGTGCTACATTACTCCTGGGCCGGCGACAGGAAGGTTAGTGTTCGGATGACACCGTCAGAGTGAGGGCCACCCCGGGCTCCTGGAGCGAGATCTTCACCTGGCTGTGGAACTTCTCCCTGTAGAGGTTGAACTCCATGATGCTCTGAGGTTTGGACGCCACCCAGAACTTGTCAAACTCGTAGGCCAGGTAACCTATGGCGAGGAAACAAGGCACTGGTTAGAGGGTGACTTTCTAGTAGAAATACTACTAATACTAATTGTCAAACCCATCCTACAAATTTTCTGATATTTTTCCACATCCCACCAATTGTACCAATTATCCCACAAATTCAAACAATTCTCCCAAACCTTTCTACTTTTTAAACATTATATATTCAA
Organism: Micromesistius poutassou; assembly: GCF_964030765.1. Taxonomy (NCBI): domain Eukaryota; kingdom Metazoa; phylum Chordata; class Actinopteri; order Gadiformes; family Gadidae; genus Micromesistius; species Micromesistius poutassou. The sequence continues at coordinate 11,516,823 of NC_140273.1, forward strand.
ATGTCGTCAATAGGACAACCCCTTGAGATGGACCATCTTATCGTCAAAGGGGTCCAAGATTTACATTATTATTGACTTTACAATCTACTGAACTATGCACAACACAAACACGTAAACACTTCTCAGGGTTTCAGGAGCAAAGATTGACAGAAGAGTGTGAAGATCTAAAACCAAACCCGGGGAAGTCTACTCACAGTACAGATGGTGGAAGTGGAGCAGTTCAGGGTTCCCAGTGACTGTGTTGTAGAAGTGGGGTTTCAGATCTCCGCTCTTTAGGAGACTGTAGGCCATCTCCGTCAGGTTAATGCCCACAATGGCGTAGGAGTACCTTCAAACACAACACAGACCCACATCAGGGAAAGATGACCATTGTAGCTCAACTGGTCAGAGCAACAAATCAACACAGCCAAGGTTAAAGCCAAATAATACTTTGGATTTCTTTAAACACAAATTGTAATCAAACCATTGTTATTTCACACATCTTTATACATGGAAATGATATATATTCTTACCCCAGTTGGGGATGATTGGCATGAGAGAGCACCTGACGAGCCTCCTCTGTGTAGTGTTCACTGAAAAATCTGCAACCAAGAAATAACAAGATGCCCCGTGTCACTTTCTACTGCTGTCAGACCACATTAGTCCTTGCTAGCAACACTGCTAAGCATAGATTGGATGGATTTTCTGTGCAATCTGTTCATGATCAGCTTGTGGTTGAGAACCACTTGAATAGAGTCGGCATCTTTCAAAATGGAAGAAAGAGTATAAACTAAATAATGCTAATTTCGAGTTGGTTTTACATCTTCAATTAAGCTGAATAATAAATTACAAATAATCTATAAAATATTCATATTCAATTTAAATGCTGTACATGAAAAACATCATTGCATAAAAAGTGTACATTTTGTAGTTTCTCCAAATGTGACTGTATGAATTGACTATTTTCAACCTCACTTCCCTGGGTGAAAAATTGTCTATATGAATTTATTTCAGCCATCTCATTTCTCAAGCCACTAATGCCAAAATGAAAAAGGTTAATTTTGGCAAATTTCCTCTCTGCTAAGTAAGTACTTCATCAGTTTCTGTTTGCACAGCCAATAAGAAATGTAGCAGATCTCTACACCAATCAGGTGCCTATACTCACACAAGATTGGTGAGGCCCAGCATTCCCATTCCTCTGAAGTCCGTCTTGGGGTCGTCGCCTTGGAAACCAATGTCACCCCACTGCTTAGTTACCCTGGACTCCAGTTTCACTGTTGGCATCAACAGCTTCCATAGCTGAATTCAGGAAGGGAAAGGTTAGTTATTATTACCATCAATGTCACTATTTTACTATTTTTTTTGCAATTTCTAGAGATATTTAAATGTTGTTATAGGCTAATAAGAAGGAAAGGATGAGGGGATGTGGTTACACATACCTTCAACAGCATGTCCTCGTGCTCCATGTCATCTGAACTGAAGGTCTCCTTCCTGAGATCCTCCACACAGGTGTACAAGCCGGCGTAGCCAGTGATCTGGAGGAGGCAGGTGTGAAGACTCTTCCTGAACCTATAGGAGCAGAGAATGGAGGATGAAGCAGGCAACTGTGGATGTTACGATATTATATCTTCATATGATGATATGCATTCATAGAATATTGCATTATCATTTCTGCAGACAGTGCCCTATAGAAAGTGCAGGGGGAAATGACGCTCTCATTATCTCTGAATGAGGATGACCTTAACAGCGAAAGGCACAAGCAGGAGCCTATAGTAAAGTTATACCGATTGATTTTTGCATTAATTAAGGTTTTTTTTCCAAGTATTTTTTTAAAAGCATAGAAGCCTAACATCAATGTGCCATGGTATTCAAGGTCTACAATATATTTATTCTAGACCTGCAAGAATCATGCATGCATATACAATTACTTAATTGTGCTTCATTTAACTGCTTCAGAGCTACATGATAGAGACAAGAGAGATATTATTGCATATTGCGATCCACCCTTCATGGAACTCAAATCAATATCAATAGGACAACATCGAGATTAGATGAATTGATTGTGTCATGTGCAAAATAATCAGAAGAAGTAAAAGAGGGGCTTTACAAGGGATCTTTCTGAGGCTTGACATTCTTGGCCTGAACAATGTGATCCACACACTGCTCCAGATTATCTCTGCTGGTCTGCAAAGAACCTCTCAAAACCTGCACACACAACAAAGCAAGAACACCAAAAAAGTTGAAACAAGCGTTAACAAGGTGGGAGAAGTGAAATCAAAGTATATATAGCATGTGATTATACGACTATTAATATGGATGATTACCGGTATCAATACCAATACCTAACTTTTTTCCAACACAACAGCCAAGAACACTGGGGTTGATTATAGAACTCTTGAACTAACCAGTCTGATTACAATAAGCAAAGTCAGCTTTTAGGATAAGCTAATGATTGGTCCATTATTTATTACTCTCCAATGAATGACAAGGTGAAACAATAGGATAAAATGATAAAAATAAATGATGATGTCCATTGTTAGCCTATCATAGCTTAAAAACAAATGAATGCTGTCTGCTGTCTTTCATTGGAGAATATGAGAGCTGCTTGACTTACATACAGTAGTTGTCTTTTGTGTTATATAACGATTATATATTATATATAACGATTTCTGTAGGACCACTACCGAGCTTGAAGAAATAATTTAGAATTTTTTACCTTATTCTTTGAAAACTGAAGAGAATATTCTGGGAAAAAAATACAAAACAAGCGTTAGCCAGAGCATCTCACAATGCGAATTGTGGTGAGCAGAAGTCAAGGAGCACATGAACGTGATTAATGGCCCTCTATTGTAATTTGTACACATCGTTGACAGAGGGAATATATTTATTGGAATATAAATATTGCATGTAAAAAAATTCACTACTTTTACTTATTAGACTTAAGCTCACCCCACACTACAAGATAAATGTCCCGATATCGTGCCCGATTTTCCCCTTACGAGAATCGGGGTGGCGTTCCCATGGCAGCCGAATCGGGACGAAAATCGGCCGTAGTGTTCCAAGATAGAATCTCATCAACTTGATGTAATATGCAGGTATTTTCTTTAGCAGGCCTATTGGAGGGATTTTTTGGATGTTTTGGGGATAGAGCCTGGTAGGCCTACCTGGTCTCCTCCACTATCTTGTATACATTTATAATACACTTCCACTCAGGGACTCACCTGGCCAGGCTAACTTATTGTTCTGCCTTATAATATAATATTGTGACATGGTTCACCTGTTTTGGAGGTCCTGGTTGCTCCTGGCTGAAAACCAGCACATATTCTCTGTAGCTCACACTTTCCGGACACCTGCCTCACAACCCACTTCAACCAGTATCTGAGGAAGGATGAGTAGACATACTGCCAGATATAGCCCAGCATTCTCTGCGGAGAGACAAGAGTTCAGAGTTAAACGCAGGGATTACAGGCGAACATAGAAAAGCTATCATGGCCCTTACTTGAAATAGAGATTGCAGAACCATGTCCGAAACATTTCAGTATGACGTTTGTAATAAATCACACAGGACACAGCCGTAGCATCTTCACCTGCCTTTACAATGTGCAATCATCCCCGTTTTATCCAGAGGATTTAACACAATGCAATATAGCGTATGCTATGTATGCAATATAGCGTTTTGTAATAGTTTGCAATCGTTAACCAGCAATAAATCTATACCCAAGCAATAGTACCCTATACCCAAGCAATAGTACCAATAGTTAAGGTGGGCTAAAAAGGGCAACATTCCCTACAAGAGCCCGATAAGCTTCTAGTGAGTTCCAGTGAGTAATAACGACTTCACGTTCAATTCTAAGTATGTAACACACAAAGTTTAACCCGATGGCCTACAGTAGCCTTTAGTATATCCCAGCTGTGACTCACCCCCCTACACAGAACACAGTCTAGACACATCCCTGACAATGGAAGAAAAAAAAAATGGACAAAAACTAAAGTTAATTCATTTTCCACATTTGGACGCAAACACGAATGTTAACAGTTATGCTAAAGCCCCGTTTGTGTTGTGGTTAAACTGCTAACTAATGCAACCAAAAATAAAAACAGTTGAGGGTTGAATCCTAGAAGTTAAATCCCCCGGCTAAAACAGAGGCTAACCAGAGAGCTAATAGCTGTTGTTCAGCCACAGGCATAGCTTTCCTCAGACTGATAATCAGGGCCCGGGGTTGAATATATGATGACTAAAACATAGCACATGCAGTATCTCTACTTGGAAAAACTGTGTGTCGTGTGGTACACAAGCGAACACACCAAGTCGGCATGTTAACGTTATCCTCGACAGTTGTCCATGTATAAACAACAGGTTGCTGTTGTATTAGCTTAGCTAGCTAGCTCAATAAAAGTAGCTACTGGGTTTCACTTGCAAAAGCCAACTTACTCGATGATAATTTCCCGTGTAACCAGATATAACCCAGAAGTGCTCGTCAATGGGTTTGTTTGTCGTACATTTAAAGATAACAAAAGTTAGAACGCTATATTCCTGGGGGTGTGCTAGCCGCGCCGCTCACTCAGGCAGTCTTGAACGGTAAGCAACGTTAGTTGTAGTAATGAGGCAATATTTTGCCATGTGTACATTCTGCGTCACATGAAAACCAAACCTCTATGCATTGTCGATCCACATTTATTTGAACGTAAATAGTATCATTGTCATTTATTAGATCCGTTGATTTTTAGTTGGCGCTTGATACAAAGAATAATATTGATATTAAGCTTTCAGTCACTGCGTATTTATTTCACGATGCCACCACAGGATGGCACCATTATCAAACTATAATAAAGGTACATGGCAGCCCAGCATTTGTGCTGCTGGACATGAGTTCATTATAGCAATTTAAAGTATGTATTTTGCATTTTGGGAACAATGAAGAAAAAATCTATCTACATCAGTACTATGATTCAAATTGTTAATAATTCCTCTTTGTATTACCACATAGGCCTAGTAAAACCACTAATCCTAATCCAATAAATTAGGGATAATCTGAGATACAAATTTAGTCGAGTTTATTTATTTTGTTTTTTATGGTAACTCAATTCAAATATACAGTGTGATTATCTGTTTGGTAACTGTCAACAACATTTGGAAGATTATGTGATTAGAAAATCGCTATCAATAAGCAAATGATGAAGTGGTAGTACCAAGCAGGAAAATGTGCCCAGTATAGGTCAGCCAACATAGTAGCACACAGTATTAATCAATGGCTTTACAGACTTTGAGTTCTTGCCCGCCCCCTCCTCTGTGCATGGGTGTACCCACAGCAGAGCCAACAGGGCCGCTAGCACAGACCAGCCAACCACATATTCACATAGCTATTTGTTTTTTTCACGCTTATCTTCTCTTCTTCTTCTTGCTTTACCTGCAATTCTAATATCTTGCATCACCTTTGTTTCTGTTGTTTGCTGCGATTACTGTATACATATACTGTTATGCAGCTATTTAAATCCTAACCATCCCTTGAAGGAAGGATTTCCTCTTCTGTGTGCTTGCTCAAGGGTTCGTCTCTCTAGGTTTAGGGAGTTTGTCCTCCCTTCTTGTCAGACTGGAAGTTGTTCGTGGAGCTGGAGACGTATTTAACATATATATAATTTAGCTTTCATCTGAAGCGTCTTCAAAATGAGATTGGTGCAGACAGAGAAGCTGTAGGAATCAAAGCACATTTTTTTGTGGTAGTCAAGTGCTAGAAGGAGTAAGTGCATTACTACAAGATATATATATTATATATATATATATATATATATGTCGTAGTGCTGTGATGAAGAAGTCAGTTGATGAGATTTTCACAAAAGAGGAACACACAGCTACAAGGAAGAGGAACACAGACACACACACACACACACACACACACACACACACACACACACACGCACACACACACACACACACACACACACACACACACACACACACACACACACACACACACACACACACACACAGAAGAGAAATAAAAAATACTGCTGCAAAGAAGAGGAACACACACGCAGCTGCTGAATCACCCTCCTGAAGATGTTTTAGATTCTGATTAATCTGGTTAGGTAGGGAAGTTGACTTCCTGTTCCAGCTGAAACCGAACTTCCTGTTGCTGAAGTCAAAATGTTGTACAACAGCCAAGTTGATGAGTTATCGATGTGGAATACACACAAATTGGTGTGTATGTGTGTGTGTGTGTGTGTGTGTGTGTGTGTGTGTGTGTGTGTGTGTGTGTGTGTGTGTGTGTGTGTGTGTGTGTGTGTGTGTGTGTGTGTGTGTGTGTGTGTGTCTGCGTATAATGTAGGGTCAAGTTGGCTTTAATAAACGACAATTGATAATCACTATCTAAGAGCTGAAAAGCAGACTGCATTATGTAGGTCTAAAATAAATGTCTGACTTCATCTGTTCGGGAACGGACCGTGATGCAGCAGACCTTTGATATATATTTCAGCCTCATTGTTTCCCATCTATCCATTCCAGAGGCTTCACCTGCATAATTCATTCCGAAACACTGGAGTCCATCCCTATGACACCGCGCGAAAACCCTGAAGAGGACAGCTCAATTACGGCGCCAATGCAAGACGTGGTCTGTGTACGCGCAGCAGGGCATGTCGTTCACGGACCTCACTTAAGAAAACACATCTGTCGTCCCTGACTCAAAAACTCGTGCATCGTATTCGTGTGCTCCGTGAGTTTCTAGCTTTTTGTGTTTATGATCAATATTTCCTTTACAGGACCTACATTCCGATCGGGTTTAATAGAAGGCGTGGCTTGATGTCACGATAGACGGTTGATTTTCATATTCATTCCCGCGGTCTACTTGTCGTTGGTGCCAGGACGCAGACGCTGTAGCCTACACCACATTAAACCACCACACATGATTTAATAGGAGAAACCGCTTCCCTACGGTAAGCATATTTGAATTTATCTAGCAGTCGACGTGTCTTTTCTTTATTTAATTGGTTTTTGGATTGGAATATTCTATATCCGCAAGGTCAAATCAGCACCACTGGTAATTGAGGCTGGGACTACTGTGCACTGCAGCTATAACATAAAAGATCTACCATCGTTATATGCATTTTCTGCTCTTGCAGGTTGTTCATTTTAATGATGACTCCGTTCACGTTGATTCCGTTGGGTTACCGGATTACACAGTGGAGATAATTAGGTAGACTAATTGTTTAAGGGCAGTTTCACTATCATGTAGACTATCTGTACCTATTTCTAAACTGTGTGTGTGTGTGTGTGTGTGTGTGTGTGTGTGTGTGTGTGTGTGTGTGTGTGTGTGTGTGTGTGTGTGTCTCTGTCTGTCTGTCTGTCTGTCTGTGTGTGTGTGTGTGTGTGTGTGTGTGTGTGTGTGTGTGTGTGTGTGTGTGTGTGTGTGTGTGTCTGTATTGGTGTGTGTGTGTGTGTGTGTGTGTGTGTGTGTGTGTGTGTGTGTGTGTGTGTGTGTGTGTGTGTGTGTGTGTGTGTGTGCCAAAACGGAATAAATTATTTTAAAATGAATAAAGATGTAATGACCCTCTTACATTTTCAATCAATACATTCTCTGACCAAGGCTGAGCATGTATCAAATCTATAGGGAATCTATTTTGTTCCCAATTAGATGAATGTGCAGTTAAATTAATCATATCCTGGTTCCTTTTTCAAATTTCTGATTTCAGGTATACAAGGCTAATACTACTTGTAAGAACTGAATACTTCTTCTAACTCTATATTATTTATTATAGCTCCCACAGTAGCACTGAACCATTGCTATTATTATAAGTTGAAGTTGTATTATTGTTGTATTCATAGAAGTAGTAGGCTAGTAGTAGTAGTAGTAGTAGTAGTAGGCTGATACCATAGTAGCAGTAGTAGTAAAATAGCAGTACTAGTATGACGAGTTAAAAATCGCCAAATTGACCAGTTAACCAATTAAGAGGTCCAACTTTCTTTCAAGTGCTTTGTTATGATTTCAGTTTGGGTGTTGGGGCTTTAAATTCTTCTCAGTGTGAAAAATGATGAATTGAAAAGATGTAGATTCAGACTCACCTGTCTTGAGAATAAGTGCATTTGAAAACGGATACCTCTTGGATCTCACTCTCATCATAACATTGATGCTCCTGTAGCTTCATAAACATAGGTTATGGCCAGAGATAGATAATGTCCTGAGATGCAATCATAGATCAAATGTGTATATTATGTTTAGAAACTGTTCGAAAGTCTACTTTTTTCCATGAAATCTGTCAGAGGAATTCATGAGATACAGAAGAGCTTTGATTTAGCTTTGAATCAATTATTATAAATCATCTTTCACTGAGGGTCCACTTTAAACTCTCTGCACCAGTGTCTGAACCCCCCATGACACTGAGGATCCATATTTGTACTTTTTCCAGCTCCAGATTCCAAAGCCACTTGCTTTAAATATTCCACTCCTCTGGCATTTTTCATCTTCACAAGATGCTTCAGAATGTGATTGTTTGTGGCTCTGAAAGCTTGGAGGACAAATTCATGAGAAATGGTCACCTAGCAGTATTCAGGGTCTGTCTCATGATCCCGTGATCAGAGAGGGGAAGGAACATTCACATTTCACACATTCACATTTCAATCAAGGCATTAATATATAATACATATAGTGATTCTGCCATCTCTTCTTTTCCTCTTTCTCTCCCTTGCTCTATCTATATCTTGATATATTGGTAGATAGGTTTGTGTGTGTGGATATGTATGTGTGCTTATGTGTGTGTGTGTGTGTGTGTGTGTGTAGAGCAATTGTTGCAGAAAAACTACATTTTAAAGTGCATTGTTTGCCTCTGTTCAGAATCAAATGATAAACGTATAACTATATCCAGATTTAGTAACACACCTGCTTAAACAAATTTTAATATTTCATTTCCCTGCTTTAGGGAATTGCTTGAGCGGCCTGTGACTGGATATCGCTACCGATCATAGCTTTGGATTACGAGACTTAATCAGAATCCAGCTATGGGAACAAACCCAAAGGGGACTGTGTCGGTTCAGATGGTGGCTCAGCTGGCCGGGTTGGACCCGCTGGGAAACAAGGAGCCTGATGCCAAACTGCCCAAGGATCCCAACAGGAACCAGTCCAAGGTCTGCCCTGCCTCCAACAACCCCACTCCCATCTCATCTCCGGACCCCACAGAGGATATACTTCATACTGCTCCTCTTAAAAACACCCCCAGCAGCCAACCGTCTTCCAAAGAGAGAGCCCCAGCTGGAACTGTGGGTTTGAATGTCCCCACATCCACCAACGGAAACAAGGAAATAATTTTGCTTGCGGCGACAGGAGATAATAGCCACCACCAGACGACTGAAAGAGCCTCTCCGACAGGAAGAGGTGTAAACATGCCAGCAGAAGGCCAGAGGGACGATCATAATGCTACACTGAGAATGCGAACCCCAGAGGAAAAGGAAGCGCAGGGCGTATCTAAGGCTGACTTGACGTCTGATGTTGCCTCATCAAAGGTCGACATGCTTAAAAATGACTGCCAAGCAAGGGGGCCCATCGCACCGGTAGAGAGGTGTTCTGAACCACTGCTGCAGGGCGGGGGAACATCCACAGCTATGGAATCACCTTCAGGGAACGCCAGTAATTATGCCCCTTGCAATAATCAAAGGTCGGGGAAGGGCTTTGAATCCGGACACGCTGGATCTGAAGTGTTGACTCCCCGGCCTGAGTCGCAGAGAGGAGTTTTATCAACTTCAACATGCCTTGGAACTGCTTCCACGGTGTTGGAGTACCAAGCGCCAGATAATATAAATGGTCTTTTCACTAGCGTAGTAGACAAAGCCCCCAGTCAAAAAGAATGTCTAACAGAGGTGTCAAAAACAGAGAAGGTATCGCCAGCACCTGTCCAAACAGCAGAGCAAAAAACACAAGTGGTGGTTCCACCTGTACCCATGGTAGAAACCACAGCAGTGCCACACATCAACAAACTCCCACCTGCTTCTCGAAGGCAAAGTGCAGGGGTTACGGATCTGAATTCAAACATAACACATGCAGAAAGAGGCCCGCCGCCAGCGTACAACACTCGGCTCACCACAGAAAAACACCAGGCGGCCCCGTCCCAGCGGGGCTTCTCTGCAGTGCCTCCGGCGCTGGAGGACAAGCCGGCGTGCAGGGAAGAAGCAGAGAAGGGCTGTACGACTGGCGCAACTGCAGTCCCTGGACTGTCAATGCTTCACCCCAAGCGCTACAGCGAGGCCTCCACCATGACCTCCGGGTCCTCCACCCCGACCAAGCAGCGTCAGGATGTGGAGGTACAGGCCGTGGCTAACATGTGTAGCAGAGCGGTATCCACCAGCCCCAGCCTGTTGCCTCTCTCTGCGGTCCCCAGGCCTGGTGCCGGAATAACTCTAGATCAGGACGAGACCCAGAGCCTGGCTGTGCTTTACAAGGCAGAGGGTGGTGGGGGATCGGGTCCGGGAGTTGTTTACCACCCAACGGGCCCCTCGCAGATCTACATTGATTCAATAGTGTGTACTGTTGACACCAACACAGAGGGACTTGTCGTAGAGGCGGGGATGTGTGGCGACCAAAATGGTAATGTGGTCGTCCAAACTGAGAATGACCAAGAAGGGATCAAACCAAAGCAGGATAACCCAGCAGCAAGCCATGTGCACACGGTCGCCCCACCCTTGAAACCCGTTTATCAAATCAGCATTGAACACAGTGCTCCAAGGGAGGGGAAAATGCCCCCTTTGACCCAGTCTACAGTCAGCTCACAGAGCACGATACAGTCCAAGACGACACCATCTGATCCACCAGCGATGTCAACTGCAGAGACAGCCACCACAAAGGCTTCCTCTTCTCAATTACCACTATCTCAAGGGCTGGCGATTGCGAATCAGGCCAAACAAGCCGTTAATATTCAGACCCCAGCTCAGCCACAATCAGCCAACAATGCAAAGCTCTGCCAGGCTGCATCGATACCGGCAAACACCAACTCCAAATCAAAGGTTTCTAAAGCCGGCACCAAATGCCCAAAAGACCAGCCCAAACCTGCCGGGAAAGTTTCGGCAAAGGAAATCAGTGTCAACAAAAAGGGTCAGGAGCTAGAGAGGAAGAAGAAGGAGATGGAGGAGGAGGAGGAGGATAATGACGATGAGGGGAAGCAGAAAGAGAAGGGCGTTCATGAGGTAGTGTGGGATGAGCAAGGCATGACCTGGGAGGTGTACGGGGCTGGGGTGGACCCCGAGTCCCTGGGCTTCGCCATTCAGAGCCACCTGCAGTGCAAGATCAAGGAGCAGGAGCGCAAGCTGGTCACCAAGACGTCTCAGAGGAAATCAATCACCGCCGCCGTTGAGTCGCCCCGCCGCGAGAGAAAGAAGCCGAGGAGGCGGCAAAACATCTTCAGGTCCATGCTGCGAAACGTCAGGCGGCCCAACTGCTGTTCGAGACCCTCGCCGGCCTCGGTGATGGAGTAGAGTTAGGGGTTAGAGAGGAGGGTAGTGATTCATGTCGAGTTAAAATACTAAAGGGATAGCTTCCCTTGAACGCATACCGGAATGTTATAGTATACTAAGACTATTTGTGATAATATTTATTGTTAATGGAGCACCAAGCTGGTTTTTTTTCCCCACCATGTATTTAAAAAAAACGTTTTTTACTACTGAAACATATTAGCTTGTCTAACTAGCATTGCTCTCATGGAGACATGACGGTGGCCATGTTAGCTGTCCAGCGGAGTTGTGAGGTACTCATTTGTTCCTGTTCCTGTTTCCTCTCCCAAGAAATGATTTGAATCCTCATCTTATCTTAGTGACTAAAAATATACAATTTCTATTATTTTAGGTCAAATGCACTGCTCATTTGAAGATGATTAAATGTAAGAATATGATATTACTATGAATATGACATAAAGAAGTAGAAGATATTTAAGGAACAAGAGAAAAGAGTTTACATAGTGTTTAAAATGTCAAAGGCAATAATTATTGTATAATGCATGTATTTTAGCTGCAATTGTCACTGTTAACTGCCACACAATGAAGTCCATACTGAAATATAACATGACAACTGTCACAGGTTACACACATGTTGTTGTTACGTACATCAATTAAATATCAAGTCTTATTAAATTTGGTGCCTACACATAATGTGTTTATCATTGCGTCCTATATAGGTCTCCATAGACGCACTGCATTTCTAATGACACTGTCATGATTTATATATTTTTTCAGATTTCTTTATGTCATACAAAAAGAAACTGCTTTATTACAAGCCTCACCGTCATGCTGCTTTTTCCCTGGTTTTGTATTAAAGACAACAACAAACACAACAACATGGTCTCAGCTACATGCTTTTTACTGACAGTCTGGGAGACATCACAGAGCTGATGCATTTAAAGCGTCACAACTACTGCTACAACAACAGTTTAACAGTTCCCCAGTCAGTTGGAGTCAAATATATTTACAGGGTGCTTATAATTAGGGCATTTGTCACAACAGGTTTTTGGATGGAGGAAAGATGTTTTCAGTAAACAGACTGATAATTAAAACACTGGTTTAGCACAGCTGTCAAGTGGCAAAACAAGAGCTTCTGTGTGCGCTCATGCATGTGTTTATTTGTGTGTGTGTGTGTGTGTGTATGTATGTGTGTGTGTGTGTGTGTGTGTGTGTGCATGCGTGCGTGCATGGATGTGTGTTAATTTGAGATTTTTCCTGAATCCAGGATTTTTTGTTCAATTGAGCACTTGAGAGCAGAATGCTTTTAGTGACTTTCTTGCAATGGGATATTTTAGAAGGAAAGTTTTTAAATTAATCTCTAAGAAATTAATGATAATGATATGTCCAGAATGATCTATATCCGATCATCCTTAATTATCAGGTATTGAAATCTCATTTAATCCTTCAAATTCATAACTTTCTCCTTGAGTAGGCCTATTGTGTGCTTTCAAATGTTTTATCTTCAATTAATTCAAAAAAGGATGCAGATGGATGTCAATGGTTTGGTGTGGTCATCAATGCAGTACAATGAACACATTAACTAAATAATTAAACATTGTTAATAGTTTATTAACTTTATTGTTTTAGAGCTCACTTAATGTAGGCCTATATTAAAAAGAAGACTAGTGCTACCAACAATTGCAAAATTATCTATAATTGCATTTCTTTAATTTGGATTAAAAAAATATAGAGCTGTGTATATCGGCCTATATCGAATTGATCTAATATCACCTCGATCACTTTCTTCAGTAGGCCTATGCAGCTGCATGGATCATCATTTGAATCTTACTTTATGCTTTAAGGCTTAAGCTGACCTGGGAGTCACATGATTGCTACTGCTTCTCAGCCCAATTGCCTCGAAGGATCACCTGCACGGCCCTGTATTTAATAATAAGTCTGTGTAACGAGAGTCTCTCCAGGGATTCCGGAACCTGTGCAGAGACCTCTCCGATGATCCCTGTAAGTAAATACATCTACCGGTCTCGATGTTAAGGTGCCAATTAAATCGTACACTCTGTAAATAGTCATCGGCTCACCTCGATCGCAGGGACGGTGCATATAGGAAAATTGATGTTATCTTTTTAAATATCTTTTTGACCACATGTTGTTATCGTTCGTTTTAATTTGAGCGTAGGCCTAGCAATTGTCTTAACTTAACGTGGAGTGCCCCTTGTTGGTCTATGTCATTGGCCATGTGATATCTAAGTGATTAACATTTGGTTTTGGCCATTCACTAATGTTTACACAAAAAGAAGAATGACCAATTCCTTTTCCTTATTCCCACCTTTCCCCCAAATGCTTCTATTTTTTTCTCTATAATACACCTCCTCCTCCGTCAGTTGGTGCTGCAACTGTCTTCCACCTTCACTTATACTTCTTCATCATGTCTTCAATGAGTCGACGGGATTTAATATTGAATATCTCCTCGAACCGATTTCGAATTGAATGTTAAGGCCCTTGAGCCCACTTTCAGGTGTAAACATTAACATTGCGTGATTCCATCTGCTGCCACATCATTCGTCCAATGAACATCTGCCCAACAACGCCCCAGAGACTGGTCTCATGCCTGTTGATGTAAATGCATTTCTCTGTCTATGCCTTTCTATGCCTTAATAGACCACAGAATAATCAAGCTAACATTAGGACCACATATAGTAGTGCTAACATCAGTTCTGACTATTTTCAGCTTCTACGCAGAGTGGTCAAGACAGCACCATATCAAGTGTTATTGGTCTACACACAGCTATGCATGCCCGTTCCCCAATCCTCTACATTTAGTAGTAGACATTTAGACGATCTTTTGGTCGGCCATCACAATGCAGATGCATGTAGCCTACAAATGACCTTCTTGATAAATTGATATGGAGGGAGTTTCCTTGGTCGTATCCCAGAATACTTAGTATTATTTAGCCATCATTCATGACGATATTAATACAAAGAAATGACTGGTGCATAAAGGAGGAGGCGAATAAATACATAAATAGCTAACGCATTTGCTACTTCAATACTCTTATTCATATTCACTCATACACTCTTATTTATAACAGGTAGGTCAAGGATATTGAAGAATTCAGTTTGTACACAACATATTACATTGTGTATAACGTACACACACACACACACACACACACACACACACACACACACACACACACACACTAATATAGAATAATATATTCCTAATAATATAATATATAGAAGAAATGTCCAATTACCAGAAGGTGTACCTTAACTTATTTATTTGCAGAAAAAGAGCTTGACAACAAACTACTGCTGTTATGAAAGAAGACAGGCGGCGCAGTCCGTAACTAAATTCAAGAGTGTAACCCTAATAAAAGAGAAAAATTGTCACAATATAACAGAAATGGTCTAGTGTGTTAGTGGTGAGAAAAAAATGATATAATTGTATAACATTGAGATAGTATTTTTGAGATGGTGTTTTCTCTGTTAATTGGTAGCCACAGAGATAATGCTCGTTTTTCTTAAGGAAGTAAGTAGTTGAAAAAAAGAATGAGGATGTGGGAACATGCAATAGCAGTGCACTTCATAACTGTAAAATGGGAGCAGGAGCAAATGAGCAATATTGATTTAAAGAAGGTCATGAATTGCCAAGTGGCTAGAAGTGTTTAACCCGAGGAACATATTCATCAACTGTCAGACAGTTCATCTTAGTCCTGCATTAATGTTTCAGAGCACACTCTAGAATTAACTTAGGCTATTATTAAGTGAAACAGACTTTCCACTTTCCACGTTTTAGAAAACATTGAACCTACTGACCCTGCCTCTAATAAAATGCTTTATGGTTTTTTCTTCACTCTGGGGCAGGGCTGCCGACTCCCCTGTATAGGTTTATTACAATAAGCGATGGACAGGTGTGTCGCATCAACACTTAATCAGCAGGTGACCAGGTAACCATATCAGCCAGAGGTCATCATTATGAGTGACCTGAGGGAGTCATCTAGCGTAACAAGTGTACAAGTTGTTTTGGGCTTTGGTTTTCCTTTTATATTTTCTAGCATAACATTTTTTCTTTCTGAAAAGAACATTTAAGCTCAAATGTAACTCATTTTTAGCTATATTCTATTTTTGGAACAAAGTTAGCTAATTGAGCTCCAAAATGCTTTATATGAAGAACCTCTGGGATCAAGCTTGGAACCAAGCCATCACAATTAGCAAAAACCCATCTTTAGAATAACACATAACTCCTCCTGGACCATTCTGGAGCAACAATCAAATATATATTTAGAGGTCATGTTGGTGATAGAGTGAGTAAAAAAAAAAATTATGCTGACACAGAATCATGATTCGATCGTTCACTGCTGGGATTAATTTCTTATCTTTAAAACACAAACATTTTCACATCTAATGTTCTATATGAAGTTAGATTCATTATTTTTTCATACACGTTTTTCCATAACCTTCTTGTGTTCGCTAGCATGAATAGTGGTCACAGAGAGGGGATTGGCTACGGAGGAGAATGTAAATTAAATGAAATATCTGTCTCAGTGAAACTGGTTATTGTGTTGCTTCCAGTTCTCAGATCTTTTCTTATTTATCCTAACACTGTGTTAGCAAGGCGGTAGGCAAGCATGCCTCTTTCTCTTAGTAGACACTCTACTCCCTGTGGGATCCATGGCCTACATATATGTTTGTGTAAGCCTGTGTGTGTGTGTGTGTGTGTGTCTGATTTATCTGAGGCATTTTTCTATCACCTTTCCCCCATAATATTTTATAGAATCCCCCTACACCCACCATCCCCCAAACGTTGCTATGCTACACTACACTATGCTATGCTAGAAAACACTATGCTACGCTATGCTGCACACCAGACTCATGTTGTCTTCTGTGTTATAATATGATCATAGTGCGTCTATATGGAAGCAGTGCTCTGTGATTCTCATCTTCATTCATCATCTCAGCTATGTTATCAGCAGGATGTACTGCTGCAACATATGGCCCACAGTAATACATTCACAAATGAATAGGCAAAATACAACCACACATGCACACACACATGCTCACACACATGCACACAAACACACTCACACATGCCTACACACAAATACTTAAAAACGAATGTACACTCAGACATGCACAAACAGGGACACACACACGCACACACACACACACAGGCCGGTTCACATGTATACAGATGCAGGGTCCCATACAGATGCACACTTGTTCACAAAGTGGTGCACACTCACAGAAACAGGCCGAGGTCACCTTGACGATGTTCATTAAGAGCTGCTGTGTTGTGGCTGCCAGGTGGCCCATCCATCTCTGAAATACTAAACAAACCCAGCGCTGATGGAGTCACACATGGACCACATATATGCACTCTACGCAGACACATACACACACACACACACACACACACACACACATACACACACACACACACACACACACACACACACACAGATAGACACACACACATTCATACAAATGTGCACATAGATACACACATGCACACACATACACACATGCACAATAAATAAACATGATAGGAAGATTTATAACAATTAGGCTGACCATTGAAAGCCAATTAAAACCCCATTAATAAACTACAGATTTCTTTGGAGGCACTTTGTTCAGATTTTCACAGCTGCTTGACTGACTAGAATAAGAAAAAAGAAATGTTAAAATATATATGTCTATATATATATGTGTGTGTGTGTGTGTCTCTGTGTGTGGGTTTTACAGAGATCTCTGTAAGATAAAGAGATGGTATTTCTTCTTTTAGGGAAAATGGAGGGCACAGAGGACACGGAAGGGCTTATCTTGAGAGAGAAATAAGGTGTTGAAGGTGTCAGATATGCTGATGAGATGCTGTTAGGAGGAGATATCTGAGTCTCGGAGCGGCTCCTCATAAACTCCCCTGATGTTTCACTGTCACTCTGCCATATGCCCCTTCAGCCAAAGGGAGAGCCCCCTGGGATTCTCATTACCCTTGACCTCCACCAAGAGGAAAGTTTCCCTCTACTAGAAAATAAGGTATCGTTATAGATTACTGGGGTAATGGTGGAAAAAGAACCAATCATTTGCACAACCATGTAAATATGGTAGAACATTTTACTTGTGTTATGCATAATCTAATATATAATATCATATTTTTTCATATTTCATATATAATATCACATTTTATCATATTTATTTTCATCTACTAGTGACATTTTAGAATATATATTAAGTGTATGGTAAGTCTATGGTAAGCTAGCAATATCAACTGCTAGCTTGGCTAACAATTGATATTGGCATCAGTTATCAGTACAAAGATAATGGAAACTGCTGATAACAATAAAACACACTTTTTTCCCTCCAGGTGTCAAAAGAGAGAGAGGTTCAGTTAATGAGACCAAAGGCCACTGTTCTGACCTAAGAACAAAAGTAATGATTAAGAACATTAATCAAAAAAGCAACAACATATCAGTCAAGCTCAAGATGTCAGACTAATTAGGTGAGTAATGCTAGGTGCGCTTCTCTTATGTAGGTTAGGCTTCATTATGGGTATTATGCGCATACTTTGGCATCCCAGTGCTTCACCTTGATACTCCATTCAAATTATTAAATGTTCAGCATGTATTTAAAATACTTGGTATGGGGTATGGGGAAGAAATCCAATCATGTGATTCATTGTTATTATTTGCTTCCATAATACTTGGAAATTTACTTGGAAATTGAAAAAAGTACCACAAACACCAATAGTACTGTCCTACAGAGGTCATAACTTCCGTGCCCGTTCATATCCACCGCTCGGACTTGCTGACCACAACGTCATCTGTTTACTCCCGCTGTACAAACAAGAGCTGAAACGTCATAAACCACAGTGCCACAGCGCCCCCCAATGGTCGGAGGACGCCATCATCCAACTACAAGGCTCCCTGGCCTGCACCGACTGGGACACATTTGATGGGGATCTGGATGACAGGGTTTCTGTCATCACAGACTACATCAAATTCTGCATACGCACCACAATCCCATCGAAAACAATAAGGATATATCCCAATTCCAAACCCTGGATTACTCCTCAAATTAAACAGAGCCTGAAGGAAAAACACAAATCCTTCAGGCACAAGGACTGGGCCAGCCTCAAGGCAACAAACAGGAACATAAGGAACGAGGTTTTCAAAGCCAAACTGGACTATAAAAACAAACTGGAAACAGAATTCAGCAACATGAACACCAAGCAAGCTTTTCAGAAGGTGAAAATCCTGACAGGATGTGAACCCAAATCCACATGCACAGTCAGTGATCCAGAAACCTTCACCAAAGAGCTGAACACATTCTTCATCCGTCACGACAACCAGGACTTCTCATCCGAGTGTCAGGTCTTGCTGAGAGCCCTCCCACCACCAGACCCTGAAGAACCGGCCCCTTTCACAGAGGAGGAGGTACGGCGCCAGCTGAGCCGTTGCAAGCCCGGCAAAGCTCCAGGGCCTGATGGCATCTCAGCCAGGGTGCTTAAGACCTGTGCCATGGAGCTCTCTCCAATACTGCACTCACTTTTCTGCCAATCTTACCGGACTGCCACAATACCCATACTATGGAAAACTGCCACCATAATCCCTGTACCAAAGAAACCAAGACCCACAGAACCTAACCACTACCGCCCCATAGCCTTAACATCCATCATCATGAAATGCCTGGAGAGACTGCTGCTGAACATCATTCTCCCACTTGTCACCCCACATCTGGACTCGCTCCAATTTGCCTACAAGGCAAAAAGAGGCACAGAGGACGCTGTGGCCTGCCTGCTGCACCTCCTCCTCCAGCACCTGGACTCCCCAGGCAACTTCGCCAGGATCCTTTTCGTGGACTTCAGCTCCGCCTTCGACTCCCTACAGAAACACCTGCTGATCCGGAAGCTACACCACTTCAACATCCCCCCCCATCTGATCCACCTCACCCACAACTTCCTGACCGACAGACTGCAAGCAGTAAGGGTGGGCTCAACCACATCCTCTGTACTCACCATCAACACCGGGGTCCCACAGGGATGTGTGTTGAGCCCTTTCCTGTACACCCTTTACACCAATGACTGTCTTAGCATTTCACCCACCACATCATATCTCAAATACTCTGACGACACAGCCATCCTTGCACTTCTCTCAGACAACCAATCCACTCTGGACTATCACAACACAGTCACCCATTTCACCAAATGGTGCGCAGACAATCATCTCCAAATCAATGTCAATAAAACAAAGGAATTACTGTTCAGCCCCCCCTCACCCCACCACCCCACCACCATAAACACCCAAACAGTCGAGACAGTGGACACATTCAAATACCTGGGAATAACTATGGACAACAACTCACCTTTGATCAGCACACCACGGACATTCAAAAAAGAAGCCAACAAAGACTGTCAGCCATCCGCAAACTCAAAGGACTATACGTTGCACCTCACTTCCTGTTATTACTCTACCAAAGCATTATTCAACCCATCCTTCTGTACTGCTCCACATGCTTCTTCACCATGCTTTCTGTCACAAATCGGGCCAAACTCACACGCATCACAAACACAGCTGCTAAAATCATTGGTCTCCCCACACCCAACCTCACAGAACTAAATGAAAAATCCATCAACCGCCTAGCAAACTCCATAGTCCAAGACACCACTCACCCACTGCACAAATACATCACCCCACTACCCTCAGGACGAAGATACAGAACCCTCAAATTCAGGAGGGCTCGCCTGGGAAAAAGCCTGATCCCTGCAGCTATAGCGGCCCTGAACAGCAGGCCCCGCTGATCAGTCTGCCCAATATTGAATCTGTCTGTCTGCTGTTTCACTGTGTCGTCATGTACTGTATGTTGTCACTGGTGCTGTGGATGTTGTATGTTGTGTATACCATTGTCTGTCTTGTGATGTATTGTCTCTCATTGTGCAGCCTGTGAAAACAAATTTCCCCATGGGGACAAATAAACTTAATAATAATAATAGAGCTTTCACCAGTAGTCAATTTGCATCAACTATATTCTGTTTTGTTTGGCCATGTTTATTTAGAAAGCCAATACATACTGTGAAACCTCATTCAAACATTAAATAATATTCACATTGCGACCTTTATGCTAAACAGTTTTAGTTGTATACAATTTCTGCATATTCTTGCTTTATCTAATAAACGTCCATTGATTCCTAGCAAAGCATATCCTGGAAATCCAGAGTTCTCGCGAGAGCACAATTTGAATTTGCTCAGCGAGTCACTCTGGGAACAAGCAATATACTCACTCCCCGATTGCCCAAACCCAGAACATTAACCAATCACATCGGTGTATTTGATATAGGCGGGCCAAAAGCATTGCTGTTTTACAGATTGTACGGCAAGTCTTATCTATTGGTTAGCTCCGCTGGTCTGGATACGTCATTCCCTTGTATTCTTCTGATTGGTCATAGTGTTATCCAATTGTGTGCAGTGATATTTTCAAATGCATGCTTGGTTCCGCCCCTCGAGTTGGGCCATTTTCATTACTCGTTGCCAGACCCTACAGCTTTCTAGATGTGGGTCTGGATTTCCAGGCTAAGCATGTAAAGGCATGTAAAAGCTTGGATGGTTTTGATTTTTTATGTTTTACATTTCTAGAGTTCCGTGATTCATTTTTAAAATACACACTTGAAGATAGGTACTTTTAAAGCCAAATAAGTTTAATTTGAGTGATCCAACTCTCAGCTTGACTATCCTTCTCTTTGCTCTGTTAACTAATGTGTTTGCATGTTACCGTAGTTAGTTAGCCAGCTAGCTATCCCTCAAGCTACGCTTGATTAAGTGACTCCTAAACTCTACTACCGAAATAAGTGAAATGCATCCATTTGCATTGCTATGCCAGATAATGTTATGAGAGTGTCTTAGCTTTGGATTATTTCTTTCTAATTGATACTTTACCAGATCGATTTGGGCTGTGTGTGTGTGTGTGTGTGTGTGTGTGTGTGTGTGTGTGTGTGTGTGTGTGTGTGTGTGTGTGTGTGTGTGTGTGTGTGTGTGTGTGTTTTGTATACAATATATATAAATATATAAATATATATCTATATATTTTTTGTAATCTTGACTGAATAATAACTGAGGTAACCTCATAGCAGGTCGCTCCATACTCACACACATCCCCTGGACCCTGATGTCTTTTAATGCATTATCATTTCAAGTGGAAGTTCAAGGTAAGCCTCCTTGGTCAAAGTTCAGAAGAGGCCGTACACTGGCACAGTGTTCGGTATAAGAGCGTGAACCCCATGGTTCTCGATCCACATTTTCACTCTGTGCTCGTCCCCGCTTGGAGGGGAAGTAAACATGGCCAAGAATGGTCTGACCACCCTGGAGAAGAGTCTGATTCTGCTGTTTGTGCTCGTGACGGGAGCCTGCGTGGGCCTGGTGACCATATACTTCACTGAGAACAACGACGCTCCCATTGGTGGAGAGGGTGAGCAGACATAGAAACTCTTTCCCAGGCGACATAAGAACAGTTCTCCATCTTGTAGAGGATATCTCTCCATCTGGTTCTATTCTGATTCATTGCAGAATGAATGTATTCAGCAATCAACCTCCACTTCTGGTTGTACCAGATATTATGGGTTTAAAAAACTGCAAACATTGAGTGTTTTCACCAGCAATGTGCTTCAAAGACAAATGACCACATTAGCAAATCAGTGTGTTGTTGGAAAATCAGAAAAACAAAACAAGGATATAATGCCATATGTTAATAGAGAAAAACACTCGTTCTGGGTGTCTCCACAAATTGTCAACTTGACTTTAACCTTAAGATGATAAACATAGCTGTCCTGAGCTCTTATATGGTGTTGATATCAGTAAAGTTATATTATCTGACAAAGTAGCAAATATAGCCCTGTCTTTCACACTCTCATCTTATTTATCTCCTTTGACTATCTGAGATTTGTCTGTTGTGAAATGGAAATACTTAAACTGATTTTTCAGTTTGTTTTAAACAAAACGGATGAATAATCTGTTTTATCAAAATGAACGACAAAAAACAAAATTTTACAGCATATAGTAACAATCAAATGTTTAATATCTATTTAGAACAAATTAGTCTGAATTATAATGCCCATTCTTACCATCCCTACAAAGATATCAAGCCTACATATAGGTCTACATCAGGGCTATTCAACTGTGTTGACAAGTGGGCACACACAACACATGGCAGCTAATAATGTTGTAGATATTTGCATTCACAAAGGCTTGTCATAATGGCGCCCTAAGGCTTGTCATAATGGCGCCCTGTCCTCTCCTGGGATCAAGGTCTGGACTCGGGGTGTGGAGGCCCTCAGGAGCTGTCTGGGGATTCCGGAACCTTCACCAGTTGGCGCTTCCCCAATCACTATGACAACGGCAGGGGCTGTTCCTGGCAAATCACTGTGGCTGCGGATAAGGTAGACTAGAGATGCAAAGTTGTTACTATGATGCTAGCACTTACAGCTTCTGATGGCCATTCAGTAGGACTGCTGCTACAACAGACGTGGCAGACAAACAAGACAGCTGCAGACTTGCCCTAATCTCTCTCTCCTTCCAACCCAGTTCAGAATAAAGATATTTCTAAATCTATATCGCTCTCACTCTCTCTCTCTCTCTCTCTCGCTCTCTCTCTCTCTCTCTCTCTCTCTGCATCTTTCTCTTTTTCTCTATCTTTGGATCTGTCATTCTCGCTTTCTCTGCGTCTGTCATTCTCCATCTGATTTTGACACAGAGTGTGTCAAAATCAATGTCACTTTGTCTGGCCCTCTCACTCACTGCTTCTCTCTTTCTCACTCTCTCTCTACTTCTCTCTCACCCCCTTCTCTTACCCTTCTAAAACCCCCAATTTACAGTTATTACGTTATTACAGCCAGTATACACAGCTTCTGGACTCTGATGAAACCTATGTTGTGTGTGTGGGTGTGTGTGTTGGTCTGTGCAGGTGATCCAGCTGTGGTTTGAGGAGTTTGCATTGGAGGTTTCAGATATGTGCGTGTCCGACTCCGTCACCCTGAGAGACTCACTAGGAATCATGGGTAAGGAGAAGTTAGTTTCACACACCTCCTACAGAACCATCGGCAAAGAGATGTTAGTTTCCCATTCCCCCTGGAATTATCATTGAGGAGTAGTTAGTTTTATAGTCCTCGGGGCAAGATGAGGGGAAGCCAAGACCTTTATTTATTCAGGAGAATGAATGAAGACAACATTTCAAACAAAATCTGCTTTTCACTTCTGATTCCTGAGAAATCGATTCAAAATCTATTGATTCTTGAGTAAATTGCTACACTGTGGCAACACTGTGTGTTAGAGATATTTTCATCACAATGTGTTTAGAAATAACAATAATACAGTTTTTTGCTGTGAAAAGGTAAATATTGTGGCTACACCAAGCCCAGGACCGTGGTGACCCTGGAGAACCGGCTGATGGTCTACTTCGACAGCAACGACATGAAGACAGACCAAGGCTTCAAGGCCCATTACAAGGCTGTAGCTCCAGAGAGCACCGGAGGTAACGACACAGCTAGGGATGATAACTACAGCTAGGGAGAGAGACACACACACACACACACACACTGGATCTCTCTCTCTCTATCTTCCTGTCCCCCTTTATCTTTATCTTTCTACATCTTGCTATTTTTCCCCGCTCTCTTTCTTTCTCCCCTCCTCTCTCTCCCTCTCTCTCTCTTTCCTCTCTGTCTCTCTCCCCCATCTCTGTTTTCCCTCTCTCGCTCTAGCTTGTTGGTGTATGTGTGTGTGTGGTATGGTGATTGAACATCCTTGAGATGCGTATGTGCTGAAGGACTATCTCTCTCTCTCTCTGCTAGAAATAGCCGGGGCAGGGGGCTTTCTGCAAGGGGACCAGGGGGATCTGTTGACCCCTGGATTTCCAGCACAGAACTACCCAAATGGAGCACTTTACCAGGTAGCACACACTCACACACACACACACACACACACACACACACACACACACACACACCACACACATACCACACACATGTTTTGTAAATGTAATAAATTCTGTTTCTTCTATTGCCATCCAATGATTGAATTCACGTGCATCTATTATATATGTGGTGTATATACTTTTTAGTATTTCACTACCCTTGTCCTGTCTAGATGTTCTTACGGTCTAGATAGGAGTCTTGCGTCCATTAACTACTTATAAAATATACATTTATGACCATGGTAAAACTATGCTGACCACAAGCTGACTACAGCAAAAAAAAGGGGTGTGTGAGTGTGAGATATGATATAAATAAAATGTGTGTGTGTGTGTGTGTGTGTGTGTGTGTGTGTGTGCGTGCGTGCTTGTGTGTTCAGTGGAAAATCTCTGTCCCTGAAGGGGAGCGGGTTCGGCTGACCTTCACCTCGTTTGACCTGGCCCCGGAGCTCTGTGGAGACTATGTGGAGGTCTTTGACGGCCACAAAGCCGGAGCAGCCAAACTGGGTAGGCAGGTCCAAACATCACACTCCAATCTAGTGAAATGCACGACCGGGTAGAGCGACTCATAGCCACATGCCCCTCCACCCCCCATGTCCACTGCCTACCTAAGTATTCTTGAGCAAGATGCAGTCTCTACAGTCACGACAAAACAGAACATATGTGTATATACTCTATGTCAAATAGGTCTTTATACATCATATTTATTGTCTAACTTTGAAAACAGCTCAGTATTTTTCCTTTGAAAACTTCTTATCTCTTTTGCAAGAGGTCTACAAATAAAATAATACAATTTATCGATGTATCTATTGATCATGGGCCTGATTTTAACAGACCTTTAGTAGAGTAGAAAACCGAATGAGATGAGAACCCTTTCATTCAAATCGACTGTCTAGAACCCAGATCATCGACTTTAACTGAGAGAGTCCAGACCCAGGGCTTAATTGTGAGCGTTGTGACAGTGTGATTAAAAGACCCTTGGGTGATGGGTCCTCCTCATCTGTCCTTCCCCCCCCCCCCCCCCCCCCCCCTCTCCTCCAGGGAAGCTCTGCGGCAGGAAGCTCCCCAAACCCCTGGAGTCCAGCGGCCACACCATGGCCCTGCGCTTCCGGACCGACGCCACACTCACCTCCAGGGGCTTCAGCGCCACCTACACCAAGTCCAGCCTGCCCCCGGTAGTCATCCCCACCACCACGCCCGCTCACACCACTGTCAAACCCGGCACCACCGTCACCGGGCCGGTTCCCACGCCGACCGGCAACGTGACGACCAGACCGCCCACCGGCTGGCCGTCCACCGCCCCCGGCCCCACCACACCGCCCCTGGGTGAGTAGGTCGGGACTTGCAGTTAGCCGTTTTTGCGTTCGCATTTACATGCACAGTGTCTGCATTTAGCAGACACTTTTATCAAAAGTGACTTACAATAGGTACATTTGTTGGGAGAAAGATATACAATAATCTATCGCTGTCGGAACAGTAAAGATGTTCAAGTGCCATGCACTTACAATAACTTGGTTAACCAATTTTCCGTATACAACAAGGATAGGATAAGATGCTACACAATGCATACTATTTTGTGTGTTTTGTTTTCTGGGACAGCCGTGAAGTGTTTTGACCTCTAGAGCCCCTGTTTCTCCTGTGGGGTTTCATAATACAATAGAAGAATGACGGCCTGATTATTTGGTTCGATTCTATTGTTTGGCTCAAAACCAGCTGAAACAGCAGCATGTTGTGTCATGGCGGGTGGGGCTTCTGCCCACTAGGCGACATTTAATGTCAGGCCCGCCTTCAGCAGTAAACACTAAGGATCAGTCTCGCCTTGCCATTGAGTCAGAGGTCCACACTAGGCGAATATGCGGGGGTATACACACAGAGACTCTTCTGTCCGATTATCGCCTTTTTCTCTGAAAACCAAATCTTACACACTACGCGAGACGAGCCTGATAATATCAAACCGGTTTGAAAAAATGTTGCCCTCCCGACTCTTTGACGCTGCGTATTTCAGTCCCTTGAAATAAATAAATGTGAAATTATGAAATAAACGTCCCCTGAAATGGGTCCTTTTTAAAATAAAAACATATTTATTTATTTATCAAACTATATTGACAAATTTATATATTTTACATTTTAAATCAGTAACATTTCAGCCTTTTTTTATTATTGAAGGATTGATTTCAAAGCCATATTCATTTTTGTTTGGTATACTTCTTAATTTATGTATGTATTATTTATTTACTAAATAATGACTGAAAATCCATTCCATATTAGAGAGCTTGTTCAAAGTTTTGGTTAAGAGTTCATACATTATCCCTCTTTTCCCAATGCCTTCGATGGTTTCTTGGCAACCATGGCTTGGAATACAGCCTCCTGCATAAGGTCCCTCCCTTCACGCCAATAGGCACAGAGCCATCAGCTGCCAGCTCCAAATAAGGAGTAATGGAGCAGGCAGCTCTTTCTTAGCAGTAGAGGGAATCCCCCTTGGGAGGCATCTAGACGTGTCCTTCTCTGATTTAGGTCTGCTAGTGGGCAGAATAGAACCAGAGGTCCCTGATGGCCAATTAAGGTAC
Source organism: Micromesistius poutassou (assembly GCF_964030765.1). Classification (NCBI taxonomy): domain Eukaryota; kingdom Metazoa; phylum Chordata; class Actinopteri; order Gadiformes; family Gadidae; genus Micromesistius; species Micromesistius poutassou. The sequence goes on from NC_140273.1 coordinate 11,543,748, forward strand.
TACAATTATGCAGATTCCATTCATGAAATCTACCGTGAGTAAGGAAGGGTTGGGGCAAGCGCTTAGGAGGAAATAGAGAGGATGATTTTATGAGGTGCAAGTTGACTGCATGAATCTTTCTTCATCTAGATAGATAGATAGATAGATAGATAGATAGAGAGATAGATAGATAGATAGATATGGTTTTTAAAGTGAGGGAGGAAGGACTGTGCGCTTGGTTACCAGTGGCCTGCTTGCACTGTTAGTGGAGTATGGTGGCATAAGTATGTGAGAATCAAGTTATTTCAGGGTGTTTTAGTGGAACTACAAAATAGCAGGGAGGGATAATTATGTGAATAAAATTGATACAAATCCACCAGTGGCAGCATTGTACTTTGAAAGCTGGTGGGCAGCATGTCTTGGACTACAATTTTTGTTATGTGTCTGAGTGTACCTGTCCATCCGTCCGTCCGTCTGTCCATCCATCCAACTATCCTTCCATCCACCCGTCCATCCCTCCATGTCGTTCTAACTGCCCCACTCCTGTGCATGTGGACAGACTCAGGCTGCGGCGGCCCAGCGCTGCTCTCCGGTCGTAAGGGAGTGATCCAGTCCCTGGGCTTCCCGTCCAGCTACCCCGCCGAGCTGCAGTGTTCCTGGAGCATCAGGGCGCCCGCCGGCCGCCTCGTGGAGCTGCGCTTCACTGACATGGCCGTCCCCGGGGAGATGGGTCGGTGCGCCGAGGACGCGCTGACCATCTCAGACAGCTACAGGACCCTAGGTGAATGACCTCTGACCCCTGACATGTCAACTTTAGGGTTTCCTTCCTATTGTACGTCATGTTGTTTGTATCGTGTGGGCGGCGTTGTGTGTCTATTTTACATTGTAGTCGCAATAACCGTCAATAACAGCTGAATGGGGAATCTGTAGTTTCTAGTTTCTAGTTTCTAGAGGGTCTGGTCTAGCTCACCCCTTTGATAGCCAAGTGAGGGAAGTCGTGGGCAGTTCCAGTACTGGATCACTCGACAGACAACTTCTGGGACTGAAATTACACATAAATATCCTTTATTACCATGTACGACAAATTAAGTCATAGATATTATCTTACGTATGTACTTTCAACCCCGCCACAAGGTTGAGTACGACAACAACACCATGCAATGTGGTAACATCATTTCAAAATCATTTAACTTTAAATGAAACAATTAATTTAATCCCATGTTCTTACATGGGATTAAAGGAATTGTTTCATTTGACACATGAGCTCCTGCCAAAACAGGCTGTTGAACAAAGTGAGCTTTGAAACAGACGCTCACTGGGTGTGCTCAGTCTGTTGCTGTTCTTAAAACCACGGGCCATTCTCTCATCGCGGAAAAAATGGGCCTCAGCTAAACGCTCCGTGGCGTGCGGCGGTCCCAGCGGGTTCACGGAGTGGCCCGTGCAACACCTCCGCCGGCGGGGCAGCCGGAGAGGTGTGAATAAACCCTGCTCGTGTTACCACCTCGTCGTCTGCAGCGTCGGTGCTGAGGGCTGGGGCTGAGCACTGGGGCTGAGCACTGGGGCTGAGCGCTGGGGCTGAGCGCTGGGGCTCAGCGCTGGGGCTGAGCGCTGGGGATGAGTGATGGTGCCGAGTGCTGGGGCCGAGCGCTGGGGCCGAGCGCTGGGGCCGAGCGCTGGGGCCGAGCGCTGGGGCCGAGCGCTGGGGCCGAGCGCTGGGGCCGAGCGCTGGGGCCGAGCGCTGGGGCCGAGCGCTGGGGCCGAGCGCTGGGGCTGAGCACTGGGGATGAGTGATGGTGCCGAGTGCTGGGGCCGAGCGCTGGGGCCGAGCGCTGGCATCAGCTCTCCAGGGGGCGAAGGCAGCTGATGCATGCAACGCGCTGCACACTCCATGATGACACAGTGTTTTAAATGGTGTATGTACTACCCATGATGCGTGTGTGTGTGTGTGTGTGTGTGTGTGTGTATGTATGTATGTGTGTGTTTATGAGCCACAGAACATGTGTGAGACTATATGTGTGTGTATGTGCGTGTGTGTGTGTGTGTGTATATGTATCCCACTCCATGATGACAGTGTTTTAAATGGTGTATGTACTACCCATGATGTGTGTGTCTGTGTGGGTGTCTTTGTGTGCCTGTGTGTGCCTGCATGTGTGTGTGTGTGTGTGTGCCTGTGTACATATATGTGAATGTATGTGTGTTTGTGTGTGCGAGACACTTACTACACGTAAGCACACGTGTCTGTTCAGCCTTGGCGCGCGAAACGCGACGATGGAGCGGAGCTGTTTGGCTCAAAGAAACAATGGGGAAAAAAACAGTCGCTCCGCTCTCAACCTCAATCTCTCTCTCTCTCTCTCTCTCTCTCTCTCTCTCTCTCTCTCTCTCTCTCTCCTCTCCGTCCAGGCACGTACTGCGGCTACGTCCTCCCCCCCGTGCTGGTGAGTGCCGGCGACACAGTGGAGGTCAGCTTCCGATCCGACAGCCGGCTGACCGACCGAGGGTTCTCCATCAAGTGGCGGGCTGTCTACCCCGAGGACATCCCAGGTAGCCCGTTAGCATGGCGCTAACTACACACACACACACACACACATGCACACACACACACGTGTGCTAACACACACAGGCATGAGCGCACGTTCGCACGCACGTCCGTAAACACACAAACATACACACACACACACACACACACACACACTTACATAAAACACACATAGAGGTGCATGCATGCACACACACACACACTCAAGCAAATACGCACACAGACACATGATGATGATGCACCAGTGTTCACAAGATGAGGCACCCGTGTTCTGCATGCAAAAACCCACAAGCACAGACACAACCTCTTAACCCCCCCCCCCCCACACACACACACACACACACACACACACACACACACAGTGAGCCAGCCGCGGGATACCCGAAAGGACGGGTTCGGGTCACTGGGAGCGTTGGCGCCCCCCCGACGACCCAGCCCATAAAGCCCCTCTCTCCCAGCGCTGCAAGGTCACCGCCACATGCTGCTGCACGGCGTGGCGTCCAGAGCCAGAGAATACACACCACCAGCCCCCCCACCCCCCACCCCCTATCTCTCCTGTCACCTCCAGATAACAGGCTCACCTCCAGATAACAGGCTCACCTGCAGCGCTGTCAGACACACGTGTGATGCTGTGAGGCTGATAGTCTTGGACATGTATGATAATGAATTATTTATTAACCAAGTGCACGCTAGGATTGGGCTGGGAAAAAGAGAAGAAGAGACTGCGTTTGGTTTGACTGATTCTATTGATTCATGGATTCTATTGTTGTCATGTTAAAATACTACAACTAATTGATTCCCTTTCTATTGTGAATATAGTACTTTTTAAAAGGCACGTTCAGCATGTGTGTTGTGGTGAAGGCCGCCCCCTGTACATGTTGAAATGGTGAATCTGGGTCAAGCATGAGGCAGGTGTACATCGTCCCCTCCTCCTCTAATATGTTGTGCATTATCTGGTGGCACTCTGGTGTTGGGGCAAGAGGACTGCATCTAATCACCACTTATCTCACACAGATACTGTACAATCTCATGCATTTTGACCATGTGGGTGTTTTCTCTGCTTGCCTCTGCTATCTGCTCTCTCTCTCTCTCTCTCTCTCTCTCTCTCTCTCTCTCTCTCTCTCTCTCTCTCTCTCTTTCTCTCTCTCTCTCCATCTCTCCATCTCTCTCTCTCTCTTTCTCTCTCTCCGACTATCCATCTCTTCTCTCTTTCCCTCCATCTCTCTCCTCCTCTTCTCTTTTCCCTCCCCACACTCTCCTCCATTATCCTCTACCTCTCATCACTCACCCCCCTCTCCCTGTCCCTCTCTCCCCCCCCCTCATCTTTCTCCCTCTCTCCCTCTTGTTCCCTCTCTCTCATACCCCCTCCCCCTCTCCCCCTCTCTCCCCCTCTCTCCCCCTCTCCCTATCTGTCCCTGCCGCCATCTTAGAGATCCAGGGTTGTGGCGTGTCGAGCCACCAGGAGACTGGTATCATCAAATCCCCAAACTGGCCCATGAACTACAAGGCCAACGGAGAGTGCTTGTGGACCGTCGAGGTGCCGGCGGGCAAACACATCCAGCTGAGTTTCACCCACTTTGACATCGAGGCCAAATCTCTGATGAGCCCCAAATGTCTGGACTACGTCGAGCTGCAGGACATCAGAGCCGAGGACGGCGTACTGTTGGACAAGTATGGTGAGCGGTCCACTGCCATCCTCCCTAAGTACATTTCTCTCATAGAACTACAGGTCCTCCTTTTGAGGATTGTGGGGAATAGCGCCCCCTGTTTCTGAATATAGGACACTGCAACCACTTTTTGCAATCGATGACATGGCACATGTTTGGTGGAGGGTTTTTTTTCAAACTGTTACAATGCGGGACTGCATACATTCTTAGCGAACCTTGAACCCTGGTTGCGTTAATGCCATGCTCTCACAATAGAGCAGCACAGTTTCCATGACGACTGTTGATCACCAAGGGATCTGACCCAACAATAGGAAGCGTCTAAAAAACAATGCATTATGGGTTGAATGTAGGCCTACGCACTTGCAAAAAACTGGAAATAGTAAATATATTCAGCCAGGAATCGATAACTTTTCCTCATTAAAATGTCTCATTAAAGTCTTGGTCAGGCGTAGTGCAGTGAAAGTCCTCGTTGAGATACTGTCAGACGCCTATATTGTTTGTGTCACCTCACAAAAACACTGACATTTAAAAAAATATGCAATTACTGTAACAGAAAAAACCAAGACTGCAGTAAGTCGTTGTTGCTCTATGGTTATTGACCGCAACAAGCAAGCGTTCTGAGTTTACTTCAGGTGATTTTCTGTCTAATAGAAGGGCGACTCGCTCAACTGTGTGGCGATCGTCGACAATGTTATGTTTGCACGACAAAGTCGATTCTAAATGCTGAAATCAAATGAAACCCGACCCTGAGTCTGACCGGCTGTACCAACTATTAGTGTGAAAGCGCAAGCCGGTGCTTGAAAGAAAGTCTGTCCCCTCCACTGCTGACAGCTTGGCTTCACCTCACCATCGTTACGTTGTCCCTTTTTCGTTTGAACCCGTCCAGGTCCATTCTGTGGCTCCAAGCTGCCGCCGTCCGTCCAGACCAAGGGCAACCGGCTGGTGATGCGCTTTACCTCTGACTTGTTCACTGAAGGCTCGGGCTTCAGGGCCTACTGGTCCACCGACGCCAGCCTGCCCGCCCCCACCGAGCCCCCGCCCCCACCCAACCCGTGGGACGACATCGTCATAGGTATCCAGTACTACTACTACTACTACGACTCCTATGGCTCCTAGGGCTACTAAGAGCCGAGAACTGTTGGGAACCAAGGTCTAGAATCCCTCGCACCAAGGTACAGAACCCAACGCACCAAGGTTCAGAACCCAACGCACCAAGGGTCAGAAGCCAACGCACCAAGGGTCAGAACCCAATGCACCAAGGTTCAGAACCCAACGCACCAAGGTTCAGAACCCAATGCACCAAGGTTCAGAACCCAACGCACCAAGGTTCAGAACCCAATGCACCAAGGTTTAGAACCATACACACCAAGGTTTAGAACCATACACACCAAGGTTTAGATCCTAAAACACCAAGGTTCAGAACCCAATTGATTCCCAGAGAAAGTTGTGTGTGCTGTTACACCCACTGGGACTACGGTGTGTGTTTGATGTAATTCCGACTGTGTGAATGTTTGTGTGTTTTTTTTCTGTCGCTCTAGACTGGCCTGTAATGTGTGGAAAACCTGCCATCCCCCCTACTGTGAACGCCCGCATCGTTAACGGAGAACCAGCTATGCCCAACTCCTGGCCCTGGCAGGTGTCCATGCAGGTAACACTGAGCTTATACTCTCTCTCTCTCTCTCTCTCTCTCTCTCTCTCTCTCTCTCTCTCTCTCTCACTCCATCAGAATTATCATAATGTCTCTGAAGACCCGGTACATGTGTCTGTGTGTGTGTGTGTGTGTGTGTGTGTGTGTGTGTGTACAGGTGTGGCCAGCGAATCGTCCTACTCCAATCTTCTCTCACACCTGCGGTGGCACACTGATCCATAAGAATTGGGTGCTCACTGCAGCCCATTGCTTCATAAAGTAAGGCTTCCGTCCACATGTACACTCCATTGGAAAATATCCAGCTTTAATTTGTTTCTCTACAAAACAAAACATAAAGACAGCTCAGTCGGGATGTGGGGATACATTTTCTGTGTTGTTATTCCAAAGGGTGCTGACCCATTAAAATGTGTGTTTCATTTTGCGGTGTATGTTTCTGTTGCGCCAGAATCACTCATGAAGACCATTTGCCTCATCTGGAGAGCCAGCTGTTAGGGTCATGCCAGGGTTATGCTGGCACCCTTGAATGGTTTGATTCAAGACTTACCCTGGCTTTGATGTCTATGCCCTCTACCCCAATTTATATTCATGTTTAAACCACTATCATCAGGGGAGCCAGAGAAGACACCAAGCTTGAGATTGGAATTTCCAGTGTTTGATCCCCATTATACAATTTCAAGATCATGTTTCATAAGAAATATGTCCACCTCACGCACACACTCACACACACATTAATAGGGGTGGTTCAACCTACTAGTCCACTAAGCAGGTGGTGATTAGTGTTTGGTTTGATGCCCACCTCCAGTCATGTAATCTGCTTTCTTGTTCCACCCACTTCCCTGTCTGTCTTCAATGTCCTACGTATCAAGGCACAAAACTTACCACGTATGCAAACCTGCTTAGTGGATCAGTGGGTGGAACCACCCCTAATAATCTGATAGATTTATCAGAAAAGATGAAATGTGTTTTATGGCAAATACTGTTTACAATCAACTGTAAATACTGTAAATACTCTTTATGATGTATTGTAACATTTACAGTAAAAAGTAGACCATACTGTTTTGCCATATCGGTAAACACAGTCTTCCCTTTCCGCGGCATGTAGCTCAGGAGGTAGAACGGGTTGGCTGGTAACTGCAAGGTTGCTCATTCAATTGCGTCGAGGTGTCCCTGAGCAAGGCACCTAACCCTAACTGCTCCCGACGAGCTGGCTGTCGCCTTGCATGGCTGACGCCGCCGTCGGTGTGTGAATGTGTGCATGAACGGGTGAATGTCAGGCAATATTGTAAAGCGCTTTGGGTGGCCTCTGGTTACAAAAAAAGCGCGGTATAAATGCACTCCGTTGACCATATCCTGTCCGTAAACACGGAATACAAAAAAAAAAAGCAACATCACCTTTCCCGATTCATTAATCCATAAACGCCGTTCATTATCGTTGTAACCCTTTTGGTAGCTATGCGGACGAGCTGCAGCGCTGGCGCATGTGTCTGGGCAAACACAACCTGACCTACGAGGAGCCCACCGAGCGCTGCTTCCAGGTGTCCGGGATCTTCCGGCACGAGGGCTTCAAGTACCCGGCGGTGCCCACGGTGGAGTACGACATCGCCCTGGTGCGGCTGAGCGGCGCGGTGGAGGAGAGCCCCGCGGTGTCGCACGCCTGCCTGCCCAGCCCGGACGAGGTCCTGACGGGGGGGAAGCTCTGTTACGCCACGGGCTGGGGAGACGAAACCGGTGGGGCTCCATTTTGAGGAGGCTTGTAGAAATGTGTGTGCGTGTGTGTGTGTGTGTGTGTGTGTGTGTGTGTGTGTGTGTGTGCGTGTGCGTGCGTGTGCGTGTGTGTGTGTGCTCTTAAGAACTCGTATACTGCCGATTCTGACCTGGTCAAGGTCGCTTGTATGATACATGCGATGCTCGTACGATACCAGTACTGTGCTCGTGCTTTGATCATGCAGTACTCGTACAGTACACATACACTGCTCATACAGTACACATACAGCACACATACAGTACTCATACAGTACACATACAGTACTCATACAGTACACAATAGTACACATAAAGCACACATACAGTAAATATACTGGGCACATACAGTTCAGATACAGTACACACACAGTATACACATACATAGCATCCTTTTGTTGGAAAGCTTCCTTTGCTTCTGAAGTGAATGTTCACCACCCATTCATGCCCTCTGCTGGCTCTGCCCAGCAACTGCATGGATCCACAGTTCCCTATGAATGTGATGCCAACACACCATCTCCCATCTTAAAAAGAATTATAATGGTAAACATTTTGGTTTCAAAACAGGAAATGACACGTCAGCAACACAGATACAAATTATTTCAAAGAAATAAAAAACATAAAAAGACAAAACCGAGCTCGAGCATACAAGGATACAAGTGAACACGATTAAATCGCCAGTCAACGAAAGCAAGCACGGAAGGAAAAAAAAACATGTATTTATTTTTTTCCTCAACCGAATGAGCGACCTTTCTGTGTGTTTCCATGGGAACCAGGCAACTTCATGAGCCCCAAGGTGGCGGACGCGCTGAACCAGGTGGCCCTGCCCGTGGTGCCCTACGCCACCTGCAAGAGGATGGACTACTGGTGGTTCCAGGTGAAGAGCTCCATGATCTGCTGTGGGTACACCCTTCCTGACGAACTCAAGTCCGTCTGCCAGGTGAGACGCACACCCAGGCAGGCCTCCGCCAAGAGGAAATCAAACATCTCTTTTACAGGAAAGACCTTGCCAACCACAGCAGCAGCATGTAATACAAATACAGTATACAACTCTGACATGTTGAACCGGGCAAAGAAGAAAAATTGATTCATAGATTTTGACCCTATAGTAATATGGACATTTTGGTGTAGGTGTTGCAGCTGCTTGGAATTTATATGCTTATAGAAATGCTCCAGTCTTGTTCAGGCATTGTCTCCGCCTATTACACAATCATGCAATCAGAGTGAGCCAATCCTGACCATGACAGCCGAGCACACAATAATGCTATTGACAAAAGCCTTTTATCTGTAGTAACCAGCATGTGCACCCACCCATTCATATCAGCATATACTTCCAAAAAGGCGTTCAGACATCATGAGGAAGGCGTTGAATCTGGCTCCACCTCTTTCATGACGTCATCTTGAAAGAGGTGGGGACAGATGTAACGGCAGAGAACATTTCCAACCCTCCCAATATCACCACCTCCCAAACGTCAGTTTCACATCTCCCCAATGTGTGTTCGGTGCTTTTTCTGTGACTGGGCGTGGATGTCATCGGTGGTTCTCTGATGGCTTGGTTGGTTGTTTGGTGTTTTTTTACGACAGGGGGATTCAGGCGGACCCCTGGTGTGCCAGGACACCCCCACCAGCCCCTGGGAGGTGCACGGCATCACCAGCTTCGGCCCGATCGGCTGCATCATGGACAAGAAGCCCTCTGTATTCACCCGCTCCTCCGCCTACATCCCCTGGGTCCACAACGCCATCCGCAGGGACATATACCACACCCACAGTACGCCGCCTGCGTCCGCTCACGCTGCACCGTGATTCACCTTCACCACATACACACAGTGGTTATCAGTGGTTCCAAGCATTGTCAGTTTGAGGGGTCTTAACATTTTTGCAACTCCAAACATCTTACATTTTGGCGCATCCGCATCTACACACGTGGTTTGAAGCACAACTTAGAAGCGAGGCTCAGAATACAATCAAAGCATACAATCCAAATTGTACAACCTTGTTTCTATCAACTGGAGTAGCTATGGTACTCAGAACCCAAGGTCAGTAGGGTTAGTCACATTATTTTGTTTTATTAGTGGCAGTGATAGTGATAGTTATCAGAGTTCCAACATTTCTAAATTCCACAACAATAGTACATCGCAAAAAATGTACTACCTTTACACCACAGTCATATTCAGTGCTTAAGTATTACATGTAGACACTAGGTCAGCATTTGAATCCTCTACATAGCCCTCTGTCCCCTGTCGCTGTGTAGCCTCTGGATGCGGCGGGCCCAAGGTCCTGACGGGCCCTACCGGGGGAAACCTGTCCTCCATGGGCTTCCCTGGTAGCTACAGCAACCAGGCCTCCTGCCAGTGGACCATCAGAGCCCCGGCCGGCCAGCTGGTTCACCTCCACTTCCACCAGCTGAGCCTGGAGGAAAGCGCGCTCTGCATCAACGACAAGATCTCCATCACAGACAGCCTGGGAAGCCTAGGTACAGTAGCATAGCCTGGGTAAAGTAGCATAGCCTGGGTAAAGTAGCATAGCCTAGGTACAGTAGCACACACAGCCTGGGTACAGTAGCATAGCCTGGGTAAAGTAGAATAGCCTAGGTACAGTAGCACACACAGCCTGGGTACAGTAGCATAGCCTGGGTACAGTAGCACACACAGCCTGGTTACAGTAGCACACACAGCCTGGGTACAGTAGCATAGCCTGGGTACAGTAGCACACACAGCCTGGTTACAGTAGCACACACAGCCTGGGGACAGTAGCATAGCCTGGTTAAAGTAGTGTAGCCTGGCTACAGTAGCACAGCCTGGGTACAGTAGCACACTGAGCATGGGTACAGTAGCATACACAGCCTCGGTACAGTAGCACACACAGCCTGGGTACAGTAGCATACACAGCCTGGGTACAGTAGCACACACAGCCTGGGTACAGTAGCATAGCCTGGTTAATGCTACTGTGCTTTAACACTTTAAGCGTTAAAGCTACTGTGACCTTGAATTTCCCCTTGGGGATCAATAAAAGTATCCATCTATCTAAAGTAGTTAAGCCTGGCTACAGTAGTACAGCCTGGGTACAGTAGCATACACAGCCTGGGTACAGTAGCGTAGCCTACATAGTAGAGGCCTCTCGTGCTCAGCCTTCTCCCCCTACTCTCAGGAACCTTCTGCAGCCACACCACTCCTCAGGACCTGGTGAGCCACGGAGAGGAACTCCACATCAGCTTCTCCGCCAACGCCCGCGTGGTGGACACCGGCTTCCTGGCCTCCTGGAGGAACGTGGACCCCTCCCAGGGTGAGACCGTAGAAGAAGAAGGGTTACTGGAGTGACCAATCAAATTGTTGCAACTGTCGTTCAGAGACTTGATGAGTTAGTTGTGATGTAGATGCTGAAGTGTGAATTATTGGCCACAACGCCTTCTTACATGACCATAAAACAACATAAAACGTTGCTTTTTCCCTGAAAACATTTTTTTGTATTCCCCTAACCCTCATGACATACACACAAACACACGCACAAAAAAACAACCAGACAACCTCTGGTCTTTTTTCCCACACTGTCTCAACGCGGTGGTCCTCTCCAGCTCCCTGTGGAGGTCGCTTCAGCAGCAACCAGGGGGAGCTGGCTTCCCCCGGCTGGCCCAGCGACTACCCCGGCCAGGCCGTCTGCACCTGGCTCATCACCATCCCCTCCGCCACCACCATACACCTGGCCTTCACACACTTTGAGGTCCAGGCTGTCAACCAGATCGGCATGTGTGTGGACTATGTTGAGATCTTCCATGGGCCAGACATGTCATCCAAAGGTTTGTAGTAGACTACTTGCGTTAAAGATGGGTGAGAAACTAATATATACATAGATTATAAGACTGATCATTTTATCCATTGATATATTTTTCATGGTTGCCATAGCACTAGTTTTTCTCTTTTTGTTTTTGTTGTTTTGAAGGTCGGTTCTGTGGGTTTGCCCCGCCTCCGAAGATCACCATCGTCGGGAACACAGCAATTATCAGATTCCTTAGCAACGGAAACAATCATCAGAGCGGTTTCCGTGGTTACTGGACCACCGACGCCAACGTGGTCCCCACTTTGCCTCCTCCGCCCGTCAACCCATGGGACAACATCACCATCAGTGAGTCATCATTACCGTAGTCTGGATGGTAACATAGCTGGAGCACCTAGCCTAGAGCACCTAGCCTATACACCCAGCCTATTGCATGAAGCCTGTAGTACCTAGCCTATTGCATGAAGCCTATAGCATAGACATATATACATAGATGCCGGAAAAGAACTATCGAAAAATGTTATCAAATCTTATCCAGAAATATGGTATAGGCAAGGTGCATGTAGCCTATAGCACATCGCCGACATGTAACATGTAACCACAGCATGTAGCACATAGCGCCACCGAGTGGCTAAATACATGGGAGTGCTAGATTGTAGCTATGGTTGCTATTCCCAGCCTGGCCAGAGGACTGTGGCAGCCCGGCAGTGACCCCCAGCACTGCCACCCTCAGGGTGGTCAACGGGGTGGAGGCAGTGCCCCACTCCTGGCCCTGGCAAGTCTCCATGCAGGTAACCCTTGCACCCTCTCTCCTTTGCTCTCTACCTATCCATCTCAGGTACAGGTCAGTTGATCAGCTTGATCGATGGGTTGTCTCTTTGTGGTAGTGCTATAAGTGATAGCGATCTCCCTCTCTCCCTCCCTTTTATCTCTCTTCACCCTCTCTCCTTCATACTCGCCACTATTGTCCCTAGTCTCTTTTATCTCTCTCTCTACCACTCTTCTTTATTTGTGCTCTTGCATGGTGTTTAATTACTTCTGTTTATGGATACATTCAGTTATCTCAAACGTGTGTGAGCATTGTCACTAATGAGCAGAAGAGACAGAGAGAGAGAGAGACAGAGAGAAAGACCTTTGTTGTGCACTCTGCCTGCCAGGCTACTCCCATGGCTGCCATTCCCTACATGCACGGCTGTGGAGGCTCCCTGATCCATGAGGAGTGGATCCTCACTGCGGCTCATTGCTTCATGATGCAAGTAGCAGCAGCAACACATGCAAACACACAAAAACACTCAAACAATCACACACTTGCAGATACATGAGGGTACCCAAGTACACAAATACACACACAGATACTGACACACACACACACACACACACACACACACACACACACATCAACTGGCTCCTCCTACTTCCCCCCTGCCCCCCCCCCCCCCCACCCCCCTCCAGGCCACTGAACAACCCCACGTTCTGGCGCATGTGTCTGGGCAAGCACCACATGAACTCGTCCCGGGACGTGCCGTCGGCGGAGGCCTGCTACGAGGTGGACGGCATCGTGCGCCACCCGGGCTTCGTTTACGAGCAGGACCGCGGCGACATCAGCAACGATGTGGCACTGGTGCACCTGGCGCGGCCCGTCAACATGACCCGGGAGATCAGCCCTGTGTGCATGCCCGCGCCCGGGGCCGTGCTGGCCGCCGGGACCCCCTGCTACGTCACCGGCTGGGGCGACGAGAAAGGTAGCGTAGGGTTGGTGGGTCGGGGGGGGGGGGGGGGCGACGGCCTGAGCCAAACATGATATCATGCCCGGCGTCCTATGTTGTGTGTCGCGCAAACATTGAGTAGCTCCACGAATGTGCAAACTGCACATCCACTACACAAAAGGCACATTGCGGTGACTGTGAAGGAAGCTGTAGAAATGCTTGTTGCTACACACACACACCCCGTTGGCTGCCACACTCAACCAAGGGGGGGGGGGTTTCTGGTAGTAATTATCTATTGACCTCCTACCAATCACTGTGTTAAATCGCACATCACACATTGTTGAAAAAATAAATAATTCGGCTGAGCCCTTACATCCCCAGCTTTTTTCAACTCAAATTGACGCCCTTGCAGTCACGTTAATTAAAGGTTCCCCAGAGATAGCATCTGTGTTAATTAACGTGTGGGATAGCGAAAATCTCTTGTGTCAAGGGAGTTTACACCCTCAGCCCCGAGGTTCTCAGTTCAATCCCCTAGCCTGCATGTAAACATCTTTGAGAAGGATGCCTCAACCCTGAGTGTGTCTCTTGGGATTTAAATGAGCCACTTTAAAGCTATACATATCTTATGTGTATGCATACCTCATGTACATTTCTCTATGCGCACATTTGATTTATATACATGTTTTCTTTATTTGTATTGCCTCTGCTTGCTGTTTAACAGATTTTTACTTACATTTATCTTATTCTCTTTCATCTTTTCATTATCTTGAGCAGAGCAACTGTAACGGCAACAATTCCCCCTGGGAGAATAGAGGGATCTCATTCTGAATAAATCTGAATGTAAAATCCGTCTCCTGGCTGTCTAAACACACATCCTCTCCGACTCTCTTCCTCCAGGGAACTTGTTCCCTAAGGTGTCCGAGCAGCTGAACCAGGCCGCCCTCCCCGTGGTGGACTTTGGGACCTGCAGTAAGCCGGCCTATTGGTGGGACGTCCTGCGGCCCTCGATGATCTGCGCCGGCTATGAGTCCCCCGACGAGCTCAAATCAGCCTGTCAGGTGAGCGGCTAGTGAGCGAGCTGCATCTCCTTATGGACGAGGGTCTGAATACAGCTAGGTCAGAGGGCAGTTTGCTACATTCTGCGGGAACAGTCAGGTTATAACTTAAATGTTGAGTAGCCGCTGAGGGTATGCCGTGGGCAAGTGGTACTTGCATTTATTGTTGTGTGCCAAAGGTCGTCATTTCAGTGACATCTTGCAATCTTAATGTGATTATTTGTTGGACAAATTAACATACATGGAGCGAACCTCCTGAACCGGTTTATCATAAACGGACCAGGAAAACGTTGCAGGGAAGACGGAGCTAGACGTCCCTGGATTGTAGGATGTGTACATATGGGAGAGGTGCTTGTAAAACGAGTGGTGCTCCAAGTGATATAGAGACGCCGTTTGACGCCGTTTCATTTGGCCTTTGGTGCCTACAGTAGTTTGGGTCTTCTATAATGAAAGAAGAAGAACGCCACTCCACTATGATTATTATTAAATGGGTCCCTTTTTGTCTGCCCAGTATTATATAAATGGCTATGGTATGTCAAGACTTATGTAACAGAAGCCAAACAGCTTCTATTTGTTCTGAACCAATCAGCCGTGATAGCACATGACTTCGGCTGGTTTGGTGCATAATTAGGAAAAAGAGAGACGGATCCGCATGATGGACCGGAACAATGGGGTCTAATTCAATGTTTTGACCGGTCTCAACTCAGACTGGGTTTTGGCTACTTCATTTTACAAATGGGAAATAAGAATACATCTTTGTGCAGACATTGAGAAATCATTTGAAAGCAAAAATGTAATCAGAAAATCCTTAAATGGAAGAACAAAAAAGACAACAACCGAGTTATGCTAGACGTTGAATATTTACCAGATGCTTTTATCCAAAGCGACTCGCCTTGCGTTTACTCATGTGTCACTCAGGAGCAGACAAAGTACCTTCTCATACGGATTAGGTGTCTTGCTCACGGATCCCTACAGCTAGGACTGTGGACAGTCCAGAACATTTTGGGGCTGGGATTAAAACATCCTGCTAATCTTCTTCAATCTCCTCCAGGGTGACTCCGGGGGTCCGTTCGTCTGTCCGGCCACCGGGGCCACTAAGACCACCTGGGAGGTCCATGGGATTGTGAGCTTCGGGGCCCAGGGTTGCATCAAGGACAAGAAGCCCTCTGTCTTCACCCGGGTTTCGGCCTTCAGCGGCTGGATCGAGGACAACATCAGGAAGTTCATGTATGAGAGCGCTTAGACCAAATGTCAGCGTAATATGGTTATGTGGGGGTTTCTTACTGATAATGCCTGAACCCTGGGTGCCTCTAGTGTAAATGGTGGAGTGAGTGGGTTTTTGTCTCTGTCAGTGAAATAATTGACCTTAATGTGGGTAGCTCCACTGGATGGAGGTGTTGCTTTTCAGATTAAAAGACACCTTCAGGTGTTTTTTTATTGTTTGCTGGTTAACGAGCCTGAACACTCATCAGGCGTTCCTCCATAATTAAGGACAAATTCTTCGATGGTGTGCAATAAGGATTGCTACTAACAGTTGCGAATACTGAGTGTTTACTTCCTTCAAATCCCAGAACTACTGAATGTAACAGAATCTAATTTAAGTGAAACATTTTTTATTTCATAAATAAAGAGAATGAACCTAAATGGATTCTGTTGCTCATGTGTCCATTTCAAAATGAAATACATTTGTATGTTTCTTTCTAGTTATGAAGAGTTGTTACTTCTTGGTTTTGACGCTTACTCTACCATTGCTGTGAGACTGACATAAACAACCATTTTCTACTGGCTAACTTCTCTTCTCTACCTTGGTCCTGCTCCAACAAAAATGAATGCCACAGACTCCAAAGTTTTGGGATTTAACCCCAACGGTCACATGACCAGCCACAACAGCCAATGAGAGAGCATGTCTCAGATTTCATCCCAGGAGGAGAGGGAGAGAGGGGGAGAGAGGGGTGGGGGGAACAGGGAGGAGGGAGAGAAAACCAGCCACTAATGTGTGTCAATGGTTAGGTGGAGCACACAGACTTTCAATGAAGACCGGCTTATTTTGAAAGAGTTCCTCTCTTCTTTCTTCTCCATTTGGGATTATCTGCTTTAGTTTGTTGTTGAAAACATGAGGCTGTTGAAACCTAGTCCTGTCTTTGGAGGAAAGTTTAAAGTGGTGTCCCGTCAAGAAGTGAGGAGAAAGTAGGAAGAGGACGAAGAAGGATAGGAGTATTTTTTCTCTTCTTCATCCTTCCCTACTCCTCTGTGGGAGAATGGGGGCCGGAGCTCTGACTATCTGTGTGAGTACAAGACCTGATTAACAGTGGAAGTATTGAAAAAACTACTCAACATGAGCACGTCTTCAACACGTTTGTGATCTAAGAATTGTGTGTGTGTGTATGTGTGTGTGTGTAAGAGAGAGAGAGAAAAGAGACACACACACACATACACTGTATACTTTTGAAGAGACAGGAAATCTCAGAGGGTGTGTTAGGACATCTGTCTGTATTTTTCCTTGAACTAAAACTTTAGACTGGCAGCAACTAAAGTGGTTTTACTTCCAACTCCTCCACATTATCTTGAACACTTTTCCACAGAACATTCTTGCCCCACTGTCCTCTACTGTTCTTCACGCACGCATAGCTTCCCTTTGAGTCAGCCAAAAGAGAAGGAGTTTTATTAAGACAGAACACATGCAGCTTTATACCAACCCTACATTCTCTCTCCCTGTCTAAGAATCATTCACGGCCTGGATTATTACAGTGAAAATGTGGCCGGCAACATAAAGAAACTAAGTTTCCACTAAATGTTTCACTGCAGGCTGGAAAAGTTGAGCTTACTGGATGACAACATTGGGCTTAATTTAAACTGGTTTATTTTGATTTAAATCCTTCCTTGTGGCACATGGGAGTGTCAGAGTCAAACAGTTGTCTCATGCTGCCGGTGAATGTTTGGCTGCCAGTTGTTCAAATGACCACCCACATGGAGAGAGTGTGTGTGTGTGTGTGTGTGTGTGTGTGTGTGTGTGTGTGTGTGTGTGTGTGTGTGTGTGTGTGTGCGTGCATGTGTGCGTGTGTGTGTGTGAGCGCGTGTGTGCGTGTGTGTGTGTGTGTGTGAGTGCGAGTGAGTGATAGAGAGAGAGAGCGAGAGAGAGAGAGAGAGAGAGAGAGAGAGAGAGAGAGAGAGGGAAGGCCAGGGAGAGAGGTTCGGAGAGGGGGTGTTCTTAAGGAGGAGGCACATGCTGGGTCTTGTTCTTCCCTCTGCAAAGAGAATTAAAGAAACAGAGCTACTGCCACAAGTGGCGCAGCATTGAACACATTTAAACAACTAAGTACGGCAACAACAAAACATGCCAGAAATAATTCTAGAAGGAGACTAAACAAACCAATACAAAACAAGACATAGAAAATGTCTTGTCTGTTTCCATTTTAGTTTAGTTAATTTAAACTTTTTTGTAATCATGATAAATGAAAAACATTACCAACAGCCTCTGCATCACTTATCTGCACTTAGATGAATTGTATGCTTTTATTGTTCAACCTCACTTGAATTGGACATTCACTTTGGATAAAAGTGAATGCTAAATGGAAACATGTGAAGTTGTAAATTAGTAAAAGCAAACAATTGCAATTCCCAGCTGTGTCAGAAAAGTGCCATACCGAGGTGTTTGTGAGCGTGTCAGCAGTTGTGTGAGAATGTTGTCAAGGTGGGGGGAAGGGAGCAGGGATGAAGATTTATAGGTGGACCACAATAGACTTCCTGGTTAACAATAGAACCGGCCCATCACACATTAGCCTGTGTTGTCCTTTCAAGAAAACCAGTGTTGATTGGTGGTGTGTGTTTGTGCGTGTGTGTTTGTGTTTATGTGTTAGAGAGAGAGCGAGGGAGATATAGAGAGCATACTGTGAGAATGCATGCGTGGATGTTTGCACTTGTGTGTGCCTCTGTGTGGTGTGTGCATGTCAGGCTGCATGCATGCAACTGTTGGTTTGTGTGTTTGTGTGTGTGTGTGTGTGTGTGTGTGTGTGTGTGTGTGTGTGTGTGTGTGTGTATGTGTGTGTGTGTTTGCATGTGTGTGTAAGGCCAGATTTTGGAGTGTAATGCTGTGTGCGGTCTGTCACTAGCAGGCCTAGCTCAGACAGGCTTATCCAGGGACATGAGACGTCTGTCAGGCTACAGTCATCATCAGACTCGGACACTCCACCACAAGCACCGCCCACTGACCTATTGGACTACTTTTGTTGTAGTTTTGTAATTATGTTTGTATGCTTTGATTGTTCTTTCCATAAAAGCGTCTGCTAAACTTTATACGAATGTTTATACAATTAATGACCTGTACTACAGCCTATAAATATTCAATAGCTAACTATACGCTGACTCACAATCATCTCCTGAACTATCATGACCTCTGACCTCTCTGGCTGTCATCCAACTCTTCGTCGCCATGACTCCCAGTGTACTGAGGATACAAAGTGCATGCCTTTAGTATTCATATCTTCACCCACCAGCGTAGTAGGGGGTTGCTACTACATCTTACTGTTAATGTGGATGGTGTGAAATCCTGGAAGGAGCAGGGTTAGGGTTAGATGTGTTGAAGATCTCCTGCCCTTTATCTTCTCTATCAGTACCATCTGTTCGTAACTTCCAATGATACGACCAGAGCAGCTCCGCGCATCAGTCTGCCTTATGTTTGTTATGCATGTTTACTCATAGCATCATAAAACAAGCATGTGGATAGAGCTACACACGTGAACATTGGCCACTTGATGAAAACACAGAATGCTGCGATGAGAACTGAAAATGTGTAGGCTACATGTAGGTCCATGCAAACACAGTTGAGTGACGTGAAAATAACAAAACAATCCTAAAAATGAAATATTAAAAAAATGTTGAACAATGATGAATCAAATAATGAAACAATTTTTTGTATGTACATACATAGAAATAATAAACAAAGTGATAAATAAACCTGGCAACTCACAAGCTGAGAAATCCAAAAACTAAATGTAACCTAAAAGTAAATAAAAACATAATTAGGGACCGAGCAGGGAACCTGCAAGGAACCTCTTGTAATTCTTGGTGTTTTTATTAGGGTCCGGGCAGCTAAGCTGCCGGGAACCTATTGTATTCCTAGGAATTCTTTCTTCTTCTTCTTCTTCTTCTTCTTCTTCTTCTTCTTCTTCCAAGGAAGTCATACTTCCCATGGGTGAAAACTCACCAAACTTTGCACAAAGGTCCAGTCCCATGCCAGATTCACTCAACTCCAAGGACATGTGCCCCCCCCTCCTAGGGGGGGCACAATAAGCGTTTAAATTTAAAAACTTAAAAAATTCCTACCAAACCAACGGTAGATGCTACAGTGTTGAAATTTCACCACAATGTAGCCTCAATACTGCTGAAACTTTTGTCCATTCCTTTTGTCTCATTACAAATTATGAAGTCCATCACTCTGTTTTTTTCAATAACTGTAAAACTTTTAAAATGTATCTCCTCCCACAATTTTTGCTCAATTGTCACCAAACTTGGTACAGAGCATCTCCAGACCGTCCTCAACAAAACTTGTTTCTCGGATTTTTGATTAAGCAAAAATTGATCCTACAGTGCATGAAAACGTATGACTGTAAACAGTACTGTAAACGTATACCATCAAATTCTTGATAAATACATTTTCAATCTTCCTGAAAAAAATTGAGAATATTCTGGAGTCATGGTTGATGAAGTTTGGCAAATATCAGAATTTTATCTCAAAAACTGAATTTTTGAGAACATTTTGAATTCTGCTCTCATGGGAACAACTGCAGCCAATGTGAGAGTGGAATTTTTAAACATCATATTTTCTCTTATGAAGCAAAACACTTATCATTAAAAACAAATCACCAACATTTCCATGCTGTCAAGATGCAATTTATGTATTATCAGATTTTTGTTTAGATGACAGAATTTCTGAAATTTTGACCATTTTTTAAATTTGCCTTTACAACAGCTGTCACTCAATTTGTGAAGCCACTGTTGAAATGGCACTTGCCAATTAGCTCAGTGCGATAGACAATGGTCTTTGGTTCCAGAGGTTGTGGGTTCAATCCTCAACTGGTGCAAATTGAACATTCGAAGGTCAACTGTCCTGTCTTCCTATTCTCCTGTTTGTTGCTCAGAATTTGCCAAAATTAGCCCGGACCCGACCCATTGCTGCGCAGCAGCTATAATTATTATTTATATTCCGCCACATTTGCTTACACAGCCTACCCCGATCGCTCGCTTTTTACGAAAATTACTACATGCGTAGAGGTTGACCCAAGATTAACACACAGCAAATATTACACTGATTGACCCAAAGGTGGCGCTATACCAACTGCCCAAAAATGCAAACTTTGCACAAGCATAACTCGCAACCGGTTTGACCTACACTCATGAAACTTTGCTCACACATGCATATCCACATGCTCAACAAATATGCCTCAAGAACCTATGACTTCCGGGTGGTAGGATTTTCCGCCATTTTGAATTTTATTAAAAACAGTAAATTGCCTAACGATCCCAGGTTTTTCGACTTTGACAAAAATCCTTTAGCCCATATCATCTATGGACCATTACCTTCAATCTGACCAAAGGTTTAGTCTGTACATTCAAGTTTAAAGCTCCCATGAGCCATTGAGTTCTAAAACGGGCGTGGTTTAAACCACGAAAATAGTTAATTGCTCATATCAACAGCCAAAAACCTCTGTGTGATATATAGCAATTAGTGGTCTCAATGTAGCAATCCTCTTAAAAGGATAACCCTCCTCCTTAAATTGGGTGTAAGGAATAGTCCACGCCCACCCACTGCAATATAGGAAGTGGTTGTTCCATATTCTTATTTATATGGTTGTAATACAACAGTGGTAAAATATAGATTGAATAATGAAAATGAATAACCATGTCTGCAGGTCCATGGTTGATGCGTTTGTGTTAAAATAATCTCCTCCGCCACTACGATCCTTTTAAACACCAGTTCAGTACTCTTTTAAAGGATCATCTCTTAGTAAGGAGGATCATTTTAATATGATCATAGTCATAATCACCCTTGGTGTTATCTACTGCCGTCAGTGAGAGAAATATTGACTCAAGGGTGACTTTGTTTACACACAAGAATGTGTGCATTTGTATATGATAAGGACAGATTACAAAAACAACACTTTAGTGTCGTTTATGCGTGTGTGTTTGTGTGTATGTGCATGTGTGTGTGAATGCGTCCATGTGTGTGTCTGTGGGTGTGTGTGTGTGTGTGTGTGTGTGTGTGTGTGCGTGTGTGTGTGCAGCCATGGGTGCAACAGGTGGCACAGCTTGCTTATTTGCAACTTGGATAAGGTATCAGTGCCTGCCTAGCAGCTGTGACACACATACACACACACACACACACACACACACACACACACACACACACACACACCCACGCACGCACACACACACACGCGCAGGCACACACAACACACACATGACACAAATATTTTACAGGTCTGCCACGGGGCGTTCTTCATAGTGCCTCACCATATGTTTCTGTTTGACAACAGCAAAGCCCTGACAAACACACACTGAGACCTTGGCTACGCATGCTCTCCTTCTCCTCTGTGTTATATCACTCTTCTATGGGCTGCAGCCTTATCACAGAAACAAACAGCAAGGCTCTTTCAAGTTATTATAAATGTTATTGTGCATTGTACCATAGATACCGAATTGTAGGTTATCTACTCATGAGGTTAACCTGAGTTAGGGAGTGTGCATTCATATATATGGTATATACTCACTCTTTGTATGTGTATACTTGTGTGCGTGTGCGTGCGTGTGCTCGCATGTGTGTGTGTGTGCGTGCGTGTGTGTGAAAGAAAGAAAGAAAGAGCACACACATATATGTGCAGGTACAGTCCCTTCCTCTTCCTGCAGTTCAAAGTGTTGCATGGTAACCAGACAATTGTCGTAGCAACTACCACAAAGAGAGGCCCTCCCCTCTCCTTCTCTAGACTCTCTCTCTCTTTGTATTGCTTAGTTCCCAACCCAGTCTGGTGCTACCGGCTCCTAACACATATGACATGACACACACACGATGACAGAAGTGTTTCTAGACCCAGACCTGTCTGGGGTCCTATAACAAACAAGAGGGGGCCCACTTATCTGGATCCTAATGTGTCTCTTCTGGCACTGGTATAGTGCTAACCTGCATGCCAGCCTCCACCTCCAGCACCTCCACCTCCTCCATGCCCACAGTGGCCAGGGTGACGGAGCTAGGGTGCCAGCTGGGTCTGAAGGAGCTGTTCTCTACCTCTCTCCCTCTCCTCCCTAACCCCAGCACCACAAGGCCGCCGTGCAGGTCAAGGAGGACATGAAGAAGATGGTGCAGCTCCCCATGCTCAGGCCCTGGACCATCACCGGCACCACCTCCACCTCCAACACTGCCACAGCCACAGCCATCGCCACTGCGGAGGCCCAGGGTAGCAGGCAGTTCGGAGTGCCCCTGTCGGAGCTGTGCGCACTGGGCTTGGTGGTGGAAGAGGACGGGGTGCCCAAAGTGGTGCACAGGATGGTGGAGCATCTACGCCAGCATGGTAATAACTGGTGGGTGGTGGGGGACATGCACATAAATAGATTGCCTTTATTCCACACAAAAAAACGGAGATGGTATTAAATACAATTGTATTAAATACAAAAAAGAGATTCTACACATATATATATATATATATATATATATATATATATATATATATATATATATATATATATATATATATATAAATTTTTACATCTGCCCTCTAATTTGAGACTTGTAACAGAAACAAAGTATATACTCAGTTTAGATCTCAGATGTTAAGATCCAAGGTTAATTGCAGACATTATCTATGTCATGGTGTAGACAGGTATCAAAGTTAAGCAGTTAGCCATCAGTTGACAAACAGAATATTTTGTTCTTCTAAACAAAATATTCCAAATTGCTGTTTAGCAGCTCCCGTAGCTGAAAATGTGTCCAACCCAGCCCAAGTACATACAAACTGCCCTAGTTGGGTAGCTTTCTAATAGTGCCTACAAACAAACTAATCAAGTTTTAATTCTGTGTTTACACACGCATGCTCACAGACTTCGCAGTAGGAAAGAAGATAGCAATTCAGAATTTTCCAATGTACAATTTAGTCAGGGTTGGGTCAAGGCTAGAGTAATGTAATGTATTGGAAATTTAAAAGTAAGTCTTGTATATTATGTAGTGTCACTTACTTACACTCATCAGTCATTCAATTTGTTTCAATTAACCTTTTTTTTTGTTGGGATTTGCTGAAATATAAAATATATACTTGCTATGTGTCATCACAGTGACGGAAACTTGCTGTTTCCGTCACTGTGATGAGTCAGTCGATACAAATTAAGTCCTTTTCAATAGGGCTTATCATGTGTTTTGCAAAGGTCAAAGGCAGTGACTTCTAGCATTCTGAACTGAGGAATGAGTCTAGAAACCAAGTAGAAAGGTTTTTTCTGCTGTCATATTTTATAGTTAGTATGTTTACTGTCAAACTCCCAAAAAGCATATTCAAACCGCTGAATAAAAGCAAGCGCTGAATCAGATAATGCTTTTCAACGACCTATAGTCTGCCCGTCCCATCTCTCACAATAAGTCCCGTTTATGGGCCAGGCCTAGTTTCTCTTTCTGTCTGAGGTTCTAGAATATTCTCTGGATCTTTTGGTCCACTAGGTGTCACTGCAGAACTATACAAGTAGCATGATTTGTACGTTTGAGGAAACTAGGGCGAGTCTGTTAATCTGGCTGTATAAAATACCGTCCACAGCAGGGGAGTGTAGTTCCACATGTTGGTATGTTGTGGCCCTCACGTTGATCAAAGTTCGTTTTCTTGTCATAAATTTGTTCAAGTAAAATGTCCAAAATATATACCAAAAATATAGCACAGCATAAAAGTCAAAATATAGCATTGTTGTATCCACAATGGTGGTGTTTTTTAACGTGTCTGCATCACTTCGTCCAATGCTATATTTATTTATAATTTCAGTGAATATTTTGAATATAGCAGGGTCATTTAACGGTAAACAGTATCAAGTCGTGGCGACCACGCATTCCCTCGATAGATTGCCCTATTCATTCAAAGCCTTATCTCATTGTTTAACGGCTATAAACTCACAAATATGGCACCTCTTCTAAATTGTCTTCGTATCAGCATGCCTTTGGTTTCACAAATATCCACGTTTGTCATGGATGAGCAATGTCAATAAGTCTGCATTCAATCAAAAAATGTAACGGCTCACAGACTGCTTGACAGAAACCGTTCATACATCGCAATATTTGTGAAACAAAAGGCATGCCGATACACAGGCTGTAGATGTAAAAGTAGGTCAATGTTGTCAAGTAACGTGACATGACCCCATCTCTGTCTTTACACCACGTTTAAAATACCTTGCAGTAAGCACATTTGCCTTGTAACCTCATTAGTTATGTCATGGCAGCAAGATGTGTTTGTGTGAAAGTCCAACTTCTGTTCTGTCAATAAATCAACCTCGCAGCAGTTTGATTTACTGCGTTGTCATTTTTATAGCCACATTCAAAGGTTCCCAACCGTACAGTCTTTTGTCCCAACTTAATTAATAACCAACTAATAACCAGTTTACATGCATCATCAATACTTATTCTAATCCACTTATTTTAAGGTATTCAAATGTTATTTTCCTATGAAGAGATGTTTGACCAATTGAATACGACCCAGACTTATCCTCTTCTTTGTGTGTTGTGCTGTAGCCCTCCATCAGGAGGGCCTGTTCAGAGTGAATGGGAACGTGCGGGCCGTAGAGTCCCTGAGGCATCGCCTCCAGAGTGGAGAGGAGGTGGACCTGCTGGCCGAAGGGGACGTCTGCACCGTGGCCAGCCTGCTCAAACAGTACCTCCGGGATCTCCCAGAGGGACTGGTTCATTCAGCTGTACAAAATGCTCTGATAAAGCAGTACCAAGGTGAGAGTCAATGGAAAACCAGGACATGGCTCCACCACCCTATGTTTTAATCCCTGTTTGTCATAACCTTTTGCCACATCTCTGTTTTCAAATCCTTTGTTGGTTTAATTTGTTCATATTCTAGCCAATCATTGTCAGCATTCATTCCATTCCATAACTGCACATTCAAAGGTCCCCTTTTTTCCACATTTGAAACCACAGGGTATAACACCGGTGCACTGCATTACACTACACTAATTAGGCTGTTTGTTTTTTTTTCCAGAAATGGCGATTTACGGTCATGTTCGAGTAGACTTTAGACTTGTGGCCCACGTCCCAGTAAAATGAGCAGTACCACAAAACATTATCATTGCATGAATAAAATAAGTGAGATGATAAACATTCCTCTATTTATATTCTTAATCAATACAATGGTCTCAGGATCAGCTTTTAGTCTTGTTTAGTCCGGCTTCTCAGTCCAATGCTGCTACCACCAATAGGGCTTGTACATCGTGACGTCACATCGCAATGACAAGCATTTCAGAAGTATAGGAGCATACTTAATGGTATAGGAGTATAGGAGTATGTACATGGTAGTGATAATGTTTTGGTCTGTTTAGTAGTGAATCGTGAAAATAAATACATTTGTTTGTCATTATGGGATATCATTGTTGGGTTTAAAACTGCAACAGTGTTTCTCATGCGAGATGTAGCCTAGGATTCGGTATGTTTACGTTTATTTAGGATTTTACATTGCAGCAACTCTCTTGAGTACTCAAAATGGGTGAGTATCGCCAACCAAAAATCCCATGAGGCATTCTGATGAACAAGCTCTATAGGTTGCAACCCACAGTTTGAAAACCTGCAGCTGAAAACCTCTAGGCTGCCTGAACAAAACTTAACCAATAATTACTGTTACATGCTTCCAACTGCCTGTGTGGGTTACTACCATGGTAACAGTCTTCAATTGTACCTCGTGTGAGGTTATTTTGTTAACCTCCTGGTGAGTGTGCCAGGTATCTGGGTCACGATGTGAATATCTTATGAGAACGGCTATCTTTAGATAAGAACTGTGTCGTCACAGCAGGAAAACACCACGTTGAAGCTTGACCACCACTGGCTCACTCATTTCAGTGTGTGTGTGTGTGTGTGTGTGTGTGTGTGTGTGTGTGTGTGTGTGTGTGTGTGTGTGTGTGTGTGTGTGAGTGTCTGTGTGTGTGTGTGTGTGTGTGTGAGTGTCTGTGTGTGTGTGTGTGTGTGTGTGAGTGTCTGTGTGTGTGTGAGTGGGTGTGTTTGAGTGTATCATTTAGAAACCGTGTTGTGTAGCTCACTCTCTGGATCTAGAAGGTTAACTTTCTATCTCTCGATCCGACTCCAAAATTTCTCTGGAAAATCCTCAGCCTGGGAGCTGCGTCAGGATTTTGGCTCCCATGGCTGCCTGGCCATTAGCAATTCCATAAATCATGGAGTGGACCACACCATCTCTCAAAAATGTATCTGAGGGCTCCCCGCCAGGTGACACATTAACCAAGATGTCGGTTTGGCTGGAGACCTTCCCTGGCGTCTAGGTCAGAATGGTTTAGTATTCTCTGGTTAGAATCAGGTATCCCCTGGTCACAGTCTTTCATCAGAACCACAGATGAATGGAGGACGGAGTGGTACATAGACGCTGTCAATTTATGGGCGCAGGAGGATCTAGTAGGTTTGACTGTAGTAGGTTGATCTGTACGTGAAAGGTTCTGTGTTAGATCCCCAAATATCTGCAAACAGTAAGCATTCTTGAATATTTCGGGACTGCGGGTAGAAGGCTAGGTTAGGTTTCGTCTGGATATCCCAGTGATAAAATACATGTAAGGGCGCTATCGTCTGAGAATGCTTCAAGGTAAACACTTCAGTTGAGGTATTGGCAGCCATCAGAATGGCCAAATGTGGGCTGACCGAATTATCATTTATTCGTTTTGGACATTTAAACATTATTAGAATAGTCCGGGAGCACTTTGACAGCTGCCGTCAGTATGAGGATACGTGAGCCATTAACCCCCCTGGGCATTTGGCGTTAATCGTATTAGAAAGGTTTTAATAATTGAATAATTAATTGATTTATTTCAATGTTCAAACAATTCCAAAAGACACAAAAAACCACAAGCTACTAATAAAAACATGTTGGTTATTTAGTAAACATGAATAGAACAGGTAGCAAGGTTTTTCCTTTTATGGCGTTGCGTCGTCAGCGCCTGTGTGATTGATCACCAGGTAAACAGCACTAGTGCTGCAGTGAAATTTATTCAAAACCTTGCACAATGTTCAAATCCCCTATTTGCTTTGTGATCATTGTAGTAATTGTGTAGATCATTTTGTGTTGAAAGTAGGCCTACCCTCATACTTTGGCAACCATGTGTGCTCGGAAACTTTAGGCTGCAATGAAGCTCTGCCTTAATCAGGTCAAACTCGGATTGACTCCGCCTGCCATGTTTACAGGCATTGAAAGATTTGCACTGTGAATAAATTGATGTATTCTTTATTTAGCCAGGAAGATCCCATTTAGATAAAAGATCTCTTCTTCCAGGCAGTCCTGGTCAAGAAATATAAATCATACAATCAATTGTGTGTGTGTGTGTGTGTGTGTGTGTGTGTGGATTTGATCCCCTCTCCCTTGATGTGCTTGACATAGCTAACCTAGGCCACTGTGCCACAGGGAAACATAATGTACGACTTTCTTTCTGCTGGCTGGCGTTTTGCTGCCACAGTGAGATATTGTTTCTCATTGGCAGGTAGCTATGACTTTCCAATGTCCACAAAGCATTTTTTTGTGTTTTCTTTTAAGTGATCACAAGGTTAAGGCGCAACTGACCGTAACTTGACCCAGAGGTTAAAGAACGGAGTGTTATTTTCCGGTAGAAAACCCAGGAAATCATTTATCAACCATATCCTTGCTTGGTCCGATTCATTACTCAATATACAAGGATGCCTACACAGGGATGGTCCAAATTATACTCCTAACAATCCAAGTAACAATTCCAGAGCAATTCCACCAAACATTGGAATATATAACCCTGAAGCACGGATACACTCACACAAATGGAACATTTGGATAAAAAGCAAAAGCAATAACTCAGCCTCCCTCATGTCACCACACACACACACACACACACACACACACACACACACACACACACACACACACACACACACACACACACACACATACATACACACATGCACACACAAATGCACGTGCGTGCTCTCTCACACACACACACACACACACACACACACACACACACACACACAGACTCTTACACAGCGCTTGCATCAGTCTGGATAACCAGTGGTCACCCTTCTATCCAGCCCTGACCTATTTATAAATGCCAGTACTAAAGTCAGCTCTGTTTTCCGGCTCTGGAAGTTTAGCGTAATGCTCATCAAAACATGCTACGATGAGAGATGTCTTTAATACCACTCGGACAGGTGGATGGGCCTATCACAGAACATGGATGCCTGTCTGGAAATCCTTGATAAATATAGGACATTAGGCTTTAATACACAATCCTTTTGGACTGCCTAGCTTGTGAACTGTGCCAAGGAAAGACACTTTTATACCACTGGGTGATTATCAACGGGGTCAGGTTGCGTTATTATTGTCATGGGTTTACATAAGTATTTGGTTTGGTGGATTTAACCGGGACATTTATAGTTGTTGTTATACTCATAAGTTTGTCCAGTCATGGCTGCCAAGAGCTTCAATAGTTTTGTTGCTGGTGGATCGCCCCTTGTTTGGCTTTTGATTGTTCTCAGCCTCACCTGGGAGTGGCTTCAGATCAAAGTATTAAATTACTATGTTTAAATGTAACGTCAATGTTATCATTACTTTTGTTAGGATCCATCCTTTGAAGTCATGCATTTTCCATGGATCTTCTTGTGTGGTGATTCAGTGAAGGGTGCAGACAGTACGGTCATAGATGTGAGTGAAGGAACCACACGGTGGGCCTAAAGATACTAGGGTCATGGATGTGGGTGACCTGTGTGTGTTTTTGTGTTTCAGAGTGTGGCGAAGAAGGCTCGTGCGGGGACCTGAAGGCGGTGCTGGGGCGGATGCCGGACGTCCACCACCGCCTGCTGAGCTACCTCTGCCGCTTCCTGACCGAGGTGGAGCGGCACCAAGCGCACAACCGCATGACCGCCCTCAACCTGGCCACGGTGTTCGGACCCAGCGTCTTCCAGTCAGTCCTACCCACCTCCCACCTTCTGCTCCGCCGTGCTTCACTTGTACCGTACTACACTTAGCTTTTTGTCTCTACTCAGCTTTACTATACTTTATTACACTATACCTTATCCTACTGTAATCAGTTTCTATTCAACGCACTGCGACACTTTATTCTACATATTATTAGCCTTTGCTTTTATACAGTTTCCACTCTACTACTCCTACAACTTCAACTACTACCTCTACTTGATACTGCTTCTATACTTCCCTGTCCCTGCAATCTTTCATGAACCTGATAAATGCACCAAACTGACATTGTGCCAACAGGTGGCGCTACTATTGATTAAGAGAGGACAGAAGACTTCCCTACATGACTCAAATACTGTGCTCATGATGTCACTGGCTGTGTTTCACAAATTATTCTCTTTAATAACGCAGATATATTTACCTGGTCGATGGAAAAACCATCATCACATCATAATGTGAGCTGTCATGGTGCAGCCAATAGACCCTGGTACACAACACATTTATAGCTTCCTGTAATACATTATTTATTACCCAGTCTGAATTAATCTGCAGTAAAAATGGAAACTTATCAATGATCTCCATTTTTATTGTTTTTGCGTGCACACTCCCACGGTGTGTGTGACGGCTCCAACAGTGTGTATGAATCACACCAAAGCGGTCGATGAGGGCCGAAGGCCTCCATTGAATGGATACAGTTTCCATTTGCTTACTCCGTCTTCAGAATAATAACCATTCTAGATGGAGGCGGTAGGCCTCTGTAGCAAGATCCCCTCACCCCTACCTGTTCCATCACGGCGTGTATCTGAGTTCACTGTAAGTCGGTCAGTATTCTCATAGTGTAGCATTTAGAGACCAGTTTTTTGGGGCCAAAGCTCACCCTATAGCACCCCCCCCCCCCCCCCCATTGCACTCCTTTGAGAAAACAATTTAACATTTTTAGACCAATGCAATAAAAAATTAGACCACATTTTGAGAAAAGTCAAATACAAATATGATTCGATTTTGAGCGCATTGACATGCCATTGAGACCACATATATTGGGAAAAGTAAAATACATATGAGATACAATTTTGAGAGCATCAACAACCAATTGAGACCCCATTTCGAGACCGTTTGACGGGATACAACTCTCCCTGTATTGCACCTTCTGTCTGCACCTTTCGCTGGTCTCCTTCGTTATAATCCCAGTGATCCCAGTGAGCCGGACCGGGTGAATGAACCGCCCCATGCAGCTCAGGTTTCCGTCGATGGGTTAGGAAGAAGCCATATCAGATGGCAACTCCATCCCTGTACACCGTGTTCCTGTAAGTCAAGTCGAGCACGCACCTGCATATATATTTATGTTTACAGTTTGGATCCGTGTTCCCATCTACGTTTGACACAGCGTGTCTGCCGGGGTGTCGACGGCTATCAGGGGATCACCCTTGCCGATGCCAGATGGTGGCTGGATCGCATTCTGTGTCATTTTCCGCTCACAATTCATCAGAGCGGTGCCTTTATCAATGCGTTAAAAAGGAAAAGGTTTTCTGTGAAACATGACAATATAAAAACAAAGCAAAAAACAGAGAAACTTGGGACATTGTTTTTAATCAGGTGGTTATTGATAGGGGAAGCTCTTATTCTCCTATCTTCATTTATCTTATATTACTTGTTTTCTCGTCTCTAGTGTGTCTCCCGGGTTTGAGGCCATTAAGGAGCAAAACATCTGTAATAAAATCATGGCCAAGCTCATCCAAAACTCCAGCAACATCTTCGACAGCAGCCACGATGGAGACAAAGATGGCCTCACTGGGGAACTACCGACCCTCATCATTGTCAAGGTACACATACCATCTTGTAGTCCAAGTCCATTTTATTTGTAAAGCCCTTAATCGCGGTCACAGTCTCAAAGGGCTTTAATGTCAATATATTTCTGACACTAGCCCTTGCCCCCCAAAGGGCACACATAAGGGCGTACAAAGTAATTTGTACACAATGCATACTCATGTATCTGTACAATAATCCATTTAAGATAATACAAGATACAATTATTTATTTTTATATTTGTTTATACTATGCTAACTCATATACGCAACGTAAATAAAAACTGCACATTCCCAAGACACCATTTCAAAATGGCCGGCAGACATGTTGCCGTGCATGGAACATGTCAACATGGCACACAGCATGTCAGTGGCATGCCTCTGACGGTCAGTGATGCATATACACAGAAGTCCTGGAAACCCCCATCACCAGCACCGCCCCCAGGGGAAGTGGCCTCCTTCTCTTTACCTAACCCCCTGACAGGGGCCACTGGGTGGTCGTCGCCATGCCCCCCACCCCCCCCCCCCTTTTTACTGACAGCATGGGGTCCCAGCAGGGGCAAGGAGGAAGAGGATCTGGTTCTGTTTTTTTTTTTGATTTTGTTGCCCATGGATACCAGGGGGCGAGTGGGTGAAGGTGACAGTGATCACATGACTTGTCTGATGATGAGATCATGATGAAACGCCTGAAAAGTTCTGAAGCAAGCAAAAATATAAATGAAATACTTCATTCCCCAGTCATGTTATGTTATTGTTTGATTATTTTACTGCTTCAAAAAAGTCAAAATGATTAATATTTGTTAACAAGATTCCTAAATTATCCATTTGTATTTTAAAGAGGGTCATTTTTATGTTTCTTGTCATTATTGTTTATCATATCGTTATCATTTGTCATTCAATCATTGAACATTTTAAAATACCTGTTAATGTAAGTGGAAAAAGTGGAAAAGTGGAAAAGTGGAAAAGGTCTATGAGAGTAAATTGCATGATTGCATTTGTCTCCTACTGCGCTGTATCGGCTGGGCATTGAGCTGCGCTGTCATCTTGCTCAGGGTCACCTGAGATACTGCTGACCAATGGGAATACCTTCATTCTCACGGCCCTTTAGATCATCTTACACACGCGCACACACAGACACGAGCGCGCACCACACACAGAGAGGTATCAACGTAATAGCGTGTGTACAGTACAGACAAATGCATGTGGCGTGAGGCCTGCATGACACCAGCCTTGGTGTTCCCATAGCGTCGCATGGCCTGCTCGGCCTATGCAGCAGCAACAGCTGTGTGTGTGTGTATGTTTGTGTGTGTGAGAGGTGTTTATGTGTGAATATGTGTTTACCCCCAGTCGGGGAACACTTTGAGAACACACGCCAGAGTTTTAACCAACTAAATCTATTTTGGTCGCTGTTGTCGGGGCGACCAATACTCTTCGTCTTCTAGTTAGTGATGTCGCTGACACTTACCAAGCTTTGAGTGAGTGATTACAGTGACAGGTCATTCAGGAGCAGGTACTAGGTGTCTTATATATAAGGCTGCATAAATTAGTGGGGTGAGTGAGTGATTGAGTATATGTGTATATATAATGAGTATACTTCTCTGACTCCGTAATCCGTAATCCAACTCCGTAACTACGGAGACCCCTCGAGCATTCGCAGTTCTCCGTCGGGATGTCGGATACGCAATGCAATTCGCCGCCCGATCGATCTTATATGTTGAGTACTAACCATGTAAATAGTGTTATAAATAAACTTTCAAAGCTTTTCAAATCCTTAATGTGCAAAGTAAACAATGTACAAAGTAAATAAGGTGTAAAGTCAAACCGGGAAAAAGGGATTCCGGAAATGATTTTGTTAGAGGACCAATCACAGCCATTGCGTCTCCGTCTGTCTCCGTTGCATCAACGGATAGTTAAGAAATATTGGATGCGCATGTAGAGCTACGGAGAGGGTCTCAGACAGGCTCTCCGTCGACAGAGTGGGCTCTCCATGTCTACGTACAACACTTTACGGAAGAGTATAAACCAGCCTTAACCTGTCTTCCTAGTCGAGGAATCCTGAATCCCAAGTTCATATATACTGTACCTTCCAGAGAGTTACAGCTTCCTCTGAGTACAGGACATGCACACAATATTTGAAAGTTGGAAAACTTTCTTCTTTATCTCTTTCTCTTCCGTCTTCCCCTACAGGAAGTTCCCCTGATGGATGTGGACAGCAAACGTTCCGCTGCGACACCAAGTCCCAGGACTCCAAAGACACCGGTTCATGTCAAGAAAAAGGTGTGTGTGTGTGTGTGTGTGTCTGTGTTGATTGGAGTTTACATCTGTGTGAATGTGTCTTTTCAGCTGATTCATTTCCCAAACATCTGTGGAAGAAAGGTTTGACAATTAAAAGCTACTCTTCTAGCAAAATCTGATTTAAAGAAAATGACTTAATAGTTATTTAATGTTGGGGCCAAAATTTGGTTGCCCATATTCATGGACCTCCGTGTGTATAGTTTTTCTATGCCGTTCAACGGTACCAGTTATTGCCTCTTCCATGTCCAGAAACGAGTTGTCTACGCCAATCCCTGGATGACTCATGATTTCTCCAGAAAGTTCCTTTTGAATATTGAACTCTGTGACCTTGTTGGTCGTCGCAAGTGTGATTTGGACAATCAGTTTTCCCTAACACTGCAGGTTCATGTAAGTGCTGACACGTGACAAGTGTGTCTGTACATACTCTGTAGTAGGGAGCCACTGTGTTGTGTACATATGACATACGATACGCTTGTTACCCTGTTCTAAGAATTTCGCAAGGGGTTTACTAGCACACTTAATAAATGTTGTCAGCCTTGCTGATTCTAACAAGCCGCGAGTTTAATTCTAATCAGAACAAAATATCCACTGCGATATCGCTTGGAAATTCCTGGAAAATAAACAACAAATAGATACCAAAAAAGGGCATATCTGCCCTTTTTTGGTATCTCTCTCTATGATTTTCTCTGTTTCTTTCTCTTTCCCTTCTCTCCTTACTCTTTCTCTATATGCACTTTCTGTCCTTCTCTAGCTCTATCCCTCTCCCTCTCCCTCTCCATCTTCCCCTCTCTCTCTCTCTCTCTCTCTCTCTCTCTCTTTGGTGTGGCAGAGTCTAGAGGTGTCCCTGAGCAAGATACCTCACCCTAACTGCTCTGGGCAGGGAGGTGTGGCGTCCCCTGTCTGTATAAGCTATAGAAGCAATCATGATGGTAACCCACCATTACTCCCGAGGAGACTCGACTTACTTTCATTTCCTCTCTCTCTCTCTCTCTCTCTCTCTCTCTCTCTCTCTCTCTCTCTCTCTCTCTCTCTCTCTCTCTCTCTCTCTCTCTCTCTCTCTCTCTCTCTCTCTCTCTCGCTTTCTCTCTCTCATTAAGATTTTAAGATTACACAATTCAGGAAACACAGGAAATTCAACAATATTTTGTATAGTCTACATTCTGATGCACAGCTTTTATTTACAATACACATTCGGGAACCGTTGCCAAGGTTTGTGCACTGTGGTTGCTTTTAATGTTGACTTAGACTTGCATCTCACCGTAAGGCATTACCTCAACCACCATCTATGTGTCCAGATTTCCTATATTTTTAACACAGATTATGTGGCGTCATTAAGCTGTCACGGTACTTTATTTGATAAAGTAAATCTCCTGGAGCAGCAGGAAGCAGTGAGGGTTTTGTCAAGAGAGGAAGATATCTCCTGAAGAAAACAGCAATCCACATTTTAAATCCGCAGCCCAACTGGGTGGAAGCAGCCTATTGGCCGATGCATTGGAGCACTGTTGTCATTGCCGGCATCTAAAAATAGTTACATTAAATTCTGGTAAGTTTATGGATAGAAATGTGTTCCCCTTCTGAGGCGGGCATCAATTCAAAATAAAAAAAGATTGGCTTATCATATTGTTTTTTTTAAGTGTATGGTCCTTTATAGTTGTTAGTATCCATAAAAAGAATACAGATAACGACACAAGCATTGCAATGTAGAGTGAGCTGAGATAAATCAGACCAGTCAGATATCAGTTGCATTAGCTTGGTGCTGTGAAAAACAGCCCCATAAAGGATGTTTTGATTTAGCCATTCCTCTCCTCCCAGCCACTTGATAAAACAACATGGAAGGAACTTTGTGAAAAAAACACCTGTCATTGTTACTCAGACCGGCCAGGAAAACCTGACCTTTAATTCAGCTACTTAATCTCATAATATATATCACCTCTGTCAATATTAACCTTTACTGTTGCCATGTCCACAGAGATACTAGACAGGGAAATTCAACATTCAACCTTATAAGAGAAACACCATATCCAATCACCAACACAGTCCTCTCCGGGATATGCACAGTGTGGCTGGCCCGGATCCAACCAGACACAAGCGTTTAACCAGTTGTCGGGCTGTGAAGTCCACATGTTATGATCAGGTTGCGTGAATGTTAAACTGTGTTGTGATTGTTCCCTGCAGATGTTCACTATCTGGGGTATCAGATTAGGGCTTGATGGTTAATATATTAGGAAGGTGACATGGTTAAAAGTCCAGTGTGTAGAATTCAGTAGCAACAAGCAGTGAGGTTGTAGATTGCAACCAACTGAATACCCCCACTCCCCCAACCCCAACCCATCCTCACCCCTCCCATTCTGACAAATACAGTGGCCTGTACTGGCCTGTATTGTGTAACGTGCCAGTAGGTATTTCTGTTTGGCACTGAAGGAGAATCGTGCCAAGGTTGTTTTTCGACGGCTCTTGCCTGCGAATGACGCAGACACCAACATCAACCACTGGCCAGACTGAGCTCCATACATCCATACACACCATTTACATTTACTTTTAGGGCATTTAGCAGACGCTTTTATCCAAAGCGACTAACAATAAGTACATTTGTCAGATGATGATGACACCATGATTTAATACTGTCCAAGAAGCATAATGTAGTCACTCATGTAGTCGGTGAAGATGGGCCTGTACTTCTTTGCTTAAATATCCTAGTTTCACTTTTTATCCAAGTGTAAAATAGTGTAACGAATGGAAGTCGCGGATGAGGAGATTATGATTTACATTTTACATTTACATTTAGGGCATTTAGCAGACGCTTTTATCAAAAGTGACTTACAATTTGTACATTTGTCAGAAAGTGGGTCTGTATTCTTTAATACATCCCTGTTTTGGTTTTTCAGGTTGTTTAACTGTTCAATAACTAAAAGTAGGCTATCACTCTTGTATATGTTGGTATCAAAATAAAACTGTTATTATGTTATCAAAGACGTCCTCTTCACTTATCGCACTGCAAGTAAACACTTGCTTGTAGACTCATCAATAAAATCATAAAACAAAGTGATAATGACAGGTCTATGAATGTCGTTTACCACTATGAAGGACTGTGTGTTGAGAAATGTAAATAGGCTATGAAGAACCTCCACCATGTCCTTCAACATGTATAATGACCATGGTGACTATGACAAAGATACCCGATTGTGATTGGTTAAACAGAGTTATTCGCTAGAATAATCTAGAATAATAATAGAATAATAATTTGTGATAGCTAGAGCTATCACAAATCGAACGTGGCGCGGTCAAAATGAATATGGCTTTTTCGCATATTTATACCTACCTTACACAATACAGACCAGTACAGGCCACCGTAGTGGTTTTACAGGGACGGGTGAGGGGGGGCATTCAGTTGGTTGCAATCTTTAACCTTTAACCATTTTGCATTCCGAATGTATGAAGTATCAACCACCAAGCCCTGATCTGATATCCCAGATAGTTGACACCCGCCAAGGAACCATCACAACACAGTTGTCTACAGTCTACAGCTCACTCAAACCAGTAACCACATGTGGGCTCCCATCATCGGGTAAAAACACTTGGGTCTGCTTGATTCCGGACCAAATGCTTTATTATTGGGTTATTAATGGTTATAGTATTTCTCAGTTGCGCCTCTCTGATAAGGATACATGTTGCATTTCCCTGTCTCGTATCTCTGTTAGTGGTGTTAGTCATACCCCCCCCCCACACACACACACACACACACACACACACACACACACACACATACACACCCACACATACACACACACACACACATATATAATGCAATCAATTAATAAGTGACCAATGGGCTGAATTATAGGCCAGGCATTTTGCCAGTGCAACATGGCGGCCTCCATGGAAGAGGAGTCACATCCTATGTACTTATAAAAATGGCCTATTCAAAGGTAACATAAATGGAATAATTCTTATTGCACTTACGCTAATTGAAAAATAATAACATAACATTATATTCCATGTCTAACAACGCTGTTCCACTAGATGCCACTAAACTCCAAACAGTACACCTTTAATATGCCATGAAGAAGTGAAATAACGGATGCAGCTGAATGTGTGAGGGAGGAAACCCCAAACTCTTTTAAGCCAGCGCCCAGCAGAGATTGAACCATAGCCTCTGGGTTCCAATTTGACTAAATAAGACCTAATAGTTGGAGCCAATTTAACATTAATGTCCAAATTAACTGAGAGTTAGTCTTCAATCAGTGATTGGGATGGATGTGACATGTGATTTGTTGACTGCCAACTCTGTGGTCTTGTTGGTCCAGTGTAGTGATATCAACAAACGCAAAGTGCTGGTTCAATAATATCACGTAGCTATGTTTTGAACAGCTGGAGACAGGCCAAGTAGCCACTCCTGCTGCATGGCCGGGGGCCAGCCCCAGACCCACAATTTGGGAAACGCTGAGTTAAATGACTGAATTCTACTAATTGAGGACATTCAAGGCAAACTGCAACATCACAGTATGTTCTTCCTGTGCTTGTTGTGGCCACCCCATTGAATGCAATTCCCTTGATGACAAATTTAGTCAAATCAATTGCCCATCTCCACAGGGGCAATCAATAATAAGGCTGGAGAACCTTTTAGAGTGAATGTGCTGCTTAAAACTGGTTCATTAAGTGAATTATCACATCGATTTTAACCAGGGATCCATTTGTTTTAAACCGGTAATGGGGATTTAAAAATGTTAACTTTCCCCATCTCTTTGTCCATTAAAATGAGGCTAAAGCCTTGTTTATTTTCCTAATATCTGTATTTTTTGTGCCCTTATCAATAGTACCATTAGGGCCAGTGACATAGCTGGCCATTTAGAAGCTTTGCACCGGGTTACCGCTTGCTAACATAGGTGGATGCCTGACACTGCTCTCAATACATTGTGCCTTCACTCTTCGCACTCCCTCGCATCCATCTTAAAATGCAGGAGGATGCTTTGCATAGCGTAGCTAACATCAGGCTGAGGTTCTACTCCTACACCAAAGTGGATGGGGTTCTGCATTTAAAACCTCTTCGGGTCCTCAAGGTAAGACAGAAATAACCTTTATTTAGTGTGACGCGACTACATTGCATTTTCTGTTACGTTATCTAATAGGAAAGAACCCCCTGTCATTAGGGTTTGCCCTAGGATGCATGCCTACAGGTACACTGCAATATTGGGTCACGAACCCAGTACTTTTTGGATGGAAGTCAGACAACCTGGGCAACTACGCTTCCCTAGAGAAATCTCCAATCTGTGTGAATCAAACCCTTGGATATGGCCCAAAGGTCCAGAGCTCCTCATGAGTCCATCAAATGTTAAGGACAGATTTCTTTCTCCCCAACAGGTGAAGAAGGGAACGGGTGACGAGGTCTCAGTGACCACGCCACAACCCAGCTTCTCTGCCGAGCTGCCCCACATGAGGCGGCTGGTCCCACAGCCCGGGGGCCACAACCTGCTGGAGCCCATGGAGATGACCCAACATCCACCCTCACCTCCCTCCAATACCAGCCCCTCCTCCAGCATGGATCTCCCTGACTGGTGAGTGAGCCTGCTTAATGTCGATTCTTTGTCAATATGTATGTTCTTTGAAATACACTCAAATGTTGAGATGGCAGGTGTACCAGGATGGTAAAGGGAGTACGGTGACATCCCCGTTGCTGTTGCTTTGCTTTTTTGAGTTTGGATTTATTATTTTATAAGGTTCATAGTCTCCTGACTTATTTGAAAACACCTTTTACAACCACAATAAAGGAAGGACAGTCATTATAATGAAAGAGAAAATATGATTGTTGCAGCACTGGTACTATAACACAAAATGGAAACCTACCTAAAAAGTGGTTGATTTGGCACCACTAGTTGTGCAGTTTAATTTATTTAAAACCCGACTTTGTGTTGTAGAAAAATGTTAGAAGGCAGAAGGTAAAAGTAATCTGAAGGAATGGTTGTATGTGGGCAGCAGGGCCGCGGTGTATGTGATGGAGGCTGTGAGGTATGCTGGGGTTCTGGCCGGGCCCCTTGGTTCTGGGGGCCAAGTAGACTCGTAATGTTTCGTCCGGAATCCAAACACGCTTATTTAAGCACCTGAAACCAGAACCAGAGGGTGTAGGGTGTCTCAGGTCCTGGAATAGTAAGACTGCCGCTGGGTCTGTTGTTGGATCCTCCTCTGGGTCCTGGCAGACTTTTCCTGGCCAGGTCAGGGCTTGGGATGTATACATACATACATATAATCATGCTGGCACACCTGGCCCCCTTTGGCTTTATTAGTAAGTCTACTGGTAGCTCTGTAAAGTCAGGGCCAGAGTGCAGATTATCTTTTTTGGAAAATAAAAAATAAAATAAAAATAATAATAATTGTATATATATATATAATATTAGAATTGCCCAAAAATACATTTATTTTTGGGGAGAAATAAAGTTGTGCTGATTTACATTATTATTGTTATCGGAGTTTGAACCCTATTGTGTTTAATTTATTCATTGAATGAATAATAATTATTCAAATATATAATCACACTTAGGCATAGTCACAAACATTATCATTATTCTTTTTCATCAATCTACAGCCCTGCAAGCCTTAAACATTGGCATTCCAACATGTTTTAGTACCTTGACACTTCTTCCTCAAGTGCTTTATGAATCAAAAATAATTTTGTCAGCTCTCTGTAGCAAACAGAAACCTGATTCACTCAGCCTCAATATTATCTTTAACGACTTTATTTTATGTGCACTTGAGGGATTGTGAAAAAAACATGAATAGTGCACGAGATTCCTCAAGTGCATGATAAGAGCGAATAGGTGTTTTCTCAATTGCGTGTTTAGTACTTACCTTTCCTTTTCCAGCATAAATGACCATAAATCTCTTAACAGGGATTTTCCTGCGCTGTGAGAATCCCTGCATCAGGTGGTGTAGGGTGACTGGTCAGGTGATAGGGGACCCCCGCCATGAATGCAGGCAGGCCTGGCTAGTGGGCATTCACTAGCAGAGGAAACACAGGATAATCAGACTGAAGGTTAATGTAGCACAAGTACATACACATAAGTAGCTGTGGGACAAAGAGGATTGGCCCCTTTTTCATGGATATGTGCTGTGTTTAACCATGACTGAAACAGTGAAGTCATACTCTTGAATAGCAACATGCACGGTGGGGCAGGATGGTCTGTATTGATTAGGATGGGATGAACAGTTATGGGTTGAACCCCAATGTCCGCAGTCTACTCATAGTCATCCCTGAGCAAGCTGCTAATCCCTGCCTGCTCATTAATGACACTAATTATGAATTGACAGCTATATAATAAACATGCATTTGAAACAGCATTCAAAGTGTATAATTTCATCCTTATATGATGCATGTTCAAGTTTAACTGGTAATCTAAATGGGACATAACATAATGACAATAATCCATCCAAAAAAACAATGGAGCGCTGCCTTTTCATTTTGCGGTAGAACTAAGCAGATCCATAGGCTACGATAAAACAATGTCTATCGCCCCACTGACTAAGCTAACGAGTTGAAAAGGTTGATTATCGCACCACAGTGTCATAATGTTTTAAGTAGCAGTACTGGTATTGGAATATGGATGGACTACAATCATGAGTTGGTCGGGGAAACCTTTTGATTCTCCCATCAGTGGTGTCTTTAATGTTTGGAGTAGTAGTGATATCGGGATATTACTGGACCCCGGGGTGTTGGTGCTGAGCACGTGCAGGTCTCCCTGGCCTATCTTTCGGCTCACTCCTACTTTCCATGGCTAGGTGTTAGGCAGGCCTCTGTCAGCACGTGGCCATGTCTCGTGGCTCAGCAGAACAACCAAATCCTACAGCAAGTGTGTGTACACTGTACACACACAACCCTCGTGGATTTTTTAAATTATTGTTTTTATTTAGAAAAATACTTCAGTTCAATAAAGGATTAATGTTTTACTAGGACTTATATTTTATTCAAGTTATATATGAGAATCTCATAAAATACCCCAAGAATGACACGATCAGTGTTTAAATAATAAAACCCATCTAGTCATAGGCTCAATCGTCCTAGCGATATTTATGCCTCTCTGAATCCATTTAGTCTGTCAACCCATGGAGGGGAAATCTCCATTCCAGCTCCATGGAAGAGGGCGCTGGGTTAGGGAGTGGAGAGGCGGTGGCTCTTTAAAACAACCCAAGCCAACCAATTGATTGTGTCCAATAGCACAAGCGCTATGAAACCTCTTCCATCAAATGGCATCTTGAAAGGCTTGAAACAGCAATTTCCATTATAGATTTCCATATTCAATTAAAGGAGGAATTTGCAAGTAAAAGTGGACGTTACTTTTTCATTTTGTTGTGACTTCACAGGTCCCAAGTGTCATTTCATGGTGTGTATTTAAAATATGGTAACCCACAGCATTTTCAACTCACTGATGTCTGTCTCACCACTACCACTACCCGACACAATGTCACTCCACCATTGAAACGGGATCTTTTCCCCGCTATAAGGAATGCATGGCGGTCTTTGTGTGCAGTTTCCACACGTGGCTGCCGCTCTTGTGAAGTCAGCTGTGGGTTTCCTAGAAACCTCCGAGACACAGGTAGAGGTGAGGAAGGTGACAGTGTGCTGTGAGCAGCACTGGGCTTCCACACTGCTGGTGAAGACTCGATGTTAGAAATGTCCATCTATCGGCCAAGGGACCACCACATATTATGTTATATCATGGGGAGGAAAGTGAAAGTTGTATAATGGCTAGCTTGTGTCAGGCCCCCATGCCCCCTTCTCCCACCCCCTCCCGTTTGGCGTAAGCCCCGAAGCGTGATCGCAATGTCCTTATGAACACACTTTCCTCTGATGGAATGTACACTGTATAGTACACAGCCTGTAGGAAGGCTTAGAACTGAACGGCCCTCCAATTACGGACTGTGCAAAACCTGTGTTCTGAAAATATTTTAAGAATGTCCTGTGGCCTCAACGTCTCTTCGAAAACATAACTAATGTCATTCTTTGTTTCTTTGTCATGACTGCTCAACCGTTTATTTATGCAATTTGTACCTTGAG
The DNA here is from genome assembly GCF_964030765.1 of Micromesistius poutassou. Classification (NCBI taxonomy): domain Eukaryota; kingdom Metazoa; phylum Chordata; class Actinopteri; order Gadiformes; family Gadidae; genus Micromesistius; species Micromesistius poutassou. Next base: position 11,586,157 of record NC_140273.1, read on the forward strand.
CGGGTCCAAAAACAACTAGTTAATTTTGTTGTTTGTTTTTTCATATTCTTTTTTTTTTTAACAAATGAAATAATGAATGAATTTTAAGAAGCGGATTAACAGCCAGATTGGCCAACTGGTGTGGTATTTTTCCGTGCTCTCTTGAAGGATCAAGACCTCCTTTCAAGTATTGCTCACAAATCTCCTTGGTACCGCCACACACAGTAAGGTAGTGGGTAAGCAGGATTTCCGCTTTTGCAATCAATGACGGCAAGGTGGCACACTTTATTTTAATCCTCCTTCCGGACTCTATAACCCCACGCTAAGAGCATTGCCGAGGGATCTACGGCCTTGGGTCCATTGATTTACACCTGCAGTCATTCTTTGGTTATTATGTTAATGTTTTTTTCACACTGTTTGTTTTCTGTACCATCACATCATGTGAACAAACTTGAAAACTTGTTATATTTTGAGTTGAAACCCAAATCCTTTGTTTTGCTGCTTTGGTTGCTGAGAGAATGTGTTTTTTTTCACTCTCCCCCATCCCCCCCAGGCCTCCCCTATTACTCTACGAGGCCGGAGGCACGTCAACCACCTCTAAAATTCACGTGGCAAAATATTTACTGAGTGGACGAGTCAAAAACAAGTTATTCCAGGGATCACATTTTATGGATGTTTAGCTGGATGATGCACACCAAGCCCTGAAATTTGGCAGGGCTTGGGATGGATAAATGATAACTACTGAATTGAGCTGGGTCAGCTCTCACCAGGTTTCAGAACGTCTGGTTGCACAACAGGGGCTTGTACACCTTACACTTGTTCCTAAAACCCTCAAACAAACAAGTGCAATGCTTTCTAGGAAATGGATGCTTAAGTTGAAGATGAAAAGGACTGGTAGTAAGTTTCGGTATGGTGCAGCCAGAAGTACAAATCATTTTTGTGCTTTAGTAGCTGTTGACGTGTGTGACGTGAACCCCAAAATAAAGTCAGCAATTAATCCGACACGCATATGTATTCTAATTCTCGACTTTACAACACTTCTGCCAGCTCTTGGACATAATTAGAGGTTACATGTTCAAACCTAGAATAACCAAGTATGACTGCAACCAGTATTACGTCTCGCTGCCCGGCAAATAGGAGTCAAACCAGGGACTGGAAAAGCTTCCCTTGCCCAACTCTTGTCACAGGCAAAGGCAATGGGCAATTTTATAGTGGTCGTCATTTCACAAGCGAAGCATTCTTGGTAGGTAAAGTATATGCTTCCATGTCTAAGCAGGTTTAAAAAGGTAAAGAAAATGTGATTATTTTCTTTTCAACCTATTTATGTATAGGGAAAGGCCTTTCATTTTGGGAGGGAGAATATATTTAGCCTGCCCTCCAAGCAAAACATCCATATTTTTAATCGTAGTTTTAATATGAAATATGCTATGTAGCAATGTAAATACTGTATATTTACCTACAAAGAAAAATGACTCGCTTACTCACTACTTACTTATATCTAAACTCTAAACTAAATAATTTGTGTTGTATTGTCATTAATCTTTTTATTCTGGTGCAATGGGAAAATTGCTGGCAGCTTTGGCTTCTGAATTGCGATTCCATTTAAGAGTCATTAGTCATCATTAGTACTGACACACTTACAAATCTTCTCTCAGCGAGTTAGATGATAGTTCATGAATACAGCCTATGAAAGTTTTTGTTTTCTCCAAAGCTGGATTTTGACATTTGAAGACGTGCTTGTTTAAAAAAAATAATGTCCTCCTCTTTTGAGGACATGCTGGTCATACATTACATGAATGCATTTAAAAGATCTCTACTTAGGAACATAGGATTAAAGATTGATTTGGCATTAAGTTCCCAGAGTAGAACTCCAATTTGATGTATAATCCTATTCATACTTTAGTATAGTATGATTTGTATTCCATTGACATGCCAGGATAGAAAAACGGTGCACATATTTCTTATGAGGTTACTTCATTATGTTTTCTTTCTACTAATTATTTTGATTGGGATATTTGCACAGGCTATAATATTTCCAAAGAGCACTACTAATGTTAGTGGGAGATTTGTGCACCCAGAGATTAGCCACCATCTATAAAAAAAGGGTGTTGTTGATGGTGGATTACATGAGTTCTAGGTTCTTTGGTTTCACCAATACCGAACCCAATGTGCTAACTTTTTCTCAATCTACAATTATTGCACAAACGTAACCAAGCCATTTGAACTGAAAGCTTATACTGCATTCAGTCTCTCAGTGGGTAATATAAATAGCTGCTCAGACCCATGTCAGATCCAGAACCAGTTATTGGGAGGGGGGGGGACACATTATGAATCAACAGCTTGTTGCACAGATCCATATGTGTTTGTTTTCCTTTTACAGGACACATCCTATAGCTTAGCATGAGCAAACCGCAGCTCTGGATTGTGTATATCTGCTGTCCTGTCAGTTGTCAGGATATGTAAATGCCAAGCAATCTTGGCTCCGGGTTCCCCTTACTGCTGCTTAACGTTTGGTTGTGGCTGGCTGGTGTCCAGACGCCGCTACAGCACCCGTGAATATTTAACTGCGGCTCGTATTTATCCGTGGTTCATAATAATAATTCAGAGTGACAGGCTCCACAAAGGCACTGGTCTGAAGCGCTAGGTGGCTTTTGTTTTGCAGACAAAAGGGGCTCAGCTATAATGGTCTTCACTGCTGCCGACAACATAGAGAAAGGGGTGTGTGTTTGTTTACCTGCAAGTACTGTACAGTCACATGCTTCATGTTAATACTCTCTCTCTCTCTCTCTTTTTATTTCTTTTTTTCATCTTTTCTTTAGCTTACCAGAAGAGGAGCGAGCGATTTCTCCATTCTATATGAGGTAGGCTTCCCGTATGTTCGTATCTGTGGGGAGAAAGAGGGTTAAACCCTTGTTGTTTTGGACATTGTGGGATGCTGGTGGTGGGGGGGGGGAGCTGTCGGGAAGCATTAACATAGAAGACAATAGAGCTGGTGAGTGGGGAGGGAGGGAGGGAGGGAGGGCAGCAGCAGTGGTTTGGCTCAACAAGTGGTTGTTTATTTTGATGAGGACGGTTTCAGCCACTTGGGCTTGACATGGAAACGGGGGCAAAGATGCCCTTTTTAAAACGTGCATAATGAAAGGATCAATGAGGATGCTTCTTGATGATTCATCTGATTAGCTTTCAAGGTTAGCCACAAGTTCAGAAAATATAAATGCAAGCCTTTTATCCCAAGCGAGTTACAATTGACCCTGCGAATAACCAAAACATTACAATTAATATTGCAAAAGAGTAAACTAAGCCTTTAGCCTTTATCCGCTAAAGGATGCACTGATGTGAAAGACAAACATTTTTTTTATTCTACATTAATCTTTTTAATATCAGATCTCATTTCCTCATTTCATTGGAACTCTGGAGAAATGACGAGCTGGAAAAACCTTCTGTTCAATATCTGTGTCTCCCTCTCCATTTATCCTGTTATCTCTCTCTCTTCGTTTCTCCTGTTATTTCTCTCTCTCTTATTTGAACGTTGTCTCTCACACATGCCTACACCCACACACACACACACACACACACACACACACACACACACACACACTCACACTCACACTCACACTCACACACACACACACACACACTGAAGCCTATCAGCGATCCAACTGACCTGGCCAGGCTCTACTTGCATTCTGTCACATATGAATATTCTCAACCACACACACACACACACACACACATGCACACACATTGCACAACATATGGGCTAAGCCCACTCCACAAAAGTTGTAAATCAACTCTTGGTTTTCCTTGATGTGTGTTACAAAAGGTCACTCATGCTTAGTAGAGTGCAATGGATTAATACTGCATTGTTTGGATGCTAATAGCATACAGTGGAATTATACTAGAAGTATTCACAATGCAAGGGTATTGCATGGTCAGGGTTTTGAGCTTCCTGAGCCAAGCCTTTGAGTGTCTGTTATTTTTCACGCTCTGTGTTTGCCTAGGAAACTTTCTCAATGCTTGATTTGTAAAACACATACACACACAGACAAACTCACACACCCCTAGCTATCAACCTTATTTTTTTCAATCGTCAAAGTTAAGTGTAATTTATGAGGCTGTGTTTCCGAGCGTATTTACATTTAAATAGAATAGATTCTAATTACAAAACAATCAGAAAACCTTCATCGATAGTGATGTACACACACAAAGTATATTGTTAGACTTAAGGGGCATAGACATGTGATGAAGATGAATTATGTTCTTTCTTGTAAAAAGTTTAAACAGCAATTGGCTGTAACAAGACATGTAAAGTTCCTCCCCAAGCTGGTTTTATTGCCATGTTTCTCCCTCAGTCTTAACAGCCGCTATTTGCAAAGTTGCACAATGCAGGTCTTCGCTATGCAGAACTGAAATAGCACCATCGCCCTGGCTGCCCTCACAGCAGCTCAGCAATCAATTTTATAAAGTAAACAAAAATCGAGACCGCAGGGGATATGCAGTGACTCTGAAAAGTACCAGAGATTCAATTGGTCTCTATTGACCCAACTTAGCAATGCTTGTTTTGCATGATGTAAATTGACAAAAGATCTTGGGTCAAAGTTTGTGCAAGCTCAAGGAAAAGAGAAGTCTGTAGCCATGGCTACGTGTTACGTAACACACCTCCTCAATCACTGCTCCCCTGTTCTTTTTAGCTCATCTCCTGCAGTTCATTGAATCCTAGGAAGTTCTAGAGCGTTCACTAATGGTTGTGAAGGTGATAAAATATCACAGTGATTATGATGATGATGATGAGGATGATGAAATGCCTTGTATATTTTGAGATCCGGTCCCGTGGCGTCTGTATTTTGGGATTCCAAGACAAGAAATTACATATTGTGTAAAATTGCTAAATTCCTTTAAACATTAAACATTCAAGGCATCTTAAATATGTATGTCACTGACAGGACAGATAGACTCCTAACAAAACTAAAGCAAACAAACACAAAATACTGGGGTAAATATCACAAAGGTCAGTTGGACGTAGAGCCAAATTCCAACACATTAAAAGTTAAGGTCACTCCTGGCAACATTTGTGAAGTTTACTGCAATATCAAGGTTAAAACCACTCTTGGTAATCATTCCTATTTATTAATTTGTTAATCTCTGTTCATTTTCCTCCATGACGTGTGACGTTTCCACAATACCATATTAAGAGTTCCATCCCCATTCAAAGAGACACGGGAGTAACTGTACAGGAGAAAAGGCGAATGAGTGTCTAAGAGTATTTGATTGCTAACACACTCTTTAATTACTAATGACGTGTGAACACATGTCTTCGGTATTCAATGTGTTGGTCAATGGTAATATCAGATCCCTTATGATATGAAAACCCAGTCCTTGAGTTAATTTCTCCATTGGCTGAGTTTGTAATCATTGGTCAGAGTGGAACGGCTTTCATTTAATCAGATTAAAGATTAAATGAATCACTTCATTTAATCTTTATCCCCAGTGTAAACTACCACTATAACTGGTAAAATAAAACCTGTTCCTGTCATATCTGGTAATAGAATTCGACATGTGAATGTCTATTTGAATATGTACATAAATGCCCATCTGTTAGGTCGTTGCGTTTGTTTTGTTGCTTGACAACATGGATACTAATGAGAGGTAAACACTGAGTTGCCATTATAAATCTCCCAATAAACATTTATTTTAAGTGCAAGTGTTTATTTGCAAATCGTGTTCAGTAAGAGGTTCCCATAAGGGCCAAAGGTCATCAATGTCACACTTTTCATGTAATTAGAAAAAAAGTTTTCAGAGGAAATCTTTTTACTTTTTATTTTAAGGATCTATATTCAGTGTATCCAAAAATCTGCAAAAGTGGGTTCCAGTCCTTACTTTGTAAGCAAACTGACACGTCTCATGATGAATGTAGACAGGATGTCCATACGACCTAGTTCCATCCCAGCAACCTATTTTCAAATCATACTGACTCTTCAGTCTATCGACGTCAAAATACAGCCGGGTTGGTGAGCTTTGTTGACTCTATCACTACTATCGCTACTTTATCATGCTGGTTAGGCCTCGGGTCTAGACCTTACCAATATTAAAGATTCTGGTCCTGCTGAGCAGCCTCTATCACTCTAAAATGGCACTAAATAGTCGCAGGATAGTGTAGTGGCTAGGGTGTTTGACACCCAGCAGAAGGTACTGTTGTCGATCCCAAGGTTTTGCAGGCCACCCTGAGCAACATGCCCAAATCCCCAAGTGCTCGTAAAAGACAACAGGTTCTGATGTATTTTGCCAGTGATCTAAATTCAGGGTCAAGCCTGCAAACACTAGAAAGCTCTGAACATCCACAGCACCTCTTCAATCATTCACATTCCATCAAAGTCATCCCAGTGTTATTGCACTGCTGACCAATATAATCGCCTATATCATCCCTTAATCCCCTTCACTTTGATCATAATTACATAACAACAACTCAGATGACGATGTTAAAGTAATCCGTGCCATCAAGATACCATCGCTACTCCCCCTCCCTTTCTCTGCACCGGGGCTGACCTCAGGGCTGTGCTATCACTGTCAACAGGTCTGTTTATGGAGGAGCCCACCGCCTATCCCAGCGGATGCTGCATCCACTTCCAGCCAGTAGGAGAGAGGAATAACGCTTAGTGTTGGTTGTTTGGCCAAAACATTCACAACACTTCATCTGTGACCTTACTAAACAAGCTATGAACCACCGGCATGCGGCTGGAGATACCGTCTTGGCATTTCACAGCGGCATCCTCGACGGTGTGGAAATGTGAAGATCGGGGCCATTGTTATTCATAGAGTTTATTCCAAACTCTAGCAACACACACGTGCACACTAGACTCTAGAAACTAGCACACGACAGTGTGTCACTCAGAGTGTTATACTCTTGTTGTGTGAAGTCTACATTAGGTGGAAAGATGGTATTTCTTGAAGCTAGCTACAATTGCTTTATCTTCTTCTCTCCCTGCCCTTTTCTCCTCTTCTTTCTAGTGATCACCTATCTCCAATACACTGCAGACCCGATCTCACCAAGTAAGTTCACGTCACGTCACTCAGAAAATAATAACGACACAGTACCCTGAATGACCTATTCTATATCTTTGATGTTTGTAGACCTTTGTGAAAATACATCTGGGACTTCCCCTATGTACTATTTATTCTCTTGATCCTCATCCTCCTCGTTCTCTTCTCACCCCTAGCTTTCTAGACAGCACCATACGGGCGGCGGTACAACAGCATCTCTTTGAGATAAACCCTCTCGACCGTTCCGGTGTAACGGGACCTGGTTTGCGGGGACCTGGTTTGCTGGATACTGGTTTGCCGGAACCTGGTTTGGACAGACCTCGTTTGACGTTTAACCAAGAGAGTACTACATGCTTTAGCCCTCCACCGTTGACGTCTAGTGCGAGGCAGAGACGCCGGCAGAAGAGAGAGCAGAGGCAAGAGGAGGAGGGCGAGAGGGAGCCAGAGAGAAGCAGGTATGATTCACGTCTTGTGGTTTCAGCTGTTGGTTCATTTTGGTGTTCCAATGGTACCATGTAGGTATTTTCCTCAGAGGTGTCAGTGTAGGGAAAACAGATGGGTTTTGGGAGGATGTAAGGATTAGAGGGAAACAGGGTAACTGTTAGATGGTTGGGATTAGGGCTACAAGGTTACAGAGTTTGGGTTCAAATCCTCTCTGCTCTAATATTAGGTCTATGTTTATTTTAGCACCAATATAATAATTGATGGTGTATGGTCCCTTTCACTGGTTTTGTCCACACCGGTGCGGTGCCCTGATATGCCCAAATGAAATGCACCTGTACCCCTGAGCACCCTGAATACTATAAGGTCATCTTATCACATTCTTGGTGATAGGCTTACCTGGATACACAACAAACAGCTATGGCGGTTTAATCCCTGTTTCTCCAGACTCAGTGACGTACGAACAAAAAAAACAACGTCACATGGATTAGAAGACTTCAAACACCGGCAGCAAAACAGCAATAACAGTTGCTAGTAAATAGAATTAGAAGCCAACTTATGGCAGCTTCTGGAAAGGTATAAAGGTGAGTGAGCCAACAGGGAACACGTTGATGGGGATTCTCTTGACTCATTGGTCGTCACACAAAGAAAAAAAACGACTTCTGAAGGAAGCCGTCAAATTGATATCTCTTCTTCCTCCTCTCTCTTGTCGGAAAAAGGTCCACGTCGTCTCTCAGGGCAGACCTCCAAAAGGAGAACATACCGTGGGATGAGGAGGACACCTATGACCCGCTCAGCGAGGGTAATGTAGCTGCTACAGCGGCTCCACAGCAGACCCACAGAGCCAAGACCAGCCAGCCAGACCCCAAGCAGCACTGTGTCCCCAAACCCTGGAAGAACAGGGCTGGCCCCACTCTGGCCCAGCAAGACCAGAACCAGGACATCCCCACGGTGAGTGACCGCCACAGCTGCCCTCTCTTCCTGTCTTCTTGGCAATTTGGCAATTGCCAAGAAGACAGTCCGTCGATGGCAATTGCCCTCCGTCATCCTGGGATTCGTCTTCTGTCATTTTTCATTAGAATGAGGGAGTCGTCTCTCTCGAAATAACAAGGGCCCTCCAGAGAAGGAGTTGGACTAGGTGCTAAGTCGGTTTGCTAAGTCCCTCTCAAGCTTTGTATAAGCATTTGTTAATTGATTGATAATATGTTATATTTATGTATCCATGAAGCCCGGTAATTGCAACTGCTAACACTGGTGTTTCCTGTTATTCATCAGCAGTCAAGTGTTTCCCAAGAATCGCCTAGAATGGACAGTTGCAAGATGGTGTATTTTAGAAAGCTAATGTATATATATATATATATATATATATATATATATATATTGATAAGGTAAAGAGTCGCTTGCCAATCAAAGTCCAAACATTTGATGTCCATGATGTTCTCACAGTCTATCTACAAACAGCACTCTGCGTGGAAAGTGGAAACGCTGCACTCCTTGACCTGCATGCACTTATTTTACAGTGCTAATTTTGCATTAGCTTTTTGGCAGACAGCCCATTCTCTGCTTGGCTCGACCCTGTTGTGTCACAAAGTAAAAGGTACAACGGGTCAAATTTGGGTCAGCTACTCGTGGTCTGCCAGTAAATATAAGAAGTCGTGAGTACTGGAGCAGGGTGTGCAAAGAGACTTCAAGGACACACTGAATTAAATTGAGTCTCAGAACAGCCCACTAACGCTATCTACAGCTGTCCTACGTTAAGGTTTATAACGATTATTTTGATAAATATTGATATCATGATTATTTACCACGATTATTAATTTGATTGACAAATATTTTTAGTCACGTAAACATAAACATTAACATCCATGATCCATTGTGATACATTCCTACTAATGTACAAATTTTTGCATACATAACACTTAACTTAAATCAACAGGGCACATGTTTAAATTGTAAAAGATTTGTTAAACTTGTAAATAAAGTGTTTATTTATGTGAAGCAAAATAAGCAAAATAAAAATGATTTCCCTTTATTCATTGTACCCATGTGATGAGATGAGTTTAAATAAATCTCTTGATTTTGACCTAAATAAAATGGTGCCCAAAATAAAGGTTTACTAAAAAAAAAATGCCATCACAGAATGCTACAGAATCAGATTCACATTTCTGACTGATTATTGGACACATATCTTTGGCCAAATAGAATGTGATTGCATTGGTAATGTCGCCGTGTCTTTGTGACCTGGATGAATACGGTGTTGCACTGTACAGGCTCGCTTTTATGGACGTCTGAGTTGACGTGGGACAACTCGTGTTAGAAGCCGATGCAACACTTTGTGCCTCCATGCATTCGTCATACACGTCAATTTTGTGGTGTGTTTTCAGGGGGCTGAATAAATTAGTTGTGTTGCCTTGCGGCGCTGACATGACTCTATGGCACTCTTTGCACTTCTGCGACGAGGGACGAGCTCTTCGACTTCGGCTGTGTCAGACCTTTTAATGTTGTTTCTTTTCTTCAAGTATTGGCTAAGCCTTGTCCAGACTCACCTCCAGTAGACTCGAGTTCAGGCTTCGCGCCGTGGTGCAGTTTGTGCTGGACTCACGCAGACAGCACGTGTCAATGAGAGCTTGGTTTGCTTTACAGCGGAGCCAGAGCGTATACTGCATGGGCGGGGTACGCTTATTTAATTTTTTTTGCAGAGCATGCATTTTAAATATCGCTCAATCACATACATTTTATCGTGGGAAGCCAATATCGTCATTGTGATAAAAATGTTATTAATTGTGCAGCCCTAGGTTAACCTACAGGTGCCTACAGCTACCCTACGTTGAGGTTTTTCTTAAAGTTTAGAGGTTAGGGTTAGTCTACAGGTACCTACAGCTTAGGGTTTGAGAGGTTAGGGTTAAGGTTAGTCTACAGGTACCAACAGCTTAAGGTTTTAGAGGTTAGGGTTAAGGTTAGTCTACAGCAGGGTCTGGGAACCTTTTTGACATTAAGGGCTGTATAAATTTTTGTAACTTGTTTCGGGGGCTGCACTTTTTTTAGGCCTGTAAAAATAACTCACTCCCCACATAACCTGCATGCACAACGTTTTCTCTCTCTAAATTTGGTCTGGTGAAAGCTGCTTGTTGGGCACCCAAACTTCGCTTAAGTGTGTTTATTTTGTCCTTGCGTAACTGCCCCTGCAATTCACTTAGCCTAGCATGTTTAGTACTGTAATGACGTTCCAGGTTGGTCTTTCGTGGGCCGGATGAAAGGCTTTGGCGGGCCGTATCCGGCCATACGTTCCCCACCCCTGGTCTACAGGTACCTACAGCTGCCCTACATAAAGGTTTGGGTTTAGGTGAGCCAGTGTGTTATTTATCATTGGAGACCGTTTTCAACACTTTTCATTCAGTCCTTCTAGTTGCAGGAATCGCTGGTGCTAGGCTAGTGCAAGTCGAGGGGAACTGCTAGCCTGCCAATAAAAACAGGTTTACCCACTCCTGAGGCAAACCAATTATAATGCCAGACTATCGATGTAAATGTCTGTGTTGATAGAATAGTATAATAATAGGGCCTGGGAGTATGCCCATCCGGTCTACATGTGTTTTGTGGATTTGGAGAAGGCATATGACCGGGTCCCCCGGGAGAAACTGTGGGAGGTGCTGCGGGAGTACGGGGTAAGGGGTTCACTCCTCAGGGCCATCCAATCTCTGTACTCCCAAAGCGAGAGCTGTGTCCGCGTTCTCGGCAGCCAGTCAGTTCTGTTCCCAGTGGATGTTGGCCTCCGCCAGGGCTGCGCTTTGTCACCAATCCTGTTTGTGATATTCATGGACAGGATATCGAGGCGTAGTCGTGGTGGAGAGGGGTTGCAGTTCGGTGAGCTGAGGATCTCAACACTGCTCTTTGCAGATGATGTGGTCCTGATGGCATCATCGGCCTGTGACCTTCAGCACTCATTGGATCGGCTGGCAGCCGAGTGTGAAGCGGCTGGGATGAGGATCAGCACCACTAAATCTGAGGCCATGACTCTTAGCAGGAAACCGGTGGATTGCCTTCTCCGGGTAGGAAATTAGTCCTTAGCCCAAGTGAAGGAGTTCAAGTACCTCGGGGTCTTGTTCGCGAGTGAGGGTACGATGGAGCGTGAGATTGGCCAGAGAATCGGAGCAGCGGGGGTGGTATTGCGTTCGCTTTACCGCACCGTTGTGACGAAAAGAGAGCTGAGCCGCAAGGCAAAGCTCTCGATCTACCGGTCGATCTTCGTTCCTATCCTCACCTATGGTCATGAGGGATGGGTGATGACCGAAAGGACGAGATCACGGATACAAGCGGCCGAGATGAGTTTTCTCAGGAGGGTGGCTGGCTTCTCCCTTAGGGATAGGGTGAGAAGTTCAGTCATCCGGGAGGAACTCGGATTAGAGCCGCTGCTCCTCTGCTTAGAAAGGAGTCAGTTGAGGTGGTTCGGGCATCTGGTAAGGATGCCCACTGGACGCCTCCCTTGGGAGGTGTTCCAGGCACGACCAGTGGGGAGGAGACCCCGGGGAAGACCCAGGACTAGGTGGAGAGATTATATCTCAACACTGGCCTGGGAACACCTCGGGATCCCCCCGTCAGAGCTGGTCAATGTGGCCCGGGAAAGGGAAGTCTGGGGCCCCCTGCTTGAGCTGCTGCCCCCGCGACCCGACCCCGGATAAGCAGATGACGATGAGGATGATGAGGAGGATGATAGAATAGTGTAAGAAAAAGACTTACCCTTGCATCACATTATATTTAGTTTATAATCCCTGTAGTTGGAAGCAAGCTACGGCAGCGGCGGACTGATATTACCTGGAGTGCACTTCTCTGTTTACCTTCTGCTGTAGTGAATTGGTTGCTACACCGGAGCAAAGTGAAATTCCGCCGCTGCTGAGAAAGTAGTCCCCCAAAATGTAATGTAATCATTGCGATACAAGGATAGTTTTATTTCTAATATTATTCTATCAACACAGGCATTTACATCGATAGGCATTATAATTGGTTTGCATCGGGTGTACTTTGGAGTGGGTAAAACAGTTTTTATTGGCAGGCTAGCAGTTCCCATCGAGTTGCGCTAGCCTAGCACCAGCGATTTCTGCAACTAGAAGGACTGAATGAAAAGTGTTGAAAACGGTCTCCAGTGATAAATAACACACTGGCTCACTTGGAAATGAGACCCGATGTCCAAAATCCTGAACTACCCCTTTAGCAGGTTAGCCGACAGGAACCTGTTAACCTACAGGTACCTGCGGCTGGCCTGCGGAAAGGTTGGGGTTAAGATTTTAGGGTAGGGGTTAGCCTACAGGTACCTGTCTAAAGGTGAAATCTAAATTGTGTTGTTTACTATGGCTGTTGAACTGCTTTTCAAACATTTCAAACATTTCAACAGGCAATGATATCGTCATGGCGATTTGTGCCATAAAGAAAAGTGTTTGCATGCAATTTTCATGTGTTCCTTCACCCAGACAAGCAGGACACACCAGGGCGAGCCATCACGTGGGCTTATGTAACTCATGTAAAGCTGAGCCGGGTGGCATTTCAACCTTGTGGGACACGCCGATGGAAATAGATTAGCATTTCTCACACCTGGGAAAAGACCATCCCCACCTTTTGCTGCGGTGTGTGTTTGGTTGGCAGCCAATCAGGAGCCTCTTATGCAAGTGGAGAGCGGACACTATGACACACATACATTTGATATGTGCCACTTGCGCTCCCGTTGGCACGACGACACCCACGGGCTGGAGTGAGTGCCTGTCTGCTCCAGGGCGTCAGCTGTGGTGCCTCAGGGGCTCCGTGTGAACTTAAGTACCATTGTGAGTGGAGTGGCGTTGGTGTATGTGAAGGGAGTATGGAAGGACAAGGAAGGGTGTTTTTGTTTACAGTATAGTATAGGGCTCTGCGACACAGCTGGCCTTGACAAAGTGCTTAACAGTGTGGCTCTTTTGGTTCTGGGACTCATTTAGCCAAAAAAAACACGAAAGCATACATTTATGTATATATATATACGTACGTTGCGTATTATTGACATCTTTCAAATATCCTGAATTTTTGATGAGAATTATTCAAATGTCTTTTGAAAAAACGATTCCTTGTTTTATTTAAATATATTTATTTTATTATTCATTTTTATTTTATGAATTATGTAATAGATCATAATATCGTTAACTAGTCTCCACTTGCTACATGATGATAATGAAGTAAACCTCTGCCTGTGTCTCGGCCCGCATTCAGGTACAGGTTCAGGAATGCAGCGCGACAGGAAGCGCCTCTAGATCTGAAGGAGTCACCATGGATGACCCTGCCCCCGGGGGGAGAAGGTGAGCACATAACACCCCCAACATCCCTCCCTCAACCCCCCACGCTCTGCATCTCCTCCTGCCCATTGTGTAGCGCACACCGCAACCACGTTCGCCCTCTCGTACGCACTCCAAGGTTAACGGCGCGCACACCATTAGCTTATCCGTGCTGATACGAGGCCTCCACTCGCTGCAGAAGCCAGCGCCTTTATCTCTAAGGTCGACTTCTCTGGAGTGGCCGTGTTTGCCAAACACAGCTGATCCCCGCTGTGGGGGGCCAGGGGGGAGGGCTGCAGTGGGTCGCAGTGTGATTGTATAATGTGTCTAATGCTCTGTGATGTTTACTGTTGTTGTCTGAGTGAAATAGTCCCAACGATTCCACAGCGTCTTGTTTTCCTTACAGGAAGGAGAGTTGGACTGGAAATGGCCTTCCTCCTCCACAGGTAACTGCTGCCTTACGCACACACACACACACACACAACCACACACACAACCACACACAACCACACACACACTCTCACACACACACACACACACAACCACACACACACTCTCACACACACACACACAACCACACACACACTCTCACACACACACACACACTCTCACACACACACACACACACACACACACACACACACATACACACACACACACACACACGGTTTCACACCTGTTTAGATGTGGCATGACCTTGTACAAACATGGCTGTGTTTGTCCACTGGGGTGACAGACAATCTTGCATTTCAGGAATGCAGAAATACTTGATATTTTTTGTCCTAAATGTTCTAAAAGCAAGAAGGAAGGTCTAGTCTGTTCAGCTGACTTTCACGTGTAATACTCAAAGTCAAAGTTTTTTTTGTTATATGCCATGTTTTAACACTGGTATTATGGTATCACCAGAACCATTTTAACACTAAAAGGGCCACAACCATCTCAGCATGTTGACATGTAGGGGTAGTGTACCAGCGACGATCCCCAATGGATATGTAATACAGCTTTAAGGTTGGCACAACTCGTCCATGGTTTGGATCCATCCATGCATTACACCCAGTAGCGCCGGGGGCCAGCTCTCACCTGAGGGGTTCAACACCTACTCAGAAAAGAGTTGCCATAGAGATGGAATCCCACAGTACCACGCCGCCCCGCCAGCGCCTACTCTGGGAAGCTGTTGTTTTCGCCCAATGTCATTCCCCCGTGCTGTTTACACCGTGCACTATTAATCGCCTGCTACCGTATCACGCTCTACCACACACACACACACACACACACACCTGCGTAGCGTGCACTGTGTTGTCCCATCCACGCCCTACTCATGTTTAGATGCTAAACTGCATTTCGTTATCCCAGTACTCTTATCGCAATGACAATAAAGTTGAATCAAATCTCAAATGTTTTGCATGCACACCCCCCCACACACACACACACACACACACACACACACACACACACACACATATACACACACACACACATGCGCATGCAACACCCAGGGCTCGGTCATCTTGGTTCTTGTATTAGTGTGCCAGCAGGTGGCACCTGGTCCGGCAACGGTAACCCAAGCACAGACCCAAGTGTGAGCAAGAAGGTGCCGCATGCACTCTCACACACATTTTAATATTGTATTTATAGATCCTTAATAGCAGGGTGTAAATGCTGCCAGATGGTCCTCGAATGGTCTGAACGTGCATCATACGGTACCACTGACGGGAGTACCGCAGTGAGGCAGTCGGACGAAATGTCAAGGATGTGACAAAAACATAACACACATACAGTACATGCTCAACCTCCCTCTGTACGCACGTACACGTCCATAGTTGCATTGCACGCTAATGGTCGGTTCTATTTGTCTGCCATTCTCTCAGGCGTTAAGCATTTGTTTCTTTTGTTATTCTTTATTTGCATGCAAGTATCTTTATTCATTTGTGTGTGTATTCATGGACACGATGGGATACTATCCCCCACTGACCCGTCACACGTGTGTTTGTGTCTGTATGTGGACATGTGTTTGGTCTGACCCTGTGGGCTTGTCTCTTCACTGTACAAGTAGTACTTGTACACAGGAATTACTTTTTCTTATATTTAATCTCCTGTCCATTTGTTCTCATCCAGTTTGCAACCCACACTCTACGCCCCCAATCTCCCACTCACACACAAACACACACACATACACACACACACACACACAAGCTGCTACTGATGTAATCATGGAGGGTTTCAATGTAGGATGGATTATGCCCTGGTGGGGGTGGGGGATTAAAATGCATGCACACACACGTGCATCTCTGGTAGGACAGCGGTTGACCGGGGGGCTACGTAACATCTGTGCACATCTGTACACGAGTCAATCCACAGCAGTGACTGTGCCTGCAAAGCTTGCAGTTTTGTTTTCGGGGGAAAGGTCAAAGATTAGCTGTTAAAATATTCTGCCCTGTTTTTTTCTGTACACGTCATCATTATTCACCAGACGTTGGTGAGGCAGTGGACTTTCAGGAAGTATTTTGTGGTTGTGATTGAGTTGTTATGACAGACAGTACTGACAGTGTAAACAGTACATTCATATTGTGATGTTATTTTGTATGCTTACCTCACCCAGCATAGAACATACATGCTGTGGCCGTGTGTTCCACAGCATTAACTTAGATGTTAACTTAGATATCTACTTCCATAGATAAGCCTTCATACTACCAACTAATACAATGGTATTGCTTTCACAACTATTTGAAACAGGTGTATTGAACGCCAAGGAGAAGTATGCAAGGCAGGTAAAGGATCTGTGGAAGTTGTCAAAACAAAACTTTGCTTGTGTTGTACAATGAGTTGTTGTACAAGGAAACGAAACCCAAGAACACTTTGAAGGAGTGACCGCACAGAGCAGGAGAGAGAGTGAGAGGAACGGAGAGAGAGTGAGCGGAAAGGAGAGAGAGTGAGTGGAAAGGAGAACTAGACATACATACAGAGAGAGACAGACAGCAAGGGAAATAGAGACAGAGCAAGGGAGGGAGAGATCGGGAAAGAGAGCAAACGACATAGAGAGATTGCAAGAGAGGGGAGAGCGATAGAGCAAGAGAAAGGGAGAGAGACAGAGAGAGCAAGGGAGCGAGATAGAGGGTTCAAAAACACACACGGTGTCTTTGGCTCTGAGGTGAACCGTTAATCCTGAGTCGGAAATAGGGATCGAGAATTTCAGCCAGTCAGCCTACGTGCGCCAGCCAATAATCTGCTGTCTGCTCTCTTGTTCCTCCACTTCCTGCCCGGCCCCTCCCCTCCCTGCCCGCTCCTTCCCCTCCAGAAGCTGTGACTGTGAAACAAACAACTCTACTCTGGCACATGGGAGGGGAAGGAGCATGCGGAGGGAGAGAGCGAGAGAGAGAAACAGAGCGAGGGAAAGGGCGGGAGAGAGATGGGTGGGGTTAAGTAGAGGAGGAGGAGTGTGTGAACACACTGGGTGAGAGACGGAGGGATAGCCAGCGAGGGCTCGACCTACCCAGATGGGCGGATGTTTTGGCCAGATGGCTCAGCCAATCGGGAGGGAGGATCCCCCCCCTCTCCCTCCTCCCATTGCTGGGCCGGGCTTGTCTGGAGGGAGGGAGGGGCGGGATGGAGGGAGGGGAGGCGTGTGGCCGGAGCTTAAAGAGTGTGCCTACTGGGGCTTGCCGTGGTTGTTGAGCAGCTTTGTGTTTGTGTGTGTGTGTGTGTATGTGTGTCTCGCTGACTCTCTCTCTCTATCGCTCTGTCCCTCTCGCGCGTGCGGGTGTGTGTATTCCGTTCTCTCCGCGGCTAACGCTCATGGTGGTACAGAGGCCCAGGATGAAGATCCAGGAGTCTGCCGCGGTGTGTGCGGTGGCGGAGCGGCCGTCGCACAGCGACTGCAGCGAGCCGCGGGATGACGTCCCCCGTCTGGAGCTCGCAGAGGAGGACAACAACAACTGGGGAGGTGGGTCCACGCTTGTGCACGCTCGTGCACGCACGCACACACACACACACACACACACACACACACACACACACATGCTGCACATGTTCTGCATGTGTGTACACATGCACACATGCACACACACAGTTTTGGGGAGTATGAAAACAAAAAGAAACGTTCCAAACTAGACCTTTTGATCATTGAATGAAAAACCTTCTGGATAGATACAGCCTGCCGTATGTGCACTTTGACAGCAACTTGTAGGGTTAAACCCACCCTCCCCCCCCATCTGACTCCACACCCAAATCTAACAGAGCAGCTGCACACCTTCTGCTGTGTGTGTATGTCTCTCTCTCTTTCTCTATCTCTCTCTCCCTCCTCCTTCTCCTCCTTCTCTTCCTCTATGTGTTCCACTTCCTCTCTCTCTCTCTCTCTCTCTCTCTCTCTCTCTCTCTCTGTCTGATTGATGGGGCTCGCCCCTTGCGCGTCTCATGTAGGATTTAATTGTCTCAGATCTCTCAGAGCTAAGTTTTCTGTCCCTCCCACACTGACTGGCTGGCTGTGTGTGTGTGTGTGTGTGTGTGTGTGTGTGTGTGTGTGTGTGTGTGTGTGTGTGTGTGTGTGTGTGTGGCAGGGGACCAGGGGCTAGGCAGGAGGGTGGAGGCTGGGTTGGGGATGGGGGAGGTGGGGGGTTAGGGTTCGGGTTGTTTTTGTTTGTGCTGCTGGGGCGGAAGTGGAGGAGGATCAGGGTTGGACAGTAGCGGGCTGACTCGGTGTTGGTTTAGTTTCATTAAGATCCGTTTGTCTCTTGGCCCTGCTGGGGTTGTTGACGTGGTGCTTTGACTTGAAACAGGATTATTAAAGAGGTTCATGTCGGCTGAGTGGCTCAGTATCGGTCGTGTTAATGTCTGCAACCGCGAATGAATGAATGTTTGTGATCATATGATAGAGTTTCAACATGTATGGGTGTGGGAATATGTCTGAGTGTAGCATGATGTGATTGAATGCTTCGCTGCTTTCCATGGTTGTCGATAATGCATGGATTTACAGAAACAGGATCGTCTCTTAGGACTGCCTGAGCTTGGAAGAGCTTGCTTGAGTAATGTAATGGCATGAATCAATGCACTTATTAGAGGTGCCTCCAGATGTCCATTTTGTGTAGCAATTGTTACTCTAAAGAGCCATTGCAACTGTTTGGGGCATGCAGCAACATGTATGTACATCTGTCCAGACATGTTGGTTTCCCAGCTGATTACTTTTACCTTCCTGGATGACTCTGTTAGTCTAGCTCTCTTATCAAAGCGATATCGACCCGATCCACCTTTAGTTTATTATATATATATATATATATATATATATATATATATATATATATATATATATATATATATATATATATATTCTTTTTCTATTTGTTTTAAGGCAGATTGATCTGAGTGTGACCTGTTAGAGCCCTCTAGTGGACAAGGGAGAAATGTCAGTTAGGGCAAGCCTAGATTGTCAGTGGAAGACGCCCAGAAGCGGCTGCTTTAGATGTGTTTACTTCTGCTATGAGGAGGACCAGGCTGGGCCCTGGACGTTTGGGATCCATCCCAGCCAGCACGCACCTGTAGGGTTCTCTACAGGTGTGTTTTTATCCATCTTATTGTGCTAGGTTTGTTTCAATTTTTTTATACCCACACACAACTTTTTTAGGACATTTTTAATAGGTGAGTAATGTGTCTATTGGTCTTAATAAGTGTGTTTGTCTTTGAGAATTGATGGTTCCAAATGAAGGGGGTGTTCCACAGACACTTATTGCTCTGTCAATGAACACTGTATGGAACTCATTTCTCAAGAATCCTTCACCTACATCCGGAATTGCATGGAGAGCAAAGTGTTTATTTAGACACCTGATTTTCTTTGTGTTGTTGTAACCTAGTTAGTGTGGTCAGCGAAGCGATGTGGTGTGCGGTCGGGGAGTATGTGTACAGTGTTTGCCTGTGTGTGGTGTATTCTGTGCAGGGAGTCTGTGCTTGTGAGGGTGTGGTGTGTTTTGAGCATTGAGTGTGTGTGTGTGTGTGTGTGTGTGTGTGTGTGTGTGTGTGTGTGTGTGTGTGTGTGTGTGTGTGTAGGTGGGTGTGAGGTTTTCTCTGAACAGGGACTGTGTGTTTGTTAGTTTGTGTGAGTGTATGGTGTATTCTAAGCAGGGAATGTGTGAATGTGTGTGTGTGTGTGAGTGCGTGATGTATTCTGAGCGTGAGTGTGTGTGTGAGTGTGTGTGGTATTCGGAGTATTGTGAGGGTTGTCCGAGGAAGGGCTTTCAGACCTTTGTCCCAGTACGGTGTGTGCTAGCGTCTGTCATGGTGACCTGACGTCCTTGTCTTGATCAATGCAGACGCATCAGGACAGGGCCAGAGACTTCCAGTGACACAAGTTGACAATGGCAAGCTTTTTCACTGCTGACTCTCTGGTTTATTCATTTTCGTTTTCTCTTTCATTTTCCTTTATAGTTGGTTCTTGTTTGTTTTGTTTTGTCCCTCCATCCATTTTGATTGTTTGATTTTAGTTTCTTTCCTTTTCTTTTTCTTTCCTTCCCCATTCTCTCTAGAGCCTTCCTACTATTCTGCCCCTTTACTTGATTTCAAAAACCTTTTCCACCACAGTGCCTTCGATGGTAAGTGCACAGTGTGGGACACACCAGTGTGTTTGTGCATAACTGCTAATCATACAAAGGCACGGACACGTGCATGCACCTGACGGCACCCCTTTTACGTTTCAAACGAAGCGCGTGTAGAAACTACCAAACACAGGTAGTTTCTAATGCATAACCCACCGGGGGGGAGGGGGGGGGGAGGAACCAGTCTGACCGTTCCCCGTGAGGCTGTGGGGGTCCGTCTCACGCCTTTTGGTGCTTTGCTCGCAGCAAAACGCTCAAAAGCCAGCGGTAAAAATAAATACAACAACCAACAACAACTCAAACCACCCTGTCCCTCTCCGGGATTAGTGTCTGAGGGAGCTGAGTTGGAGGGACCAGCTGTCGGGGGCCGGGCGCGGCCGTGTGTTTGATTGATTAAGTAGCTCCCCCATCTGCCCTTGCGGCGACGGTGGCTGACGTCCCGCAGGTCTCTCCTTGGTCCCGTCCAGCGCAGAGCCACGGGAGGGCGGGGCCTCCTAGAGAGGGCTGGGATCCGGGCCAAGGCGTGATAAAAAACGCCTCCGTGCAGTCTCGGTGTTTCACAGGTTTCCACACATGCTTTTCCGACACGTTGAATGTTTGGAGTACAAACATTGCCGCCTGACACGCGTTTGACCCCTTTGTTGGTGCATGGATTGAAGTTCCCCTCCAGGAGTGAGCCCCCCAGGGCCAGGACTTATGGACGCTTCGGTACACCTTGCACAGCAACAGTCTGCATGCAATGTGTTTGTCGAGAACCCCCCCCCCCCCCCTCTCTCTCTCTCTCTCTCTCTCTCTCCCTCTCTCTCTGTACGCCGCCCTCTAAATCGAGGTCATGCTCTGACATTTGGCCGTGGAGTGCATCCCAAAGCAGTCCAGCCTTATTTATAACCCAGGGGATCAGCTTGGTTATCCTCACACTATGCACCACATATGTCCTGTCATAACAATTACCATGCACAACATGGATCATTATTATCATTATTATTAATAGAGTGGAGATTGAGGAGCAGATCTGATCTGCATTTCTATTCTATTCTATTTCTATTTCTATTCTCGTCAGATATCCTTATTATTGTTGTTATCATTATGGGAATAGTCAGTCTATATTCTTACTAGATATTGTTATTATTGTCAAAGTGGACTCTAGCTAGGAGATGAGAGAAAGAGATGGGGGAGTGAATGAGAGAGAGAGAAATGGGGAGAGAGAATAATGGGGGAGGGAAAGACAGGGGGAGATAGGGAGAGCGGAATGTTGAGGGGAAGACAGAGAGAGAGAGGGGAGAAAATGGGAGGAAGAGAAAGGGAGTTAGATAGAGTCAGATCAAGGGAAAGGGAGATAGAGTGTTTTATAGATGGAGAGAGTGAGAGTGCAACATCTGTCACAAGGCCCAGAGAGAGTGTTTTGTACTGTAGCGTTCCTGGGAGAGAGGGTTTAATGGAGTGGTTTGGTCTGACCTTCAGAGAATGAGCGAATTGCCAAAAAAAAGCCTTTACCTTTTTTTTTTGCTAGTCACTGTTGCTTTTGGGCTTTTAGTGAGTAAAATGTATATATTCATTGAGAAAAATATATTTCAAAAGGATTATAAATAAGATGTTTTTTCACGTTCACTTTCCCACAATGTATAGCCGGACTAATCCCTTGTTTTTCCGAATCATGTGCTTCCTCACTCCACCGGAAGACACATTGACAAGCACAATATTATCTTCAGGATCAGCCTTATTCTTGGCTCAAAACGCTAGCTGGTCGAGGGGGAACTGAATGCAGAACGTTACAGGCAGTTCCCCTCACCCAGCCGCTCCGGCTAGATGGCCAGGTCGGTGATGGAGCCCTACGGATGCTCCAGTCCCCCACTCAACCAGGGGTCCCTTTGTGTTCTGTGTTTGCTGTCTCCAGAGCCTGTCCCTGCCTACTCGTCGTGGCAACGGGACAACATGGACCGCGAGGAGCCTCGCCCGTCGCCGCATGCCGGCGGCCAACTCATACGCCAGCTGATGGAGGAAGGCAGCGACCCCATGCTCTCGCCTCGTTTCTACGGTTACGGCCACTGCCAGTACCTGGACGACACGGAGGTGCCCCCCTCGCCGCCCAACGCGCACTCCTTCACCAGGTGAGCGTTCTCCCACAGGACTCCTACAGGGTTCCTCCTGAGTGACCTGTATGTTGATCTGGGCAGAGCCTGTGACCTAAATCAGCAAGGGGCGGAGTTATGCCCTGTTTCCTGTTTGAAAAAACTAATTCACCCGAGTGTGAATGAATTGTTTTTCTGTGTGTGTGTGTGTGTGTGTGTGTGTGTGTGTGTGTGTGTGTGTGTAGTCGCCGACGGAGTTCTTCCCTGGGGTCATGTGACGAGGAGAAGGAGGAGCTGTCCTCCGTTCAGCTCTCCAAGCGGATCCACGTGCTCAAGAAGAAGATCCACCGGTTTGAGGAAAAGTTTGAATACGAACGGAAATACAGGGTGAGCTCCGTGTGGAATGGAAAATATTTCAGGTGTTTTAAATGGAATTCTGCAAAATAAACTTCTGGGTTTTATTTTGTTGTATTCCATTTAAAATGTAAGGATGCCTCTGCAAAAGCAAAAGCTAACCTCTCTTCTCATATTTCCTGTCCTTTGGTTCTCAGCCGTCTCACAGTGATAAACTCGCCAACCCAGAAGTGCTTAGATGGGTCAATGAACTGACGAGACTCCGCAGGAATCTCAAAGGTAGGCAATGGCTTTTAATCAAACAAAAAAACTATGTGAATAAAGAAAAATCCCCATAACACGTATCCAAATGTGTGATCCAACACTGCATTCATCCACGAAAGAAAACGGCATAAAGAATGAGCGATCATAAAGCAATAATAATTCACATAAATAACACATAATGAGAGGATAACAACCGCACAGGCTTTTGTCAAATCTAATACACACCCAACACACATTGCATCACGTTGTTGTGAACACGTCTGGTTCTGACACATAATGCAACCACAAAGTGCAGCCGCCCGCCCCGTGCCCACGTTCTCAGCCTCTCCCGCCCTCGGTCCTGCAGAACACAAGCTGCTGAAGTCGGAGGAGGACCTGCCACCGCTGACCCGCCAGCGCAGCAACACCCTGCCCAAGAGCTTCGGCTCCCAGCTGGACAAGAGGAGCCCGCAGGAGAAGGCCCCGCTGCCCCCGGCCGAGAGCACCCTGGAGGTGGTGATGGGCAAGCTGCAGGAGAAGAGGGAGGAGGTGGGCCGGCCGGAGGACATCAAGGTAGGAGCCCGCCCGCTGCACAGCTCGTAGGGAGCTAGGGAGGGTGGAGGGTGAAGGATGGAACATGGGATACATCGATTTGTCCGGAGACTGTAGTGGGAGAGGGTGTTGGGCGCCCGGACGCAGAGTTTGAACCGTGCTAGCCATGCTGGAGAGAGGTGCCCTACCCCCCCCCCCCCCCCCCCCCCCCCCCCCCCCCCCGATGCCTGCTCCCACTCAACCTACAAATTCAGTGTAAATCGCTTTGGATGAAAGCATCTGCTAGGCTTATGGATTACTATCATTTTGAGTAGCCGAGTACCGATGATGATAGATGATAAAGCGTGACCTTAAACGAGCCGCCTGTCTGCAGGACATGACCCGAGAGCAGATTGGAACGGAGAAGCTGGCACTGCAGAAGGCCCTGTTGTACTATGAAAGCATCCATGGAAGACCGGTGAGTCACTTCTCCTCTCCAGATCCAGAACAAAGGACACGGGAACCAAAAGCTTGTCTCCCGCTTCTGTTTACCATGCATTCACTATTTCATTCATTCATTCATTTAGCAGACACTTCCTGCTAATCCTACATGATTTATGGATTGCGACTGGCCGCAGGGTGCATTTGGGATCAAACACGACCCAAAAACACCCTTGCCACTACACCATCCTTCCTATCCGTCCATCTCTCTCCTGAGTTACTGTATTTCTTCTGCACCATAACAGCTCAAACAAATTCAGTCAGCACTGCACAGAGGCGGGCTGTGTCCTACAAATCCACCCAGGGGTAAATAACGCCTCTTGAAGGGCTGAGCAAAGTCCTGTGTGCACTGGACGCGTGCCCAGGTTGAGTGGATTTTGACGCCCCGCCCCCGCAGGAGACCGGAGTGTCGCGCTGCCAGGTTACGAGCCCTCAAATATTCAGAGGAATTTCCCCAGCGTCGTTGTGGAGAGGACCTGAAGGTCTGAGGCAAAATAAACACGGCGACTGTCGCTGTCTGAATCCTAGACCTAAGCTAATTGGATAAATTAACGGCATTTGGGCTAATCCCCCATCCGGTGCAGCCAGACCTGGAAGACCTTGTTGTTGTCGTTCCTCACCGCTCCAAGGAGAGTGCCAGCAGGAAGCCGGGTCGCTAATGCCGAGCTAACGAGATGCCTCCGTTTCCTCCCTTCCGCCCCCCCGCCGCAGGTGACGAAGAACGAGAGACAGACCATGAAGCCCCTGTACGACCGCTACCGCCTGGTGAAGCAGATCCTGTGCAGGGCCTCCAGTATCCCCGTCATCGTAAGTAGCGCTCGCTGCAGTCCTGACCGCGGTCACAATCCGCGGCCACCTTCCGCACATCTGTTCATCTATTCCACACACACGCTCTCCTTCATTTCTTTTGTGTGTTCATTGCGACTCTTATGAAAAAAGGTTTAATTTTTTTCTTCCCAGTGAACGTGCTTCCCCTTGTGTTACAGTGTTTCACTGGTCGGGCTGCATATCTATGTAGGCCCACTCTCTGTACCACCAACGGGACAAAAGGCTGCGCCTGCTAGCACAGTGTTATTGTGAGCGTGAAACTAGCGTCATTGTAGGCTAATCTCAGTTCTCTGGTGCAGGCTTTGGTTTGACCTTATGGTGTCACGGTTGTGGTCGGGAAATGAATGAGATTCCTTCCTCAATGGTGAAATAGTACTGATAATTTATACGTCCAATTTCTGTAACACTTTTCTTGGATTCCAAAGCACTTTACAGGAGAACATAGAACAAAGACACAAACAATAGATGGAGCCAGTGAACCTAAAAGTTGTTTATTTTACGCTGTATTTGTCTTTTGACGGTAAGCTATGCCATTTTATCACTGTTACTGAAATAACTCCCCAATTTAGAAAACAAAAGGGGGAAATCCTATGTTTTTGCCATTCTCCCCAAAACAGTATGTGAACGATCCACACTGAACACTGGTGGCGTCCTGTCTGTGACGTCTGAGCAGCAATAACTAATTAACAATGACGGTAATAAAAAAGTATCACAAAGTCGGCGTGGGTCGTAAGTTCGTAACCATGGGGATAACATCCCCTCTTTACTAAAACTCTCAACCCAAAACTTTTTTTTTTAAGTCGCATAGTGTTTGAATTCTAGCTGAGAAACAGCTAGGGTGGAGGGATTAAGTGGTGTAAAGAAGATGGAATCTGTGGGTTTTAAGGGCCTTAGAAACTTTAAAGGGCGTTGTAGCTGATGGTGTAACTGTAGTATCCCAGTGGACCAGGACCAGTAACCGACAACCGCTAACAACAGCTGTGCATCCAGGAAAGAAAGAGGTGTCCTGATAACGTCAGGCCTTTGTATCTCTACAAAGAGCTTTATTTCCATCAAAGATTTGGGTTGTATTTCGTCCAATTCCCCAAAAAAGGACTGCAGTGCATTGTCAAAGCAATGCCTATTTTACTTTATACACTTTAATTAAACTATGTCAGGGATGTGGTTCCTGGCTCGGTCCTTGTTTTCTATAGGATCATATTTTGTTCCAAATTTGATTAAGTGAGCTATGATCAGGATCTTGGCAGCAACAGCTCATTATATAATTCACTCCCACTAATCCCCACTCTGCGAATAGAAATTCCTGTTGTTTATTAATTTACTTATGGGTCCTAATCCCCTCCAGGGGTCTCGTAGGTCACAGTACTGACCCCACTGGGGAAGAGGACCGCTTCTGCCCCAACCTTTGCATATTTGTTCCAAGACAATTTCCCGTAGAGATTTGGTGTTTGCAAGCTTTTCCCTCACTCCAGAGGAAAAAAGGCAGGCTGTGTTGAGATGGAACCTGGCTCACTCCGGCCCCGACTGACAATGCGACAGGAACGCGCGCGGACATTTCACATACTTCCTGTTAAGTGCCAAGAGTACATCCTTGCTGCGCCAGATGGACCGAGATTCACAAGGCGGTTTTGGCCTTCTGTCCGCCCCACTGGAACCAGAGCTTACTGTCCCATTGAGGTAACCAGTACATGATGTTAGGCCCCCATTGTAACCCCCCCCACCCCTCCCACAGGGCTCACCCTCCAGCAAGCGGCGGGGTCCGCTGCTCCAGCCCATTATCGAGGGCGTTCCCGCGCTCTTCTTCGATGACATCAAGGTGACGGTCGAACAGTCCGAGTGCCCATCAGACTGTCAAACCCCAACCCGCTCGCTCCCCGACTTCACCTTGATCATGATTGTTTCTTAACAGAACCGGATGCTGCCTGTTGATTGGGCCAGTGCCTTTCGGTTGTGCGGGTTTCCCCGATAGTGTCGTTAGTCGTTAGAAATGAATCCAATCAATAGCGGCCTTCTTCACTTAGACGCCATCTTGGTTCCATAGTGGAACTTAGCTAAACTGAAGGCGGGACTCCGCACTCGGTTTCCCCCTCACTGAGCTAGCGTTGGGAGTTCAAGATGGCTGCTAGGTGGAGAAGGCCCCTAGCGGCCTTGTGTGTGACGGTTGACTAGCTACTTGGATGTGGGCTGATGTTGCTTTGGTGGATGAGGTGTGGTACACGGTGAGTTTCACGGCGTGTCTAATCTCTAACCATGACTGAAATCAAACAGGAACTAAGCCCAATAAAATCCAAACCTTATGGTGATCTACTTATTTTCCAACCCAGCCCAAATAAACCCTAACCCTTTTTTCTCCTACTCCTAGTGGACTGGGCTTGGTTTGTGGTGGACCTGAACTGAGCGTGGATTGTGAACCAGTGTTGTACCGCCTCTGATCCTCTAACCCACAGTCAACTAACACTGCCTGGTGTCAGTGGCGGACTGGGGAGCTCGGTGCTAATCCCTTTGCTAATCGCTAGTTAGCAGCAGCGCCCGCCGTTTGTGTTCTCCGATCACCCGTAGTCACCAGTCTCTCTCTCCCTCTTCCTCTTCCTCTTCCTCCTCCTCCTCCTCCTCCTCCTCCTCCTCCTCCCCCCCCCCCCCCCCCAGGAGGAGGAGGACGGCTCCGAGGACGACGGGGACTCCAAGCCCTCGTTCCTGGTGTCGGACCGGCCCAACCTCGGCATGCTGGGCTTCCTGGACCAGCTGGAGGAGGAGGCGGACGGGTTCATCTCCCCCGTGGACGACCTGTCGCCCTCCAGGAACACCACGCACGACATGAGGCTGTCCAACCTGCACTCGGCCACCATGTAAGCTAGCTCGCCCGCCGGGGAGAGACGCCGTGATCCGAGTTTCACCATGGAAACTTTTTTTTAACGTTCACACTTGATCCAACTCATATTTTATTTGAATGCCTATTCTACATTTGGTACTTCTGTTATTTTTGCATGTGTTTGTTTTGACTTGCCTGTACAGCATGCATGGCCTTAGTGGATAATAAAACAGTGTGAGTTTGACCTTGGGACCGGTTGTTGCTGCTCTCTCTCCTTCGCAGGCAGGAACTGGTGGAGCAGCTCCAAGAAACCCGAGAGGAGAAGAAGAGAATCCGCAAGAATCTAAGAGAGTACGAAGACCAGTTCTTTCGAGAAAATGGAAGGTAAATGAGAACAAAACTCCACACACACGCATACACACACGCACACACACACAACCATAAAAAGACGTGTTGCCTTGCAAACAAGACGATAAATCATCCATGTCATATCTTTATGTGCGAGCCACGTTTCACATTGAAGGCAATGTTTGTGTTACTTTTAAATGACCGCCGTCTCCTGCCAATGTCTGCCCGTAGGAATGTGCAGAAGGAGGACCGGTCCCCTCTGGCGGTGGAGTATAACGAATACAAACACGTGAAGGCCAAGCTCAAACTGCTGGAAGTCCTGATCAGCAAAAGAAACTCGACCAAGTTCAAATGAGAGAGGAACCACAGACGAAACCTAAGGACTCGATAATGAAAAGCCTTGGGTCTCCACGGATTAAAAAGAAAGGAGAAGAATTCACCAGCTTGAGAAGACAAATCTTTTACAAACAACACACACCTCAGCTTCTAGGAACCTGTGTCGGATCTGTTGTTGGAGCGTTTGTTTTGGACAAGTTTTGTTTTCCCCCTTTTTGTCATTGCGCTGAAACACGTGGAGGTCCAAACCTGTGGCCCTTGGAGTCTGTGTTCCCGAGGAGAAGTGAGGGAGACATGCAGGCCCTAAGCTCCTCCCATCCCCCAGAGTAGAGGTGCAGCTCCCTGTCAATCAAAACCGACCGAAATGTCTAAACGTAGCCCTTAAAAATAAACGCGAGCTAGGGAGCTAGGTAGAGTCGCGTTCATTGTAGCTAATTTATTTCTACTCCTTTTTTTAAATGTTTGTTGTTTTTTGGAATAGTTGTTTATTTTTTGGCGCGACGGAATACATTTATTTTTGTTATGCATTGTGGAGTCTTAAGAAAATATCTGTAAGTAAAATTATAGAGTTGGCGATTATATTTTTGAAAGAAGGATGTAAGAAAATCGAGAAATAGATTGGACGTGTATTTTTGTACGGGAGACCGCTATCTGAATGACTACCAACCGATCGGTTTGACAGTATTTGTTCAAGCGAATGGATCTGTAAATGTGATTGTTGATTGATGCCATACTTTTGTGTGTCTTTGAGTGTGCACCATTATTGATACTACACTTAGAAAATGATTTGCTCACACAAAAAAAGGTTTGCCATGCAGAGCCGGTGGTTTTATATCTTCCGTTAATGTGTCCCAAAGACAATGAATCAAGTGTTCAGATTGCACATTAAAATAGCATAGATCATTATAATCAATAATGTAGGTTGTTCCTTATTTTTGATCAATGGTAAACCTGTAGATTATGCATCTGCTTGTGTATCTCCCTTCATTTGTTTTGATGCCTCTCCTTACCACTTACTTAATGTAAAAATAAGCTATTTTTGTGTTTAAAATAATCGTTTTCTTGCTCACATTGATGAACATGAAGAGGCATTTTACAATGACTGATAAATCCTTGGAATCCATTGATCCAATCCTCTGCTGCCTGTAATTTAAGGCTTGCTGCTTTCCTTACACAGCCATTTCTATGGCTTATTGGTTCTGTAAATACATCCTTGTGTTTACTCTCTCCTTTTATTCCTCCAAAATGGATAACTAACAGTGTGAATTTTGTTTTATTGAATGTAAACACTGGCGAATTAATAGTGCATTTGGGTGTGTACATTTTAGTACATATTTGTATTTTGTAAATACATATTATTAAAGCAAAGATATTTTTACTGTAACTTGTCTGTGTGTTTGTTTGTCATTGGAAACTTGATTGGTTGCTATGAAAAGTATCCCTCTATTTCCTTGACACTAATACATATTAACAGTGAACACATCCAAACAGAATTCCATCAAACCTAGGAAAAGATGGGGAGGAAGTGTGGGGGAGGGACACAAGCTGAAAAGTTTATTTTTTTCTGGGTAAAACAGGTCAACAAAAATAATGTCATCCATTTCAAATAGTAAAAAAAGAAAATATATATTTCTAAACAAAACAGTTACAGCAACTGCTAAGCCCTTATGTGTATACAGTCTATATGTTAATCCAGAAACAGGACAGTCAGGATCCTGACTGAAACACTGATGTCACTGTTGGCCGGTAGCTAAACATCTGTTCAATTTATAAAACAGGCCCAGGAGTTCCAGGTCATTCAGCTGGACTGGACAACTACTATTATATTTCACATTACTGTACGCGCTTAAATTATATTATACTACAATAAGGGCATTAGCTCAGAAGCCTGCAAATCAAACCATTATAAATAAATATTTTGAAAATTGGTGGCATTACGTGCTCTGGCAGAAGCAATATGTGCGTGCTCTGCACCACTATACTCAACATAATCAGTATTTACGATCCGATATGTGACTTAGAATTTCCCCTGGAGATCAATAAAGTATATATCTATCTATCTATATCCTGTAGTGTGGGCGGAATCCCGACGAGTCGACCACAGGCGGGGATTATCATGTGGGAAAGACGATAGCCATTTGTTTGTTTACACTGAAGTCACGATTTTTTTCGAGAGATTCCGGTTTTTGAGAATCTGGAAAGGGTGGTTGTGGAGCGGAATCGGTTAGTGTGTGGAGTGCTGTTTTGACAAAATCATTTCATTCCACTCACTTAACTACTAAAACAGTTAAATGCATCTTTATCTATCATTAGGTGGGTGCTCTCTCTCGTTTTCAAAATTTTACCCAGCATGTGTGTACCCAGCATGAACTATATAATGAAGAAGAAATGTATATTAACCACTGTGTAGTAATAAATTCAAAGAAGCTATGGTGCCAGGCATTTTGCACATTATTTGAGATTCCACGTTAGGCCATACACATGAGCTCAACAAACAACGTTGTTAATGTATTAGCCATCAGTTAGCAGGATATGGCAAATTACCCCAAGAAACAAAGATAATAGTGCATAATAGTGGATAACTGAAAGTAGACTGGGCAACGATGGCAGGATCATTATTGCTAAATGAATTTCCCAACACAAGCTTCTCATAGTGGCATATACATTTACATATGGCTCCTGCAATCAAAACTCAAACAAGTTGCAATATAGGTATAAAAAAGATATACGCATCGTACTAGTTCACCGCAATGCACTACTTAAATAGGGAGAGGGTAAAAATGATTTCACTAGAGGACTACGCTTCATGGCCACAGAACGGTAAAACCGTTAAACAGCTAGCGTAGTGTTCAGTCACGTTGAGAATACTTACCTATTTAACTATAACTCCGTTGAGAATCTGTCAATCAGAACCACCAAACGCACCCAACTACATTCTAGATCTAGATCTGTTTGGGGAATAGAAATCTGTTGGATCGAGGGTGTTTCTTAGTTTTTCACTTTGTCTGAAAATTGTAATTTCAATCAGTCAACAACATGCACACAGTCAGCAAGAAAATCCAGTAAAAAAAAATGTTGTGTTCGAAACCACCGACATCAAACACCCAAAACCTAAAGATTCTGAATCGGCTCGCATATATAGATTATTATTATCATTTAGATTTATTTGTATTCACTTTTTCTGTTTTTCTAACTAAGTATCACAGCATCGGAAACAAATAGAAAAAAAACTGCAAACAGAAAGCAGAACCAAAAGCAACAATAATCTGCATCCAAGATTACAATAATATGTATTAAAGTGTCTTTTCCGTTCCCTAATCTCATGTTTCACTGTGACATAATCCTATGTGTGTGTGTGTGTGTGTGTGTGTGTGTGTGTGTGTGTGTGTGTGTGTGTGTGTGTGTGTGTGTGTGTGTGTGTGTGTGTGTGTGTGTGTGTGTGTGTGTGTGTGTGTGTGTGTTAATGCCTGCGTGCATATGTGTGTGTGTATTTAATCCTCCTCTCCGCCACTCATTTCAGAGTCATAAGCAAATAAAGTGCAGTAGCCTTGGCCCTGATAACCCCAGAGACCCTCCACACGTCCCCCTTCCCCCCTCACCCTCTCCACACTACATAGGGCCCCGGACAGCACCACCAGCACCACCACCGGCCCTACCCCCATCCCCATTCCCCTCCTCCCTGTCCAGGGGGGCTGTCACACCAGGCTGAAGCCCTCGTACTGTTCGATGGCCTGGGTGAGGCGCCGCCGCAGGGTGTCTTTGGTGAGGTACTGGGGCAGGTCCAGCAGGTTGTAGCAGGTGTGTGCCACGGGCAGGTAGTGCTGCTGGGCGGTGGTGGACTGCAGTGCGATGCGCAGGCTGGCCATGCCGTGGATGGGGATCCGGTCGCTGCCCGTCAGGAACACTGAAGGGCGGAGAGATTAAGAATGTTCATCTGGAGGGTGGTTTATAATTGGGTCTAGCTTGTGGTTTATTATTGGGTCTAGATTATAGTTTATTATTGGGTCTAGATTGTGGTTTATTATTGGGTCTAGATTGTAGTTTATTATTGGGTCTAGATTGTGGTTTATTATTTGGTCTAGATTGTAGTTTATTATTGGGTCTAGATTGTAGTTTATTATTGGGTCTAGATTGTGGTTTATTATTGGGTCTAGATAGTAGTTTATTATTTGGTATAGATGAGTGTTTCTTATTTTGTCTACATTGTCGTTGTGCTTGGTTTTTTCAGTGCCGATTGCAGTTCAACTATTAATGGTCTTTCGGTTGGTTTCCCTTCTTTCCCTTCACATACTAAACATGTGGATTTAAGTTCTTGAGATGGTGACAGACGACTTTATGTTATATCTAATACTAACACTGTTCAGAAAAACTGACTGAAACAAACAAAGATATTGTGACAGGCTGAGGAACAATGATTCAACAGAGAAACCTGGAGAACCACTTACACAGAAACTGCTTCTTCTTGTCCAGAGGGAAGTCATGGAAGACCTCCCAGAATATCCTGACTGTAGGGTGGGTGGCTGAATACTCCCCCTTATACACCGCATTCTGACACAGAGACACACAGAGAGTTGGCATTGTGTGTGTGTGTGTGTGTGTGTGTGTGTGTGTGTGTGTGTGTGTGTGTGTGTACTGTTATTTGTTCACACACATTCCTAACTTGGTAGTTTATAATGCAGTAAATAGGCATGATGCCAGTGGTCGCTAGTGTTTATCTTTCTACCTGTGAATAGATTTCCACTCAGGCTTTTAAGCTCTTGGTGTGCCAGAGATCTTGCATAACACTTACAGCATACACACCAAAATAAAATATAGGTAGTTCAGGAAAATGTGTTTGAAACAACCATTAAACAACATCAAAACAAGTGTGTTTATAATAGAAAATGACCTTGTTTGTGTATTTAAGATACATAAATTACTTTTGACAAGATACAGCTATATGTCGTAGAACTGTAGTAGAAATGTAATGTTTGGACAGCACAGTGCACCATTTAGAATGCTTACATTCTCCATCTTTGTCTACATATCGGTAATCACGAAGAATCATGCTAATGCACTTAATCTTTCTCTTTATACCACTCATCACTTACAGTCATGCTACTGTACTTCATCTTTCTCTATATATCAGTAAGCACTAACAAACACACTGACTTTCTCTAGCCTTCTCTCAATCAATGACTATCCTCTAACCCCACTAGCTCGCAGCGGTAGCGTGTTCACCTTCTCCATCTCCTCCCAGTTGTAGTTGTCGTTGCCCACCACCATGGCCATGAGCTCTGTGGGCTGGAAGAGGGACAGGATGTTGCCCCCGCACACCTTCAGGAAGCCCGCAGAGAAGGCCGAGTACAGCTCGCTGACCGAGCCGCTGAACACGTAGCGCAGGTAGGCTTCCACAAACTCCTTCCTGGAGGGACACAGACACATGGACACATACTTGAAGCTGTAGGGCAGTGTGCTGTCTATCAGCATGGATTCTTCATGATGAACTAATAATAATGAATAGTTATCCGGAAGGAAATTGTTTGTCCTAATGGCTCTTCTCTAGATGAGATAGCTGTGTAACAAGTATTATTATATATTATATTATTGTTAATAGTAATAATAAAATGTTTACTACTGCTGTACAAATGTAAATGCAGTAGAGAAACATGTAATATTTTAATATTAAGAGAAATAATTTGCACATAGACACTAAATCAAATGTAATAAACATATACAACAAGCTATAAAGTGGTGCACGAAAAAACTGAGATATTGCACATTAAATGAAATTTAACATCTGTTCCATTGTACATATATGTTACAGAAGGAATAATGTGAATGAAATGTCAATTGTAAGGAGGCCTGCAGCTAGGCTGTGGGGTACCTTTCTGCTACACACTACCCCTACAACATCCTGCCCCTCTAGCAAATGTATGATGCTATATCGCTTGTTGATGTCCAGAATTGTATTCCATTAATCTGTTTATCTGTGCCTACGTGCACGATTACAATACCTTTCATCGAGAAACCTTTTCTACTTTTTAAATGAATCACCTGGCAGAGTCCCATCAGTTTGGATTTTATTTAAATGTGGTGTTTACCAAATGAGGAACAATTCCTGGAAGTCCTGACATCGTTGTAATCAGCCCTGAACCTCCACGGGCACGGCCGTTTGAATCATTATGTGTTCATTATTTGGAATAAACAAGCAGAGCAGCCCATGGCTCCAGCACACAGCTTCCTGCCCGTGTCTTATCTCCACCTGCCACCACAGCCACTGTCCCTATTCAATGTGCTCAACGCCTCTTTCAAGTACAGAAAGACTGTGGAGGAATTACCATATCATATTCTACATTGTATGGAATTATATGATTACATGATATTAGTGCTTCTCTATGTGTACGATTAACCTAATAAGTGCTTCTCCTGGGCCAGTTATTTTTATTAACATTTTCTTAAATCCCACACAAACAAATTCCTCAACTAAAAAATGCGCATTTCATATTTCGATCCAACTCCAGTGTTATAATAGACCTAAAACCTAAGACCTAAAGAACACAACACGACATACTTCTAGTAAAAATCAACGTTACCAAAAAAAGCAGAGTCATGCTTACTACCAGTTTTAATTCTTATCTGAGCCATAACAACAGCAGGACCACCCAAACATGGCGTCCGGAAATGTTTTTCTCCCTTCTCTAAATGGGCCGGTTGGCCGAGGGCCAGGGGCGGTGAGACGGAGTGTAATCCCACACAGCCGGCCTGGACTCAGGCAGGTGCGGTGTGTTGGCTCAGAAGCACACATCTAACACCGGGTACCAGGCCATGTGCGGGGCTTTACACTCCCCTGCATTACATCAGAGAGAAGCACATTCACCAGAACCTGTTCACTAGATGGTGAACCGCAACCGGGTTGCGGGTTGTCAAAGACAGGAGCCGCGTTTTGTTGTATGAAGGAATGTTCATGCAAATGCAGATGCTAGCAGGCCGAGATGGACTCTCACTCGCTGAGAGATTCAGACAGATGAACTCTAAACAGCATGGTCAACAAACTGATAACACACACGGGCCTATCTGTCACACATCGGAACTCGGCTTCGGGCGTTGGCATCCGATAGGCAGCCTCAACTTCAACAATTAAATGCCTGTGTGTGTGTGTGTGTGTGTGTGTGTGTGTGTGTGTGTGTGTGTGTGTGTGTGTGTGCGTGTGTGTGTTTTGAGTACAGGACACACACTGTTGCACAATACTGTGGACCAACACACAGAGCGTCTGTCTGCTTCTGCCCAGAAGAAGTGAGTTGTCACACAGTGAAATGAAATGACTGCGTATTTAGGACAGAGATTAGTGTCTAGATCTCTTGGCGAGCACAGCGTCGGCCACTGTGAATCAGGGAGATTGCGCCATCTGTCCAAAACAGACAATTTAGAAAGGACAGCATGATGATAATGTTTATCATGGTGATGTCGGTGGCCGGGGTACGGATTTAATCATTCAAAGTTGGTGGTTCAGGCCGAGTTGTGTGAGTGAGGTTACATTTGACAGAGGAAGTTGTCTGACAACATGAATCCAAGATTCTTCTGGCCCAGATAGCAGAGAGTTTTAACGAAATCTGGATTTCAGATTTTATTATTGTACAGTCATTTTATTCATTTCTTTATCTTTTATGTTGTTACTTCCTTTTGTTGCCTTTCTGTGCATCATTACTGTTGTTTTCAGTATGTTATTAAATCAACCAAAGAGTCAAATTTGGAGTCAGGTCGTTAAAAGCTGTAGCAAGTACAGTACAGTTTTACAGACATATTGTGTATTGACTATGTAACAGTCAAGTCAGGTTTATTAATACAGCACCTTTCATGACAGGGGCTGTATGTCACGGTAAGAGTAGTCAACTAAATGCACACATAAAAACCCAGACAAACACAACACACAAACACATTAGGCCACGATGCCCCCCAGGTCCTCAGGCCTCCCTCCTGGCCCCTCTAGACCCCCAGGCCCCTCTAGACCCCCAGGCCCCCTGACCTGTTGGTCTGGTCCACAGAGATGTCTTCCCCTCCAGGGACGAGCTCCATCACCTCTGTTAGCCCGTAGTTCTCCCTGGTGATCTGCACACAGCGGGGGGGAACGAGGTTAGACACACCTCCAGGACTCCGGACTGACGTGGTCCCCGGGAAGACCATGGTGGTACCCGGGACATTGCGTCATGGGCATGGTTCACACTTTCAAATGACATTATAAATATGATGCTCATCATAATAAGATCAACATCAGTGTGTGTGTGTGTGTGTGTGTGTGTGTGTGTGCGTGCGTGCGAGAGAGATTCTATTCTTCTATTCAGAGACATCTAATAGAAAGAGCAGACATTCTGAGCCTTTTTTCCTAAAGCAGCCATGAATGATATCTGTTACGGATTATTTCAGCAGATGGCGCTTCGATTTTCCACATTTCAGAATTGGGAGAAATCTCTGAAATTAAAAGAATATCGAAATCCAATTTCCCCTCATGAACTCTTCAACTCGACGCTGTGCTCTACGGGATACTGCAGTTCAGACAGATGTGTGAGGTGCGTCTCACTCACAGCGAAGTTGAGGCAGAAAACCTCCTCAACGTCGTCTCCGTCGTGGTCCAGCAGCTGCTGCAGACTCCTGGCCAGAGGAGGGGAAAAGAGCGGCAACATGGAGTCAAGAACGGGTGGCCTTTATCAGTGGCCATTTTGTCACGCAACCCATTTCTGACATTTAGAGACGAGGGATGCACAGTAATCATTTTCCTGGACTGGAGGAGGAGAAGGAGGAATGGAATGATAATCGTGCTTGTCTAAAAAATAAGATGTCTGATTAAGTTACATTAGTTTCTATCTGTCTGTCTCTCTCTGCTACCATACACCCTGTCACACCACAAACAGTGAATTTCAGCCCTTACTAGTTTATAATAATAAGATTCATAATAATAAGAATCTGGAACTGCCCTGGGTATCAAGTTACAACAGCCACCCCCCACCACCCCCAGTGAATTACACAAGAAACTTAAACACTTGGCCCAATACAAACTTCACAAACCCATTCCTGCCCCTGTTTGGGCAAAAGAGACATTTCCAGTTTCAGTTCTCTGCTTGCGATTTTACCCTTGGCAACCATAATGTTGCAGTCAGGAAGCCTTGACTAATGGGTGGCCATTTTGTTTGGAATTTAGGCCAGATGCTCAATATTGTTTTCCTCTGTGGCTGACGCCATATTGATTTCAGACGGGTGCACCGGGGGTAAAAAATGTAAAGCCAAACCAACCAACCAATCAACTCTAACGACTAGGGTCATTTTGTCAATGGAGCAGCACAATAACAATCAATAGACAATCAAGTCCAGCTGAAGTTAATTGGTCTTGAAGGGATGATATTCCTGCATCATGTGAGAATCTTGAAAGGCCACTTGTGGCTACCTATCACAGGTTGACTGAACGTATGACAGCCTGATATGCAAAGGCTGATGATTTGAACATTTAACTCAAGTTGGACGCAAAGAGCATGGCGGTCATCTGAACTCACCACAATTGGTGCCATGGCAACAGTCTCATAGCCTGGCATTCTCAACCAAGCTCAAGATGTAATGATGGGATTATCTTAGTAGTTCATTTATATTCATTTTTACATTAAAGCGCATACTGAATCCAGTATTTTTTTAAGTTTCTACACCAATGAGTTAGAATATGAATTTTAAAAGTAAAAACAAATTACATCAAATGTGAAAATGAATATTGGATTGTGAAATTAATAATAAAAGCACTCTCGCAATGTAGCTAGTATTTAGCACACAGCCTGGCTGAAATATATTTCCATCCCTGGATCCTCCGTTGGAAACACAGTAAATAAAAAGAGATCAGCCTGAGAGAGAGAAGAAGGCAGGTGCTAAACAATCCTTTCTCACCTAGAACCTATGTGTTTTTTAAGAAGGAATATTCACACTTCATTTTTGGGCCATTTTGAAAGCGCTAGCAAGCATGGGTGGCTGTTTGCCATTGTCTTGCATTCATTCCCGAGTCCACACGTCTGTGATCCGTAGCACCATGGGGGGAGTTACCTGCCCTCGGTGGGGGAGAGCTCCTTCAGGTCATCCAGGCCGGGAGGCACGGCCAGGAGCTTCTTGTACAGCACTAAGGGGAAGTGGAGGTCCACCACGGTGGAGTTATAGATGGCCAGGCCACAGATTATCCCGATCAGGTGGAACCAGTTGTGTTCCACGAAACACTGCAGAACAAGTGGAGAACACTAGCTAAATGTATCATTCAACAGAAGCCATGCCAGCTCAATGCAAAAAGCAAACAGTTTTCGTGTCAAAGGTTTTGCGTCCAT
The DNA here is from genome assembly GCF_964030765.1 of Micromesistius poutassou. Lineage (NCBI taxonomy): Eukaryota > Metazoa > Chordata > Actinopteri > Gadiformes > Gadidae > Micromesistius > Micromesistius poutassou. Next base: position 11,624,830 of record NC_140273.1, read on the forward strand.
AGTACCACTGTTGGTTTCCCTGTTTCAGGTCATGATTTCTCTCCTGCACCTGGCCCGGACCGCTTTAGTGGACTGGGGATGTCAGCATCCCGTGACGTTTGTACTTCAGTGTTTTTTCAAAGCCTTCCAGGTTTTCGTTGGTTTTCCTCTGCTACACGACCACAGCATACTGCCATTATCACATTCAATTGAGATATCAAATCTCTGTTTTTGGTGGACGTAAGGCCAGAACAGAAACAAGAGATGTATGTACTGTATGTATACTGTATTGTAAATGATCTGCATTTGTGTGACTATGTCATGAATAGAAACATATCGAAACAGGCTAGTGAGGTACATTCAAGGTTAGTTGTGTGAACTAGAGTGTGGACGATGAGGCAGCTTTTAGTGATACATTTAACCTTTGTGTGTGTTGTGCAGCTCTGTGGGTGCAGCTGGATAAATAATTCACAGCCGTTAAACAAGTGTGTATTTTTAACCTTAAACCCATTCTAGACACAGCAGTAGGTTAACCACTGAACCGTCGCGGTTGTTTAATCAGTAACAGACTAAATATAAAATATGCTGCAAGTTTAAGGTTTGGTGAAAAACAATATTGTGGTCCATTCCATACAAGGCCATCTCGTACAAGTGTGCTTACTATTATTAACTGCAGAACAGGATCAGAAATTAACTACCAGTTTCACTGACACAATTGTGGTAGTGAAACTGGCAACATCCTACTATTAATAAATCAAGTCATTTCTATGTTTCCCCTAGCTAGGCCCCGTTACGTCTCTTTTGTTCAAGGACATAAATGGCTACCCAGGTATCTGTTTTGTAAACCTCACAGGGCCCCACTGGTGTCATATTATGACTAATCCAAGAAAAAATCCCTTGTTTTGCTGGAAAACACTGACCTCGGTCAAATGACAATTGAGCCATAACAAACACCCGTAGGAAACCATTAAGTACTCATATCTGACTGTCTGTACTGTCATATCTGGAAATATGTGAAATACAATCACACCACCATTAGTTTATACATATAATATAATATATGCCATTTGTCACATTGATCCAAAATGTCTTATAAAACCGTGAGTGTTCATTGTTATTATCGCTCTCCTTACCCTGGCAGTGTTAATGCCTTGCTCTACCAGTTGAGATACACAGGGACTTGAACACATAACCCTGGCAGGGGTCACGCCTTACGAGGTGAAAGATCAAGAAAAGCAATGAGCTTTATCTCCATTGTCAACTAAATGTTTCAGCATTGTACTTTGTTTGGGCTTTATTCCCCATTGTGTTTAACACACTATTGTTTGGCCTTGTAGCCAGAAGTAAAGCATGCGAGAGGACAGCCCCTTGTACACAAGGCTTTAGGCGCCCATGGTCCCAGCGTACCTTGTCAGAGAACCAGAGCAGGTTGGACTCCGGGTAGTGGGTGAACATCCCGTACACGGGATCCATCAGCTCCTTCAGGAGCAGGAGGAAGAACTCCTTGGTCACCCCACCCGCGTCCACCGCCTCCTCCCCATCAAAGATCACCTGGTGGAGCGAGGTTGGAGCAGAACAAGTGACTCAACAATTCCATTTTGTATTACTATTTAAAAGGGTGGCCTCATGCTGATGCTCAGGAGCAATGCTTCATATGATCCCGTTCCACTGGAAACTGGGAACTGAGAAGTTGGAAAGTTGGCAAATGAAGAAATACTATTTTATTTATTAAATATTTGGCCTGTTAAGCCCTTTGAGACTGTAATGGTGATTAAGGGCTATACAAATACAATTGAATTGAATGTGAACCATTTTCTGGTCACTTGCTTATTTGGTTTGGGCTTTGTTTTACGCCGCCGTTAAATGTCTGCCCATTCCCAACCATCCCTCCTCTGTGTTCCTTCTCGTGGTTTCTTCTTCTCAGTGGATCATCATCTAATTGTGAAGCTTTTTGATGCTGTAACTGTGACTGCGGAAAATAACGTGAATGGACTGCGGCCTATTGAGGTCAACCGCCTTGGCAATCACATGTTTCGTTTTTCAACCCGACCTCCCTCTGATAGGCTGAGGGAGCGTCTGGCCTAGTCACATGTTGTGAACCCGGCCTCCCTCTGGCTGAGATTGTGTCTTGTCCACCGACCTTGAGGGGTTTCTTGAGGTCCACATCTGAGTAGACCGTGAGCTCGCGCAGCGCGTCGCTCACTAAGTGGTCCCTGCGCACATGCAGCACGAGGAAAGGGTTCCTAGCCAGGAGGGGCTCCAGGGTGATCAGCATGAAGACATTCTGGAGGTTTGCCCCGCTCACCGCCATCTGGGTTCAGGAAAGATACCAGAGAGAGAACAAAAATGTATCAAATACATACAATACAACATCATGAAGCTCCAGTTTATAATATATCATAGAGAACAAAAGATGAATAAAATACATGAACATCGGCACAACCTCATGTAGCTCCAGTCCATAATATATCAGAGAGAACCAAAAGATGAATAAAATACATACGGTAACACTTTATTTGAAGGTGTCTACATAAGAGTGACATGACACTGTCATAACTACGACATGACACTGTCATTTACTGTCATAAACGTTATGAACATTTCATAAACTTTTATGACTTTGGTCATTAAGTGTCATTCTGTTGTTGCTATGACAAGTTGACATTGTTTGGGTTGTCTTGATTATGACAAGTTGACATTAATCAAAGTGACATTACCAGAAGTTGTCTTGGTCATGACAAGTTGACATTACATTTGTTTGGGATGTCTTTATAAAGACAAATTTAGATTAATCAGGATGGAATTACCAGAGGATGTCTCTGTCATGACAACTTGACATAAACAGAAAATGCACCTCTTTTTGTATTCATGAAATGTGACATAATGATAATTATAATAAGATGTGCAAGGTTACAGACCAATTCTAGCACTTGGTCAGATAGATGTGCTACAGGAAATTTCACAAAGCTGGCTGTCATGAGACCATTATGACAGTGTAACGAATACATTCTTTGACCTCAAGTAAAGTGGTACCATTTTGATTCATCATTAAGATATCATGAAGGATAGACTGGCTGTCATTACACCATTATGAGAGATATCCTCTGGTAATTCCATCCTGGTTAATGTCAATTTGTCATTATAAAGACATCCCAAACAAATGTAATGTCAACTTGTCATGATCAAGACAACTTCTGGTAATGTCACTTTGATTAATGTCAACTTGTCATGACCAAGACAACTTCTGGTAATGTCACTTTTATTACTGTCAACTTGTCATGACCAAGACAACTTCTGGTAATTTCACTTTGATTAATGTCAACTTATCATAATCAAGACAACCCAAACAATGTCAACTTGTCATAGCAACAACAAAATTACACATAATGACCGAAGTCATAAACATTTATGACATGTTCATAATGTTTATGACAAGTTCATGACAGTGTCATTTCATAGTTATGACAGTGTCATGACACTCTTATGTAGACACCTTCAAATTAAGTGTTACCATACATACAATACAACCTCATGAAGCTCCATTTTAATGTATCATGAGAAAAAATGATAAAATGACATGAATACTGGCGAAACCTCCTGAAGCCACAGTGGTAAGCTTAATAACCCTGTACTTGCATTTATCGTTCTGCACTGGTGATTGTGACGGGACATTCAGTGACATCTGGTGAACTTTAGAACGTGAAGACGATGTGTTGTAAAAAAAGGACATTGACGCAAACTTCCTCAACTCAAGTCTATTGCAAATTAACCAGAAAACTTAGCAGGGAAGACACCTGGATCACACATATTGTGCGTGATGGATCACACATGCACCAGTATCCATGTTTTGGAGAGGTGCTCTCTGAGGCGGTGGGTGACACAGAGACCCACACCACAGCGTACCTGATGCCTAGGCTGGCTGCTGCGCGGATGCACGCCACTAGTACCTGCATTTGTAGCTCAGCGTCCGTCTGCAGCATGGTGGTCTTGGCTTGGGCATTCAGGATGAACGGGTAGGCACACAGAGTCACTGAGCTCTGGAGGGAACATAGAGGGTGGTTAGAACGACGCCGAATGGAGAGCCATTCACACAGCCATCGGATATGTTGGGGTGTTACACACAATGAGAAATGTGAAAAACCACTACCTGAATCGATGGTGTTCTCTTTTTCTAAGAAGGAAAAAAACAGACAGGGAGAGAAGGCAAACTGCCATGAATGTGGTTGTTTAACATAACATGCAGGCAGGAAATAGTTGGCATACAGAGGACATGACATCAGGACCTGAGGCACGTCCCTGTCAGACTCCCAGTTGACTGGTGAGGTGAAGCCAAGGTCAGGAGAAGTGGTTGAACTAAAACATTTATAAAAATCACGCTATGCTAGGCTATGCTACACTAGGCTAAGCTATGCCACACTAGTTCCCTGGAGTCATTTGGCAGACTATGCTATGCTGCGTAAGGCTACACTAGGCTAATCTCTGTTTACATTTACATTAAGTCACTTGACAGACAATGCTATTATATTATTTGCTACACTGTACTACACTTTGCTACACTGTAAGTGGGGAAAAAGCCAAACGGGTGACCTTCCTCGTTGAAGTGAAAGTGAAAGTGACATATATTTAAATTATCTTTCCATTACCTAATCATCATCTCCATATCGTCAGCAACACTGTAAAGCTTCCAACAAACACCAGACCCACCAGACATGACCTCATCTCAGGACAGTACAGAAAAACTAAACCAGCAGACTTACGATCTCAGCCTTGCTCAGGAACCACTTGAGGTAGTCCTCCTGGATGTCCACCAGCGTGGTGACGTCTGGGATGTAGAAGCGGTTGTAGTCCACATGCTGGGCCTTGAGGTTCACCTGGCGGGACAGAACACAAGCTCAGCTCTGGGGTCGGACCTGGGTCCCCAGCATGTCCTGCTGAACATGGTGGAGAGTGTGTACATAAGTTCCCAGCATGGGGCGTTGGCTCCAGTGGGATTCTAACCCCTAACCCCAGCAGTGCTGATGCCATAGTGTACCAGTTGAGCTTCACAGGAGCATAGAAACCTTGACCTGACGCCTTAAACAGACCACTATCCAAGCTGTCCATGTGGCGACGCGTATTTTAAGATTACCCTTCAATTTGGCCAGGTTTTGACAATTCTACGAAGTCTATGTATTTGAATCAGAAAAATGCATATGCACCTATAACCACGAATGAAAACTTTTTGTTTTGGACTCACTCATTTGTCGCATGGTTTACAGAGCGGTCAAGTATCAGTCAAAAGTTCACTGACCAAAGTAAATCTTTTAATCATAACTAAATCTCGGACCACTGTTGGTTTAGGCAGCTACAATTCGCTGCCAGGAAGTGAATCTGTCCAATTGGAACCAAACAAACTGAAACACTTTCCAAGATACACGACCCAAGGATAAGGCTTCTGTCGCTGGTGCAGAGAGACGACTACGCAGGGTGCTGTAAAAGAGCCATGTGTTTTTCAGGCTACCTTGTGCAGTTTGTCCAGCAGCTTGAGCGTGGCGCTGATGTAGCTCTCGTGGAAGACAGGGATGAGCAGGGTCTTGCCGCCTGTCAGCAGGTACACCACGATGCTCTTGTAGGTGTCCACCAGCCGGGCGAACACCCCGTTGTCCAGCAAGCACCACCAGTTATCTGCCGGTTCGGAGAGGCAGGTCAGAAAGCCTGACCTCTATTAATCAGAAGCCTTTGGGGAGGGGAGGGGTAAGTTGAAGGTCAGGTCATATCGATGCACGTTATAGCGAAGGGAATGTGTACTTTGCTTACTAGCTATATTAGCAAGTAGTTGCTACTTGCTAATAAAGCTAATAAGCAAAGTACACATGTACATGTTTAAGCTTCTAAGATGTACAGTTTCTGTGTTTGTGTCAATGCATCCAACCCATGATTTTGACATTTACACTGTGTGTGTGTGTGTGTGTGTGTGTGGGTCGTATGCGTCGTGTGTTTCTTATGCCGGCATCCTACCCAGGACTTTGCTGGGGTTGGGGTCCAGCCGGAGGATGGCCATGGCCAGTGGGATGCTGAGGCTGATGTAGTTGCTGGTGTCCTGCAGGGCGGGGCACTCTGAGAGGATCAGGTAGATCCTCATGGCCTCCACGTCCGGGGGGGAGCTGGGCAGCTGGGGGATGAGCAGGCTCTCCAGGCTCTTGGTGGCCTGGATAAAAGCGTCAGCTTAATGATTCCATCGTAATTAGTGAAATATATTTAATTGCATTAGCATGCATTCAGAAGTGAATTTGTATTATGGTATATACAGTATCTATTAAAGGAGAAAGGTTTGGTCACTAAGATGATTAAAACACGCCAGATAGCAGTGGAAGGGTCTTTGGTGGGTTAGAATGTAATTTGCCTAAACCCGACATGGTTCCTAATAATAGTGAGAGGCTACAGGTTGTTACTCAATCTACTATTTCATGAACAGGGTCTGTGGCGTGGTCCGTATTTACATTATGAAAGTGGTGGTCATTGTCGAGATATATCTGGCTAAGACTTGGGTATTAAAATATTATCTTTACTTGATTTAGCAGGAAGTGGGGTTGGTTTTCCTCAAGCCCAAACAGAGCGGCTCCATGAATAGAGCTAGTCATAACAGACATAGCTAATGGATTTCGTTCTGTTCGCTTCTATGTAAAACGGAAGTGTCAAAAATAATAAAAGGACGTTGTTTGAGATCACATTACCTAACGGCCGCTGAAACACTGATGGAAAGTGTTGAACTGGGAATCGGATGGTGCTTTTGCAAGTTTTTGTGAGACGGCGCCCACACAGGCTAGGGCTGGGCGATTAATACAATTTTGATCGCAATTTTGATTTTAGCGTCAACCAAACTTATAAAATCAAGTTGAAACGTTTTTTTATTTATTTATTAATTTTTTTAAGTATATTTATTTTATTCATTAAATGTTTTATAGAAATTGCAGAACCGCTGGATACATATCTGCACATTATTTTCGTTTTGAACATTTTCTTTTTGACCATTTTGTGTATTTTTTTAAAGCGAAATATCTCAGTTACAAAGTGAGAAATGATGAATATTGCATCATGTATTCAAACTCAAAAATAATTGTTTGAATAAGCGGGATTTCAATATTGACCAAAATAATCCTGATTATGATTTTTCTTTCCATAATGGAGCAGCCCTAACACAGGCGGAGGGCCGCTACCTGCTGCAGGAGGCCAGAGTAGGGCGGAGTGCCGAGCGTCTCGAACAGAGACCTGACGGAGCCCAGGTCGATGCCGGGGACCTTGGGGTTGGTCTTGAAGTGTCCGTCGTCACTGAAGAGAGACCCAAGCACAGCCACAGGTTATCCATCGGCTGTTTACCCGGTTGATCGTCAGATCAGCTCCTCTCCTTACACCTTGGGTCACCTGATGATGGAGGCGGTGTCTCCGGGGAGTGGAAGACCAGGCTATGGATGAGATCTGGATCATCATTCACCTCACGCACACATACAAACACGCGTAAACTACACATCACTGGTGGTGTGTGTTACTGCCGCTCGGTGCCTGAGCGGTTCTTGTTGACGATTAACCACCCTAGCACTTAAAACAGATACGCCTCACAGCCCTCGTAAAAAGCTGCTCTAATAAATCGTTCACCGGAGAAAGCCATTAAAGTTTAAACCTCTCCATGGCTTCTAAAACACATCTTACACCGCAGAGATCCCTCATCGCCTTTACGTATAGAGAGCCAGTATGCAATCTCTCTCTCGCTCTCTCTTTCCCCCCCAGTCATGTTTTCCATCCATCCACCCTCATCGACTACACAATCCGCCTGTACATAAGGGTTGCAAAAGAGTGACTGTGCAACAAAAGCGTTACTTTTACACACATACACCACTGGTCCACAGCAAACCACACAAACGTCTGACCGTAAAACACAATTTGTAAAAAAAAAAAAAAGTCCGAACCAAAGTGTTAGGGACAGGTCATAACGCAATTCATAACATAACCCATACGAGACTTGATATCTGCTGGCACTACTTTACAGTAAGAAAAAAAACTGCCAGCGGTTTATGTAACTCGTATCTTGCACCGATGCTTCGCTGGCCTGGTTTTCCTCTCGCTCAGACAGCAGACAGAGCGCAGGCGTGATGCTAACATAGGGCTGGTAAGTACTTCAGGGCCCTGGAGGACTGGAGACAGCCTTTCCCATGAAGCGATAGCATCTGCTGACAGAGGCCTTGCTGAGCCACCAGTAGTACGGTTTACATAAGCACCCTGGGGGCTCCGGGGCCACGGCGATGGCTCCTTTCCCAGCCTCAGGGCCCCGCTGGTTACGCTGTGGGTGTCGTTTGTTGCTGTGTTGTCCTTGCACGGTCTGTGTCGTGAGACTTGTGTGAGAATACCAAATGGCATCTTGGCAAGTCGTCTGCACCGATCACACATGGGTGGCATGGGTTATTTATTCCTTTTGTAACACATTCAGCGATAGTATCAGTATGAAGTGCCAAGTTGTCACTTTAGACCACCGAGAAAAACAGGACAATTGAACAAAACTAACCCTAACCCTAACAAGGGCGTGTTTGTTTTTTTATCACCTTATAACTTTGGCACAACTTTGGGACTTGTGAAATCAAGTCCAGTCTAAAATGGTTGCATTTCAGTTCAGCTTAACCCATTTTGGAGGCCCTACATTTTCAAGTAAACAAGCCTTGAGCTGCTCTCCATTATTTATAATATTAGCCTGCCCGCACCAACCGACAGAACGAGACGGACGGCCGTCATTCTAAACTAGCAGAGATAGTTTTGACTGTTAAAAGGTGTGTGTGTGTGTGTGTGTGTGTGTGTGTGTGTGTGTGTGTGTGTGTGTGTGTGTGTGTGTGTGTGTGTGTGTTTGAGCAGAGCCTGGCTCATGTTTCCTGATGTTGTCCCAGAGACAGAAGATGTGTTCACTGACCTCTGGTCCAGAAAGCTAGCGTTCCAACAGGCCGTGGACGAGAACAGAAGGATGATGTCACTGCAGACAGAAACAGATGGTTACCAGAGCAACGGGTCATGTGATCATACGAGATCACCTGACCTGGATGTTCCAACTTCCTTTTCAATCAAATAACCATTTCCTCCAATATAATTAGCAGCTCGTTTGAAAACAATGCGGCTAGTTTTTCTCTCTTTTTAAGGATTCAGGCTGCAATGTAAAATAACATACGACAAACAAAATGATGACAAAAACCACAATCTATCGACGCACAGGCCTTACTTAGTGAGCGTGGAGTCCGTGTTGTCAATGAGTTTTATCCTCCAGGTGTTCAAGCTGTCACTGTTGATCTGAGAGATGCCTCTGGAGACGTCGAGCACCCTGAAGTCTTGTGAGAGGACTGGGTGCTGCTGAGCAGACAGAGGCTAACATCAGGAAGCACAAACACAAAGGCAAAGCAGTCACCAGTCTTTCTGAACAGAAACACGGCTAAACCGATCTGTGTGTGTTGACTACCTATTGAACTGTAGGAATCTCCTGGTTCTATTCAGAAGAATGTGCTTACACATCTTCTTGAACCGGTACAAGGAGCAGCGTTGACCGTGAAACCATAGAGGTAGAATATGTAGTGCTTTTGCATATTTCTGAGGGTCAGCCTAAGATATTGCAATCAGAAATTTTGCATATTTAGGATTACACAGCAGAAGTAACAAAGGAAATCTAAGACATTGCTGCCCCCCAGTGGCTAATCTTAAAGATAATTGAAAATAAAATCCACTTTAATCCTGTTTTATATAATTTGATGCAGGGAGGTGGGACAGAGCATGTTTGACAATATAAATATATAAATAAATAAAAAGATAAATAAACTCAAGCCATGAAACAAATCACCAATACACCATCATAGAAGGATACTGAAAACGACTAGATGGGAACTTTTAGGCTGCACTCGTACCTGTTCATCTGAGTAGAGTATGAAGTTATGATCTCCTCCACAGTTGATTTTAGTGATAGAACAGTGTTCTGATTCTTACAAATGGAAACAGTGAGACAAGATGTTAACATTTTAGGCATTAATAGATCAACTAACCATTAATGATTAATTCAGATATTTTAATGTGAATTGATAAAACATAGACTTTGTTTAGTAGGGTATTAAAATAGATAACATCTGATAGGCTGTAAGGCAACCCAACACTGTTGATACCTCGCTTGGAGTTCAACAGTTGGCCACAAGAGGGCAAATATAATGCATAAAGCATGTGTATTTAGAAAATCGAAACCACATACAAAGTGGTAAGCAAAGAATATGATAGCAAAGAATGTTATATTACACACCACTTTATCCTTATTCATTCTATCCTCAAGGTTACATTAGAAAACACACAAACTAAACGCAGGCTGTTTATGTACATCTGTAATTCTATCAAATAAGCAAAGCGTGATCACATGACGAAATACACAAATAGTGAGTCACATGTTAGTCACCTGTTCTGTGGGATCGTCCAATGAGGAGGCTTCTCTGGAGGGGGGCGGGGCTTCGGGCGTCCTGCTGCGTGCCCGTGCCCAGCTGTCCGTGCACGTTGCAGCCAAACGCATACACCATCCCGGAGGAGGGCACGTAGGCTAGGGTGTGGCACCTGAGGGGAGGGGGTGAGGAGAGGGGAGGAGGTGAGAGGGTGGAGGAGAGGGTTGGAGATGCAGGAGAGAGGAGAAAAGAGGGAGAGAGAAGGAGAAAGGGGGAGAAAAGTAAATAGGGAAGAGAGAGAGAGAAGAGAAGGGAAGAAGATAAAGAAGAGGGGAAGAGAAGGCAAAAGGGGGAAGAAGAGAGTTAGGTTAGTAGAGTTAGTACAGAGTTAAAGGTGACATGAGTTGGGTATGAGTGTGATATCTATCCAGCACACATCTAGGTGGACACGCCCACTTGTGATGTCAGAAGAGGCAGATTTTCCAAACGGCTTGTCACGGCTAATCACACTCACACATGAGGGTGTATCACCTTTGAGACACATGTGGGGGGGTTGAGTGGGTCAGGGGGGAGGCTGTTTACCTGCCGCATGCGATCTGCGACACCTCGCTGCCCATCAGCTCCAGCACCCTCCTGGGCAGCGGCTCGTTGTGGACCGAGTCGTGGCCCAGCTGACCTCGAGAGCCCTCACCAAACGTAAACAAGCCGCCGTCCTGCCACACACACACACACACGCGGTGATGAGCGAGTGTATTTTACTAATCCCTGGGGAAACATTTGCAAAATGGAATAAATAATGGAAATGTAAACATGATTGACAGTGGAGTAGACATTACTGACCTGTATATGCCACATTATTGACACGAGACATGATCAACAGTGTACTGTGAATTATGACAGCAGACTGATATAATGTTGATATCAAATGATATCAGCGGCGATATGAGGAATAGGAGGAGGGTGAGGGGGGGGGGGGTTAGTACCTTGGTCAGGGCAGCAGTGTGTTCATCTCCACAGCTGATGTAGACCACTTTCTGGGATCTGAGGACCTTGATGTGGCATGGGACAGCCCGGTCTAGGGGAAGGTAGTACACAGAAGCCATGGTAACAATGCATTGCCTTTGGATGTGCTGGTGTTTCACGTTTTAATGTTGATTTAATCTGGTGAGCTTTGACCCCTTGTATTCACTGAGCAGCAGTACTCTTTATAAAGTATTGTACAAAAAGATATTTCACATTTCCCTCACATTTACATTTTTTATATAGTCAGCTGTGTCTGCAGACTAGCTAGATCGGATTCAAAATCTAAATGTTTGCCTTTTTATTTGATTTGAATATTGACCTTTGAATAAGTGACCTGACCACTCGTGGTCAGGTCACTTTACATGACCTTACCCCAATTACAATCCTCCATAAATCCAGATTCATTCAACACATTCCCAGCTCACTTTGTTTTATCACACGGCTCCATGAAATGTAGGTTACCTGTATAAACCTTTTTAAAAAACCTTGTTTTTTTTCCAGTTTAATTTACATTAGTAACAGACTTCCACATAGTACGTTAATCTGTGTCATAAAAGAAAAAGCACAATACCCAAGGCTCCATCATGGCGCTGCTGGATCACCAGGGTAAGGGGACTCTACCTTGTTCGTCGTTGAGGCCCAGCTGGCCGGCGCTGTTCTTGCCCCAGCCGAACACCGCCCCGGACAGTGACAGCGCAAAGCTGTGGTCCCCTCCGGCGCTGATCTGTGCTAAGGGGATGCCTGCCAGAGACTTCAGGGGCTGTGGGGTCAGCGAGCTGGGCTCCCCCTTCCCTAGGCCCAGCTGACCGTTGGAGTTCTGACCCCACGTAAACAACTGTCCGTCTGAGGAAACGGCACAGAGGAAAAGGAAGTTAGACGTTTATCTAAGAGCCCAACTCCCTATGGCTCATATAGGCTAAATATAATCCGGACCAGAGCTAGTAGAGGCTAAGCTAATACAGGATAGGCTAATGTGTGCTAGCCTAATATTGGTTAGGCTGCCTTTGCTGCAGTGTAACAACTTGACAATGTGAATGGGGGAGGCTAGTGGATTATTAAATAAAAGCAGATGAGCAAAGCTGTTGAATAGCAGTGGAAGGCTAGGCTAAAATATGCTAGGTTAAAAAAAAGGTTTCACATGTATCACAACATGGTGAGGATGGAGGGGATATTAGCAGGGATTTTAGTGGTTTATTGAGCTAACCTCTGGAAAGAGCGATGCAATGCTGGTTACCGCACATGACCTGCGAGATGCGGTGCTCACATAGTTTCCTGATCAACCTGGACAGAACAGGACAAATATACCAGAGAGAAGAGTGAGAAGGAACGCCGATGATGAGGGTTAATCGTTAGGGTTAACACTCAATGTTATCGGAGTGCAATACATGCAAATCATGGTTAAACCGTCACGCTTGGTTATTTTCTCATTAAGAAAGTGTGCTTCATGCACATTTTTTGATTGAACCAATGCAGAACGTACATACAGGACTAATGACGACCTGGATGATGTCAACGGACCAACTTTTCTGTGATTTATTTTGTGGAAACTGAGTTGATGTAGTACGCACAAGACGCATATGAGCATATATTTGTATCCACTTTTTTTCTGGACTTGTAAATAGTCCTGAGTCTGACACGTTGTAATGTCATTTTCTGTAATATACGGATTAATCGCCATGGGGAAATGTATATTCTCTGCATTTAACCCATCCTATGCTATGAGCTGACACAGACCCACAGACACACACACACACACACACACACACACACACACACACACACACACACACACACACACACAGTTTGGGTACCTAGGGATGCGAACAGCCTCCTCGGCGGTGCCCAGGCCCAGCTGGCCCCCGGCCCCAGCCCCCCAGGAGAACACCTGGCCCTGGGCGTTCAGTGCCACTGAGTGGTCCCGTCCACACGACACCCCCGTTATCTTCTGGGTGTCCAGGGTCTGCACCGGCTCTGGGGAGCAGAGGAGCGGACAGCGCCATGACCATCGGTTTCAGAGTCTCACGTGGAAGACACTAACATGTCGTTCCTCCGTTAGGTGGTTCCCGTTGGTGGGGGGGGGGGGGGGGGAAGGAACCAGTATTTTGAAGTGAACGGGAATGAAGGCCATTCATTTTTCGTTAAGGATCTCAGTGGCCAGATCGTCACCATGTTATATATTTTGCAGCGAGGTCCTGGTTGACAGTTATATCTCATTGAAGGACTATAAAGGATTTCATATCAATTTGTTTTGGGGACAGACTGGCGATGTGGCTGTTCGAGTGCTACATTAAAATCCTCATAACGGTCGTGCATCCACCAATTTTAGAACACGGGGACGCTGCATCCATATTCTTTGACAGTCTACGTCAGTCAAACATTCACCCCGGAGCCCTGGGTTAGCCTACAGTGGATTAACTTGGTTACATGGTGGCAGTGCGGTCTGGGCAAAATGATTAAATACTTACTATTCAGTCATTGAGCAGTCATATTTATCCAAGGGGACTTAAAGTGGATTCAGATATGTGTCAATTAGGAACAAGTACTCAAGTACAGTATGTGAATAGACAATTTTAAACATACACATGAATCAATGCTGTCCCTTTTATGGTGAAAGAAATAGACTTTGTGATTGCAGGTGTGGTTCAGACACTCTTTGCCTTAAATAATAAAAAATGATTAACACTACTCGTAGGAGCTCAGCATCGTAGGAGAATATGAAGAGGAAAAGGGTGTTTTGAGTCATGTCGCATGATGATTAAAAAGCAAAACACTTGGCTATCACGTGACTTAAACCAAAACAGCAGGTTCAGGACAACAGGACATTGTAGAATTGTCCTTGTTGTGGGTCCAGGCTGTTTATACTAGCTCCACCAGATTTATTCTGGAATGCCCATGATAAACCGGATCTTAGGGAAACCTAACCAAACATCTAACTGACAGTGAAAATGATGTTGCAAAGTTACTGCCAGAAATAAAAATACAGATGTTCCTGTGAAATATTTCACCTTTTTTTCTAACCCTCATCTATGAATAGGTGTGAACAAGCGAAAGTGAGATCTTGCATGGTGAGAAAAGCTTATAGTAAAAATAACTCTACTTAATTTGCTCTCGAGTCAGTGAGGTGGTTATGACAACACTCATTTATGTTAGTGATCAGAATGAGGAGTATATTTGGGTGTGAAGTGGTAATAGAATGTGCGTGGTTAGTTCTTGGTAAACCTAGTGATGAATAGGTGCGATAATTATGCAATTACAAGGCGAAAAGCTAAATAAATTATTCTCATTCCATGTTTCCCATGCAAGTTTTCAAAAAACAGCTGTCTTAACTTAAGACAGAATGTAAAGGTGCTGTAGGATGAAAGAGCTATTACTTGTTATTTTCTAGAAATGTTATTTGTTAGAAAAAGCTGCCATTTGTCAGCAATTATTGAGTGAAATGCTCAGTGAGCAAATCCGTTTTAAGTTGACTATTGCTGCCTCTGTATGAGAACATTTAGACTTGGGCTAATTAATGATGAGTCAGGACATCTCTTCCCTGAATGGTTCAGGATATCCATCTCGCCTATCAAACATAGTCTCCGGGAGATAGGGATGGAGCGAGCAGGGGAGACTTTTTTTGGTTTCCAGTTCATTTCAAAATCTTGCTCTCTTCCGCTCTTTGCTGCCCTCCCTCACTTTACAACTCTCGAATCAGACCTAAAACACATTTAGCAGGCGTCCCCTTCTTCCATGGCACATACCTGGCGAGGCGCCCAGCTTGTCGTGTCCCAGCTGCCCAGAGCTGTTGGAGCCACAGGTGAACACCCTGCCGTCCTGCAGCAGGAACAGGGAGTGTTCACCGCCGCAGGCCACCTCTTGAGGCCCCTTCCCGCCGAAGGCCTGGCTGTCCCTGGGCTCGCACACGGGGCTCTGCTCCTCGCCGATGCCCAACTGGCCGCTCACGGCATTGCCCCAGCACAGCATTGTGGTGGTAGTGGAGGTAGAGGGAGGGGGGTCGGGTGGGTGGGGGTCGGGAGGGAACACCACTTCGAGGTGGTTTTGAGGAAGATGAATTTTAGGGAGGGGGAAGGGGGATATTGTTCAGGCTGGGGAACGGCCCAGACGTCTCCCCTTGTAAGTCACTTTCCTGAAAGAAGAGAAAAGGAGTGTGGGGTGTGGGTTGTGGGGTTGGGTTGGGAAAACGTTAGCCCCTGCGCCTGGGAATGGGTTTAACAGTGGGTGTGGTTGAAGATGATGCAAACATAGACACGGAGGAACGGCGTGTTTAAATAAACCTTGTCACGTTAATCCCCGTGTAAGCGGTTCCAAACGCCCCATGCCTTAGCCGCAATCCAGTCTATTGATGGACAATACTGACAGGTGGCCTAGGTAATAGGCAACGAGAAAACACCAGCAATTATTTAAACTAAACTGACAAAAAGCTGCATGAATGTGACGTTAGGAAAGATATCCGATTTAAGAAACAGAGGAACATAATAAAAAAAAGAAATGGAGATTGCAAAATAGATACGAGATAAGATTTACATTTTATAGAACAAGCGATTATTATACTCTTATATACTAAGATACCTTTAAATATGTGAAATATTCACTGAACTTGTGTTAGCAAACTAGATGTGTGCTGCACATAGCTTCTTATAGCATGATTTGTTCTTTAGTGAGGATCGCTTGGGACGCATTTAGCCTGTAGTGATGCACGTATGTCGACGCACCTATATGTAACGTTAGGCCCAACGTTAGTGCAGTAGCGGTCAGTTCCTCAGAGTTATGTATCGCCATAAAACATGTTAAATGTGAGAAGCTGAAGCTGATATCGATGTCCACACACTTGGCTCAGTAATCAGTTTGCAGCGTAAGCGACTTATCCCCTGCTAGACATTGCGCCTTATTACAGCCTACTGGCTATTGTTATTCTCTTCGAATTGTAATGTAACTGTTGTATGTTTAATAAGGGTTTATCAGACTAAAAGCAGTATTTACCTAGAGATTGGCATTCCGTCATTCCGGAGATGGGGCGTTTCGATCAAACAGTAATAGAGCAATAACAAGGAAGTGACTGGCCTGACGTCGCCGAACATGTGACTGCGCTGTCAAACTCCTCTGTGTTTACCAAGGATCTGCCGTGATTGGTAGACCCAGGATTTCTTTTTTCTACCTCACTTAATTGTTATTGGGTCAATAAAAACATAACAGGTTTGTTTATTCATTATTAGACGTGCACTGTATGCACATCCAATAATCCAATTAAAACCTTTAATCAAAGCATTGTTTTTTTCATCGCGGATTATTTAGTTTATTTCTAATTTAATTGATTTGTTAATTAATGTATTTTGAGCGGTAAAGTTACAGCAGAAAGCAGATGCCTCTTTTTTGATGCACAGCGAAAGATTGCCTTAGTTGATGTATTTCTTTATTACATGAATATTACATGCACTGTGCACATATGTACCCCTTCAAATTTCCGTAGTAGTTAGCCATGTGAAGATTGATTAAAAAAAATGAACAAGGTCACAGCCGCACAATAAGATGTGTTTGTTACTTAAGTTAATTATATTCTCCAGGAATAAACAATTTCACCTAGACTTTTTGCAACACAGTCATAAGACCATATAAATAAATATATATATATATATATATATACATATACATATAATACACACACACACAGTATAAATACATTTCAATTAAATACATTTATTCAAAAGAGTTAGTTACTTTAAAACATAGGGGCCGAAGCAGATACCGATATTAGGGAGTCAAAAATTACAGATATTGATTTATCAATCAGTATTCAAAATACATATATCGTTATTCATTTTGTTGTTTTCTGGGGGTGGAGCAGCTCCATTGGATTTGCTGATCTCACCCTCCAGCAATGCTTTGTGCCATAGCAACATAGCATTCCAGTTATAAGCTCAAGGTACCAATTACACAAGGAACATGATGTAAAGCTGTGTTGGAAGCGTTTACGTTGTGCTCAGTTAAAGGAGGTTCAACCAGCACAGTAAATGACTTATAAAGAGGTAATTACATTTATAAATCAACACCATTTCACCAGGCAAATTGACAGAACATTTTACAAAATATATAATTTGTCTGGCAACATTCCATGCCTCAAAAACTATTACAAGCCCACAGAAATATAACTCAGATTTCAGTTGCAACTCAGTTTCATCTTGAAAAATAACAAGACTGTCGCAAGCAAACTTCTGCAGCTGTTTCACTTTCTTCCAAAAACATTGCAACACTCAACTGCATCAAGGAGTTTCTGACGAAGTGTTTGGATGTTGCTGTAGTTGGGGAGATTCAAGGTCCAGAAGCAGGTCTCAGCGATTGGATAGTACAGCTCAGGCTGTGGGTAACACGACAACTTGATAATTATCGTGATTGTTGAACTGCGAACTTTGGGAATTCTGTCCGTTCCAGTCAGGAATTCTTTAGGAGGGGAAAAGGAAGTTTTACATGTTAATGTCTATTGGTTGGTATTTATACATATAATTTTAAATTATATAATAATGGAGGCAATCAATCAAAAAAAAAAATCTAAAATCAAGCAATAATAATGTATCCAAGTTCCAATATGTTGTGTTGAGTTTTAATTACTGAGGAAATCCTTCTTTTGCTCCACGGAGAACTCTGCGAAGACACGCCAAAAGTTTTTGATGACTTCATCGTTGGGTGTGCAGTTTTCATATACAGAATTCTGTGAAAAAAGAAAAGTGCTAAAATATAATATTTTCTTAGACACACATATATACACACACATATATATATATGTATATATATATATATATATATATATATATATATATACATATATATATACTGGATTTTAGGGGCCAAAGAAAATACCGATATAAAGGAGTCAAAAATACAGATATCGATAAATCAGTCATTATCCAAAATATACATATATCGGTTGATTATTCTGGGGGTGGAGCAGCTCCATTGGATTTGCAGATCTCACCCTCCAGCAATGCTTTGGGCCATAGCAAGATCGCATTCAAATCATGAGCTTAAGGTACCAATTCATTTTCTAGGGTGGAGGTAATAACCTTTACACAGAACATCATGTAAATCTGTGTTGGCAGTGTGAACGTTGATGTGCTCAGTAAAACCATTCAGAGGTTCTACCAGCACATTAGAGTATTTATCAACCCCATTTCTAAAGTTTTCATATAGGTGCATATCGGCAAACATATATGTCAATACTGATATATCCTGTGTATGTTATGTGTGAAGTCTTTAAAGCTACTGTGACCTTGAATTTACCCTTGGGGATCAATAAAAGTATCTATCTATCTAATTATCTATCTGTTACAGGCCAATATCGGCTGCAAACAAATATTTCTGAGGGCTCTCAAAGATAAATCCTGTGATGTCTTTGAAGGGTTAGAGTTGGATGTCTGACCTGTCTCAGATCGTCCCAGTGGAAAATCTCCTCTCCTTTGAGGAGTGTCATGAGTTGATCAGGGAGGAACATTCTCCACTCAGGTGAAGGGCAGCCTCTAGAGAAGCCTCTCTCAAACTCCCTGAACTGATGCTCCACCGAGCGGCTGAACACCATGTCCACTTGGAGGTCCACGTATTGCTGCCTGGGTTAGATACACATGTGTCTGTGAAGCACTGTAGTCTGCTCTAAAATCTCATATAAATACAAACACCAGACACACACTCCATTGCATGCACGCCATGCATGCATACCTAAACACACAGGCACGCAAGCGTTACAGACAGGCCGTGTCCCCTAGGAGGTCAACACTTTATCCAATGATAGGGCTAGGTGATCTTGGGTCCTAAATTTGTTACTTAGATATTTCAGACTTAGTGGGTTCTTGGATGTCTCCGGCTTGCTTGTTGGGCAATGAAATGGGATGTGACAAGGCTGGAATAAATGGTTGGGGTTAATAGGTTTGACCCCCCTGTGTCCCGGAGTTCCCTGTCAGGATTCTGACAGAGAGTAGGAAGGCTTGCTCCGACATCAGGTACCGCGATGGCACGACCTACCGCCAGTCAATAACCGGAGGACATCAGAGAACCTTTTAGAAAAACAACTCATCTTTCCCGCGACCACCGAACACAGGCATTCCCGTCGCCGATGTTGTGGTGTCTGAGCGATGTGAGGGGTAATGTCATTTATCCCTTTTGTTGTTTAATGTAAGCAAGCCGTGTAAGTTTCAGTTGTCCACTACACTGGGTCATCAGGGTAGATAGTGGTTCATGCCCTGACAGACAATGAAGCCCTTGTCTTAGGTGGCTTGCGATCTCTCTGCCCAGTGTACTGTGACACTTGCACATACATACATACATTGACCCCCCCCCCCCCCCACACACACACACACACACACACACACACCTGTTGACTTTGGTCACTGGAATGAACTGTCCATTAGGTAGAAGATCCAAACCTTCTGCATCCTACAGAAGTAAAGTTGGTGGTACATTAGTGGGAGGAATGGTTTCTCTGTTAAGTGCTTTGAAACTCACTGGCTCTTACCCCTCCGAAATCTATCTGTAGGTCCTCAACAGCCTCCTCTTCATCCTCGTCCAGCAGTACCATGAAACTCCTTTTGGGACAGTTTAAGTTAAGACAACACCATCAAATTGTAATGAAACACAGGTGAATATACCAATACAACACAATGGAGGTAAATACAACTGGTAGTTTAGTATAGTGTAGTAGTATTAATGTAACCCCATGAAATTATTATGAAATGGAGGTAAATACAACTGTTCGTATATTATAGTATTATAACAAAGTTGTAGCATAGAATACCATCGCATATACTGATATTGCATAGCAAAGGATAGCGTTGTATAGTATAGTATAATGTTGTGTAGTATGGCATATTATAGCATGTCATGTAATTGTATAGCATAGAATAGAAGTACTGTGCAACAGTTGGCGACAGCTCCATGAGGTCGTCCAGGGTTGGCTTCAAGCCCAGGAGCTTCTTGAAGAGAGCCAGGGGGAAGGGGATGTTCATCAGGCACTGGTTGTACAGAGCCATGCCACAGAGCGTGCCCAGTAGGAAGAACTCATCAGTCAGCTGGGCAACCTGGAGAAACCAAAATGGGTATCTTTGTCAGTCACCATGGTTACTGTACAAGTTGTAGGTAATTAACTTTTCTCAACACACATTCCCCTATTGCATCCATAGTGGTAAACAAAATTCATTATCGCCATCTATGCTATATGCCTTTATCATTAATCTTGATAGTAGTCTGCGCTACAAGCCAATGTTTAGTTGCACATCGGTACTTGGAATAGATATACAACATTGCTCATTATAATGTTTGAAAAAACACATTATCTCTAGAGCCATTTGTCTGTTCTGGGCTACTGTAGAAATAAAGTTGTACAACATTAGACTCCGTGGAAGATGCCCTGCTCTTCCTATGTAGATATAAAGGGCTCATTCTAAACTAACGAAAACACATTATTTCTTATATTCATGGGATTATTTACTAATTAAAACATACTTAATATTATTGTCCATCTTATGTGCGGTCCGTTCCTTACTACTACTATACTATTGTTTACGTACCTTCTTGCTGAACCAGGCCACTCCGTGCTCATTCACTGTCAGTATTTGTGATTCTGCCTTCTTAAGTTCTTTTGCAAGGGCGTTAAAGAACTCCATTGACACACCTCCGTCGTCAAAGCCATCTTCCTCCAGAAACTTCACCTGTAAACATAAGAGGTTTACCTTTTAAACAATGAGTCAACAATGAACAATGAATTAAATAGATGTATGGTATGGTATGTTGTCTATATATTATCTTGAGAAATGTATTAGAATTTAGATTTTGTGGAGTCCCCTTTTCCTTGGATTCAGAACAGCTTGAGACCCATTGAATAAATACCCAATAAAAATAAGCCCTATACGATGCCAAAATTATCAAATGTAAGTAACATAATGAGACAGAAGAAATTTAGTCAACACACACACATTTAGCTAGATTTACCCCAATGTTGGCTAGATTGATCAGCATGCACCAACATTAGTACCATGGACATTTACTGGGGAAATGCTTTGCTGACCAACCTTAAGTTTTAATCTTGGGTCATGGGTTGAAGTCTGCAGAATTGTAAAAGTGTCCTGCTGCACTGTGCCCCGGTTGACATGGAATTCAATGCGCCCTGGCTGCAAATTCTGATATACAGAGTGGAGGTAAAGGCAGGTAGGTCAAGTCAAATCCATTTACAGTCAAGTATAGTCAAGTACAGTACATTATAGTTAAGTATAGTATCCTCAAGTATAGTGAGGCATAGCTGGCATGTAGAATATGACTGTATGAATATGTGTATGGCATGGCATTTTATGGTATTACATAGCATAGCATAATGTAGCATATAGCTTAATTAACCTTACAGTGTCAATGTAGCTTCTTAAGACAGCGGAAATCAACAGTGTGGTAGATGTGGAACAATCTCTATGAACTTGATTTATTGACAATATCCTTTTCAATAAATAGAATCTCACCGTGGCATTGATCAGATGATACATCCACAGCTTCAACTTGCATTCTATGGGTAGAATGCAAGGGTACTTCACCAGAGACAACAGGATTCTCTATATATAGAATACAAATATAGAGGTATTATCTCGATGCATACAAGACAACATTTGAGGCGGACATAGTGGCAGGACACTCTACTCAAGCGTACCAATCAGCTGACAGTTAATGGGGTCCAATGAAACGCACGTACACTGATTGGCAGTCAATTTAAGACCTTCCATCTCAAAGACACACTCTGCGAAGTTAAGTGTGCTGGGCAGAATTTCGTCCACCACCACCCCAGCCTCCACCTGCTTTGGTTCTGCTCTGTTTTGTATGTACTCTATACAAAGGGTTGAGATATCTCATGTACCCAATGGGTGATTGTATAATTCTCGAATGTTGGTATGCTGTTGGTATTCTGTATCTGACATCTGTATGTCCTGCTTTAAATCCTACAGTAGGGAGCACCAGGAAAGAGTGGAACCATAACGCCAAGTTACAATTGCATTACCATTTCATGCAATAAATGGTACAATCTATGACATGTGTGTGATTCCTGACAGAACAGAGGTTATGTCTACAACGACGTACAAAATAATAATTAATGTTGTTTATTATCCTTCGTCCATCGTCGTCCACCTCCACATGGAAGATAAGTTGCTGCTCCATCTCTGCTTTCAAGGAACACAGTCTTGCAAACTAAGGGGAAGAGAAAAATATTGTTTGATGCATCCATATTTATTTCTATCATTAAGTACGAAAATATAAATACTTACTTACTTTTTTAAGTACTTAGTTACTTGGGGTCACTATTATAAACCAGAAATATTATTCAAATAATCATAATAGTATAACTAAATAATAGTATGTTAAACATGTATTATACAACAATTGGTTCCAACTAAGTACTTTGTTTGGACAAGAGGCATTCAATGAGTGCTGATATAGAGTATACATATCCCAGTACAGCACTGGGATATGTAACTATACACTCGTTACAGGTGTTTGTAATAACTGTTAATTACATTAGCGATCGATTGGCTGTTAACTCAGATCAGAATCAGAATCACACAGTCACACAGGACTCTTATTTCACTTATTGCACAATAAATAGAAACATACTGATAAATGTAAATGATACAAATGAGCTGGTCTGCATGAATGTTTAGACCTAAACATAGTAGCAAGATAGATGTGCAGGAAAATATGAAGGTATTGCTTGGTAAAAGTTAAAAAAAAAGCCAAAAAATAATGAATAAATAAACTATCAAATCATGATCTGATGCTTATTAATGTTAACTAAATAGTGGTGCTTTAGTGTTGTATAAAAGCTTTATGATTATCATCGGCACTCGGCCTGCGGCCTTGACCAAATCACTCCCATGCTAATCTTCAGTATAACAGCAATCCCTTTTGTTTGATATTGCTTGAAGAGAGAGAGAGAGAGAGAGAGAGAGAGAGAGAGAGAGAGAGAGAGAGAGAGAGAGTGAGAGAGAGAGTGCGAGAGAGAGAGAAATTTATATGATACATGTTATACATTTTTTGAAAGAGGTCCCTAATTATTATTTTGTTAAATACTCACCGTCTCGATGGTATTTATGACTGTCGTCACATGGAAAACACTATCTGCGAGGCACCGTGAACCTTTACTGCTGGCCTGCAGTCAGGATAACATTACTATTCAGTTATTCAGCACCACACTTAAATCTATAACTTCACCTGAAACTACTTAAGAGTTAATTCAGATACATGTCATTACAGGGGAACCATCACATTTGGCTATTTTTCTAAAATAAATGGGTAGTGCTTCATACTCGTGTATAGAACAATTAAATTTAATTCAACATCGAGGCCCAACAAAAAAGTTGGCCTATTGACCAAATCGGAA
This sequence comes from Micromesistius poutassou, assembly GCF_964030765.1. Lineage (NCBI taxonomy): Eukaryota > Metazoa > Chordata > Actinopteri > Gadiformes > Gadidae > Micromesistius > Micromesistius poutassou. Next base: position 11,648,647 of record NC_140273.1, read on the forward strand.
CACTACAGAATGAAAATCTGGTTGAAAAGAGAATGAAAAAACAGTTAGCTTCATATTGAGTGCTCTTTTATTAGAACATTTCTAAGTGCGACGGTTCTCCTTTAAGGAGCAGGTAGGGGGGTTTGGGCATCTTGTCCTAGATTAGGCTGCAGATGTGGTTGACCTTTCGGACCTTAGGAGTCAAACACCACTTGCCACTAAGCTTATCCTTCCACTTGACTAGACAAGGTTAATTTTGTCATCACACATCTCAACTATTAACACTCACAGAATGAAGCCTTTGCAAAACCCCTGCAGTCTTCTTAAATGAGACGGTTCTCTCTTTGTTCTCCACATCTAAGGATGAAAGGTGCTTCCTGGACACGTTGCAGAAGATTTCCACTGCGGATCGGAAGAAAGTAGGTGTCCTGGACCACAGTCCAACTGCATCAATCACACACACAGACACAGCGGACGTTTAGCTGCTTTGGAAAACACATTGCAGTAAATTTTTTGTTCTTAATCAGTTATTTTTGTCTATTACCGAGGACTTCCAGTCTGTCTGGGTGCAGAGAGAGCAAGGCATCAGCCACCCCCATGGAGAGCTGGTGGAGCTGCGGTACCTGCAGCAGCTCCACCAGCAGGTAGTAAACCCTCAGGCCTTCAAACCCGACCGGCTGCCGACTCAACGAGGGCAGGAGACAGTCTCGGACGACCGTCTCCACCTAGGAGGACAGGACAGTCGTTTACAGCGTCATCAGGGATTGACTCTGAACACGGGATGATATAATTTATTGCATAAAAGCAGAGAGAGGCTGGTATTTTCACTAGATGTTGCTGTACCTCTTGTAGCACTTTAGTTTTTGTCGCTAGCTTGGCCAGAGCTGTGCTGAGAAGAACCAAGTCCAAGCCAGAGCACCTGGGTGAGGTCTGGTAGTGCCTGTCAGCACTATTTTGATAAAGTTTACAACAAAATAAAATGTTGAATATCATCATAAACCTTGAAAGATCAACTTCGAATGATATTTGTGATAGAGAAGAAGATTTAAAATGACCTTCTGTCAAGGAAGCTGGCGTTCAAGGAAGATGCGGATGAGAATATATCCTTGATCTTTCTAGAAATGAATAAAAACTTCAGCAAAGGGCATATTAAATATATTAATCTAAAGAAGTTTTATGTTCACATCAGATAACAGACTGTGATTGGGAGATATGGAGCTTACTTTCGGATTTGCTGCCATAATTTTGGTTTTTGATACTTTGAAAGCCAAAAATCAATGGTGTCCATATCCAGAGCTGTAATAATCCCAGGAGGAACCTTCTCAGGCTCCTGTAAGACATGCCCAAGATAACTAACCAAGCATGGTGAACGTCTCCAAACAAATTAATGCAAACTACAAAGACTCCTACCTGACTGAGAGAACAAAGGGCAAAAGATTGGTTTCCTCCAGCAAATATTTGCTGAATATTCCGGTCATCTTTTTCATGCAAAAAACAGCAACATACATATATAAATATATACATGTAATAAAATAAAGAATTCATAAAGTTGAATGCAATGATTATGAAAACATTATGAAACGGCTAACTACTACTAAGTGTGCTGGTTGTGTGCCGTGAGTGGTTGGGTCTTTGGGATTGTCAGTAATAAGAGAAGTAAATAATAAGTAAGTACACAAAGAGAGATATGGGCTGTCTAGCAGACAATATAGGATGTGATTTTGTTGATAACATTATTAAATTCGCTTTTTTACATGATGTGTCCAGGTAAGTTTAAGATACAAGCTAGTTGAAATGTTTCACATTGTGACTTTAACCCTAAACCTAGGTAAATAAAACATGAAAATGCTTCCTGAAGCTCCTTTACCCTCAACTTAACCCTGAACTGAACCTACCATGAGGCAGCAGAACAGGCAGAGGCACCGAACAGTCTGTGGTGAGCCTGTTTCCAAGCTGGCCTTCTTCTCCACGACCAAATGAATAGATCTTCTTTGTTAGGCCTACTAATGCCATGGTGTGGTGGCTGCAGAAAATGAAATAGTAAATATATCAATGCCAAATAGATTCTAATTAAATATGCGGGTGATTCATATATATAGATTCAATAGAACAGTACACTGGCTGTAATCTTTTTCTGCCAGGCAAAAGGTACTGGGTTTGATCCCCAACGTCCACAACCTCAGCCCTGGGCATCCTTGAGCAAGATGGCCACCTCCTTAAAGACTTAAGTCACTGTAAGTCACTTTGGATTCAAGCGTCTCCTAGTGAATAGTAGCGAAAAGATGAAGACAGAGTACCTGCCACAGGAGACCTGGGTGACCGCTGCGCCCCAGAGTTCAGCCACCACACGGGGGGTCAGCTCATTCAGCAGAGAGTTGTGTCCCAGCTGCCCACAGCCACCGCTGCCAAAGGTAAACACCACACCTCCCTAAAGGAACATACAAGGAAATCCAGACTCAGCCTTTTTTTATCTTTATCTTTATATTTGTATTGAGTTCACTAAACTGACTATGGAAATTAGATGTATTGGAGATATTTTTTTGTATTGGAGTTTTTTTAGACATGGCTTAATGCAATCATTAAGGATGAGAAGAATATGTGAGTATAGTAACCTTTGTCAGAACAGCAGTGTGTCTTTCACCACAGGAAATGGAGACTGTCTTCTTAAGGTTGAGACACTCAACTGTCACTGGAGTAGATCTGTCTGAAAACATGAATCGAAATACAATTTCATTCACACATTTATAAGATCCTCCAAGTTTAGTTCACATAATCTCCAGGACGACAGAATGTGACCAGATGAAGTCTACGGTTTTTGACCTTTTATATTGAGAAATAGATAACATTAAGGTATAAACTGTGTAATGTCTATGCTGTATTGGGACTAAAGGCAAACCAGTGTGTTACCAAGTGAGCAGATCGTCGCCTGATCGGCTCTCAGGTAGCAAGCAACTCATAGGTCCACCGTCCTATCATCAGCCTTCTCATGTCTAAGGAGTTTATTTAGTCAGAATCTCCTGACTAAAGAGAACATTCCTACAGGCCTAATAGCTAATACCTGTCGTGTCTCCAAGACCCAGTTGCCCGGAGTCATTCTGCCCCCAGCTGAATACGGTTCCAGAGACAGACAAGGCCAAAGTGTGGGCTGCCCCAGCGGTGACCTGGACTAGGGGTACCCCTGACAGGGCTGTCACTGGTGTAGGGGACGGGACGACGGAGGTCTCCGGGAGGGTGAGACCCAGTTGCCCCCGAGCGTTGCTGCCCCAAGACAATGCTTGTCCATCTGAAAGCAATATGTACAGGGAACAGTATAATGAAAACTAGAAAATGGATTTCCTGCAGAAAATGCGGTGAGTGCTGTAGTCGTGCAAAGTGAGGTTGAAAATATGTTTTAATAAAGACACATAGTTTAAGAAGTAAAGAAATGTTAAATGGCTTAAATCAAATGGAGGGATTTGAATAAAAGTTCAAAAGTCTAAATGGAGTAAACAATGTAAACATGCACACAATTTAAGAAAAAGTAAATGGTTGGAAACAAATAAAGTGACAGCTTAATGAAAAGTGCAAAGCATTGCTAAAAATGCAGAAATATAAAATTAATTGAACAGATTAATCTGAAAGGTCAAATATATTGCCCTTCACTGCTGAAAAATCTGAAAGGTCAAATGTATAGCAGTGCACAGTGCACCTGGAAGCTGAAATCGAAAACTGACTGACGCTGAATTACATTACCTGAAGAAGCAAAGTGCTGAAATACATTTTTACAAAAGCTGGAAGCTAAACTGTAACTGTGCGTTCACACCAAAAGACACAATTTTCGCCTGTTCGCGCGAACAGGCGAATGTTGCCGCATGACTCAGCGAAATCTGTCGCTGTGCATAATGTGTGCATTGAAACGTGTCGCGGGGCGAATTTTCTCCCGGAGCGTTTTGCCCGCCAACGGTCCTTCATGCCAATTCATTCTCATCAACCATGGCCGAGATCACCACTATTGCGTGTCTGTACCTGTTGTGGAAGAGGGAGAGACGTCGGAATGCCTGTCGTTTATGGGTTCATAATATAATCCGGAGGCGCACACCGCTTTGTGCCGTGATATTATATATATATTATATATATATATTATATTATATAGATATTTATATATTATACATATAATATCATATAATATTATATATAGAGCTCCGGGAGTCGCAAACGGCAACAATCACTTTCTCCTCCAAGCTGCGGTTCACTGCGGAGTGCAGGGAACGGTTGGCCCAGCTGGTTGAATGGTGATTGGCTGTTTTACGTTACTTCACCCAGGGAGTGAACGCTGATTGGCTGTTACGTTACGTCACCCAGGGAGTGACGCTGATTGGCTGTTATACATTACTTCACCCATGTTACCCACAGGGAGTGAACGCTGATTGGCTGTTTCAACGGAATGCCGCGAAGAAGTTGAAATATTTAAACTTCTGCGAAATCTGTCGCTCATTCGCGCGACAAATCCACGTGAACGCGCCCGCCAGTTTTTGGGAAAACTGTTGCCCCGTCAATCAAATCTTGTCGCAGGTTTTTGCTGCGGCAAATTTCGTGTCGCCCCGCGACACGTTTCAATGTGTGGTGTGAACACACAGTAATACTGTCAAAGCTGGAAGGTATAATGCTGCTATCCATTTGGCCCTTTGTGCTGGTACGCCGACCTGCTCAACGAGAATGACCTGGCTCTTCCCACCTTAAAAGTGTTCCAGTAGTCTTTTGTGTGTGACGAGTGGGAGAATAATGGATGCCTGGAGGTGGCAGCAGTAGTAGCAGGCTAGTCATTGTTGTTAGCAACATTAGGCTCTTTAGCAAACCAGCTGGAAAACAAAAACTACACGCAAAAATTGCACGCACAGCAAGACCGTGCAATGCATACCTTGGTAACCCGATTAAAGCTACAACGTAATCAAGTGTGTAAGAGCAGTGTACATCGACATTAAAGACACCAACGTGGAACAAAGAGAAAGAAAATACATCTCAACTTTATTAACTACGGGCGCGGCCATCTTCATTCGTCGAGCGTCACGGGATCTTTCGCAACTTGGTTACTCATCAGAAGCCCCAGTGGGAGCTTGATATCCCCAAAGAAAAGGAGGCATGCCTCAATGCCGCAATGTATCAATGCCGCAAGAAATCTGGGAGATCCGATTGGGATGTTGGGTGTACCAAACAAATGGATAGCACCATAAGTAGTAGTAGTAGTAGTAGTAGTAGTACAAAAGATATGCCTTATGAAAGCTGTGGTATTGATTGATGTTTGTAGAAAGAATTATAATAATCCCACCAGTTGTTTTTTTTTAAACCAGCCGAAATTGTATGTACTCGCCTAACTGTGTGTTCACACCAAACGCGACGGTGCGACACGTTTCAATACAAAGTCAACGTAGAGACGCGAATCGGGCAAATTTTTTTGGCGCCGAAACCCGCAACAAGATTTGATTGACGTCTCTCCCACTTCCACAACAGGTAAAGACATGCAATGGTGGTTATCTCGGCCATGGTTGACAGAATGAATTGCCATGAAGCACCGTTAGTGGGCAAAAGATTTTGTCAGACAAAATTCGCTGCGTGACAAGTTCGCCTGACATAACTGCACACATAACTGCACAGCGACAGATTTAGATTTGTTGCGCGGCAACATTCGCCTGTTCGCACTAACAGGCAAAACGTGTGTCTTTTGGTGTGAACACACCAAATTTTCCCAGTCTAACTGTGCATTCACACCAAAAGACACATTTGTCACCTAGTCGCGTTGTCGCCCAAGTTTTGCAGCACGACAAATCATAATCAGTTTTATCAGGCAAACTTTGTCGGGCCACATCTTTTGCCCGCCTGATTCGCGTCTCTACGTTCACTTTGTATGGAGTCATGTCGACCCGTCGCGTTTGGTGTGAACGCACAGTAACGTTATTAAAAGTAGTCCAATTGAGCGGGAAACTGCCCAATCTGGCAACACTGCCTGCAGGTACTCGCTCTAACCTCAGCGTAAATCAATGAGACCAACTGAAAACAAGCCGACATGGAACTTAAACTGTGATTTTGAAAAAAGTATAAAGGTTATAGAAATTCTGTTTTACAGATTATTGAAGATACAAGTGTGTTGATTTGTTAAACCTTTGACCGAAGGTTAACGATAAAATATTGACCAAGTTACGAAGTGTCAGCTTCCAATGTAAAAAAAAAAAATTTTAAAAGTAAAAAGAAGTATAAAATATTTTAAAAATCTGAAAAGTAGCGCGCGATTCCAAGCTAATCTTAACATTTTAAAATTGGAATGGAGTCTAGGTGAAAAATTGAGGAAGGAGATAGGTCCCAAAGTTTGTAGAGAATAAAAAAAAAAGAAAGAAAGAATAAAACTTAAGAACAATAGTTGAGCGCTGCATGCAGCACTCACAGTTTCCATGTTGTATTCCTAACAATAGTAGGCTAAACTACACTGGCCAGCTACACTGGTCACTTACATCCATATATATATATATATATATATATATATATATATATTGTTGTCACTTACATCCAGATAGCCTACCTTCAGTTAAAACGATGGAATGTTGGTCTCCACATGTGACCTGAATGATCCTTTTTTTAATGACGTTTTGGAGCGATCTGAATCACAAACAAGCAAACATATATATTGAATATCTTCAAAACGTCTTAGACAAACCTTTCCCATTTTATCACAACAATATATGACGACGAATACTTTACCTTGGAATAGCGGATGCACTGAGGTCCACATAGACGACAGAGCCGTCCCGGGACAGCAGGAGAAGACTAGAGTCTCCTGAACTTGAAGCTACGACTTGTTTGCACTTGATGCTCTCTAGAAAAAATAAATATAGTCAGGAGCATGTCCAGGAAAACAGTTGTGTTGTTCATGCGAATATTTGTATTGTCCTAGTTGTTGTTTGTGGACGGATTATCAAATGCAATAGGCCTATTTCTCTTACACTGGTCACTTATGCCGCTTTTCCACCGCCAGTACCAACTCGACTCGACTCGACTCGCCTCGACTCAACTCGGTTTGGTTGCGTTTCCATCTAAAAAAGTACCTCTTCAATGTGGGCGGGTCGTAGAAAAGAACCTCTCCACCATGGGCGGGTCGTCATTAGGTTTTAATCACGGGAGACGCGATTCCCGGGAAATCTGAATCTGATCAAGACTATTTCCTGATTCCCGGGAAAGGTTATGATGGGAAATAAAATAAAATAAAATAAAAAGCGCAATGACTGCGCGTCTATTGTTGTCATACGGTAACGTTGATAGAGGCGAAACTCGAGCCCTATAGGAAAGGAACGACACTGAAACGAAACAGCGAAACGCCGGTCCGTGGACTCCAGCCACGCCGGACACACACAACCACGCCCGACACACATAACGACGCGCAGCCTAACTAGCCCCGGGAAAGGAGCGACACACACGGCGAAACGCTGATCAGTGTCCCCCTCGGGAGCGGGTTCGTGGACTCCAACCACGCCGGACACAACTTAACTTGAGTGAATATTCCCATTTACAGCCGCTGGCCAATCAGTTACCAGCAGCCTGTTTACGTCACACAAAAGTACCTACTCCGCTGGCATGGAACCTCGACGGAGGTAGTACTAAAAAAAAGTACCCGGTACTAGGTACCAGGTACTTTTTTTGCCAATGGAAACGCAAATAAGGCGTGGCGAGTCGAGTCGAGTCGAGTCGAGTCGAGTAGGTACTGGCGGTGGAAAAGCGGCATTACATCCATATATATATTGTTGTCACTTACATCCAGATAGACTACTTGGTGCTAAATTTACTCACTGGTTTCATCGAATGTCACATTTCCTTCTTGGTTCCTTTGCCGCCGAAGAAAGTATGAAGTTCCATCACTTTTGGTAAACGTTACCGTTGAATTAGTGGCAGAGAAACTCGTTATTATTGGTTTGGTCGTTGGTACGAACTGAATATCATTCTCTGTCTCAGTTCTGTCTGAGTCTCGGTTTTCCGCCAAAACATTCGGCTTCGCTAAATAAATTTCTCCCCATGAAAACATTATGGCTTTCTAGATGTGTCCACCATGACAGCGAACCTCATATGCAATAGCCCAGCTCACCTCACTATAGTCAGGCTCAACCCAATGCATCCCAGCCAGAATCGAAACTGAAACTGAATAGGCCTACTACCTTTTTTTCTGAATTGAAACTCAAACCCTAATAACAAAGAATGACGACACATCCGCATGCTGCCCTTACATAATTCCATAAACGCAAATTAAAATATGTAACTTCATTTCAATTGTATAAAAACTAAGATATATAAAAACACTATTTGTATTTGCGATATAATGTGTGTGTTTATGTTGCTTTCAATGAATGGCTCAACAATAATAAGAGAGGGAAAGGTTTATCCCCTTAGGGTGGCCTGTTCCTGAAATTGGGATTATAGATAAACATTTCAATTAAACCAAAAAATACAGTGCTGCTTTGAGTTTTCATGACTACTTGGAACGGGTCCTTGATGCTGCTTTTCTTAAGGGGAAATAAAGAAACCCATTTCAATCCCTTCAAGGTACAAGTTAACATGAGTTGTTATTTCAAAGCCCTGCATATAAAAACTGAACAAGATGACTTCAGTGGGAACTTGGAAGTAGAAGCGTCACTCCTCAATTTACTGGAATTATTTTTCAGGTATATTTGCAAATACAGTGAAAAATAAAATGTGTTCATTGTGAAAAGCATGTGTGTAAAATGTAATTTGTTAAGAATTATAGTTGATTCAACATAAACTCCTTGCTAAGACAGGCCTTTGACCACCAATGTATATAGTTGCATAGTGCATAGAGCATAGTGCATCTTATTGATCTATTCATCTTCATTTTGTAGTCAATACTGTTTTATGTTCTGATAGTAATAAAAGCAGCAACATTATTAAAAACATTTCCAATATATGATCACATGTCTACTGTAAAATTGAACATTAATACTATCACAAGTCTGTTGTAAATGCAGGCCTTTGGTGATTATATTAATAAGTTGTTTGCTTATTCATGATGATTCTTTTATAACATTATTAATTTGTGGTTCTTGGTTTACCAAGAACAATGCAGTGTTACCTGTGTAAATACAATAACCTATATTTCATTCAGTAACCTAACTTTTCACCTTTGAGGAAGAATATGAAAATATTATATTTTTTAGTTACAACATAAACTAAATTGCCGAAACATGATGCTATTCATTTCCTATAAATCTATACATGTGTAAAAAAAATGGTGTACAAATACAATTTAAAAAATGTATGACTGTTAGCTTTGTTCTCTTCTGGATCGAAGCCATTTAGCTTTAGTCAGTGGAAACAACTTAGAAGTATGTGTTCACAATACCATGTTGAATCTTATTTCTCATTTGCTCCCTTGCCTTGAATACTTTCTATCTCTTAATGATAGGATCATTGTTATTGGTTGTTAGCTTAACACATACAGTATGTACCGGCTTCTCTGGTGCAATTAACACATGGCCAGTTTTCGGCTTTGTTCTGGTTTCAATAGACATTGTGTGGTCCACCACCAAGTGAAATTTAAATGATTGGAATTAAAATGGAAGAAAAATGGCAGCAGATTTGTGCAGTGATTTACCACCATACAGAGCAGTCTTGATTAAGTTGCACTATTTCACTGTAATCCAAAAACATCACAACACTCGACCGCATGAAGGAGTTTCTGACGAAGTGTTTGGATGTTGCTGTAGTTGGGGAGATTCAAGGTCCAGAAGCAGGTCCCAGCGATTGGATAGTACAGCTCAGGCTGTGGGTAACACGACAACGTGATGATTATCGTGATTGTTGAACTGCGAACTTTGGGAATTCTGTCCGTTCCAGTCAGGAATTCTTATGAAGAGGAAAAATAAGTATTACATGTTAATGACTATTGGTTGTTATTTATACGGTTTAGTTATATGATAATAAGTTTTATGATAGGTGGCAACCAATCAAATAGCAATAATAATGTATACAAGTTCTGATATGTTATGTTGAGTTTATTTACTGAGGAAGTCCTTCTTTTGTTCCACGGAGAACTCCGCGAAGACGATCCAAAAGTTTTTGATGACTTCATCGTTGGATGTGCAGCCTAGATATTTTGCATTCTGTAATAAAAGACAAATGCTCAAGCATAAACGTTTCTTACTCGCCCAAATATATAGATATAGATATTTATCTATATAGATAGACGTATCCTGTGGTGTCTTGTGTATTTGAAGGGTAAGGGATGGATGTCTGACCTGTCTCAGATCGTCCCAGTTGAAGATCTCCTCTCCTTTGAGGAGCGTCATGAGTTGATCAGGGAGGAACATTCTCCACGCAGGTGAAGGGCAGCCTCTAGAGAAGCCTCTCTCAAACTTCCTGAACTGATGCTTCACCGAGCGGTTGAACACCATGTCCACTTGGAGGTCCACATATTGCTGCCTGGGTTAGATTCACATGTGTCTGTGAAGCACTGTAGTCTGCTCTAAAATCTCAAATAAATACAAACACACGCACCAGACACACACATACATAGATGCCATGCACACAGTACCTAAACACACAGGCACGCTTGTTCATACATACATACATCGACCCCCCCCCACACACACACACACGTACACACCTGTTGACTTTGGTCACTGGAATGGACTCTCCATTGGGTAGAAGATCCAAACCTTCTACATCCTACAGAAGTAAAGTTGGTGATTAAAGTGAGGAACGGTCTTCTTGCTAAGTGCTTTTAAACAGAATTTAAAAAAGCATAAGCTGTTACCCCTCCGAAATCTAACTCTAGGTCCTCAACAGCCTCCTCTTCATAGTCCAGCAGTTCCTTTAAGCTTCTGTTGGAACGTCAGTTAAAGTAAAGTCAACCCCTGTCAAATTGTAATGAAATACTGGTGAATACGCCAATACAAGTTAGTTTATATTAGGATAGAACTAGTACAGAAAACCCACAAATGATAATGAAACAGAGGTAAATACAACTGGTAGTTTAGTATAGTATAGTAGTACAGTAACCCCATCAATTTATTATGAAATGGGGGTATCTACAACTGGTAATATAGTATATAGTGGTTATATAGCATTGTATCATTTAGCATGGCATATTAGAGTGTTGAATAGAAAAGCATATTATAGTGTTGTACAGTATATTATATATAGTATGGCATGTAATGTATAGCGTAGTTTAGAAGTACTGTGCAACAGTTGGCGACAGCTCCATGAGGTCGTCCAGGGTTGGCTTCAAGCCCAGGAGCTTCTTGAAGAGAGCCAGGGGGAAGGGGATGTTCATCAGGCACTGGTTGTACAGAGCCATGCCACAGAGCGTGCCCAGTCGGAAGACCTCATCAGTCAGCTGGGCAACCTGGAGGAAGCGGTCCATAGTATAATTAGTGTCATAATTTCACAACACAATAGATAATGACGGATGGGTGGATGATTGATGCATGATGAGTGGATGGATGGATGGATGAGTGGATGGATGGTTGAGTGGATGGATGAATGGAAGAGTTGATGGATGGAAGAATGGATGGATGAGTGGATGGAAGAATGGATGGATAGATGGATGGACAGATGGCAGCGTGGAGAAACACACTCACTTTTCACACCATTGAAAATATGTTGAAAAAGCAATTTATCCATGTGATGAAGATGTTACAAAATCTTTCAAAAGCAGAATTGAATAGCAGCTAGTTTATCAAAATCAACTGTTTTGATTTCACAGACTCCGTTAAAAATGTCATATGCCATGCTGTGACAAAACAACACACTGCTCATGTTGCGCACTCATCCAATCCTCGATTAATTGTGGTGAACCCCCGTAGGCAATGGGTTGCTAAGCTCTGGGAGGACTGCAGGTTTTCCCGTAAGTGTAGGTTATCCACCCCTAAAAAAGGTGCATTTACAGTGTCTGTGTTTCTTTTTGCTTACATGCTTCACGTAAGCAAAGAGACTATGTGACTTTGCCACGTGACAATGTCTTAACAATACCTAAACGTATATTCAGCCGTTTGTCTGTTCTGGCAGGCTCTGTAGAATAGGAACCGCTCTCTATTTAGATATAAAGGGCTCATTCTAAGGTAATGAAACACCAACATATCTACTATCATACCTATCTTCATGGGATCATACAATAATTTTAAAATACTTCTGATAATATTTAATTTCTTGCCAAGTCCGTTAAGCTAGATGCCACTAAATTCTACACACCGCACCTTTAATACCTACAAGAAATAATGTATACGTACATTCTTGCTGAACCAGGCCACTCCGTGCTCATTCACTTCTAGTATTTGTAGTTCTGCCTTCTGAAGTTCTTTTGCAAGAAGGTGAAAGAACTCCATTGACACACCGCCATCATCAACACCATCTTCCTCATTAAACTTCACCTGTAAACATAAGAGGTTTTGCAGGGAAAGGAACTTGAGAGGTGTATTACAATTTAAATATTTTGAATTCACTTGATTCCTGGATTCAGAACACTAGAGAATCGTGAATAGTGGGTAATGTTAGACTGATGATGTCCATTGTATTAATACACAATAAAAAAAAGTCCTATACTACACCAATCATTAAATGTTATTGAAAAAATAAACTAACAAGAAAGATGAACTCTACAAACACATTTAGCTATATTTAACCAAATGTTGGCTAGATTGATCAGAAGTGCACACACAGGAGGCCATAATACCATGGAAGTTAAAACTTAGGAAATGCTTTGCTGACCAACCTTAAGTTTTGATTTTGGGTCATGGGATGACTTCCGCAGAAATGTAAAAGCGTCCTGCTGCACTGTGCCTCGGTTGACATTGAATTGAATAACTCCTGCCTGCACATTACATATACACTGAGTGGAAGTAAAGTCAAGAGTAGGTCAAGTCAAACCCATTTACACTATAGTATAGTCAAGTATGGTTAAGTCAAGGATACAGTGGTAGGCATAAGTTTAGGCACCCATGCTAAAGTTGACTAAAAAGAGGAATAAAAAATCATCTTTTGGAAATTGATCTTAATGCCTTTAAGGACACCAATTTGCTTTGTGAATGAATAATGTATCGTAAATAAATAAATGATCTCCATTAAAATACAGGGTGCATAAGTATAGACACCCCTATGTTAAATTCCCATAGAGGCAGGCAGATTTGTATTTTTATTTCATGGATCCGGGATACTATGCATCCTGATGAAGTCACCTAGGCCTTTGGAATTAAAATAGCCCCACATCATCACATACCCTTCACCATACCTAGAGATTGGCATGGTTCTTTTCAGTTAGCCTTATAGCTGTTAGCCTAAAGATTTCTCAATGCAAATCAAACCAGCTAACAGGCTAACTGAAATAAAACCATGCCAAACTCTAGGTATGGTGAAGGGTATGTGATGATATTTAAATTCCAAATGCCTAGGTGACTTCATCAGGATGCATAGTATCCTGGATCCATGAAATAACTGGCTTTTAAAAAATAAAAATAAAAACTTACTAGGAGCACAAAAAGATAACAGTTTGGTGGTAGCTCTTGAACCAATAATACTATTGACTCCATGGACTTGATTTATTGAAAATATCCTTTTCAATAAATATAATCTCACCTTGGTACTATTCAGATTAAACATCCACAGCCTCTGCTTGCATTCTATGGGTAGAATGCAAGGGTACTTCACCAGATGCAATAGGATACTCTATATAAAAAATAACAATATAGAGGTATTATCTCTGATGCATACATGACAAAATTTTAGCAATCTTCATGATATAAGTTAATGTCTTAACCACATACCATAACATATTTTATGGGTTTAAGTAACCTTTGCATTGTGTCCTCCAACTCCAGATTGGTATGGAATCTTTGATGTATTACCATTAAGGTTGCAAGAATTGCAAACGCTTCTTCAAACTAAGGAGTAGAGAAAAAATATTGTGAGATTCAACTGATATTAGCATATTGATTTATATCATTAATTACTCAAAGTATAAATAATGTATCAGTGACACAGTCAATATTATATACCAGACATTTAATTCACAGAAATAATAGTAGGCTACAAGTAAATAATAGTACGTTAAACATATATTAAACAGGCTGTTGATGGAAAAAGGTTTCTGGCACTGCTGGAAGTTATGGTAGCGCCGGTGTGAGCGCTCTCATTGGAAACACGATGCCCCAAAGTTCCAGTGCAGACACACCCCTTTGAATGGGGTAGCTTTTTTAATATAATCATGAAACTAAAAAGGTGGTTTCTTATAATGTGCAAAAAATGTTGAGTTACTACAAGGGCAAAAGTTTCCTTCCTCTTTGGAAAGTCTTCTTGAATCACAAGCAGGAGAAGTACACAAATCGGTAGCACCTAATGAAAATAGTACTGGTCTTCCATGTGTGAGAGGAGGAGGCATCCCAATCATCAAAAGATGAGGTGATTAAAATTGAATTTGAGTTTGTTAAAAAAATGTAAACGCCGCATGCCAAGTGGCCTTGACCCTAAAATGACCTGGCACACGGCCTGAGTGCATATATCCACATCCAAATCACAGCCATGCTACTATTCAGTATAACACTACCCCATCTTGTTTGATATTGCTTACGTTTAAATAGAGAAAGAGAGAGAGAGAGAGAGAGAGAGAGAGAGAGAGAGAGAGAGAGAAAGAGAGAGAGAGAGAGAGAGAGAGAAAGAGAGAGAGAGAAAGGAGTCCTTAAATACTCACCGTCTCTTTGACTGTTGTCATATGGTAAACACTATCTGCGAGGCACCGTGAACTGTTACTGCTGGCCTGCAGTAAGGACATTACTATTCAGTTATTCATCACTACGCTTTCATCCAAAACGACTTACAGTGATTTCAGATACATGTCATTACAGGGGAAACATCACATTTGGCTATTTTCTAATTCAAGTACTGCTTCATCCGTGTGTTTTGCAATAATAGATTAAATTTCTGTTACACGCAAAAGTTGGGCATTCGAAGTTGTTGATCGAACCCAGAACCTTTCGGACCTTAGGAGTCGTACACCACTAGCTACTTAGCTATCCTTCCCCATGACTTGACTCGTCCATTTTTTCATCACACATCTCTATTTACACTAAGCATCTACCGCCTGCCAGTTAACACTCACAGAATGGATCCTTTGCAAAACGCCCACTGTCTTCATAAAGAAGACGGTTCTCGCTTGGTTCTCTATATCTAAGGATGAGAGGTGCTTCGTGGACACGTTGCAGAAGGTCTCCACTGCGGCTCGGAAGAAGGTAGGTGTCCTGGACCACAGTCCAACTGCATCAATCACACACACACAGCGGACGTTTAACAGCTTTGGAAAACCCATTGCAGTGCATTTTAAATGATGGGTGCTTTGAGTCTATTACCGAGGACTTCCAGTGTGTCTTGGTGCAGAGAGAGGAAGGCATCAGCCACCCTCACAGACAGCCTTTGACCAAAGTCGTCTATGAGCAGCACGTGCAGCAGCTCCACCAGCAGATAGTAAACCCTCAGGCCTTCAAACCCGACCGGCTGCCGACTCAGCGAGGGCAGGAGACAGTCTCGGACGACCGTCTCCACCTAGGAGGACAGGACAGTCATTTACAGCGTCATCAGTGTTTGACTCTGAACACGGGATGATACATTTTATTTTAAAAAGACGGAGAGAGGCTGGTTTTTTCACTAGATGTTGCTGTACCTCGAGTAGCACTTCAGTGTTTGTCGCTAGCTTGGCCAAAGCTGTTTTGACAAGAACCAAGTCCAAGCCAGAGCACCTGGGTGAGGTCTGGTAGTGCTTGTCACCTCTATTTTGAAGTTTACAACAAAATAAAATTCCTATGTTGAATATTATCATAAACCTATAAAGACAAACTTGAAATGATAGAAATGATAGAAATGAATTGAAAAGCATAAAATCCGTTACCTTCTGTCAAGAAAGCTGGCGTTCAAGGAAGATGCGGATGAGAATATATCCTTGATCTGTCTAGAAATAAATAAAAAACTTCAGTAAACGGCATATTAAATACAGTATATTATTCTAAACAATATTTATGTTCATATTAGATGACATACTGTGATTGAGAGATATGGATCTTACTTTTTGATTTGCTGCCATGATTTTGATTGTTTACACTTTGAGAGCCAGAAGTCAATGGTGTCCATATCCAGAGCTGTAATAATCCCAGGAGGAACCTTCTCAGGCTCCTGTAAGACATCCCCAAGATAACTAACCAAGCATGGTGAACGTCTCCAAACAAATTAATGCAAACAACAAAGACTCCTACCTGACTGAGAGAACAAAGGGCAAAAGATTGGTTTCCTCCAGCAAATATCTGCTGAATATTCCGGTCATCTTTTTCATGCAAAGAAAACACATATATACAAGTATATATTGTGGCAGACAGCAAGGAGGAGTGAGGGCAGTGGCAGGTAAAGGGA
Source organism: Micromesistius poutassou (assembly GCF_964030765.1). NCBI lineage: Eukaryota > Metazoa > Chordata > Actinopteri > Gadiformes > Gadidae > Micromesistius > Micromesistius poutassou. The sequence goes on from NC_140273.1 coordinate 11,665,045, forward strand.
GATATCTGGCTCCACCCCCAAGCCATACATGGACTTCCTCCCTTAACGACACGAGCCTGAGGAGCCTGAGGAGCCTGAGGAGTGCTGGGTGGTTAAAAGAAAGGGCAAAACACCACACAGGGTGGGTGTTTTGATAGGCTAGGTACCCAGATGGTGTCTGTGTGAGCCTCTGGAGAGTGTGTATCGCCATCAAGAAAGAGCTTTAGATTGGACTGATTATTGTGTACCAACTGCTTTGTTTTGACAACCCTTCTGGCACTGACCCCTGGACTGGATGATTTGAATATGGAATACAGAGGACCCTTGTCCACCCTGACATTGGAATACATGGGTGAATAAAAACCACTGAACATTATACTGCTGTAACTGTGTGTGTGTCTTAGTTTACTATTGGACATGGTGGCGTGGAAACCCCACAATCACTGGCCTGCTACTATATATATATATATATATATATATATATATATAGGATGTGATTTTATTGATAACATTATCCATTAATCACTTGATCAGGATATATGCAGATATTTATAGATATAGATGTGTCCAGGTTATTTTAAGATATGAGCTAGTTGAAATGTTTCATATTGTGACCCTAAACCTAGGTTAACAAAACATGAAAAAAATGCTTCCTAAAGCTCCTTCACCCTAAACTTAACCCTAAACTGGACCTACCATGAGGCAGCAGGACAGGCAGAGGCACTGAACAGTCTGTGGTGAGCCTGTTTCCAAGCTGGCCTTCTTCTCCACGACCAAATGAATAGATCTTCTTTGTTAGGCCTACTAATGCCATGGTGTGGTTGCTGCAGAACATTTAATCATAAATATAAGAAGAAAAAAAAAAAGCCAGTGATTATTTGAATAATAATAATTTGGTAATAACCTGGGGCCTCATGTACAAAGCTTGCTTACGCACAAAAAAGCTGCGTAAGCAACTTCTCACGCAAACGTTCGGATGTACAAAGACTGACTTGACGTGAGAAAGTGCGGTTCTCCACGCAAACTAAATGCCTGGCTTACGCACATTTCTGCTGCATTTTGTCAGTTGGCGGCACATAGAGGCAATGCAGCGCAACAACATTAAGCCTACGCGATCATGAGTGATGAAGTAATATTGCAATATGAGGCGAATTCAAAGTGGGTTTGAACGTCGGAATGCGTGATCTTAAATGCGCTTCAATCATGCGTTATTGTTGTCGAGACGCATAATGTGACACTGTTGTTAGGCTAAACTTAAACAGACCCATAAAACTAAATTGTCAATATTGGAATTAAAAGGAAACCCCAGCAATATTATTTTCAGTGATGGCTTGTTTATTAAACGTTACATATTTTCCGGACCACGCATGATTTGTTGTGAAATTCTTGACTGCAATATTATTATGTGATGTTGAGTGGAGTAAGCACAAGCCATTGTTAGTTAAAATCAATCCATCAATGAACCAGTCGGCCAATTTCGAATTATGTACATATTATTGACACATTGGGTGTATGGATACAACCTATCGTCAGCATGCATCCAAATAAATGAGAATATAAAAGCATGTGCAAAATGTGGCAATAATCGATAGGTTGACAATGGCAGTGTTGGCCTTGTTAGAAGATGGTCGCATTCAAAATTAACGGGTGCTCCGCGACTATTATGATTTTTTGGTCAAAAAAGAGCCGATCCCAAATCACAGCTGCCACCCTTTGCTCAAATAGGGCGAGCTCCCAGACTCCGCCCCGCTGCGCTCTGACCCACGCTTCTCCTGTGGGCAGAGACCTTTCTTTTTACATCCACCTTGATGTCCGACCACTTTTTTTTTATGTCAGCCACAGTTCGGCTTTCCGCCCCAACGTCATTGACTGACTTGGCAACGTTTTCCCACGCCAGTTTTTTGCTTTTGGTGCTGATTCCGGAGGAAAGAGAGCCAAACAAGATCTTATTTCTGGCCTCTACCTCCGAAATCAGCACCTCCACCTCGCATTCACTAAAGTTATTTTTTCTTCCTTTCTCCATGTTCTCCTTTCTCCTAACGAGCGCACTACTGCAGGCCTATTTATACGAATTAGCATATTAAATGAGGGAGGAGACTGGGTGGAGAGACGGGCTCGTGCATGTGCGCTCAATTTCACGTTAATTGGGATGTACAAAGAGAATCTGCGTGAAATCGTGCTTACGCAAGGATTGATACATCCGGATTTATTTGTGCGCAGCAGCTTTCCAGATTTTGGAAAGCTCCGCAAAGTTTTAGTCAGAAATCCACGCAAGTCTTTGTACATGAGGCCCCTGCTGAATTTAATGTGAAGGGATTATAATTAAATATGCAGGTGATTCATATATACATAGATTCAGTATATAATACAGGGGCTGTTATCTTTACTGGGTTTGATCCCCAACGTCCTGAACCTCAGCCCTGGGCATCCTTGAGCAAGATGGCCACCCTCTACCTGCTCCTTAAAGACTTAAGTCACTGTACAAGTCACTTTGGATTCAAGCGTCTCCTAGTGAATAGTAGTGAAAAGATGAAGACAGAGTACCTGCCACAGGAGACCTGGGTGACCGCTGCGCCCCAGAGTTCAGCCACCACACGGGGGGTCAGCTCATTCAGCAGAGAGTTGTGTCCCAGCTGCCCACATCCACCGCTGCCAAAGGTAAACACCACACCTCCCTAAAGGAACATACAAGGAAATCTGCCGGATTAGTCTGTGAGCCTCAGCCAACTCACAGACTTTACAGTAGGGATCTTTTTTTTTGTGTTCACTAAATAGGACATGGCTTAATGCAATCATTATGGATGGAAACTACATTACTAAAAGAAGAATATGTAGGAACCTTTGTCAAAACAGCAGTGTGTCTTTCACCACAAGAAATGGAAATGGTCTTCTTAAGGTTGAGACACTCAACTGTCACTGGAGTAGATCTGTCTGAAAACATGAATTGAAATACAATTTCATTCACACATTTAAAAGATCCTCCAAGTTTAGTTCACATAATCTCCAGGATAACAGCATGTCACCAGATTAAATCTATGCTTATTGTGCTTTAATATTGAGTAATATGTAATATTAATTTAACATCACAACGTGTAATGTTTTTGGATTGAAGGCAAACCATTAAAGTGAGCAGATCATCACCTTATCAGCTCTAAGGAAACAAGCAACTCATAGGTCAATCATAGGTCCTATCATCTCATGACTAAGGAATTTATTTAGTCAGAATCTCCTGACTAAAGACAACATTCCTACAGGCCTAATAGCTAATACCTGTCGTGTCTCCAAGACCCAGTTGCCCGGTGTCATTCTGCCCCCAGCTGAATACGGTTCCAGAGACAGACAAGGCCAAAGTGTGGGCTCCCCCAGTGGTGACCTGGACTAGGGGTACCCCTGACAGGGCTGTCACTGGTGTAGGGGACGGGACAACGGAGGTCTCCGGGAGGGTGAGACCCAGTTGCCCCCGAGCGTTGCTGCCCCAAGACAATGCTTGTCCATCTGAAAGCAATATGTATAGGCAACAGTATAATGAAAACTATTCCCATTGTTGTATTCCTAACAATAGTAGGCTAAATATAGTGAGCTGGTTAGACCTATAGCCTACCTTCAGTTAAAACAATGGAATGTTGGTCTCCACATGCGATCTGAATGATCCTTTTTTTAATGTTTTGGAGTGATCTGAATCAAGGAAATACATATGTTGAATATCTTAAAACAGACAAACCTTTCCCACATTATCACAGCAATGACCAGGTCAGTTTCTTGCTATATGCAGACTTTGCTGTTGCAAAGGGCCCCAAAATACACAAGGGGGCCCCCTAAGCTTCCATTTCAGACATTTTTTTGTATTATCATGGTTTGTTTTATTTATTAAAATAGCCAGTCTTCCTTGGTAGTTGAGTGAGTAGAAGGTTGAGTCAAAGCGTCTAAAGCACCTAAATGCTCAAACAAATAAATATATAAATATACATATAAGCTGTGAACTCTATAGCTATGAATGATATCTATAAATCTATAAACCCCAACATTTGAGGTAAACATTTGGTCTCATTTATATGCATATAACATATGGAATATGTTATAATGCTGATCATTTTGTGTGGTTTTAAATTGCTGGGGTAAACTTGAGATGCTGGTTGGAATTTGAGAGAAAAAAGATGTTTACGGAGGCTCTTTTCCTCTTTAAGGATTTGACCCCAGCTACATTTTGGCTAATGTCTATATTAAGATGTCAATTAACCATGATTTTTCTTCAACTTAACCTATCTCAGGGTGTAGGAGCATTGTGGAATTTGGCAGTTGGCGAGCCTTCAGGGAACACAGCATGAGCACATATGGACAAAACAAGCATGCTAAAAAAACATGTTTATTTTTAAAGAAAATTTTAAATTACATTGTAACAATTAAACAATTAGAAATATTGGAACGCAATAATAGGTGGAATGCCCCAACAATTAAATTCAACTAAAATGTAAAAGTGAACAATCAATTACCACCCAAACACCCAATACCATTAAGGCAACCTTTATTGCAACGTTGGCAAGGCAAATGTTTTTTTCGTTTCTTGCGTCCTGCATATGCGTCCACGGTCTCCGCCTCATACCCACTGTACACGTCCGTCGACGGAAGAGAGTGGGCGTGTCCGACGCATGGGGTAAAACACGATCTGCGTATAACGTGCGTATCACGCGATCTGATTGGCCAACGGATCCGTCGCTGCCTGAAAAGTTAAACTTTTGGACGCAAGAGACGGAGCCGATTTGACGGACGGACCCACAATGCATTTCGGGAGCGTCCCATGTAAAGTCAATGAGATCCGTCGACGGACGTGTACAGTGGGTACGAGGCGTGAGAGCTTGGCTGTCACTTTCTATGTGGAGGATCGCTAGATAAGAAAACCTGGCTGCTCCCATCGTCAACCACAGCCAGTTCCTTATCCTGCTCATCGCAGAGAAGCTTCTCTCAGGTAGATGATGCTTTTTGTTTTTACTAAAGCAGTATATGAAGTCCGATGTATTACCTACCAGCATTTAGTTGTGTTGTGTTATTTAAAATATTCATCAAATATCTGGTCATGCCAGACGTAATTATTCCACTCATTTTTTTAAATGCAATTACCTGTTTCAGCCACTAGGGGGGGGGGGTGCTCTCCACACACGCATAGCATGCACGGAGCACCCATAGCGCAGAGATCTTCATCTGCCTAGGCAAACTTTATATTTAAAAAGAAAAAAGGAAATGGCTCGTGGCTCCAGCGAAAGTGTCGCGCCACAACTTGTGGGCCACAATTTGTGGGCCACAATTAGACTTGTGGCCCACAAGTCAAATCTTGCCGCAGGTTTTTAGCGACAAATTTCCCGCTTTTACGGGATTACGGGCTGGCAGAGTTGTTGATGCTTCTGTGCACGGCACCTTCTCAGCAAGCAGGGGCGCCCGCAGCCGGAGGGGCGCCAATATGCCAATTCCCCACACAGTGATATGATCAATAATAGATAACGGATAGCGCGGAAGATTTTTTTTCTCGTGTGCTCGTGCCGCCCCCCATGTCCGCTTCGCTGATTGGTTCGCTGGTTGTGCGCTATCAGCTCAGTATGCGGGAGGGGCGGAGCGCGCCATGAGACTAGCGCCTGCATCTCGCGCAATCTCGAGTCTGGGAGGAACATTTTTCATAGAGCCCCCCAAAAGCTAGACATGCCCCAGGCAATAACTATGCGACGACGAAGACTTCACCTTGGATCAGCGGATGCACTGAGGTCCACATAGACGACAGAGCCATCCTGGGACAGCAGGAGAAGAATACTGTCTCCTGAACTTGAAGCTACGACGTGTTTGCACTTGATGCTCTCTAGAAAAAAGAAATATAGTCAGGAGCAGGGATATGGACCAGGAAAATATGGGGTGCCGTTTGTAAACTGCTCCCCCTTTCCCAAGTGGAAGCACGTTTTTGCGAATATTTGCTTTTAGAATTTACTTACTGGTTTTACAGAACCTCACATGTCCATCTTGGTTCCTTTGCCGCCGAATAAAATATGCCCTTCCATCACTTTTGGTAAACGTTACCGTTGACTTAGTGGCAGAGAAACTCGTTATTATTGGTTTGGTCGTTGGTACGAACTGAATATCATTCTCTGATTCTCGGATTGCCGCCAAAACATTCGTCTTCGCTAAATGAATTTCTCCCCATGAAAACATGATGGCTTTCTAAATGTGTCCACCACGACAGCGAACCTTGATATGCAATAGCCCAGCTCACCTTTAATAGTCCAGCTCAACTCAATGCAGCAGACAGAATCGAAACTGAAACTTAGTGTTGAACACTTTTCAGGAATTGAAACCAAAATCACGACGCCCCGCACGTTGTCCCTATATCAAATTCCATAAACGCTAATTAAAACATGTAACTTAATTTAAATTATATAAAAACTAAATGAATAAATAAATGTAATAAATTAACGAATTTAAAGATTACACACTTAACTACATGAACGAGGTCACTGTTCAAAATTAGGTCAAAATGCAATACAATACACAATTTGTGTATTATTTGTGTGTGTGTGTGTGTGTGTGTGTGTGTGTGTGTGTGTGTGTGTGTGTGTGTGTGTGTGTGTGTGTGTGTGTGTGTGTGTGTGTGTGTGTGTGTGTCATATGGCCGTTCATCTTTATCTTGCTGCTCTTCTGTCTTTATCTTTTTCTCACTCAAAGTATATGATCACCTCTATCCTTAATTGCCCTACAGTCATTCGTTACGTTGCAGTGTGTTTTGCGTCACGTTACTGTCACTTGAACTCTCCTTATCGGTAACGGTCGTCACTTCTCAATGATTTTATGAAACGGAATGCTGTCTTCGATGATCGCTCAACAATAATAAGGAAGCGGAAAGGCATAACCCCGCGTTGAGAGGTCCTGTTCCTGAAGGTGGATTACCAGGTAGCTGTGTTCATAGATAAACATTTAAATTAAACCAAATCATTCAGTGCAGTTTTGAGTTTTTCTCTTTTCTTCTCGGAACGGGTCCCTGCTGCTGATTTTCTTAAGGGGAAATAAAGAAACACAATTCAATCCCTTCAAGGTCATAGTAAGCAATGAGTTATTATTACAAAGCCCTGGATATAACAACTGAACAAGATGACTGTACAAGATATTAGTAACTCCGTAGAAGGAGTTAGTAACTCCGTTGTAGGAGTTCACACGCGTGACGCTTAATCTGAATTGAGTCATTTTATTTTGCCAGGTAGCCTATATTTGCACATACAGTGAAAAGTTTAAATGTGTTTATTGGGAAAATCATGTGATGTAAAATGTATTTTGTTCACAAATATAGTTAATGCCACATAAACTCCTTGCCAAGATGTCAGCATTTGAGCAACGAATGTCAAAATAAGAGTTGTATAGAAAGTCACTTACATTGTTTATCTAATTGTATATAAGTTGATCTATGTCTTATCTATTTAACTATTAATCTTCTTCATCTTGTATTCAATATTTTTTTATATTCTGGTAGTAATAAAAGCAGCAGCAGCAAAAAAAAAAAAAAACTACCAGATACATTAATGTAATTTGCTTATATAGCTCAATGATTATTTAAAAGTATTTCCCTGCCAAAATATGATCACATGTCTGTACTGAACAATTGAACATAAATGCACTAGTCTATTCTAATGAAGGCCTTTGGTGTTCATATTAATAAGCCGGAATCATGAATTTGCTAATTCATGATGATTCCTTTATAACATTAATTCATGGTTCTTGGTTTCCCCTCAAGAGAAGGTTTGGCTTCACGGTTGTTGGCTCCTGTCATCAATCTTATAATTTGTAGCACAGGTGAGTTAGACTACAGGCACAGTGTAGATATGAGGCAGGATGCAGGGTTACTGGCTTTTAATGATAGGATCATTGTTGTTGGTTGTTAGCTTAACACATATGTATTGGCTTCTCTGGTGCAATTAACACATGGCCACCAATTTCAATAGACATTGTGTGGTCCACCACCCAGTTCATTTAAATGATTGGAATAAAATCAAGAAAAGTGGGAGCAAATATTTGCAGTGATATACCACCATACGTAGCAGGCTTGATTAAGTTGAACAATTTCACTGTTATCCAAAAGAATGACACTCGATTGCATCAAGGAGTTTCTGACGAAGTGTTTGGATGTTGCTGTAGTTGGGGAGAATCAAAGTCCACTGGCAGGTCACGGCCTTTGGACAGTACAGCTCAGGCTGAGCGCAGCACCACAACTGGATCTTTATCATGATTGTTGAACTGCGAACTTTGGAAATTCTGTCCGTTGCAGATAGGAATACTTAAGGAGGGGAAAAGGAAGTTTAAATGTCAATGTCTATTGGTTGTTATTTATACGGTTTTAAGTGATATAATAATGGAGGCAACCAATCAAATAGCAATAATAATGTATACAAGTTCTGATATGTTGTGTTGAGTTTATTTACTGAGGAAGTCCTTCTTTTGTTCCACGGAGAACTCCGCGAAGACGATCCATAAGTTTTTGATGACTTCATCGTTGGATGTGCAGCCTAGATATTCTGCATTCTTTAAAAAGGAAAAATGCAAAAATATTTTTCTTACACGCAAACATATATATAGATATTTCTGTATAGATATATATATTTATTTATATTTAGATAGATAGATATTAGAGCCAGGCCGATACTGGATTTTAGGGGCAGATTCCGATTCTGAAATTAGGTCAAAAATCACAATTTCGATATATCGGCCGATATTCTAAATATATATATATATATATTGGTTATTTGTTAACCAATATATATATTTTCACATTTGCAAAAATGTATTATGTGGATGCGACATGTGAGGTAATTATATACCTAAATATATATATATACAGTATATATATAGGCCTATATTTTTTTGGTGTAGCGACCAGGGGGTTGGATGCCGGTTCCGGGCGCGAAGGATTCTGGGAGGGGTCTTCCCGATCTGCTTGAACCTTTCGGGGCCCTCCTGGGTCCTTTGTGGTTGGGAAACTTATCGGGGTTCAAGGGTTGGGGTTGGTCGTTGTTCGAGTGTAGTTGTGTGTTGTCATGTTGTCGTGTTGTGTGCATTGTTGTTGCCACCATTATTGTGAGCGTTATGTTTGTTAGGTGCACTGTGTTTTGTGAATAACCATGGGTGTTAATAAAGGCAGTCCGTAGTCGTGCAGTGTATGGGGCACGGAACTGCATGGAACTGCTAAACCTGGGCTCCTGTCTCATCCTTCCCATGCTGCTCGCCACAATATATATATATATACGATTTGAGGGCTTGTTCTGTGTTGAATATAAGAGTGGTAATGGATGGCGCTGCGATACGTGCCAAGGTTCTGAGGGGCTGTGTGGCAGCGCCAGTGAGAGCGTTCTTATGGAAACATGACCTACTTAAGTTCCAATGAACCACAGCACTGGCGCTATTCAAGAGCATGCAAAGTAATGAACTATTGTGGACGACGAAATGCCGGAATTTTTTTTTTTTTTTTAAATAATCGAGTATATTATCAGCGCAATTATAAGCCTGTTATTATAAGTAGTGAGATATTTTTGATATAGGAGGAGGAGGAGCCCCTCCTCCTATATATTAGTCAGGCTCTTACAGATAAATCCTGCAGTGTCTGGTGTATTTGAAGGGTAAGGGATGGATGTCTGACCTGTCTCAGATCGTCCCAGTTGAAGATCTCCTCTCCTTTGAGGAGCGTCATGAGTTGATCAGGGAGGAACATTCTCCAGGCAGGTGAAGGGCAGCCTCTAGAGAAGCCTCTCTCAAACTCCCTGAACTGATGCTCCACCGAGCGGCTGAACACCATGTCCACTTGGAGGTCCACATATTGCTGCCTGGGTTAGATACACGTCTTTGAATACACGCTGTGCATACATACATAAACATACAGGCACGCTTGCAAATACAAACATTGACCCCACCCCCCACACACACAGACACAGACACACACACACCTGTTGACTTTGGTCACTGGAATGAACTCTCCATTAGGTAGAAGATCCAAATCTTTTGCATCCTACAGAAGTAAAGTTGGTGTAACATTAGAGTGAGTTCTCCCTGCTAAGTGCTTTTAAACAGGGTTTAAAACTCATTGGCTCTTACCCCTCCAAAATCGAACTGTAGGTCCTCAACAGCCTCCTCTTCATAGTCCAGCAGTTCCTTTAAACTCCTGTTGGTACGACAGTGGGATGACACTAAAGTCAAGCCAACTTTATGATGAAATGGTGGTAAATACAACAGAGATTTTAGTATAGTATAGTAGTAAGTGGTAGTATAGCATACTATTATATAGCATAGCATGGCATATATAATAGTTTAGTAATGTGTAGCAAAACATAGCATCTAATAGTAGTAGCATAGCAAAGGATATTGTTGTATAGTAAATCATGTTACAGCATGGCATGTCATTGTATAGAATAGAGTAGAAGTACTGTGCAACAGTTGGCGACAGCTCCATGAGGTCGTCCAGGGTTGGCTTCAAGCCCAGGAGCTTCTTGAAGAGAGCCAGGGGGAAGGGGATGTTCATCAGGCACTGGTTGTACAGAGCCATGCCACAGAGCGTGCCCAGTAGGAAGAACTCATCAGTCAGCTGGGCAACCTGGAGGAAGCAGTCCATAATATAATTAGTGTCATAATTGGACAACACAACAATAATGGATTGATGGATGATGAGTGGATGGATGGATGGATGAGTGGATTGACCCCTCTACGTGAAGATCCCTGTGGGGATTCAGGCAGGACGTGGGTCTAGCCAGAGCACCCTGCATTTATACTTCCACATCATGTACACTTGTAGTCAAGAGGGCAGTGTAGCATTTCCAAACCCAAATATGTTGAAAGAACCTTACATCCATGCAACAATTTGCTTAGCCCTGGGAGGACTGCACGTCTTCGAATAGGCCACCGGCTGTCAAAAGGGGCAGTCTATGTGGGACGGTCTCTGTGTAGCGGCACAGACCTTTGCTGATCTTCACTTATGAGCTTGACGTAAGTGAGTGTAGAGCCTTAACAATACCAAAACATAAATTCCACAGTCTAATTTTAAAATAACATGAAATGCCACTTATTTATACGTACATTCTTGCTGAACCAGGCCACTCCGTGCTCATTGACTTCTAGTATTTGTAGTTCTGCCTTCTGAAGTTCTTTTGCAAGGAGGTGAAAGAACTCCATTACCACACCTCCAAGATGAAGATCATATTCCTCATTAAACTTCACCTGTAAACATAAGAGGTTTTGCAGGGAAAATAACTTGAGTAATGTATTACAATTTAAATATTGTGAATTCACCTGATCACTGGATTGAAAACACTATAGAATCGTGAATAGCGCTGTAATGTTACACTGAAGTCCATTGAATAAATACACAATAATAAAAAAAACTATACTATGCCACAATCATCAAATGTAATTGGAAAAGGACAAGTTGAAATGTACAAACACATTTATCTAGATTTGACCAAGTGTTAGCTAGGTAGAACAGAATTGTTAATTGTTATATCTTGGGAAATGCTTTGCTGTCCAACCGCAAGTTTTGATCTTGGGTCATGGGAAGACGTCCTCAGCGATTGAAAAGTGTCCTGCTGCACTGTGTCCCGGTTGATGGTGAATGGAATGCATCCTGGCTGTAAGGGAGTAGTAGAGGTATAGTCAAAAGCAGGTTATTTCAAATCCATTTATAGTATAGTATCGTCAAGTAAAGTATAGCCTAGAATATAGTAAATCATAGCATAGTATAGCATATCATATTAGTGTATGGCATGGTATTGCATAGCACAGCATAAAATAGCATAATGTAGCATATACTGTAGCTTTATTAAACTTATATTGTCAGTGTGGCTTCTAAGGACCGGAAATTGACAGTTTTGTGGCAGTTCATGAAAATATAATTTTCAATAAATATAACCTCACCACCATGGCACTATGCAGATGACACGGCAACAGCTTCAGCTTGCATTCTATGGGTAGAATGCAAGGGTACTTCACCAGAAGCAACAGGATACTCTATATATAGAATAACAATATAGAGGTATTATCTCAGCAGCAAAGGGAACCATATTTCAGCAAACATAATAAACATGAGTTACTGTCTGAACAGCATACCAAATAATATTCACGCTTGATCACTGTCCTTGGATCTTCAACAGGAAGGAACCATGGATAATACCACTGGACTGAGTTACGCAGTTGAACAAACTAAGGAGTAGAGAAAAAATATTGTTAGATGTAACCAGTAGTTATATATTATTATAAGAATATTGTATTTTATTCTATAATAAATGACCAAAGATTTGTATGCTGTTTGGTCCCTGAAAGTAAATAATGGTATTAGTAAATTATACGTTGTACATATGATGGAGAGAAAGAGAAAAAGAGAGAGAGGTACTAGGTTTATGTTAATCAATTAAGGCCTTGTTTTGTTAAATACTCACCATCTCAATGGTATTTATGACATTCTTCACATGGAAAACACTATCTGCGAGGCACCGTGAACCTTTACTGCTGGCCTGCAATCAGGACATTACTATTCAGTTTTTCAGCACCACACTTTCATCCTAAACGACTTACTGTGATTTCAGATACATGTCATTACAGGGCACACATTTGGCTATTTGTTAATTAAGGAGAGAACTACTTAGGCATATTTCAAAAAAGATTCAGCAGAATACTTGGGCATTTCACATTATGTAAACGTACTGAGTGTTGATGGAATCCAGAACCTTTTGGACCATAGGCATAGAACACCACTAGCTACTACCCAGTCTGTCCCTAATCCTTATCACAAATCTCTATTTATACTAAGCATCCACAACCTGCCACAAAACACTCACAGAATGAAGCCTTTGCAAAACCTCCACTGTCATAAAGAAGTCGCTTCGCTCTTTGTCATCCACATCTAAGGATGAAAGAAGCTTCCTGGATGCTTTACAGAACGTCTTCACTGCAGATCGGAAGAAGCGAGGTGTCCAGGACCATAGTCCAACTGCATAAATTACAGACACACAGCGTACATTGAACAGCTTTGGAAAACCCATTGCAGTGCATTTTAAATGATGGGTTCTTTGGGTCTATTACCGAGGACTTCCAGCGTGTCTTGGTGCAGAGAGAGGAAGGCATCAGCCACCCTCACAGACAGCCTTTGACCAAAGTCGTCTCTGAGCAGCACCTGCAGAAGCTTCACCAGCAGGTAGTAAACCCTCAGGCTTTCAAACCCGACCGGCTGCCGACTCAACGAGGGCAGGAGACAGTCTCGGACGACCGTCTCCACCTATAGCATCGTTCAGGACAAAGTCATTACCAGTGTCGTCATTGTTTGACTATGAACACGGGATGATACATTTTATTGAACTGAATACAGTTAGGGAGAGGCTGGTATTTTCACTCAATGTACCTCCTGTAGCACTTGAGTGTGTGTCGCTAGCTTGGCCAGAGCTGTTTTGACAAGAACCAAGTCCAAGCCAGAGCACCTGGGTGAGGTCTGGTAGTGCTTGTCACCGCTATTTTGATAAAGTTGAATATAAAATTCAATGTCGTATGGCGAATAGCACCATTATTATACAAAGAGCAATTTGAAATGATAATACATTACTTGAAAAGATTGTAAAATGCGTTACCTTCTGTCAAGAAAGCTGGCGTTCAAGGAAGATGTGGATGAGAATATATCCTTGATCTGTCTAGAAATAAATACAATTTATAAATTAAATTAAATATACTATTCTAAACCACTTTACATTTAACGTCCTTATTAAACATAAATTACATAGTGTGATTGATAGAACTTACTTTCTAATTTTACGCCATGATTTCGCATCCTGACAGTTTGAAAGCCAAAAATCAATGGTGTCCATATCCAGAGCTGTAATAATCCCAGGAAGATTATTCTCAGGCTCCTGGAAGACATCCCCAAAATAACTAAACAAGCATGTTGAATGTCTCCAAACAAATTAATGCAAAATACAAAGACACCAACCTGACTGGGAGAACAAAGGGCAAAGGATTGGTTTCCTCCAGCCAATATTCGCTGAAAACTCTTCTGGTCATCTTTTTCATGCCAAAAAAAGCCAAAATAAATGTATATAAATGTATATATATATATATATACTGTACATATACCGAATTTTAAAGCTGAATGAGACAATTATTTAAGATTTATGCAGCATTGTTCTGGACTGAACCCCTCCCAATAAGTTGGCGGAAAACTTTCAGGATTCAAAAAACTAAACGATTATGTTCTATCCCCTACAGCTGGCTGTGCAACGGTGTCGCAAACTAGCATAGCCCCGCTATGAACACTTAAAATCACTATTGAGTGGCATATATGCATATAAATACATATATAGAGATGACTAGGTTAATGTATGCCTCAAGTAAGTTTAATTGTTACACATTGTGACTTTACCCCGATAAACAAAACATGAAAAATGCTTCCTAAAGCTCCTTTACCCTCAACTTAACCCTGAACTGGACCTACCATGAGGCAGCAGAACAGGCAGAGGCACCGAACAGTCTGTGGTGAGCCTGTTTCCAAGCTGGCCTTCTTCTCCACGACCAAATGAATAGATCTTCTTTGTTGGGCCTACTAATGCCATGGTGTGGTTGCTGCAGAAGAATTAAATCGTAAATAGAAGAAGATTAAAGAAGCTAGTGTTATTTTGAACATTTCTGTATTAACCTGCTGAATTTAATGGGAAGGGATTACAATAAATACATTAGTGATGTGCAAGCAAATCATCAATCAACAATATGAGTCAATTAAAAAAAAGAGGTGTTCAATTCATGCATAGATTCGATAGAATAGTAGAGTAAAAGAAGCCAGTGATTATTTGAATAATATTGTCGACCAGGCAAAAGGTACTGGGTTCAATCCCCAACGTCCACAACCTCACCCCTGGGCATCCTTGAGCAAGATGACCACCCTCTACCTGCTCCTTAAAGACTTAAGTCACTGTAAGTCACTTTGGATTCAAGCGTCTCCTAGTGAATAGTAGTGAAAAGATGAAGACAGAGTACCTGCCACAGGAGACCTGGGTGACCGCTGCGCCCCAGAGTTCAGCCACCACACGGGGGGTCAGCTCATTCAGCAGAGAGTTGTGTCCCAGCTGCCCACAGCCACCGCTGCCAAAGGTAAACACCACACCTCCCTAAAGGAACATACAAGGAAATCCATCTGATTAGACTTTATTATTTGATTAGACAGACTTTACAGTAGGGATATATTTTTATTGAGTTCACTAAATAGGACATGGCTTAATGCAATCATTATGGATGGAAACCACATCACTAAAAGCAGAATATGTAGGAACCTTTGACAAAACAGCAGTGTGTCTTTCACCACAAGAAATGGAAACGGTCTTCTTAAGGTTGAGAAACTCAACTGTCACTGGAGTAGATCTGTCTGAAAACATGAATTGAAATACAATTTCATTCACATATTCAAAAGAAAAGGAAAAAGAAAAGTTTAGTTCACATAATCTCCAGGATAACAGCATGCGACCAAATGAAGTCTATGGTTTTTGTCCTTTCATATTGAGTAATATCTATATAATATTAATATAACAACTGTCATGTCTTCGTAATGGGATTAAAGGAGAACCATTAAATTGAGCAGATCATCACCTGATCAGCTCTCAGGAAGCGAGCAACTCATAGGTCCTATAATTGGCCTTCTCATGACTAAGGAGTTTATTTAGTCAGAATCTCCTGACTAAAGAGAACATTCCTACAGGCCTAATAGCTAATACCTGTCGTGTCTCCAAGACCCAGTTGCCCGGCATCATTCTGCCCCCAGCTGAATACAGTTCCAGAGACAGACAAGGCCAAAGTGTGGGCTCCCCCAGAGGTGACCTGGACTAGGGGTACCCCTGACAGGGCTGCCACTGGTGTAGGGGAAGGGACGACGGAGGTCTCCGGGAGGGTGAGACCCAGTTGCCCCCGAGCGTTGCTGCCCCAAGAAAATGCTTGTCCATCTGAAAGCAATATGTATAGGCAACAGTATAATGAAAAAGAGTTTCCGTTGTATTCTTAACTTAAGTAGGCTGAGCTGGTTAGACCTATAGACTACCTTCAGTTAAAACGATGGAATGTTGGTCTCCACATGCGACCTGAATGATCCTTTTTTTAATGAAGTTTTGGAGCGATCTGAATCACAGTGAAACAAGCAAACACATATTGAATATCTTTAAAACGTCGTAGACAAACCTTTCCCATATTATCAAAACAATGACAATACGACGACGAAGACATCACCTTGGAATGGCGGGTGCATTGAGGTCCACACAGAAGACAGAGCCATCCCGGGACAGCAGGAGAAGACTAGAGTCTCCTGAACTGGAAGCTACGACGTCTTTACACTTGATACTCTCTAGAAAAAGGAGCAGGGACATGTCAAGGACAACGGTTGTGTTTAACTTGACATAATTACCTTAACATATTTTTTATTGTAAACTTTTTTGTTCTCCTAGTCGCTGTTTTGGGGCCGGTGTTACCCTGCGTTATTCTGTGCGCCTCCTGTTCCACCCCAACTAAATGAGTCTAGACACGCCACTGTTCAAGAGAGAACAATATATCCAGATGGACTACTTGATGCTATATTTACTCACTGGTTTTACCGAACCTCACATGTCCATCTTGGTTCCTTTGCCGCCGAAGAAAATATGCCCTTCCATCACTTTTTGTAAACGCTACCGTTGAATATGTAGCAGAGAAACTCGTTATTATTGGTTTGGTCGTTGTTATGAACTGAATGTCATTCTCTGAGTATCGGTTTTCCGCCAAATCATCTGTCTTTGCAAAATTAATTTCTCCCCATGAAAACATTCTGGCTCCTCGATGTGTCCACCGTCACAGCGAAGCTCAGCTCATGCTTATATTGGGTCCCCTTTGCTTATATTCCGATCAAACTCAACACCTGAGCCAGAATCGAAAATGAAACTTAGTGCTGCTGAACATTATCGTTTCTCCTGAATTAAGAGGTGTGCGTGTGCGTGTGCGTGTGCGTGTGCGTGTGCGTGTGCGTGTGTGTGTGTGTCTAGTTAGCACTTGTCACCTTTCTTTATAGGTCCATGCTTGACACCCATCAAGTGCATGCCAGCACAGAGCTCTGACGCATACAATCTGTATGACCAATCATCGGACAGTGGGCGAGGCGTAGTTATTCCAGTCGATGTGATTCGCGCCGTCGAGAAGCGAGACCTTGTTTGATAACACTGGACCACGGCGGTGTTATCTATATAGGCGGACGTGCCATTAATCTGAATTGAACGGTATATGCTGGGGATTCCCGTCCGCAGCCCTACAAGGTAGGAGTTTTATTGGCAACAAAAGAGAGAAATGTCGTATGAACTCGGTTTACACACACTGTGTATTGCTAACATAGCAACTGGGTCAACCTCACCTAAACATTACATTGGCGTACAATGAAATGGCTTTGCCCTGCAACGGTTTGTTTTTTAATTTGTAGCAGTGAATTATTTTTTCGCTGCGTCTAATATAAATCAAACAAAGATCCCATTTGTTTCAGCTAAACCACTGAACCACTGAACCCGTATGTTCGCTAGCCCGTGTTAGCTCGTTAAACGCCTGTGAGCTGACGCAAGATGAGTTGCATCATCTGTACGTTATTTACCCTTTAGTATCAGAAAGGTTCATAGTTAAGGTCAACGGGTGCAAGGGCAATAACTGGATACGGTTAATGCACGCATTCCGCTGTATGGCCGTGTTTTGTATTTCTACATGGTCACCGTTGAGGTTGTGATATGGGGTGTGGGCTGATGTGGCACATTCGCCTGGAATGCACTTACCTGGGGCAGTTCTTTTAAATCATTTCTTAAATATGGACTTGCACCTAAGTGTAACGTTAGTGTTTCAGTAACTCAAACCACGTTGGGTAATCAGTACATCTTGCTGATGTATGGTTATGTGAAATGTCAGGGAGCAGGGGCGGTTCTAGAAATGTGTAACAAATGGTGTGGCAAATGGATATCTAGAGGTGGCTGGCCACAATGCGGTGTTAATGTGTTCACAGCGCGCACATTTATTTTATGCATTAATATTCCACTGATAATAGGCTCAAGCATACATTAATAGGCTACATCCATTCACCTAACTAGTCTAGAAGGCAAACATTAACAATGAAAAATAATTAAGACCTTTTTCTGAGCTCATTTACAAAGTTAAGGTTATTTAGTAGTCAAATGCTCTAAGCAAACCTCAGAACAAAAATAAACATGTAAGTATGTACTACCAGGTACGTTTTTTGGCAATGGAAACGCAAAAAAAGGCAAGGCGATTCGAGCTGGTACTGTCGGTGGAAAAGCGGCATAAGTCCCGCCTCTGAGGCTCCCGGTTCCCTCGGTCAAATGTCTATGGGAAATAACATGGGGTTTTTGAATGATCATACATAACAAACTCTGTAGGTGGCGAAGAAGTAAAAGCTGCGTCACGTTTTGAACTACACACTTTTTCCATCTAGTTTCGACTGGCTTTTTGGATTTTCGGTGCTGTTAAAATAGCATTTAATCGTTTACTACTTTAATGGCACCGACAATCCAAAAAGCCAGTCGAAACTAGATGGTAAAAGTGTGTAGTTCAAAACGTTATGCAGCTTTTACTTCTTCGCCACCTACAGAGTTTGTTATGTACGATCATTCAAAAAACCCATGTTATTTCCCATAGACATTTGACCGAGGGAACCGGAGCCTCGGAGGCGGGACTTATTCTTCAGAGGTCTATTGTCCAATCATGGTTATTCTAGATTGCCAATATACAAGCAAAGCATTTTATTTTTAAAAAATAGAAATAATATTTTATAGCAATGTCTTCATCAAAGAAACTTTTTTTAATAGTACTCAATCACTGTCTGTGATTGGTGCAACAATTTCACAGCATCATGTTCCGTTTAATATTATAATTTTATCTTATAGTGATCACAATCACAATTCTTATCATATCCATAACCTTAACTACTCTTATGGAACGGAAAGTTTTGGTGAGCAGGTGTATGGAGAACTGAGATGTGGATCAGATCCATAGAAAAGACTAGACAAACTGGTTTTAAATTTCATTCGTCACTTGTACTGATTACAGGGCTAATCAGATGGACATTCTGCTCCACAGGAAACATCTATAAATGTACGTCTAAATGTCTAATGTATGGGGCAGATTCTAGAGATCTGATATGACGCTACAAACAGAGCGCACCTAGACTCCCATCTGAATGTAGCTCTCTGCCTCCTGCCTATTATTTCACCTTTCACTGAACATCGAGGGGAAGATATCTAAAAAAGACGTTCACAACTCAACGATATGACTGCATTTGCTGGTTGTTATAATATAAAGTAGTTGAGGCTACTGTTGTCAAAAATATCCATTTGTTTAGGGCTGGGCAACGATTAAAAGTTTTTATTGCGATTAATCGCATAGTATTGGTGAGTTAACTTGCGATTAATCACACTTTTAAAATTATATTTAAAATCCACTCCCAATTGAAGTTAAATGAGATTATCAAATCAAATGGAATGACACATTATCATTCATACCAAATGTACTTAATAAGCAAAAACTAGACCAAGTGATCTTGAGGGAGTTTTATTATCTCACTCAGTGTGGGTTGAATATGAAACTTACGGAACACCACAGATTTGGGAATTGTAAACAGGCAGTTAATTAGTACAATTGTAAACCAACAGTTACTACAAGTGTAGTTAAATTCAAATAAGTAGCACCACAGATTTGGGAATTGTAAACAGGCTGTCACTTACTGCAATTGTAATCAGGCAGTCACTTACTTCAAGTGTCATTTAATGTAAAGTAAGTAGAACTAAAAACAAAAAAGATTTCTGATATGAATGTTGACATTCTGTGGGCAAAACCTTTCAAAATCAAAGTGGAAAAAAAAAAGTGTGTGCGTCAATTTGCATTAATCGTGTTAAAATAAGATTGCGTTAACGTGTGGTAACGTGTTAACTTGCCCAGCTCTAGTTTCGATACATATCGATACTGATTTTTTTTAAACGGTTTCAATAATCATTCTCCGCATTATCGATACACCAGTACCAGCTGTGCTTTCTCCTTCTCTCTTCCTTCTGATAGCGAGTAAACAGACACACACAGTGCTACAGTGCCCACATAGCCGCGCCTCCTCTCACTCACTCGCAGTGCGCTCTCTTATTCGTAATAAGCAATTCGGCACATCGGTATTGTATTGATAATTTATCTTGATAGCAGTCGGTGCTATAACCGAATGTTAAATTGCACATCGGCCCGTGAATATAGGTTGCTTTTGATAACATGAAGGTGTGCAGTTGTTTCGCAACAGTTTTGTTTTAGATACCAACTTTCCACAAAAGGGTGATAGCCTATATTAGTTATTGAACAAGTAAACTAAAGTCTCTTCCTTTCTCAAGAGGAATTTTCCAATAATAATTGTGAAAAGACAGAGCTTATGATCCACCCTTTCCTCAAAATATGTTTTCTATTCAGAGGATTAAAGTCATTCAGCAGGTTTCCTACACACCTTGCGGTGCCAGCGAGGTGTGTTCACGACTTTGGATTAAAGCGTCTGCTAACTTCCCAAAATGTAAATGGAACGAAATCAAAACGTTGTTTGCACAGACAGTTCTACTCTTTATGAAATGGGCACAACGTAGAAGAGAGAAACTGAAAATGGTATCGCTACTATTGACATCATGTCTGCCACTTAGATACTTCCTGGTCATTTCACTCAGTCAGGAACTTTCCTAAGCTAAAAAGACTGTTAGACCGCAACCATTAAGTTAGTTGTTTATCTTTATTATTTTCTAAATCGTAATAAAAAACGTTCTTGTGTTCAGCCAGCCTATCCTTCTCCCACGATGAAGCCATTCCAATACATTGCTGTTTGTGAACAAAGCATCGTTATCAAATAGTGTTTTTTTTTTTTTGAATAATTTCTCATGATTTTGTTATTTTTTTTCCAGTGTAATCCGGCAGATCCTTCTCCCACAGAGTGTGCTCCAGTCCTCGGCTGTCACTGTGATGTCAGCAGCCTCTCTTGTGCGCCTCGCACGGTGCCGCGGGCCCCAGACGGGCTGCAGGGGTCTGCTACGACACGCCGGTACTCCTCGGTTCGCCGTCTTCCAGGCCGCCCTGCTGCGGTCCGCCATCTCCCACAGACCCCTGCACACCTCTGGCCGGCACCCCAGCAACACCCGCTTCGACCCGGACAGCAGCGGCAGCCCCACCACCTGGGACTCCTTTGGCATCTGGGACAACCGCATCGACGAGCCTATCCTGCTGCCCTCCAGCATCCGCTACGGCAAGATCATCCCCAAGGTCAGCCTGTCCAAGGTGGGCACGGCCTCCCTCATCGGCCAGCGCAAGGAGAACGAGGACCGCTTCCAGCTCTCCCAGATGACCAACAACATAATTTACTTTGCCGTGTTTGACGGCCATGGCGGGCCGGAGGCGGCCGACTTCTGTGACAAATACATGGAGAAGTACATCAAGTAAGGAAAAAAACGTTGGGAGAATCTGTGTGCCTTAGAAGAATACATGCCGTGGTGTGGTTACACCAACTGTCAAAATAAATTGGAAACCCCCTTTGAATAGTTGTCTGTGTTGCATGTATAATGTACTATATATAATGTAGTGTAGTATTGGTTTCATAATGTATTCTTTAAACTTGTACTAGACACATGTGCGAATCCGACTTGGAGCATTCATACCGACAGACTGATGGGATGGTGGTGTTGTCTGTCTCTGGTTGTGGTTGTAGGGACCTTGTGGTGCAGGAGAACAACCTGGAGTTGGTTCTGACCAGAGCCTTCCTGGAAGTAGACAAGGCTCTGCAGAAGCATTTGCATCTCTCTCCAAGTGGTAGGTCACTTCACACTTCAACGTAACATATACTTATCCAAAAAAAGTTTCATTTAAATCGTCCAAAAAAACAATTCTTTAAACTGTAGGATTCTCTTAAGGGAGTTTTTTAAGATAATGACACGGTCTTGTCCTTTGAAACTGGCACGCTAGGATTTGAATCTTCATAATGTCTTATGCTATAAACATTTGACTTATTCGAACTAATGCCCTGTGTTTACTAAACCAGCCTTGAGTACACAAAGGTATTATTTTTATTCTGAATCTTTCTTGTACTAAAGCAGAGATGCCTAAGGCTGCACCCATTGCGTTAAACACCGGCATTGAAATATTCATGCTTCATGCGTAAACATTGCCTTAATCAGTGTAATATGCTCTCAACACAAGCATCAAGCCAATCCCTCTATTCTCCCCTTCATAGAGCTAATGATCTCAACTGCAATATTTTCTGATTAAGGTATGTCTTGACCTAGTATGCCTTTGTGTACGTATAGCGCTCCGTTCTCATGGCGACCAAGTAGGCCATGCTGTGTGAAATGTCCCAATATGCCTGTGTGTGTATGTGTGTGTGTGTGTGTGTGTGTATTCATGTCATCTATGGCAGCTGCTGAACCAGCTAAGAGCTGGAGGCCCTTGGCACCAATGTGGATGGCCAGAGGCTAGATAGAAGGAGAGTCCAGCTGGTTCTATATCCTGGAATACCGGAAGGTTCTTCATCTTTCTCTCGCTCCTCTCTGTCTCTATCTCTCGCTCTCTCTCAAAATATATGCTCAGCCGCTTACCATACAGTGCTTCGTCACGTTGGTGTGTTCGATTTTGCGTAATGTCACGGTAGTCACTTTACCTTCACTTTACCTTGTGGTTAATGGCCGTTATTTCTCAAATCTACGTTCATTTCATAAGACAGATTGCTGCTATCGATGAATGGCTCAACAATAATCAAAGATGGAAAGGCATATCCCCTGTTCCCGAAAGCGTGATTATTAGGTTCTGGTGATAAATAAACCTTTAGATTAAACAAAAAACTAACTTCTAACTTCTTGACATGGGTCCCTGATGCTGCTTTTCTTAAGGGGAAATAAAGAAGCCAAGATCACTGCAAACCCTGCACTTTCCTAGTGAACATGATTTGTGATTACAAAGCACTAACAACTGACCTAGATGACTGCATTAGCAGTAAGTAGAAGTAGAAATGTCAGTAGAAATGTCACTCCTCACTCTATTTGGGTTTTCTGTGCACAGTTCATCCCTCCAACCTGTATATTTGCATATACAGTGAAAAGCAATATACATTATTGTTGAAAATCACGTGTTGTAAAATGCAATTTTCTGGTAGTTATAAAAGCAGCGACAAAACAAATCCTAACTACCAGACACATACATCCTTTATTTGTGTATTTATATAGCCCAACGGTAATTTAAATATTTTTCCCTGACAATATATGATCATGTCTCTGCTGAACAACAAACATTAGTTCTATCTATAGTTTGTTGTTAATGCAGGCCTTTGATGTTCATATTAATAAGCCGTGATGGTTCCTTTATAACATTATTCATTCATGGTTCTTGGTTTCCCCTAAAGAGAAGGTTTAGCCTCACAGGTGTTGGCTAGTGGGCACTATTGCTATGGCGTCAACAGTATAGTTTGTAACACAGTGGGGTGAGAATGCAGGCACAGTGTAGATATGACGAAGGGTGCAGTGTTACTTGTGTAAATACAATAACACAATCATGAAATCTGCATGTTTTGGGCATTGCATGTATTTCTACATTTCATTCAGTGACCTCTATTTCACCTTATAAGAAAGAATATACATTTTCAATGTTGTCTCGTTGCAACAGAAACTAAAATGCATGTATAAACATCTGCTATTCATTGTTCTTTTGAACTCAATGAATGCATGTGTAAAAATAAATGGTGAACAATTAACAAATTGTATGTATTTTCGGATGGTTCTCTTCTGGAACAGAGCCATTTGGCTTTAGGGGTGGAATCAACTTATAAGTATGTGTTCACAATAACATCTTGGTTCAAATTTGGTCCGTTGCCTTAAACGGTATTTCATAACGATAGGATCATTGTTGCTGGTTGTAAGCTTACCAGAGATGTACCGACTTCTCTCGTGCGATTGACACCAGCTTTCTACCTTGTCCCAATTTCAACAGACATTGTGTGGTACACCACCCACAATTTGATGAAATTGGAATTAAAATGCAAGAAAAGTGGCCAATTATTGATGTTTGCTGGAAAAGTATGCTAAATCAGAAAAAGTGCATGGATCTGCTAATGGTACTGCATTAGCAGTACAATTGTAATATTTGTTTGTATACATTCAACTGTATACACTAGGATACAAAACACTTTTACAAACCCACGTTTGGAGTGGTAAAAAAAACAAAGCCATTTTGTCCCTGTTAACTAACAATGTAACCCTCTGGCAATAGACTTCTGCACACCCTGACCATAAAGTATACATGGGCCATCACACTAATAACCCATAATCAGCAATAATCCATGTATTCAGCTGTAAAGAAAACCAACTTGGTCCTGCCCTCAACTTGTACCATGACCTTTTGACCTGCATGTCTGACATGTGTCTTGCGTCTGTTGGTGAAGTTCAAATGTTGAGTTTCATACGTTAAAAAAAAACAGCGTTATTATTATTTGGCTTGTACGTAGTCTTTCACTTTCTTTATGTATGTGCATGTTTTTTTCGTACGTGGTAAAAGTGTGTGTGGGCGCGCGTGTGTGCACGTGTCAGTGTGAACGGCGTGACCGGAGTGACTAAACAACAGTGCGTTCATATCTCCGGCAGCATCCGGGGCGAATGCGGGCTCCACGGCAACCGTGGCTCTGCTGCGGGACGGCATAGAGCTGGTAGTGGCCAGCGTGGGGGACAGCCGGGCCATGCTGTGCCGCAAGGGCAAGGCTCTAAAACTCACCGACGACCACCACCCCGACAGGAAGGACGAGAAGGAGAGGTATGTGCACCGTCTGTGCTTTGCTCAGGCTGGGGTTGGGCTCTGGCTCGTGAGTGGGTGGGACTTGGTGAAATGGACGACAAGATTGTTTTGGACTCCCAGCCAAAGGGCTCAGGGTTTGATCACAGCAAACCTGTAGTTCTAACTGCTTACTTGCTCCTTGATCACCTGTATCTGAAGTGGATGAAGACATCTGCGAAATGACTGAATAGTGCCATGTGCTACTAATATGTCTGCCTGTTCTGCACCTATTGCATTGCTAGCTGTCCCTGGAAGGAGAGATCCCTCTACTGTGTTGCCTCTCAATGTGACTTCCCTTTTGGGGAAGAGTTTTTTCCCCTTGTTTTTTTTTTGAGAGGATTGTCGTGTAATGTGTCCCGTGAAAGCCCTTCGAGACTGGAGCCGGGATTTAAAGGGCGGCACAGATATACTGGTTGGCCCTGCTTCAGCGGAAGGTCATTAGTCTTTCTCTCTGTGCTCTCCAAGGATAAAGAAGAGCGGAGGGTTTGTGACGTGGAACAGCCTGGGGCAGCCCAACGTCAACGGCAGGCTGGCCATGACGCGCAGCATCGGGGACTTCGACCTCAAGAACATGGGTGTCATCGCTCAGCCCGAAACCCGGAGAATCAAGGTAAGGGGCTCAATGAAGGGATACACTGAATGGCCATGGCTGGCTGCCACATACATTGGGATGGCAATTAGTTATGATAAATATCTGATTTGGGTTTGTTTCTGGGTTTGTTCAGCTTCACCACGTCCACGATGCCTTCCTGGCGCTGACAACGGATGGAATTAACTTCAGCATGAACAGCCAGGAGATCTGTGACGTCATCAACCAGTGCCATAATCCTAAAGAGGCTGCCTTTAGGATCTCAGACCAGGTAGGCCTCCTCTCCTCAGACTCCTACCATATGCCACTTTTCCACCGCCAGTACCAGCTTGACTCGACTCGACTCGCCACGCCTTTTTTGCGTTTCCATTGGCAAAAAAAGTACCTGGTACCTAGTACCGGGGATTTTTTTTTAAGTACTACCTCCGTCGAGGTTCCAAGCGAGCGGAGTAGGTACTTTTGTGTGACGTAAACAGGCTGCTGGTAACTGATTGGCCAGCGGCTGTAAATGGGAATAATCACTCAAAGTTAAGTTGTGTCCGGCGTGGTTGGAGTCCATGAACCCACTCCCGAGGGGGACACTGATCAGCGTTTCGCCGTGTGTGTCGCTCCTTTCCCGGGGCTAGAGTTAGGCTGCGCGTGGTTGTGTGTGTCGGGCGTGGTTGTGTGTGTTCGGCGTGGCTGGAGTCCACGGACCGGCTCCGGAGGATCAGCGTTTCACTGTTTAGTTTTAGTGTCGTTCCTTTCCTAGGGCGCGAGTTTCGCCTCCATCAACATTACCGTATGACAACAATAGACGCGCAGTCATTGCGCTTTTTATTTTATTTTATTTCTCATCATAACCTTTCCCGGGAATCAGGAAATAGTCTTGATCAGATTCAGATTTCCCGGGAATCACGTCTCCCGTGATTAAAACGACCCGCCCATGGTGGAGAGGTTCTTTTCTACGACCCGCCCACATTGAAGAGGTACTTTTTTAGATGGAAACGCACCTGGAACCGAGTCAAGGCGAGTTGAGTCGAGTCGAGCTGATACTGTCGGTGGAAAAGCGGCATTAGTGTCCTCAGGACCAGGTAGGCCTCCTCTTCTCCCCAGACTCCAGTTACAGTAGACAACTGCACAGTGAAACAATTCACTGGGAAGTCACTTTGATTAAATGTGTCTGCTTATTGACCAAATGGGAATATCCATGAGTTATTTAGAGCTGACCTCGGAAGGGTCGATAATGTAACACTTAATATTATTATTAGTCGTATGACTTGGTTAGACACTGTGTGTTAAGCTCATTTATTCATCCCACTATTGCATGTCCTTTCTCTGTCCCCGGCAGTCTTTGCAGTACGGCTCAGAGGACAACAGCACCATCATTGTGGTGCCGTTCGGCGCTTGGGGGAAGCATAAGGGCTCCGACGCCAGCTTCTCCTTCAGCCGCAGCTTTGTGTCCAGCGGCCGCTGGGCCTAGACCCCCGACCCCCTGTTCTGACTGCCCAGACCCCCACCCCAAGTCCCCAGCCCCTGCCTAGTCCAATCGGAACGGCCATGTGGATGGTAAACACAGTGCAATAGTTTCCCCCCCCACTCCTCCCACATATACTGTATATAACGGACAGTGATTGAGAGAGAGGGTGTGCCGGAAGCACAGATGTTGCCTTAGGAATACAGCATGCTTCTGGCATGGACCATGGTACTAATAATAATAATCATCATTATTATTAGCCTTGGTGTTAAACGAGAGGTGCACTAACTTAAAAACGTCCGATTCATTACTTTTATTTTGGTTGAGACCACCATTGAATGGTGGAGAGGTCTGTTCGAATGGCCAGCAGGTCATTCATGTCACTGGACAATTGCGCTGCCCTGTTTTAGTGTTGGCTATTAAATATTTGGACAATATAGGCACAAAGACATGCCACCAAAAACGTTTGTGTCTTTGTTCCACAATATTGCACTTTATATATTTTTTTAAATGGTAGCGTGGGTATGGTTCGCAGGTGCATCTTCTAAAACACATATATGTGTATTTGACCCCTTCTTTGAGCGTGTACAGTCCGTCACTTTAGGACCCGTGGTCAGTATTTAGGCCAGAACATTCTAGAAATGGACTGGGTACTGATGCGTAGGTAGGTTAAATGCTGTGTAGCTTTCTAACCTAACTCCAGTAAACTCAACTGGAAATGATTCCACCTGATTTGTTGGAATTCAGTTCAAATTGGGCTACACTGAGCAGATGGTCTACTTTTTGTTTTAATACCATACCAAAAAGTTTTAGAAGCACACTATCGTGTCTTTCTCGTGGTTCTACTGAAGCACAGTTGTTACTTTGCCGTGTTAGTTAATCAAGCTTGTGAAACAGTTTGAAGAAGGGGTGTAAAATCCAGATTCTGTTGTATGAAATTACAACATCTGTAATTTTTCCTCCAGCAATACCATTTGCATACAAGTTTTGCTCGGGTACAAAAATGTACATTTGTGTGTATTTTTGTAAATTTATTTATGTACATTTTATATAAGGCTGTTTATAATGTTGTGAATCTATAAGGCCTCATGGAATTTCCAATTACAAAATGCTAAACCTGTTTTGCACTGGTAGTTAAATGGGAATACAGGTGTTCTGATGGGAGGTGTAATGGTTTAAATGATTTGATAATCGCAGGCACTAATGTCCACCACAAATGATGATGCAGAAACTGACCTCAACTGCGCTGGTCTTCTGTGGGACGGATGTTCTCATCAGGGCCTTCGTCTTCACACGTCCTCGTCGGCACTCGTCAAGTTCTGGGAAGTCATAATACACTTTCAATAATATTACATTTGATTCATATTGACCTTATACACTTTATGACCTAAAATACAAATTTAAGAGCAAAAATAACAATCATATATCAATAGTTAAACAGTCACATTTTAAAAAGCATACAAATGAAATGGCTGTAATCAATGGTTTATCACACACAGTCTGAGCAGGTGGACACACGTTTTCCTCAACTGGTGTTGGAAAAGAATGATAATGAAATTATCAGGATTGCAATATATCAGCTGTAGTTGTTCCGTTCTTGCAGAAAAAATAATTTCAATTGAGGTATTGCTAAATAGGCCTATTGAGCAATACCACCTTAACAAAGGTTTCTTTGTGACAAAAAGGCAAATATTCTGCCATGGAAGACTCCACACAGAATATACAACATGTATATTAAAAGCAGAAGCATACATTTGGGAGGAAGAAATTTCATTAAAACTAGTGTGGGGTGTGAGATCAACGGTTACCATTCTGATGGATAACCCTTGGGAGCTAACCAAACAGCTCAGCTTCTCTGCACCAAGCAGCCTGGGAATCAAACTGAACCATTACAGCCCTTACTGTTGAGCTTGCGTGCGTACGAAAGGCCAACACAGTCGTCATGATGCATATATATATATATATATATATATATATATATATATATCAACATGCATATATATCCACCCCTGTACAAATCAGCCATTTGCTCTGTCCCCTTGCCCATCTTTCACTTTGGCACCGCAAGCACACTTCAAAACATAACAATCGTTTGTGTTTTTCAGTAAACTTGCATAGCCAAGAGCCATATCTGACCCATGAATGTTTGACAACTCTTGACTAAAATCTGCACCAATGAGAAATGTGAACAAAAGGGAGAGGATGCGGTCTTTGATGTTTTAAGGTAAACCGTTTTGATTGAACGGGGATCAATTTGTCAAATATACTATGTATCTTCGGTCTATGTTCACTATGTATTTAGTGTTTTAATGTTCTTCCTATTTAAATTTTTGCAGTGATTTTGTAGTTTAGTATTTTTTATTTTATTGTTTGTGTGTATCATCCATAAACGTATCCATAAACTCATGTACATATAATGTTCCTCATTCCAATATCGACAAAAAACAATAATATGGACCCCTGTCAGTCCTTCACTCAGTTAATTAATATTATTTATGTATAGTCCTAAATACTGCTGGAAAATGATGGACGCAATGTGGACCTATCCTTTATCCTTCCTGTACAACAGTTATCTAGCTACTGACAATGTTTGCTGGATTAATTCATTGTGATTGAGTGTGGTTGACCTTGTGATACTTTGAAAGCTAAAAAATAAAAATATGAAAATTGACGCATTTTCTACTAGTTATTTACGTGTGGTGGATCCGTTGACTTCGAGAATGATCTAATGTTGTCCACAAGATGGCGCCACACTTTGGTTTTAAAGGTCCCATCACATGCCACCAGGTGTGAGTGATTAGCCGTTACAAGCCGTTTTGAAAATCTGGCTCTTATGAAATCACAAGTGGGCGTGTCCACCTAGATGTGTGCTGGATAGATCAGTCTAGCCTACCCAGTGGACTGTAGCAAACGTTGCTCATCTATCCGTCACCATCACGCTTCTAGGTGGGCCCGCCCACTTGTGACGTCATAAGAGCCAGATTTTCGTAACGGCTAATCACACTCACACCTGGTGGCATGTCATGAGACCTTAAATGCAATCATTGCAATGTGTTATTTATGAAGGGCAATATACTTTACTAGCCTAGCGAATTGCAAACTGCAATTAGTCTGGAACCTCGATTCATTTTAAATTTACTGCTGGCGTCACCAACGTGCGCAGACCAAAATTCCTCTGTAACGCAATTGGATAGGATCACAACCAATCAAAGCAACGAAACGGGTGACACTGAGTGACAAAATCATATTTCTTCTCAACAAATTCTTTAAATGCAGTCTTCTGTCCTTCTTTTAGTGAAAAAGTTTAATACTGTAAGATTCGTCTGGGTCCCATAGACTTGCTGGGTAAATTATCTAATAAATAAACTGTAAATTACAAATAAATACAAATGCTTTCTCACAATAAAAAAAAAACATAGGCTTAAAATCCACACATGATTGTTTTACTCTTCTCTAACTTTTGTTTAGCCCTACCCCTTTCAGTGGACCAATCAATTAAAATAAATCAGTTTATTCGTAGGCCGTATGTGTTTGACGGCATATTTAAAGCTATTCTAGCTTTCCTTGAAAACAAATTAGGCCTTTCTATGAGGTAGGTTTATTAAGAAACGCCAATGTTTGTAGTGTTAAGGCAATGTTCCAATTTACTGTTTGCGACTTTAATTTTCAAATGAGGGACCGGTATGTATATTATATTACAATCCCAATATGATATAATGTTGTTCAAATTGAATGTCAAGTTAATAAATTAAGTGAAATTACAAAAAATACAAGATCCATTCTCTCTCTTGACTTCAGTCCGAACTGTTTCATTACGCAAATTTCATTACTCAGATTATTATACATTTAAATAGTTGATTTCACCCACATGACCTGAAATGAGGAAGAAACAAAAAGAGGTCGTAGAGAAAAATGTGTTAGAAAATGTGGCGACAGCAGCAAATCATATTACATACAGGCAAGCAGTCAGACCCTCGGGGTCAAGTGAGCGGTTCAAAACATCTCGTCCACGAGTGTGTGTTTGATTGTAATCGCTCCTGTCATGCCCTGATGTTATTTGGGCCCAGCCTCGGGAAACCGTTCGTCATTTCACTCATGTTGAGTCCTCCAGCACCGTCGGACAGAACTGAGGTATACAGCCGAGGACACACAGGGGCTAGCCGGTAACGCGTGGCTCAAGGAGACCCTCTGATTGAATAACCGAGGTCTGGTAAGAGGACGTGTTACATCTTGAAATACAGCTGGTGTAGAGTTTGTAATCATTTGCGGGTTATTTGTGCGCTTGACTTTAATTCACACCGGACTTCCAGTTAACATTGCACATGGATGTAATACTAGAAAGCCTGTTTTACATAAGAACCCCTCCTAAATCATTGTTATGTGAGCTGGGGACCGAAACAAGAATAGATGGGCTGGTTATTTACAGAAAGACTCAAGCACGTAAGTACTACCATGTCTCTTAAAGGACTCGACGTTTTCAAGTTATGATTACAGAAATGATTCATACAAATAGCAATATCGTTTTATTTACAACTCGTTTGTGGCAAAACTATAACATATAGGCCCAATATAACATTAAAACAGCTTACTCCTGAAGATGCTACTTAACTGCAAGACAGTAAAGCTAACTTTACACATTATTTGCTTACTAACTCTCAACACCTAATATCTTCAAAGTATGTGTTTACAGTATGATATGCTATGGATTGGTATGCGTTTTATAAAACAATTAGATACTTTATTCATCATTCATCATTCATTTATTCTTCATTTAGGCATCCAGTAACACATACATACATACATACATATCTCACACACATAAAAGGAATCTAAAACACTCACAGGTATAACAATAAAATTAAAAGGTAAGGAGTACAGAGCATGTCGAGTGATAAGAAAAGTGAAAAGTAAACAGTGCAGGAATATATATATATATATATATATATATATATATAAATAAATAAATACAGTGAGAGTATGAACATGATATGAACATGAATTGCTTGACAGAATTATATACTTTTGGAACAATGATGATATATTTTAAGGACATTAGACTAAAAGCCTGCAGGGTTTATGACCACAGTCAAGATAAGGGGACTAATATAGCCTGTCAACTGTAGTGAATGAGAGAGAGAGAGAGACTCATGCTGAGAAGTTCTGAAGAAATTCTCTCTTCCCCTTTTGTGAAGTGTTGAACAGCTGGACGGCCTTGGGGACAAAGGACCTCCACAGCCTGTCCGTTTTGCATTGCACTGACAGAAGTCTGACTGACAGAAGCAAAAATAATTATGAAAAACATAATGTTCAGCCGCAGGATTGAATCTTGATTAATACTGGACTAACGGAAATAAGCTTGACCAAAAAAGGTGTAAAAAGGTCTAAAAAGTTGGCACTAGGTTTATTTGGTTAGGCTCTTGTATTGTCCTTTATTAGAGATAGGGTTAGCAATAAGGGGGGGGGGGGACTGGTGAGCCAGGAGAAAGTAATTAATGTGTGTAAATTCTGTATAAAAATACATACTTTATAGGGGCTTGCATGCCCATGTTGGAAAGTGCCCATTGGTATCAAAAAGATTCAGTTGAAGCATGGGAACACGGCAACTAGGTTTTGCGATTGCATCTATTTAAATATTAAATCTTGGGAGAATTACTTCTCAAGCTATTTATTTAGCCATTAGTGTATCTTTTTTTAATTTGTTGGTAAATTGTATCTCAAATCTGATTCGATCTTATACTGTTGAACACATTTTATAATTTGTTATGTTTTTCCACGTAGTAGGCTGTATTAATGCAGTTTAATTTATTGACAGGATACAAGCAGTGGTGTGAAAATGATAGAGAAAGTGGGCCACATTAACGTCGCCATGTTGGACGACATAAGCCCCAAAAACGGACTGAAGGGTCCCACCTCCACCCTCAGCTCGGTGGAGCAGGGAAAGCAGACCTGTAGCTCCACCGTCAGCTTCCATAACATCCAATACAAAGTCCAGCTGAAGAACAGCTTCTTCTGCATCGGAAAAAACAGCCGTGTGACCCGGGAGATACTGGTGGACCTCAAGTAAGCTTTCCTCAAAAAACCTTAACCTCCTCAACCCAACCTTAACCTCTACAAACTACAACCTCCTCAACTAACCACATCTCCTCCAACAACTTGAACCTCCAACAACCTTAACCTTCTCAAGTGATTTTAACCTCCTCAACCAACCTTAACCTCAACCAACTATAACATATTCAAACCTTAAATTTAACCTCAAACGATGTTGACTTCAAACAATCCTAATGACATCACTCTATATGTTCTCTTATCTTTACCCGCTCACTCTTTCTCTCTCTCGCTTAGTCATTTTTTTCAAAAACATTTTGTATTGTTTTTAAGAGACCAAGAATAAAACGTAATAAGCAATTTTCTCTTCTTAGAAATGTGTTTAATGATAATAATTATCATTGTATAATATTTATCCATGTTTTTCTCCCTCCAACTTCAAATAGAACATCAATAATATTACAACAGAATAAAAAAAGACTTCTTCAAATGCAGATCCTGTTTCTAAACTGACGCATGAAAATAGACTTTAGATTAGATAGATTTCAGAGTAACCATTTTCTGAAACATGTGTTAAACACGGCAGACGTTTCCCATGAAAGAAGAAAGCATCTTTTCACTCTTGGACCGCTTCCCGCCTTGGTGTTAATTATGTGAAATTAAGCATGGGTTCCTGCATATAATCTCTCTACACTAAATGATGGGGCCACCTGCCAGGCAGTCAAATTAAGCATTGTGCCCTTTCCCAAAAATCTCTCTTCCATCTTTCCAATGTTTTTGTCTGAAATGGTTTTTGTTATGTATCTGCTTTAATACTATCTTTGTTTAAAAATATCTGCAATGTTGGACATTAAGACTATTTGATGTACAGTGTTTCCCATACATAGACCAATGTGTGGCGCAGCGCCACAGATTCCACAACGAGCGCCACAAATTGATTCTGCTTTTTTTATTTTAAAGCGAATTTTAAGTATAAATATCTCACTCTCTCACAACAAATGTCATGCCAAAAAAAGAAAAATACCCGTTAGATCTCCCGTTAGATTCCCCCCCCCCCCCGTCAACAACTACGCCAACCCGTACCAACCCTTCCCCCCGTCAACAATCCCGTCCGCCCGCAATCCAACACGATAATCCCGAGGTAAGGGGGAAGAGAGAGAGATATATATATACATATATATATATATATATATATATATATATATATATATATATATATATATATAGAGTGGGTTAGTATTGCTATACGTTTCATGATGGTTAATATTAATAAGTGTATCAATGGTACTATATAGTGTTACACTATAGAGAGAAAAGGCAAGATATGTTATATATTGATAATATGATTTATCAAGTCTCAGTTCATAGCCGGGTGAACACATAATAGTTCAACAGTAATCCCAAAAATGACCCCATTCCAGGTGTCAGGTAAGTGTGGCAGGGCCTTTTCCTGTTTATCACACATTTTGTCCCACACATTTCACGAAGGTGGGCTACACAAAATTGGGTTGGAAAGCTACACTAGCTATACTGTATAGCCACTGTCCATCTGATTAGCTAACATATATTACCCCCCCCTACACAATCTGGACTGTGGTCCTTACACCTGTTGGCTTTTACAATCTTTATCTTCATCATTTCAGTCCAACACGATAATCCCGTCCGCCCGCAATCCAACTCCCACCCCCCCCCACCCCTATAAAATTCTACAGAGTCTCACTCCGCCCAAAAACCAAAAGTTGCCAACCCTGCAGGGGGGCACCACACATTGCTACCTGGTCTGTGGGAAACACTGATGTACATTGTAAATGCATGTTCTTTTTTATAACCAAATGTTGGTTAATAATAACTTAGTCTGTTTTAAGATATATGATTGGTTTGAACATGTTTTTTAAATCCCAGACAGAAATTTGGGAAGGAAGACAGGATAGATGGTTAAAAGAGAGTGGGAATGACATTTAGCAAATGGGACAGCAGGTTGGAATAGTACCTGTGCCCGATACACAGGGTATCGCCTCCTTCATAATATTCATTATAATAATTGTTGTTATTACTAAATCAAACAACACAACCTAGACTTGCACATGATTGTACTACATGTTTCCACTCACAGTGGGGTGATGAGACCCGGGCTCAATGCCATATTGGGACCCACCGGCAGCGGGAAATCCTCGTAAGTACGACGCTGCTCTCCTAACCAAACGGGGCTGTTTACTAACATGGACGCGGTAGCATTTTCATGGCTACCCCGATGTCCTCCGCAGGTTCCTGGACATCCTGGCAGCCCGGAAGGATCCGGCGGGTCTGTCCGGAGAAGTTCTGATAGACGGTGTGCCTCAGCCGGCCAACTTCAAGTGTCTGTCAGGCTACGTGGTTCAGGTTTACTATTATAATACTATTATGATCATTTTGAAAGTATTTTGTGTGTGTGCACATGTTAGAATAAGACCAATATCATTATCGCTTTTATTATGATTCACAAGTTAAACTATTATTTCTTTACTTTAATTTCACCTTTGTCCAAGGCAACATACAACGTATTTGATAACAAGCAGTAAAATTATTGTAAAGCAGCATTAACGCAGCATTATTGTAAGGTAATCCATGGCAGACATTGTATGTGGTCTTACTAAAAACTTGCAAGCAAGTACACAATACAATAAATAAATACATAAAAAAGGATGAGTAAATAAAAAGGGAGTCTCAAGACATTAGATGCGGCTAGATCAGTTAAGTCTCTAAAACAGGGAGGAACTGGGAGATCTTCAAATGTTTTTTAAAACATTTGAAGACTCCATTTCTTGTGTTTCCCCCCCCACCAAAAATGTAAACAAGCAAAGGTTGTAGAAATTTAAATACAGAATATAAACGTGAACATTATTGTCGCTTGAGATAAGCAACTTTAGCCTAGCATCCAAAGACCGATCCAACCGTAGCTCCCCTTGCTAACCGTACCGCCCCTTTAACTGCACCCCGCACAGGACGACGTGGTGATGGGCACGCTCACCGTCAGGGAGAACCTGCGCTTCTCTGCAGCGCTCCGGCTGCCCAGCTCCGTCCCGCAGGCTGAGAAGGAGGCCCGGGTCAGCCAACTGATCAAAGAGCTGGGGCTCACCAAGGTGGCCGACGCCAAGGTAACTCCCTCTCTCCGTTACTCTTCGGCTCATGTCTGCTGATCCTCTTACTACAACTATTGTTTAATCTCTTCTCTCCTCATCCTCTCAGCTCTCAATCTCCAATCTCCAATCTATCTAATAAATATTTTCCATGGCAACTAATTTCTCCTCATCTCTTAATCTGATCTCTCCCAATCGCATATCTCAACTGTCTTCGTTTCATCCCTCCTCTCATTGATCCTTGCCTCCCCTCCTCACTCTTGTGTGAGCCAGGTGGGCACCCAGATGATCCGGGGGATATCTGGGGGGGAGAGGAAGAGGACCAACATCGGCATGGAGCTGATCATGGACCCATCAGTGCTGTTCCTGGATGAGCCAACCACCGGCCTGGACGCCAGCACCGCCAACTCCGTCCTGCTGCTGCTCAAAAGGTCTTCACCAGGCTCTCCCTCTGCCCTCTGGGAACGAGGAGTAGTAGTGGTAGTGGCGAGGGTTCTGTGTTCAAATCCCAACTTCTACCGTCGAAACGTCTACCTGCTGATGAATGACGTGTATGCCACAACAAACAGGAAAGTTCACTGCTTTGGATAGAAGGGTCTGCTCAATGACAAAATGGTTAAAAAGTAAATGTCTTTTGTATGTACTGCATGCGATTTGAAAGCCTTATGTGAAAATGGTATCAGAATTGGCACTCAGCCGTTGTGTACTTAAACATCGGGCAGGATAGTTTAGTGGCCAAATTCTGGGATTGAATACCAAGGTCCGCATTCTACCTGCCGGCATCCTTGAGCAAGAGGCCCTTACCTCTAGCTGCTCCTTAATGATGTGCGTTTTAAATTCACTGTAGTTCACTTTTGATGAATGAATCTGCTGCATGCTTGAAGTAAGACATAACGTGCCAAATTCTTATTTTGGGTATGTCTTTGCAGAATGGCCAATCAGGGACGGACCATCGTCATGTCCATCCACCAGCCTCGCTTCTCCATCTACAAGCTGTTTGACACCCTGACCCTGCTGGTGGGAGGCAAGATGGTCTACCATGGACCCTCCATCGACACCTTGGACTACTTCACCAATATCGGTGATTCATACCGCTCTCTGAAACACCACATGCCAACTTTAAGCACTATATCATGGGGATGCAATGTATAATGAGTCTATACATTTATGTTTTTCAATAAAATGTTCATGGTCGTGGTCAAATGTTTATTGGAGGCCAATGGGTTGTATAAGATGATGCGCTGACTGCTGTTCATAATGAAGTGTCATTAACCATAACAACATCTCTTCTCCCAGGCTACACCTGTGAGCCTCACAACAACCCTGCAGACTTCTTCCTGGATGTGATCAACGGAGACTACCACGCATCTACTCTGGCCAGGATGCAAGGCACTGAAGGTAATGCATCACATACACACATGCATATACAGACTCACTAAAACACCATGTTTTTCTTTACCCTGGATGCAGAACTGGTTAAAAAACATTTATGTTGATATTGAAATTTAAATGTTTATTGAGCCACAATCAGCTCTCTCGTACACAGACGAGCGCTGTGGTTCCTGAGGTCAAAATTTCAAATTGCATATCCTTTTTTAGACATACAAGCATGCATTCACACAGCATACAACACAAACAAAAAGCATTCAATAAAAAGAGGAAATGAAAATCATTACTTGATTCAAGTTGGTTAGTCTGAGAACCCTTATGTACTTCCACGTCCAAAAGAAAAGGTACATAGCCTCTTTTAAAAGAGAAAAAAAATTAAATGTAACAACTTGTGATATGAAAACTGATTAAAGATATTTGATCATATTTTCAAGTCCAATACATTGTCATTCATTTCTAACATGTATTTCACTCTTTGACTCAAAACGTAAAACCTTAAAACCATGAACACCATTCTGGTGGTCGACGTTCACATCTCCGTCTCCGTCCTAAGCCCTAGCTGGGTGAGTGGAGGGGGGCGGGGAACACAATGCGCATGGCCGCTCGGCGCATACGGCCCATGACAGTCACTCGTTTCCTCCTCGTCTCCCCTCCCCCCCCCCAACGGTGTCTCCCTTTAGAGGTGGCCGTGGAGGACCTGCGCAGCTGCCGGCAGAGCGTGGAGGACCGGCTGGTGGAGGACTACCAGGCCAGCAGCTGCTCTGCCGCCACACGGGCCGAGCTGGAGCGCATCGTCCAGGGCAAGCACCGCACGGCGCACTGCACCGCCGCCACCGCCCGCAACATCACCTACAACAGCTCCTTCTGCCACCAGTTCTACTGGGTGCTCAAGAGGACCTTTAGGAACCTCCTGCTGAACCCTCAGACCTCTGTGGCCCAGGTAAGGCCTCAGGATCGCTGGTGCCCCCCCCCCCCCACCCAAATAATAATAATAATAATAATAATAATAATAATAATAATAATAATAATAATAATAATACATTTTAAAGCGCCTTTGACGGTACCCAAGGACACTGTACAAATAAAGTGCATATACTCAATAAATACACATTCAATAGCAGTCACACACATGATCAGATAACACTGACAGTACAGTACAATAGTACAATCAGACAGGGACAAAAAGAGAACAAGTGTACAGGACAGACATGGACACAGAAGGAAAACAAACATAGGGTCTGACTAGGTTTATGTGGCTTCTTATATTTTTGTGCACCTGCTTCCACATGCATCGGTTTAAGTGCTCAACATCTGCCAGTCTATCAATATCGATGTCCAAATGAACGTGTGCACATTGTTCCACACTGTTGCCACTGCCACACTATCTTTACGGCAGACGGTATAGGTTTGCCCCGGGGCTGCAAAGTCTTTAGGTAGTCCGTTCTTGGGTATACAAGACATTCTTATGAGACCAAACAAAAGAGTCCAAAGAGATCAAACAGTTTTGGTCTGTTTTTTATTTAGTGCCAAATCTCAGTAGCTCATAAGTCAGCTATCTCTTGTAAATTATCTATTGGTGAAGACAGATCCTGCATTGGGGATCCAGAGTCCAATCCAAAGGTTATGCTGTGTATCACCAACTTGTTTTTTATTCTATTTGTTTCGACCCTAGAGCCCAGACTGAATGAATGGATGGCACCAACTGAAAAGATTACTTTTCTTTCAAAACTTCTGGTGCATGGTGATCAGAACCTTTTTTTTTTTTTTTTAAAGATGGAACATTGGAAAACATGACACACCGGAGAACTGGTTGTCATGGGGAGACTACGAAGGGGGAGTGTTGCGAGGAGGATCGGGGCTGGGGGTGGGGGGTTAGCCTCATTAGCTTTCCTGTGGCGTTGAAGTACCGCCAAAAGTCTCCTCACTTTAGGCATTATTAACAGCTAATTGGCCCCAAATAAGAGTCTTGAGTAATCCCGTCGGCTGGGGGGGGGGGGGGGGGGGTCTGCGCCCCATTAATCGGATTTGGTGACTGTTGTGACCCGGCCCTTGGCTGTTGAGTCCGGGGATCTGAAGTGATATCATATCAGCCCCATCAGAGGCCCCCAAGGCTGGGGCCATCACATGACAGAGAGGAGGTGGGGTGGGGTGGGGGTCTCTTCCACATGAAGAGCTGAGGGGAATGAGGTTGAACCTTTTTGGCTTATTGCCCTGGGAACCGTGTGGGCGGCCCCCCCCACACCGCCACTCAGTGAGGTCATGAGGTGCCTCGCTGGGATTAGAGACACGTCCCCGCTCTCCTCTCGCCCCCCCGCCGGGCGGACGACTTCACCCTCCGCTGGGCAGCATCACACGACCCTGCCAAACCCCTTTGTCACCTTGACCCCCGTCAAATGATTGGGTCAGAGGTCATCCTAGGTAGGATATCGAACCTGTTTCCCCCCCCCTCCCTGCCTCTACGAATGAATCCATGTTGGTCATGCATGTTGGTCAGTAGTCTTAAAGAGCCAGTGAACCCAAAAACATTTATTAAATTTTTTTTACCGTGGTCATTTGTCTTAAATGATCGTCAACATGGTCATCTATGACATTTTATCACTGTTTCGGAAATAAAAAAATCCCCGGTTAGAGAAAAATGGGGTATGATCTATGGCTGTGTATTTTTCCGTTCTCCCCAAAACACAATGTGAACATTCCACTCTATTGCGAACGCAGGTGGCGTTCTTCTTGTGCCGTCTGAGTGAATTACCAAGGCAATCGGACGCCACGACCAAGGAGCACTGGCGGCGCGGTTTGTGTGGACGTGTGGAGCTCTGTCTGGGCACCGGCTGACTGCAGCGTCCGCGAGAGTTTAGCTAAGTTTAGCTTTTCGGACGCTTGTAGTAGAACGCCGTGGTATGTGTGTCGCTGCTCAGCTCTGTCTGAGAAGCTATTTATTTAATACCCACATCCGAGTGTCAGGCTTCCCGGACACGTATAGTATAACCCAACAGTGTGTGGCCCCTTTTATTCACAACGACGGTACTAAAAGAGCATCACAAAGTTGGTGTGGGTCGTAACCATGACGATAACACGCCTCCCTCTTTCCTAAAACTCTCAACCCAAAAACACATTTTTTTAAAGTCTCATGTTGTTCGAATTCCAGCTGAAACCGTTGGTTCAGAGGCTTTTTTTTGGTCATATTTTTGGAAACACTCTCTACATCATGACCACAATCAATGATAAAAAAAATACATCTGACAATGAAATAAATATCTGCTATGTATGACGGCGTATTAGGGACACGCATTATGATTATTTACTTTTTTTAACCATGACCAGATTAATGTTGACTTCTCAGAATTTCGAGCATAAAGTTGAAATAGCATGAAATATCATGTTGAGATAAATCTCGATATTTCGAGAATAAAGTCAACATGAGAATAAAGTTAGTCCCTCTGTCAGCGCTCTGGGCATCCACCCAAGAGTGCAGTGGATGAAACATAGTAGTCTATTACTTTTGGGTCGTTGTTTGTTGTGTAGGCCTCCATCCACACAATGTAGCGACTAAAACCCTCAATGCAACCACTGATTGCAACGTACCCATCCATGTGCCAGAGCACATTAGGACCTTTGCTGAGATAATGTCTGGGTCTCAGACGACGCACACATCTCTGTTCCACACCCTCAGGATCAAGCAACTTGATCAGTTGTCCAATTGTATCTTCTGTATTGTACAGCCTCTCTGTATTGCACGCAAGTTTAACCACCGATATCCTTGATTCTGCCCATTTCCAGCTATTTCAGTTTGCAAGAAGGTGACCACGTCCTCCAAATTGGTCTGATTTATCCTTCTGTACAGACAAAGGTTTTGGCACAACCTTTTCAACGTCCTTACACATATAACCACATTGTGTTTTTGGGCTAAAATAGAGTATTTAGAGAGTAATTGAGTATTTCCTTGATGCTAAACCTGTTTCCAAAGTACAATTTCACCAGATCATC
The DNA here is from genome assembly GCF_964030765.1 of Micromesistius poutassou. Classification (NCBI taxonomy): domain Eukaryota; kingdom Metazoa; phylum Chordata; class Actinopteri; order Gadiformes; family Gadidae; genus Micromesistius; species Micromesistius poutassou. The sequence goes on from NC_140273.1 coordinate 11,706,464, forward strand.
ATCATCAAATGTTGATGAGTCGTCGGCCAAGTGAGTCTGAATTAAGGTCTCACTCTCTCCATATGATGTAATGGACATGTCGACATTATTGTCGACATTTCGAGGATAAAGTCGACATGATATTTCAACTTTATTCTCGAAATGTCGAGATTATTGTCGACATGTTGACTTTATTCTCGAAATGTCAACATTAATCTCGTCATGGTAAAAAATCATCATCATCATGCGTGTCCCTAATACGCTGTCGTAGCTATCAGTGGCTGTCGCAGGCCTGTAATAAAATCAAACATTTGTTTGGCCCGAATTAAATTATTGGATGGCATTCCTGTCTGTCTACATACCAACCTGGTTGCCTGTGCTCACGGGCAATGCCCGTGAGCACATGAGTTAGTTTGCCTGTGATTTTGTTTCAAATGACATACCCTACCTTATCTTACCTACCTATCATCTCACTTTTCCACTCAAACAAAATAATGCAAGATGTTCTTTAACAATGTGTTAGTTTCCACTATCATAATGTCCTTGTCTGTTTGTCTGACCAGGTGGGAGTCAGCCTCTTCCTGGCACTTATCGTAGGGGCCATTTTCTTCGGGGTCAAAAATGATCAGAGTGGCATCCAGAACAGGTGGGAAATTGCTTTATATTTGTGGATTTTTGGGAAAACCTTATTGTTTGTGCAACGCCATTTCAGAGTTTTCAGAATATTGATGTGGTTTTGACATGTTGAGGATTATCTTTTCCTAAGTTTCAACCTTGATAGCAATGTTTTATGGTAACAAAAAACATTTTGTTGCGGCGAGTCTTAATCATAATGCCTCGTTGTGCATTTGTATTGATCCCCTTTCTCTCCAGGTTTCCAGGTCTTTAAATGTAAATATAAATTCCAGCATCACTAATCCTCTTAGCAGCGCTTTGATCAGTACCTTCGGGCACAACCTGGTACTCAGACTAGTCACTAGCCAACATTTTCCCTTCACAGTTCTCTTACTCTTACTACTTCTCTCTCCCCTTCCTCCCTCCATGATTTAATCTCAGAAATCTCCCCGATAATGACCTTAAATACTCGTAGAGACTACAACTGATGCCAATGTGTTCAGCTTACACACACACATCTGACTTGCTTGCCCTTTGTGTGCAAAGGCCAGAGAGCATGCAGGTGTCAAAACACGCAGCCCTCTCAGAGACTTGCATTTCTATCGGAGTGAGGTCAGCGGGTCCTCCAACACCCGCTGGTATTGGTACAGTAGTGTGGTGGTGAACCGTCAGATATATTGATTGGCAACCAATGAGTAAATCATGATCAGATTCATAGTTTGAGTCCAAATGCCGCGCATGTGCTGCTCATATTCTCAGAAATGTAAAAACATATAGGCCCATTATTTGCTGAACCCTTCTTCTGAAGCTCTCCCTTATGGACCAGACGCCCCCGTTGACCTCTGACCTGTGTGTCCTCGTGCAGGATGGGGGCCCTGTTCTTCATCACCACCAACCAGTGTTTCAGCAGCGTGTCGGCCGCGGAGCTCTTCATATCAGAGAGGAAACTCTTCCTGTAGGTTTTTCTTGTTTTAGTTTCTGTAAAGTTTATATTGGATTTGACGCAGTTTCCCTGGCAACCGTACACATTCGGGCAGTCTGTTTCCTACACGGCTGCAATTCCGTTCAATGCTAATTCATCATTTGATTCATCATTAACATGATAAACGGTTAAAGACAACATTTTATAATGTATTTATGTAAAGAAAGTGAATGTATAAATACATGTCATTATTGCTTTTGCCATTATTGTAAAAATATATTTGACGTATTGTTCATACTATTATAATTCATATCATTGAATGAATCCAATAGGCACGAGTACATCAGCGGCTACTACAGAGTCTCCGTGTACTTCCTGTCCAAGGTCCTGTCGGACATCTTTGTCCTGCGCACCATCCCCGCGGCCATCTTCAGCGTCGTCTCCTACTTCATGATCGGTACCCAATGTTAACATCTCTTCACTTCTCTCTGTATCTACTGAACACCAGACACTGAGCAGACACTCAATCCAAAGTGCCTTTCTTCATTGAGAAACCCACTGAGAAAGAATCGTCATTAACAACGGTGATGAATGACAGATTTAAACACTTCTACTATGTAATACAAATATAATATACATACACAATATATACATTATAATAATAATATACAAAATCAAATGATGGAGGATGATATTATTGGAATAATACCTTGGATTGAATACAGACAGGGTCATTAATGACTGGGCAGGTGGACGGGCAGCTTGCTCATGGGCACCCACAGGACGGGCTGCTGGGTCATGTGACGCCTTATAGCCCCTGCACTGTCCTGCTGGTCCTCTCCTCATTGGGGTCCCACTGGGGGGGGGGGGCTGTGTTGCAGGGCTGCAGGTCTCCATGGAGGCCTTCTTCATCTTCATGCTGACGGTCACGCTGGTGTCGTACACGGCCACCTCCATGACCATGGCCATCTCGGCCGACCAGAGCGTGGTGGCGCTGGCCAACCTCTTCATCACCATCTCCTTCGTCTTCATGATGGTGAGACGAGGAAGAGGAATATGGATGTGCTTTGGAGGAAGGGCGAGGGACGGGGAAGTTGGTGTTGAAATGTGCCTTCATTTTGTCTGTTCCACGGTTGCCTAAATTTTTGTCTGTCTGTTTCTTTTTGTCCCTCTGTCTGTCTGTCTGTCTGCCTGCCTCCTTTCTGTGTGTGTGTCTCTCTCTGTTGGTCTGGAGGATTGGACTCTCTATGTTTAATTGTATTGTTTATTTTTGTGTGTGCTGTGGTTGCTAATCACTTGAATGTTGTTGTTGTTGTTGTGTTGTAGATCTTCGCAGGGCTGCTGGTGAACCTGCCCAGCATCATGGACTGGCTGGCCTGGCTGAAGTACTTCAGCATACCCCGTTACGGCCTGGCGGTGAGTCTATGATGCCATAATAACACAATTTTAGGCCTATATACATATTTATCAGACAAATTACTGCCGCGTGACCAAAATCGCTCTGCATCGAATTTGCTGCCCAGTGATTTTGCTCCGCGGTGATTATGCCCTGTGTTCTATACAAATAGCTTTTCAGAAAGGTTGCATGATATATATTCGCTAAATGGTAATCCACCACTGGCACAAACAGGTTGAACAAGATGCCTACTAATAATAACAGGCAACCAATTGGGTAATGTACTCAACCAATTTGACCGTTTTAGAAATTAATTGTCTTCATCTCGACAGCCTTATTTAAAATGTTACATGATGGCGCATCCCCAGTATTAGGCTACATTGTTTGTGGTGAACCAAATGTTGTTCTCTTTCTGGCACAGATTCAACCTTGGATAAAATTATCTTACATTCACATGATAAATGGTCTGCAGCTATGATGAGCCGTGCATGTAATAATTTGGACACTATCCTGCCAATCGCATAGAAATCTTTTGATATAACACAGAATCATTGAATTTCAAAGGCTTCTCATGGACTCATCAATTTGTAATCTGCAGCTCCTTTGTTGGTCTTTGCAACTTTCACGTGGGGGGGATTCGGGTAAGATTTGATGTACTTTAAATTGGGGATTTGTTACTGCAGCCTTCACATGGATGTGGCCTATATACAGGTTGGTTCTTTTTAAGCCTTAGTTGTTAGCAAGTGTGGCTTGTGTACAATGTAGTCAATATTCTGGTAATTACGGTAAAGAGTATCCATGTTCTCTCTCTCTCTACAGGCCCTCCAGATCAATGAGTTTGTGGGTCTGCGGTTCTGCGACACTCAAGACATCTGGACCACCAACTCCTCCTCTCCGGGGAATCACAGCAGGCCCCCCGCTGGGCAGGCGTGAGTGTTGCTCTACGGAAATTACATAGGAATGAAATCATGATATAATTATATTATTTTTATTATAATTATGTGCCGTTTCCCGCCAAGAATAGTGTGAGGGATGGTTTAAAAGAGCTACCAACCAGAATTTAAATAAGAAATATCAACCAAAATGTAAATATTGTTGTGGAAAGTACAACATTTAAACTCAAGGAAAGAGATCAGGACACTGCCAAATAAGTTATAGTTATTTACAACTGTATTAAAGTAATACTGAAGCTGAGCTGGTCTGCAGAACACCTGCCTTTTCAGCTTCAGCAAACAGTTTTCGTTTTCTTGCTGCTGTGATTCTTCCCATAATCTCCAAGGCAGGGTTGTTATCAAACAATGCCCATACATGGCTTCACCAGCAACCAACTTCCGTTGTTTTCATTATTCTGGGATTGTTTACCATATGTCATCATCTAATTGATCAATGTCCTCGTCTGAACATTCCCTAACTTTGTACCAGGCCCTGTCATCCATGTGTCATTTACATATCTTGTTGTTAAAGCCCTGAAGACAACTGTACAGTCTCTTCACGCCAGGGGTGGAATCTGTCCCTGAACAAACCGTATAGATGCTTTGTTTATCTGGATGATCCTGCTGTGTGTCACCCTGCTGTGTCTAAGTCCCCAGGCCTGAATATTAGTTCATACTGGTGGCATAGAACATCGGACGAACTTTCTAAGAACCAAGAGTCTCCTCAGAAGACTCTGTGTTTTCTCCACCCTTATGTCATTCATATTGCATATAAGGCAAGATGTTGATTATAATCCTCCTAAGGGTAAAGTCAAATTCTCCCATAATTTCAAATCCAATGCCAAGCAATTTAAATGTTAAGCATTTTTTTTATGTTTGAATTCGATTTATTAACCAATTTCCTCCATTCACAATTCTATTTTCACATATTAAAATTCAAAATCTTTCAAAATCTGCTGTTGTAGTTTTCACGCCATTGCTAATCTGTACACTTAATACCACTGAGATTATTATACCCTTGTTCTGTTCACGGTGACCAAAGCTGATGATCCTTAATCCTGTATTAAGGATCATCAACGGTATTATGGTTGCAGTCACCCTCCAACCTCTCTGAATTGGCCTCTCCTTGTTTTACTTGAGTTAGAGTAGTTTATAAAACTTGTGGTTTGGCAGACACAAATCAAACTTCTTACAGGGTTTTATATTAAAGTTAATGTTGTTAATGCTAGTGTGTGGGCCTAACTGGCAAGAGCTACTGGGTTCCCCAGTGATGGCGTCCTACCAGAACCTAAACCTGCTCCTTATTACCTGTATGTTACCTGTACCTGTATGGGCTAAAAGCAGCTGATGGATGAACAGCTAGCCGTAAATAGTTCTTCTTCCAGCAAGATGCATAACCTCCTGCCTACTCTACAATGATATGATTTATGTTGAATAATTTATGAAAAGTCACCTTTGGATAAAGGACTAAATAGTGGTAGTAAAATGTCTAAGTGCTGCATGACGTTGTTGCAGGTGCACTGGGGAGCAGCACCTGGACTACCTGGGCATCAATTACAGCCACTGGGGCTTGTGGGAAAACCACCTGGCTCTGGCGCTCATGATGGCCATCTTCCTTATCATCGCCTATCTCAAACTCAGATTCATCAAGAAATTCACCTAAAAGTGTCCTTCTGGTAGGATAGAAGTGGCAGTTAGCCAACCGTCTCTACTAAATATCTTGCCCCTTTGGAAACATGCCTATCTACTGCACTTGTTTAGATCATTTTGTATATGTGAAGAATACCTGAATTGTTACGTTGTTTTGTTCTTTTGTTTTAGTATTGTTCTTTAAATTGTTTAAGTATGTTATGTTCACAGAAAATTTAAAGTATTCATTTTAAATTTAAAGTTAAAATGACAGTTTAAATGACATGCTGCAGTTTAGCATCCATTTTCATGGTCCTTGATTATCATTTTGTATGTGAAGTTTGTTAAAAGAATGTTTTTTTAAATCATGTAGATGTTTATACCCTTGTTCTTAAATGTGTCAAGGAATTTATAATCAATATTAAAATTTCTCACTGCCAAGTATTCAACCACTTAATGTAGTCTAATGGTAATCTTTTCTTAGTCGGAAAATAAAATCTATGACATTCAACATATTTTAGCCCAGTGGGAGGCCTTCTCCAACAGTAGGTAAATACATTATATATAACTAACCAGCCTTTTTAAGTCTAGTAGGATGCCTTCTCTTACAGTAGGAAAATTCAATCTATATAACAGAAAAATAATTAAGTGAGGCATTAGATTATAACACTTTATTTTGAAAAAGGAATGTATACAAATCAAGCTACAATAATAAGGCCCATTAGGCCTGCACTTACAAAATAAAAGCATGGGGTTCCCATGAACACTAGATGCACTCCAAATTGAAGTTTGTTTCAAGTTACAATATGTATCATAAATTGATAAGTGGTGGGTAACACAAATGCAATATGATTAGATATGACACAGTTCCGCAAGTTATGTTAACAGTACAATAAGACACCAAAATAAGAAATTAATAAAATCCTTGCTTGATATTTGGTGGAATATTAAAATTGGTATACAATAATAAAAAGCCATTCAGCCATTTTATGTAATAAGTCGTTACTGCATATGTTTTGACACAAATGAGCTTGTAGGATGGAGGATTTGATAAACTATTCAATTGTAATACACTTGTTCCCTTCATCGTTTGGTCATATGTTACAATGGGTATACATCAATAATAATAAAAAAAAAAAAAGTCAGCTTTTAAACACTTCAAATTTAACACATAAGCTTGTAGGCTAGGGAAATTGTATCAACTGTTCTACATTATTTGCATTTAATACTACAATGGTTATGCTTAATTGTTTGGTCAAATGTTACAATGGATATACAACAATAATTAAGTCATTCAGCTTTTTTAAATAAAAGCTGTTAAAGTAAATACGTGATATTGCATCAACTGGCCTTCCATTTTTGCATTTAATACTGAAATGGCTTCACGTTATCGTTTGGTATTTTATAACAAGTATCTTGTTTTGCTTTTCTCAAGAAAAATAATATCAAGATAATTTTTGACTATGTCCTTTGGGCGTACCTCATAATACACATTATTCACAGCTCAATATTTCACCCACTGTCAAAGTCTTTTATATAGCTATATAAAATACATGTGATTGCAAAACAAAGTTTAAATTTGACCCAAAAAATATTTTACCATGAATAAACCTTTGATAATCCCTTTGGTTGCTCCGATGAGCGTGAACGATGATGATCGTAGAGATATTTCAGGGAAGAAGAGAGAGAGAGAGAGGACTCTTTGCTAAAACGCATTCCAAAACAGATCCAAAATGGTTGCCGCAGGTCTTCAAATATGGGCGCTCCCGTTGGCAGCAGCTTCTGTGCCGTCGATGGACAGCGATGAGGGCGGGCGGGGACGGGGGGTGACGGTCTGGGGGTGGCCCACCTGGGACACCGTGTCGTTGGACTCCCATCTCTCCAGCTCCTCCCTGACCAGCCTCTCCATCTGCTCCCTGTGAACCTCCGAGTCACGGCCCATCCTCTCATCCTATTGGCCACGAGGGGATAGATGGAGAGATCAGTGTTCATTTTGAAGGTTTAGAAGTCTGAAGCACTTCTGGACATGAGTAAAGAATTTATGTATTCTGTGTGGTGTGATGGAAGAACATATTAAAGAGACTGGACGGATCTGAGTTTTCCCCACACTTATTCTGGATACACTACACTACCAATACACTATCACCATAATGAATTGTTTAATAAAGTTTGGTGTGTGTGTGTGTGTGTGTGTGGGGGGGGGGGGGGGGGGGGGGCATGAACCATATGTTATTGTAGCTCGTGGTCCTCACCTCCATGACGCCATCCAGGAGCTTCCCCAGCACGTCCTTCCTCTTGGTCTTGGCCCGCTCCATGGCCTCCAGCTTCACGATCACCGCGTCGATCTTGGACACGATGCTGCCGATGGAGTGCTCCATCCTGTCCACGCGCCTCACCAGCCTGACCCCGCACAGAGATGGTGTGTGTGTTAGTCCTCATGCTGTAAATAATATTGTGTGTGAGGTCCGTAATGAGGAAACTATGACAATTTGGGCAAAATTAGACACTTGGTAATGTGTCAAATGGTTTGTCTCTTCGTAGGCGTGAGTAGTGAATCATGTAATATTTGAGGTCCGTTTCTCTGACCAGTTAAAGCTGAATACATATTTATTGACCTGGAATGTGGTATTTTTAGTTGCACAGTGGCAACAATATATTCGGAAGCATTCAGAAAATGTGGGCATTGCCTTTGGAAAATTGTAAATGATCTCTGAGCATCATTGTGTTTTCAAACTACAAAGTCAGGAGTGAGACATTTTAATTGAATATAGCTATTTCTGACAGTTACAGCATACTGCATCTTGGTCCGTTTAAAGTCCTTACAGGGTGCACTGGGCTAAGGCGCATACCATATAGGCACAGTCCTAATCGCAGAGACCCAGGATCGACTCCGGCCTGGGTCATTTACTGCATGTCCTCCCCTCTGTCTTCCACACTTTCCTCTCTATAATAAAGCTGAAAAAAGGCAAAAATAAATCTTTAAAAAAAAGTCCTTACACTTGAAACTCTTCATACGCCACTCCGCCCGAGCTGCTCCCGCGGCGACGAGAGCTGTGGCCGCTGTCTTCGTCATCGTCTTCCTCCGAGTCTTCCTGGGTCCGGGGGAAGCTCCTCCCACTAGTGGGTCTAGCTAGCGAATTGGGTTCAATATCCAAGTCCTCCTAAGTGTATGGAGAACAACACACTGATCATCTGCAGGTTTACACACTTCAGTGTCTGGCCACTAAGGAAGTAGAGGAAGTAGAAAGTAGAAAAGTGATGATCGCTCACTCTCTCTTTCTCCAAGTCGTCTCTCATTTGCTGATGCTCATGCTCCGTCAGCTGCTGGTCCCCGTCGTGATCGTACTTGGCGAAGATCGCTTGGATCTCCGCATCCGTATGCCCCTTTCTGTGTGTTGAGGAATGAAGGAGGAAACTTTAGTCGTTTAGCAGACACGATTGTGCACAGCCACTCACATGGAATGGGTCATTTAGGAGCAGGGGAAGGGGTCTGGCCAGCTTGCTCTAGGATGCCACTACGGACACTGCGGATCAAACCTAGTACCTTTCGGCTAGGAGTCACATGCCCTAGCGACAACGCTATCCTGCCACCATGAACAAATCGGTCAGGTTGTGGTCACCCTTTCAGATCCTGGCGGAGCTCATCGAAGTTCATCTTTCCTCCAGCTTGACGCAGGCTATCAGAGATGTCGTCCACAGCTGTCTTCTTCAGCCTCAGACGCATCAAGGCCTTGTTACAGCCCTGGGAGGAACCGGGCAGAGGGGCATGAACAGTCAATTTCGTTAGGTAAACCTGGGCTCTGGTAAGAGCCATAAAGCCATAAAAGAAGCTGGATGGGGAGGATGGGTTTACCTTCTTAATGAGGTCAGTCATCTCCATCTCAGTCCTCTGCTGGGACATGTCTGCTTTCACCTCTGAGTATGTATCGTTGATGATGGCCAAGAACATATTCTGGAGGGAAGATATATATATATATATATATATAAATATATATAAATATATATCAACATTTTTGTTAAACTCGCCTCCTTCCTGTAGACCCGTTCCAAAATTGGACACTTTTGGTTGGGCATAATTGGAGGGAGCTACCTAGCAAATTGTTTGCCAACTGCTCAATTTCTGAACGTATCTACTCCTCGAGAGGGTTATTGAATGCATGACAAATGACGAAAAATGAAAATGCTTTGAGACAAACAGAGAACATTGTGCACCTACCATAAGGATGAAGAAGATGAAGAAGATGAAGGTTGTAAAGTAGACTGGTCCCAGGATAGGGTTAGTCTCCTCTATCTCAGAGAACTCAAAGTCTCCCAGGATAATGCGGAACTGGGTAAAACTACACAGAAATACAAGACAAACATAAACAACCTATGCAGCCTTTAGACAAGAGGTTATACATTTCAGTGGATGCCCTTTTGCGGATGCTTCTGTCCACTTATACAATAGCCCCTTATACAATAATGTGGATGCAATCGAGACCCCTAGTAGAAGGAAAGAGAACACAGCCAAATAAGCAACCAAATCGGAGTTGTCTTTGTATCAGCGTGTTTGTACATACATGCTGGCCTTGAAAGAGCTGAAGTCGTTGACCTGGGTGCCGAACAGCAGGTAGGCCAGCTGGGCGTACGCCAGGAATATAATGAAGAACATGATGGCGAAGCCCACCAGATCTTTGGCACAGCGGGACATGGTGCTGGACAGCTGGCTCATGGTCTTGTTCACGTTGATGAACTTGAAGAGCTGAGAAAACCAAAAGACAAAGAAGCACCACAGTGATCAAGTTCACGGACCTGCCTAGCTCCTGATGTGCAGAATGCCTCCCTAGCTTCAAAGACGTCAGAAGACCCATCTCTTCTGAAAACCCATCTTTTCTGAAGACCCATCACTTGAAGGAACATTCCATCAACTGACTTGTGTAAAGCTTTCTTATAGGCTGAGAAGGACCGGAGTCTACTGTCAAATCTGATCTTCCTGTATGCTTATCTTGTAAGGGCTTCTGAGTTCTGAGACCCACCTTGACCCAGGAGAAGAAGACGATCACAGCCGCCACGTGGTTGAACTGGACCTGGAGATCGGCCAAGGATCTAAAACTGGGGTGAGCGTTGTGGTTCTCTATCAGGCCTCCGAGAAGGCTGCTCACCATGGACGTCCTCGTGATGTTCATAATGATAGCAACCACACTCAGCTGAAATAGAAATACAACATGAGGACAAAAGTCCTGAATTATGACACTGTAGTGGTTACGAGCAACAGCAAGTAAGATATGAAATACAAAACATGAGGATTGTATTTGCTCTGCAGACTGAATTATGATTTAATATCAAAAGTTGGTTTCAACTACTTTTAATAACAAAAGATTAAATTGTTTTAAGTTTGTTCAACTTCTTTTTAGAAGTTTAATCGATGCCTTGTATACAGGAGACCTCCCCACCAAGAGGTTCCTCAGACAGACGCCTCGTGCTGGTTCTCACCATGATCATAAGAACATCCATACAGTTCCAAAGGTTCTTGAAGTAGTGCAGACGGTGGATGCGGATCTCCAGCACCTCCTCCACCACGTAGTACAAGATGAAGATGCAGAACGCCACCTCACAAACCCCGACAAAGTAGTCCCAGCTCGATGTATATCTGATCAGACGCACTGTTTGAAACTGCCATGAAGTGACGACCCCTCCGGTGGCAGGGAATTCTACCAAAAGCCTGAACACATCACGAAAAAAGGGGATTAACGACACACAGCCTTCTTATCCCACAATTGCGTACGTTAGTAGGTAAAATAATGGTGATAACACATTTTGACTATTGTGCTTGATTATTTGGGTAAATGTTTTACCTCTGGGTAAGGCGATACATGGCAAATTAAGTAGCATCCTAGCACATGCGACTGACACACGTCACTTAAAAGTTTTGCTTCTCCTCCTTGGACATCCCAACGGCACTGAGAGCCAGCGGCATTGCGAAAAAAGGGAGACTATCTTTCAGCACCAGCTACCAAATCCAGGCCTACGATTGAGAGGCCTCGACCTGTTAAGATGCTAATCCATAAACACAGTGAAACACAAGTGATGTAGGCTACCATGCACATGTTCACTAAACAACCAGTGTGTATTTGATGATATATTTGTTTATTTTCAATCTATATTAGGTTTTCTGTTGAATATTACACATTAAGCTGCAAATACCCCGCCATTTTCTCCCTATGTCCTAACTGGGTAAACGTCCTACCTGGCAATACAGAAGAGGTTGATGTTTCCATTGTAGACGGAGAAGTCGAGGAAGACGGCTCTTGTGCCTCGGTCCAGCCAGAGGTTTTCTTTGAGGAGAGCCAGCTGAAGGGCAGACTCCTCTCTGGTGCGGGAAAGGTCTTGGTAGTAACCCCCCCCTCCATACGTAGACACCTGGCCCCAGTACCCACTCCCATTCAGCCGGCCCTCTTCTGTATGCATCCACCTGAGCACCCAGCGAAGAGAAGACGACTATTAAGAAAGCTGTAGAGTAGTATTGAAGAGTATTGAATTTGGATTTATGAATGGCACAGTGAAGAAAGACAGGAAAGTGGTTGAAAAATAAAGGAAATGAGATTGAACCTGGGTTGCTACATGTTAAATGGCCTGTGGATATTACACTAGCCGTTAAGCCACCAGGCTACATGTTACTCTTGAGATCATATGTAGGATTTGAACAATGAATTAACAAATTTTTAAAACCCAACACATTTCAAACAACATGTAAAGCTTCAACGCACGCCGTTCCGTTCTTGGGCCCAAAGGGGTGGGTGGCCTCGTTGCTGGGAGTGTAGATATTGAAGCACTCCTGCACCTCCTTGCGGAGGTCCCGGTGGATGGTGCAGGACTGGTTGTGCACCTTGACCTGTCGGAGGCGAGGCACCCCAAGGAGCAGGTTCTCATAGTAGATGAGGCTCTGGTTGTCTGGGAGACTCTTGTTGTTGTACCACACCTCCCAGTACATGCCATTGAGGAAAGGCCCCTCTGTGAACTGTTGGCAAGAAAGTTTGAAGCATTTTGTTAGAACATTAAGAAATGGTATTTAGATTAATTTTGAGTGAGGGAGTTGCCTTGTGGAAGGCAGGACAGTGTAGTGGTTTGGGTGTTTGACTCCCAGACCAAAGGTGCTGGGAGTTTGCTGGGCCAGGTTTACCTTCCAGAAGTCCTCCATGGTGGACAGACTTCTAAAGGTGGCATGGTTCCCAGCAGACAGCGGTGTGTCGAGGAAGAGCTGAGACATAACTTTGGTGTAGTAGTACATGTTGGAGCTCACCATCCCATAGGTCACTGTGGAAGAGCAGAGCCGTTGAAGCCAAGTCGCGTGCTAGCATAGCACATGCAACTGACACATGTAACTTAAAAAGTTGTGTTTCTCCTCCTGGGACATCCAACCGGCCCTGAGAGCCAGTGACATTCTAAGAAAAGGGAGACTTTCTTTCAGCACCAGCTACCAAATCCAGGCCTATGATTGAGAGGCCTTGACCTGTTTAGATGCAAATCCATAAAAACAGTGAAACGCAAGCAATGAACATGCAAATGTTCACTAAACAATCAGTATAAAGCTACAGCAAGCTTGTTTGTTGATTTGCTGATATGTTGCTGCTGTAACACCTGAATGTCGCTTCTGGATGAATTAAATGTTCTCTCATCTTCAAGAAATAGATTTAAATAGATTGTAATGTTTTTGTTGTATTTACCGGTATTTGTTTATTTTCTTTCTGTATGGTTCTTGCTAATACAACACAATAAGTCATAAAAACCATGCAATGTTCTCCTTTTTTCCCTTGGCTAACATAAAAAAAGAAATAGGAAAAAGTCATAAGCCAGTCATTTCCTGATCCACCCTAAACCTCATGCTGGCATCGTCCGTTGGAGCCTCAAAAGACTGGAGAAACTTCACCAATAGTCTTTCAATTACACACCACTGAAATGGGTTTTTCAGTTAAACATTTAGCTATTGCTTCTTTTTTGCACAGTAGGCAGCTTGGAGTGGTAACGTGCCTGGCAGGTTAGTTTTCCAGCTACTGAATAACTAATTTAGAGGTAGGAAAGTCACTTTTTTTATGGTCACCAATACAGTAGCTTGACTGTTCTTGAAACATTACATCATAACAGATTTGACTGTGGTGCCTGAATACCTTGCCATCACTTTGTATTGTACCAAGTAGTATGGTATATTTAACAGGCACCATTTGCATGATATCAGAGTTTACTTACAGATGCAGGTAATGATGAGAAAGCTGAAGTAGGTTAGCATTTCCCTCAGTAAGTTTCTCAGGTATCTTTCTCTGCTGCTGTCACTGTCTTCCATCAGATCTGTACCCCACAAAACTGCAACAAACCAAAACATTATAACCAAAACAAATTTTATATTGATAATTAGTATATAATAATAATAATGCACTATTATTATAATTAACATGTTTTAAATAGTAATGCGAGGGTGTTCTTTATATCAGATGGTAGGCTACAGAGCTTTAATGTGAAGCCAATAGGTAGCCTACTCACTTCTGATTTTCTGGAGTATTTGTTTCATACAGCTCCGGTGTTCGTGCTTGTCTTGCCGCTGGGTATTCGCTGTGGAAGAGGGGTACAGTCCACCGCGCTGGTTGTGGCCGCTGCCCCCGACCCCGGTGAAGCTACCTACGCCGCTGCTGCAACTACTGCTCGAGGCTGTCGACACAGATCTCCTACCCGGACTCGCTGGCGGCCAGTTGGCCTCCATGATCTCCTCTTCGGGTTCGAATCCCGGGTTATCCCGACTCCAGGCTTGCCGCGAAGGCGGAGACGGCGCCCCAATGATTCCTCCCAAGCCCAAGTCCTGATGCTGGATACTCTCCATCTCGATCTCCGACTTTGAGTCCAATCTGTGCGGCGCGGAGCCGCTAGGTGTGCCCGCGGGGTTCCTGCCAGTTTGAGATTGTTGTGATCTCACTCGAGTCGACGCCATGGTTAAGTGTCCTTATAGGGCACCGACCAACCTCAAAAATAAAATGGCTTTAATCCCGACGACTGTCTAGCCTTTAGTCAAATGCACATTTCGCGCATGATGAAGGAAACGCATCCAGAATACCGTCCAAACTTTGTGAGAACGACGTCCAAAATATAAATGTTAACGAATACGATTATTTTTCGGAGATGCTCAAGACTTTAGACTACATTGTCGCCAACAATAACCTACTAACGAAACTAATTCTAACAAATCCATAGTTCAAAGAAGAAAGTAAAAAATAGTGTCCAAAACCTGGTCCCAGAGAGTTTAGAATAACTTTTCGTCGGGCTATAAACTAAAACTCTGCAGAAGCAAAACGCGCCATCCTAATTTGCCCAGGTTCTTCATTCCCGTTACACTTGGACCGTTGTAAGTGTCGCGGCTGGGGATATGTCTTGTTTATGTAATGGAAGTAAAATGCGTTCCTCGTCTGGAGCCAGCCATCTTGTTCCTGGCTGTTCCTAGCAGAAAACCCAGGTTCTGATTTGCTGAGGAATCCGGTTACATTAGAGGTCATGGCGTCACAGATCTCAACATGGGACATTGGATCAAGCCAAACTTTTATAAACCTTTGACTTATGTAGGTCTATAAGGTCTTAATTACGCGGGTTCAATGATGATTCGCTCAGCAAAGTTACGTGCGTGCTTTCAATATAATTCATAACTGATAAAAGAATAGGCCTACCAATTTTTTTGTATTTCATGTTTCCTTTCATCTAAGTTATTTTGTACAAAGCATTTTATTTTTTTTTTAAAATGCAGTCTCATGGAATGATTATCAACGAACAGCCTAAGAAGTATAAAAAGTATAAAAAAGAAGATGCGTGGGTTTGTAATTACATAACCACATCTGTTTGATTCTTCGGCTGCCATAGCAACAAGTGAATAGGCCGGCATGGTGCGCGGGTGTCTGCCTCTAGGGTGTCTGACCCATGGATGCACTGTATTATGCGTCTGACACTAGAAAACAAAACAAAAAAGCTATGATACTATCTTATAATATTAAGATAATAACTAATAAAACGTATATTGTGATTGTTATTAGTTATTATCTCTAGTTCTTATTATGGCTATGTAAATGTTTTATTAACATACAACATTCGTGGTTTTTTTTTATCTGAAAAGTAGAGCAAGCTCTGGAGTTGGTCGATTTTTATGCTATGGAGAAAATCATTTGACCATTCGGTGGTGCTGAATGACTTGTGATAGACATCGAAACGTCTGCAACAATAAGCGCATTAGGTATCTATAGCCTATTGACGGTACATTTAGTGGCAATGCAGAACAAGCAAGCTTTTTTGTAACGTTTTGTGCTGTAACATTCAGTCAAAAGCTGGACTGAAAACAAAGCCCAATCAAATATGTTTTCAAACCATATAGCTTTCACTCACTGAACAATCAAAACAGTTTGCCTAAAGCAAGTTTCAAGAATAATTGAATTATTCTGGTGAAACTCTGTAGGCCTAGCCTACTTCTACACTACAATAGTTCTGTTTTCTTTTCTGTGCCTTAAAACGCTTCATGTCATAAACATAAAATAATATTTCTCATAAGTTTCAGTAATTAATAAACTGGGACTTGAGTTCCATATGTCATATAAATGTTGTCTAACAGTCAAGGTATTTAGAATCTGGAACTATTCACGGCATTTTTGACCGAGGGTTGGAAGGGTCCTGAGCGCTGCAAAGGAGAACAGGTAGGTCTAACCTGTGGAAACTCCAAGTTTCAGAATAAATGCAATTATTCAATATCCAAAAAAGACCCAAATAATCTATAATGACTATTTCCCTTGACCAGTTCCCAAATTCCTTGAAATTGAATAAACTCCAACTTATAGTTGCATGGAATGATTATGAAAATGTACACACATCAGATAGGCCCATGTTATGAGCAGGAGGCGGCTAATAACAATCAGAGGGGCAATTGGATTATTTGTCAAAATATGTATTGAAATGAAGCAAGAACATGCATTAGGACAATGTGAGATAATTTATCAATAATGATCCAAATTATATTATACTGTAAGCAGGTACTAGACCAAGCCTCTCTATACATGTTTCAATATAAACTCACTATAGTGGCTGTAACCTGGGCCAGAATACGTGTTGAATCCAATCAATTTCAGGGCACATCTAGTTGCCTCAACTCAAGGCAACTGGTCACAATGGTTGGAAACCACTACAGTTGTCCCTTAATTTTAAAATATTTGCTACATGTTGGTTCTGTAAGGAAGACATTTGAGACATATTGCTGTCTCTTTCAACTGTTACAGAAATAAATACAACTCTAGGATTCGGGAAGGATAATATAAGTATTTGAATAGTTATCATAGGCTACTATACAGGTATATGTAATTGATTCATTATATCCAAAAAATAAGAGGGAAAACAACCATGGTTATTAATAAAACATTGCCGATAAGTGCCAAAAACAAAAATCCATAAATAAAATAAAAACCGAAAAAATTAATTTGGAATTTAAATAAATCATATTTTGTATATCAGTGTGACGTTATTTCTTAGTGTGAGTCGCTAAACCGTGCGTGCGACGCGCGGGAAAATATTAACGTCATCTTAAATGTGGTCTAGTGTAAACAGTCCATTGGCTAAACCGGTGTGACGGGGCTTCCCTGCCCCAGATTGCAGGGGTAAAACAATAAATTGGACCTATGACTTTAAATCTGAAATCTTTGATAGAGTAAAGATCACAGTCTTACTGGTGTGGGGAATAACAAAACCATCATCTGGGATACTCTGTGTTTCAGGACAGTTGGTGACGATTACGTTGGTAATTCGTACATATTTATCATAAAACATTCCGTCTACTAGGATAGGTCTTTCAGGAGGTAAGTTTCACTCTTGATATTTATAGTAAAGATGTCAAGCTAAATAGCTTATAGGCTAGTGCTTTGTCTGCTATATATCTAAAAGGGGTAATGGACAGTCGATACGTTTACTTTTTTTGCCAAGTTGTATCCCTTCACTTGCTCACCAGCCACAGAAACATAGGGACGGGCAGATAATTTACATTGAAATACTGTCGGTTTCCTTATGGGTTCCTTTGTTTCTTTTGAGTTAGCTTCATTTGCTTACTTGATGATACAAGATAACGCTAGGTTTGGCTGGTACGAAGATTTGTCACTTTAAGATATTGGTATTCGGCATTGCATCAAAATCATGAAACGTGTATAACTTAAATACAAGGTAACTAGTTGAAATGAATGTTTATCGTCTCGTTATAACAAAAATATCTAAATGATTAACATTAGCTAGCTCCACATTTGCTAATGATGGCCTGTTGTTGGCTCAAGGTAGTAGATAATTTCCATATCCAACAGATTTGACGAAAGGGAGACCCGTGTTATGCTATGGTTTAAGCGACAGTTTTCCTTAGTGACAAAATCATGATGTTGGTCTATAATCAGGTGTCCGTGTGAATGAAAAAGAACGACGCCACAAGTTAGCTGGAGCTAACTAGCGCTAGTAGCATGTACACTCTTCCAGGGCTGAGAGAGGGTCATGCGTTGTAGCGTTATCCCGGTCTACTGAACGCAATTTCCGGTCTCGTACTTCCCATTAGCGGTGTTAGTAAGTAAACGGATTCACGTTACGAATAATAAGAACATGGTAAGAATAGTAAAAAATGACAAGGATATAGAGAATACATTTGGAGTTCTGTTATGTTGTAATTCGGGAAGAAAATACGCGGAACATGTAACGGAAACAGATATCCCTCTATCGGAAGTCTCGGCCTCTCGCAGCTAAACCCATGTAATTGAAAGTCCCGCCCGCTCTCTCTCTCTAAAAACGCTCATTTGGTGCAACCCTTTCCAGGCGTTCCGTCGTGAGATGATAACGCCCGTGAACGAGGTTACAATCTGCCGGTTTGTTAAGCTCACTGTCAACATTGCTAGCTTTCCTTGCAATATCGAGTTTGTGTCAGCATTGTGATGGTCTGTTAATAATAACAACATGCCTAGCCTGAAATCATAATATGTAGTTGGTCTTAGTTTTTTTTCAAGTCGGCATCCATGTATGTACTATATGTCCCTAGCAAGCAAGGACTATTGTTTTGATTAGCCAAGGAGGCCCAACGCAATTTCCATCACTAGACAATACGCCACTTCAATTCGCACCAGTGTTTCAAGAGGACACCTTGTTTGTGTATATTGTGTTCCCCCCAGCTTTTAGCGTGCCTGTGGTCCAAGTACTTGCAGTACATTTAATCTGACATAGTCTGCAGTATCCGGCCTACTTTACTCAAATCCGATGGCGCACTTGAACGTGTATTCTCTGCAAGCTAGCTAACCGGAAAGCCAGGTGTCTTTTTCATTGCTGATTTGAACTGGGGATGAGCAGGGTACACAACGTTGGGTAAATTTCCTGGAAAGGTTGTATTCCAGGTTTTATTCCATTGCCAATGAACGACCTTGGATGACAGTATTTCGCGTTGGACTCTGAGGACAAAAGTAATTGTTATGACGTGGTAGTATTGCATTACCCCAAATGTCTGACGTGAAGCTGAAACAATGAGAAGTTTCGTTTTTTTAAAACCATTTTCAAATGTTATTTTCTTGGTTACTAAACTGCATGATAATAACACCTTGGTAAATGTTTGAACTTTTCAGAACATAATATTGTTTACCAAAGAAATGGTGATGGAGAAGCCAAGTCCCCTGCTTGTAGGGCGGGAGTTTGTCAGGCAGTATTACACACTCTTAAACAAGGCACCAGACTTCCTTCACAGGTAAGCATCCATACATACTGCAATCATTTCATCACAACAAAATCAAAGCCATTGTTGAACTGCTTGGGTGAATACTGCTGACTGAAATAAAAACAAATTGTTTCAGGTTCTATGGCAGGAATTCGTCTTATGTTCACGGTGGTCTCGACCCAAACGGAAAGCTTGCGGAGGCTGTGTACGGGCAGGCGGTATGTGACTTTCGTTTTCTCTTGGACTAGTAATGAGTTAGAACCATGATTCATGACCGGAAGAATGTACTTGTCACATGCTCATACATGGGCAGTGAAGTGTGGCAGACTCCATATGCTATCATAAGATCCTATATCATAAGCAGTGGAGTTCTGAGCCATCACTTCTGCTTTCTTTAGCATCGCCGGAGGTAGCGCTGAGGTTGTCAGAAAAGGGGAAGTTGGTTTATTTTTTTCACATGCATTTCGCATACTTTTTTTTTTTTTTTATGCTTTTGTGGTCTTTGAAAATTGTCAATCTAAAGATGAAAATTGTATAATATGATGGCATATTACAATGCCCATGGATGTTCCAGAGTTGATCAATCCTAGCCATCGGCATACATAATTTCCCCTTTACTTATTCTAAACACTTGACCTGACCTCACCTTACTTGTCAGGCACCACCACAATGTGGTGTGATGTATGGGTGCACCTCAGTTCCTTATGAGCTCCTATTTTCTTTCTGTCAGGAGATCCACAAGAAGGTGATGTCGCTGCAGTTCAGCGAGTGCCACACAAAGATCCGACACGTGGACGCACACGCAACCATGACTGACGGCGTGGTGGTGCAGGTGCTGGGGGAGTTGTCCAACAACGGCCAACCTATGAGGAAGTTCATGCAGACGTTTGTGCTCGCGCCAGAAGTAAGTTTTCGGTGGTCCCTGGTAAGGTTAGGGCACGTTTAGCCGAATGCAAGAAAAGAGCTTGGCTTGGAAATATAAAGTACTTCCAAAGCGGCAAACATAGTTTTATGAAGACATTGGCCATATTTCCTCCTCGGCAGCCATCTGCTTTAATGAAGGACTTATGATACAAATCTGTTGCTTAAAGTGCAATTCAAATCGCTTTACAGATTGAGGACTAGTTTCACAGTGCACACTCTACTCTCTTGGTTGTGTTTCCCTCCTCCACTGCAGACATGCCTCGGGCTACCAGAGCTCTTGAAATATTTGCTATTTATTAATAAATTGTTTGCTGCTGTTCTTGGGAAACACATTTTTAGAAACATCCATTTGTTACTAACCAGGTCTGGGGAAAAAACATAGTCAGAAACACTGACATTAATATTTGGTCACTGGATGTCACCACATACACACATATCTACCTACCCAAATAGTTGATACGCTATGCTATTTATGGAATGCATGGGTAACGTTGTTTATGTATTCATGTTTGTTATTTTCTTCCTCACCAGGGTTCTGTGCCAAACAAATTCTATGTCCACAATGACATCTTCCGTTATGAGGATGAGGTTTTTGGTGATTCTGAAGCAGAGCTGGATGAGGGTACGGGCAGATACACTTGTCAATGTGCTTAGACTGTCCTTATAATGTTTAGCATGGGCATTAATACCTAGTGTCAAATCAAAGAAGCACCACTGTAGTATTGTTGGCTGCTGCAGTAGTGTAATTGGATTTCCCCTATTGCAGAATCTGAGGAGGAAGTTGAGGAGGAGCCAGAGGAGATCCAAGCCTCCCCCGAGCCACTTCAAGACAGCCCCAGCAGCACCAGCTACTACGAAGCTCATCCTGTCACGTAGGTCCACATGGATGGATAGATGCTTTATTAATCCTCACAATTACCTTTTTTTACTTTATTGTGTATATATACCGTTTTTGTTTTACCGTATTGTTTTGCCTACCTTTGAACTATTCATAATTATTTTTGAACTATTTAGAATTTATTTATTGTAAATATTAATTATTTTATTTCATTTTACCTATTTTTTTTCCTTTTCTACTTACTGCACCGTGAGACAAACGCAATTTTGATTCCTCTATTTGTCTTGCACATATGGAATTTACAATAAAGCTGACTTTGACTTTCATCAACGCAGCGAGTCGCTACAAAATGTAATTTAGCATATTTTTTGCCCCTCTTGTGTATATGTTAATCCTTATCGTTGAATTCATATTTGTGCTGGAGAGATCTGCCCTTCTTGTTGAAATAAATGTGTACATTTTGAAAAGAAAATGGGCAGGGCAGATGAAAACGCTGCAGTCACTAGATTTTTCCTGATCTGCGCTCCTATGTTTTATATCTATCATTTGTTTCTTCAGTAATGGAGTGGAGGAGCCCATGGAGGAGCCTGCTCCAGAACAGGAGCCTGAGCCTGAGCCAGAGCCCAAGCTGGAGGAGGTGAAGCAAGAAGATGAGAAGGTTCTGGAGGAGATGGAGGAGAAGGCCCCTTCACCTGCACCTGCCGACTCCCCAGCCAACACCCAGGAACCTCCGAAGGTGAGAGGGCCTCGTTCTGCTGGAATGCTCCTCTGCATGGTTACAGTTGTCATGAAGATTTAGTATATTCCAACTGTCAACCTTTTAACCCAACTGTCCTTTGAAATGGCTGTTTCTGTACTGATGGTTTGATGTGTTTTGGTACCCCTCCTGACAGACGTTTTCCTGGGCTTCAGTGACCAGTAAAAACCTGCCCCCTAGTGGTACAGGTCCCTCCTCTGGTATCCCCCCTCACGTCGTCAAAGTCCCCAACTCACAGGTAACCATCGCTGCTGACGCAAACTCGATGGAAGGCTGCGGTACTAAATTGAGGGCTGAATTCACAGTGTGAAGTCTGGATGTCATGACTTTCTGTTTACGTTTTCTACTCCCTTCCAAATACACTACGCTTTTTGTCCGTAAGAAGAGACATGACTAACTAATTTAAAACACACTGATCTTTTCGCATTCTATGTGCTCCATATTTAACACGGTAGCTATTTATACAAAGACATTTATAAAGGCTATCTTTCTCCCCCACAGCCCAGAGTGGAGGTCAAGCCAGAGACCCAGGCGGCCCCCCTTCGACCCAGAGACCAGCGCACACGAGAAAGACCCGCCTTCAACCCACGAGGACCCAGGCCTGGTAGGTCCTGAACTCTAGATCGACTTTTTTGGGATGACACACTGGTCACCAAACCTTCGTCAGGAGTCTCTTCCATATCTTCTTCACACCAACCTCCTCATGCTTCTTTCCACCTTTCTGTTATTGGTAGATGGTGTTGCAGAGACACAAACGGGGAAACCGCACTTGAGTTTTGTCAGCAAAGGTAAGTCCACCTCCGTTTACTCAGGGTATAACTGCACTGGTGATTTTAGGTTGAAAAGTATGCAACTAGAGTTTGTCATGTTGTTGTTTACCGTTTTGGGGACCAGTCACACAGGAAGCGTTTGCAAGCTGTAAAATGCAAACCACACTGCAGAAAAAATATATATGAAGATGAAGCCTAGCAAAAAGAAATGTTTTTTTAACTGTTGCAAAACAGCCATAGAATATCTACAACAAACCTAAAATTACCATGGCTGCCTTTTCCTTGAGTTGACGTGACACTAAAGGCAAAAGCAGCGAGTAAAACTCTGTTTTCATTGAAGGAAATGACAAAATGACAGCCCACAGCTGTTAAACTGCCGTTCTGTGTGATTGGGGCCTGAAGGATTACTATGTCCGAAGCCGATCCATGTTATGTGCTGTGTATGGTGATGTCATTGACCTTGCAGGCAGGGGGGATTCAGAGAGCAGTGAGATGGACACCAGACGGATGGTCCGCTTCCCAGACAGCCATCAGCTGTTTGTGGGCAACCTTCCCCACGACATTGACGAGAGCGAACTCAAGGACTTCTTCATGAGTATGTTTCACACAAAAGAACCATTATCTGAACAATACGAAGGGCCTCAATTGGTGTCCCCAATGTCCGAAGTCTAACCTCCTTGGCATAGAGCAAGATGCCCTTACCCCCTATTTTCTCCTTAATGAAAGTGATCTTAATTCTCCAAGCTACTTCGGATGACTTTTCTCTTGATTCATGACTAAATAATGGTAACCAATGGTAACCAATGTTGTTTTCTTTACTTTGTTATTTCACATTAAATGTTGTTTCTCTCTCTCTTCCCCCCCCCATCCCCACCCCGTCTTGCAGCTTATGGGAATGTTGTTGAGCTCAGGATCAACACGAAGGGAGTTGGAGGAAAGCTGCCCAACTTTGGATTTGTGGTCTTTGATGACTCGGATCCTGTGCAGAGAATTCTGGGGGCCAAGGTAGTTGGGGCATGTGCATGTACAGACATTTCCTCATCGACTTTGATTCACCCTGGTGGTGGCTTGGTCAAGTTGAAGTGTAGGAGTTGTTCTGCACAACCATGAATTGACATATTGGAATTCATATTGGTGTGGGGCACATAATTACCAACTGATATTGGTAGCTCAAATTAGACACGTGTGATGGTTTAACAACCTAAAATCTGAATTTAGCTTATACAACTTTGAAATCAAAAAGGCTTTTAGACTGCGGTTCAGTTTGGTCCATGACCCCGTTTAAACCAGGTTACAAGCCAGTGAATAAAGTAGATTTGGAGTGTTTCTGGGCGGGGGGCCAATGCTCTTTCCGTTGCTCTTCCCCCAATGGGGATTGACTGATGGTGTCATTTCCTCCTCCTGCAGCCAATCATGTTCCGCGGTGAGGTGCGTCTGAACGTAGAGGAGAAGAAGACGCGGGCGGTGCGAGAGAGAGAGACCCGCACGGGGGACGACCGCCGGGACATGCGGCGCAGCGAGCGAGGAGGCCCCGGAGGGCCGCGAGGCATGGTGGGGGGCGGGATGATGCGTGACCGCGACGGCAGGGGCCCTCAGCCCAGAGGTGGCATGGCCCCCAAGCCTGGCATGGGATCTGGAAGAGGGGCCGGGGGTCCGGGCGAGGGCCGCTTCACCACCCAGCGTCGCTAGAAAAGCACCACCTGCAATTTGGACGTAGTACCACATTCTTCATCATCAACTGTTCGTTAAAGAAAAAGTCCACATGTATAAACATGTATATTTGTTTTGGAGTTTTTTTTTTTTCATTTGGCTTTGGAATGTGACACAGCCTGTGAACAGTTTCTTCTTCTTTTTTTGTGAAACAGACCAAACAAAAAAAACAAATGCTTACGATTTATTTTGCTTACTTGCTGTGAGCTGAGCATCCTTCTCTGGTATCTCAAGAATTCACAAACGTTAATTTGTAAAATTCGTGAAAAAAGGCAAACCAACCAGGAATAATCTGCCACTTTAGGAGGGACTGATAAGACTTTTACGTACGATAATCCAGCCCATCATTTGGATAAGAGATTATAAGCCTTAATTTACTGGGGCGCTACTTCACGAAATCCCTCTGTTGCACATTTTATAAAGTTCTCTACCCATTATTGTCGAAGAGAAAAAAAAATTGTTTGACGTGCAGTTTGAGCTGGGAAGGGAGTTTTGTCTTTTTAATATTTTATTTTTCCCCTTTTTAAACGAACACTGCTTCAAATTGCATTATTGCACTCAATATGCACTAATGGGTACTTTTTTGTCCGATTTACATTGATATCCATGCCTGGAACGCAGCTGAAGAGACGTCTTTTTTGTTTTTGTTTGTTTTTTGTCTCGAAACGACACAACTTTAAAAGGACAGGTCTCCGTCGTGGCCTGTGTTCTCGTGACCAATGTACTTTACACACCTTCAACCCAGAACTATGCCTCACCTTCCACTGGAGGAGAAAAAAAGCCTGCTACAGATTATATTTTTCTCATTTATAAATTGAATAAAATGCCTAAAATCCTGGACTTTTCACCAAATGATACGGGCGGTGGGGAGGGTCACTGAGGGACGAGTGTGAGGGAGGAGTGGAATACAAAGATGGAACAATAGACGAGCTGCCGAAATGATGGTGGTTCTCTCCAATTTTGTTCTTTTGGTTTTAAGCGTTTGCTTTTCTTCATGTTTTTCGACCAGTTAGACGGCAGTGAAAACTTGCAAGGGCAACAACTGCCTCCTCCCCTCCCAACTTCCTTTTCACGCATAAATACATAATAAATGTACAGCAAAAAATATATAATTTACTGTATTTTCGTTTTATTTCTGTTTTTCGGTTCTCTTTCAACTTGTTAGACGCATGACGGTGCCTTCTAGTTCATACTATCATTTTTCGTTGGGCATTTCCGATCTTACTTCGAGGATCGAGGGGTTTCCCTCTCTCGAGGCGAGGGGCTGCTTAGTTCAAACTATCGCCTGTTGGGAACAGTCTTGCAGTATTCATTCAACATTTAAGTTACTTGTTTTTGTTTTCTCTCTAGGTGCTCATTTCATTGTTTTCCTACTATTGTACTACCTAAGGTAATCTGCTGTGAGTTTTGTACATGTGTTTATACTGTTGTCTGCCCTGGGTTTGAAGACATTAGGTACCTCGAGTTTGCTTTTTGAACATGGTTCAGAGGGAGTTTTTAAAGAGCTTTGGTTTGGATCTAGGAAACAAAGGTACATTAATAACGACGGACAATGCTCACTTTTTCACTTTGCTCCATTCCCTTTCCAGCCTGTGCTAACAAAAAAAAAGGATTTGTACTGTTAACTGAAAGATGTGCCATTAAATGGCGTTCATAGTCACTTTTCAGTAATTTGGCCATACCCAAAATGGCCAGAGCCCCTCTCAGTTCTAAGTATCTGCAGCTAATACAGGCATATCATGATCTATTAGCCCTTATCTAGTTTTTCATGAAGTGTTTGTAACGTCTTGTCTTACCCACAGAACATCCCTTGTTCTTGCTGTGGCACCCTTGTGCCCGATCAGTGCATTTGATTTAATTTGTGTCTCGATTCAGATGAAGAACAATAACGAATCCTCTACAGTTTAGTCCCAGTCTTGTTTCCTTGTTTGTGTTTACAACACGTTGGGTATGTTTCAGCTGGGAAGGAAAAAATGAACAAGAGTTTTCTTATTTGTTGGTCTGCATTGAAACAGGAAATTACATTTATGTAGCATCTTCATGGTGTCTTCAGAAGCTCTTCTATGGATGTATGCACTCTGGTCAGTATTCAAACCATTCAGGATTTTTTCACACAAGTCGCTGCATAGGGCATGCATATGAAGGTCGGGGTATATTGGGTTGGGCTTTTTTTAGCTGAAGATGTATAACTTTATAGGCACATAGGCAATAATTCACCAGTATACTCAATTTTTACACCCAACATCAGAAACTTTTAATCCTGAAGTGCAGAACAATGTACTTGTTGCTTTTAATTTCTCACCGGCTTTCACGTCTCCTTAATATCGAGTCATATCTTCACACAACCTATCTGAGGAGGGAGAAGCATCATGCATTTTTTTAATTGATAAATGCGTGAGTTCTTAAATATTGCCATGCATCTTTTCCCATGTTTAATTTTCGGTGGCTTACAATTTGAGATCCCCTCGCCCACCAATTGAAATACTGTAAACTTATCCCCCCCCCCCCCATCTTGTGATTGAATGCAGTAGAACAGATATTTATATCCTTTTATTTTGTAAATGGAAGTACAGTTAAGTTATTGACTTAAGCAGGTGTGCTGAACAGTTGGCTGCCGTCCTTACCTTATACTCGTTGCTCATAGATAAACTGTTGCAGGTGGAGACTGTGTTTTATTTCTAGGTCGTTTTTCCTCCATTTTGAATGTGTTGGACTTAACATACAATAAACTACTGATGTTGTATCAGCACCACTTAACACATTTGTCATAATTTTCAGGCCGGCCCCATGTTTTTCCAGCATCTTGAGGAGGTTGTGTTGCTATGCAGTTAGTGCTTGGTTGCTTGGTTGGAACCACACGTCTTTTTATTCCATAGCAATAGAAAATTATTAGACGACCCCCCCCCCCCCCCCTTAAACTTTTTTTTAGGATCAAGTAATATCATTCTGCCTTTCAAAACTATATTACGTTGAAACAGTGTGCTTAACTTTAAAAATCATATGTGTATCTGTTAGTTTTTGTTTTTTACTGCTCATACAACTTGAAAGTGTAATTTATATACTTTACAAACATTCTCATTTTGGACAGTTAACACGACACAATCATTTCTATCTAGTGTGTTTCCACACTACTCAGAGATTCATTCATATAGTATATGGTATACAGGGCAGGGTGTCGGGCCCCTGTCCTATCTACACATGGGCCCCAGGCCCCCTAAGTAAGTACCATAGGTGTACGAACCTTGTCAGACAGGAAAGTCCTGTGATTGGTGGCCTGTAGCGGTGTAGTATGCATGAAATGTCAGTCACAATACAAAGCACGCCTCTTCTGCTGATATGTGGGCTCAGGATAGTCAAGTATGGGTTTGACTGCCAGCTGATACGGTTCAATTCGCTCGGTCTACCTGTAGGTATACCCTCAGCATGATGCATAACCATCCCCATACTTTCTCCATAATTATATAAATCGGAATGAAGTCCTTGTATAAGAGCTTCTGCAGAAATGACTAAATGGCCATATTTATTATGTGTATGTTCCTGGTGTTTGGGGGTTGGGGGTCCGCAAATGAAAGGGATCCCCAGTGACAGAAATGACTGTATTGGGTGAATCCCATTGACCCCTCAGAGGATCATCTGTGATAGACCGTACTGAGGTTATCCCATTGACCCCTCAGAGGATCATCTGTGATAGACCATACTGAGGTTACCCTTCCGGTCCTGTGTCAGTGTTGCAGCATGGTGGGCAGGATCTCTAGTCTCAGGCCCACGGACCAGACAGACAGCATTTCTACATGTTTGGTTTTCAAGCCAACACTGTTCAAGATGGATGCTTTCTTCAAAGTAAGTACCTGTCTGACACAATGTCAATATTCACAATCTATAATTTCTTCTAATTTAACATTTTATTTAATATAGAACACTTCGTATCTCTAACGTATGATTATGTTTTATGATGTGATGCATTATAAGAGACCTGTGACAATGCCCTTATCTGAACTGCATGGATGTCGACATACGATAGGCCAAAGTCAATTGGTGATTTGTGTCGGATCAGATCACTGTACAAAGTCTCTCAATGACTTTAATCGCCAAGCTATGAAATGCACACCAGTCAACAGTCAGTTAGTTTTTTTTTCGTTGTGCTGTGTGCGTGTGCGTGTGCGTGCGTGTGCGTGTGCGTGTGTGTGTGTGTGTGTGTGTGTGTGTGTGTGTGTGTGTGTGTGTGTGTGTGTGTGTGTGTGTGTGTGTGTGGGGGGGTGCGTGCGTGCGTGTTATTGTGACGCGTGTGTGTGTTGCAAAAAAAAGGCAAAATATTGTATCTTCCTAAGTATATGAAATAAGCTACACCTCTCAATCAGATCAATCATATGTACAATATGGGTATATAATATGAGAGCGTAGTGTAAAATGTAATCGGAAGTTATTTTGCATTTAAACTGTAGTTTACGCAGGTAAAATGCCCACAGAAAGGATCCACATGGCCCTTTAAATAACAGAAAAGCAGTTGTCCTCTGATCAGCCACGTCGCGCCACGTCAGCGCGCACGCGCAATGCCCTGACATTCGTGGAGTTCCGGAGTCAGTGCAAAGGGTTGTGTACTGTGTAGAAAACAACACTGAATGGCTTTTTAACCTGTCACCCAACAACAGCAGAGACTGGATAGTTGTTAACTACAAGAACAGAAACACACGTAGAACCCCAATAGGACGATTAAGCGATGAACTTCTTCAGAGGAGTAATGGGTGGGCAACCAGCCGGGCCACAGCCGTCTGGAGCGGAGACGGTAGGGAATCTGGACACCATTAAGCTAGCAGACGGTCTCATTTTGAAACATGAAATGGCCAATATCACAACGATCCTCGTTTGTGTTGTGCTCAAAGGTTGGAGGTTTAGTTTGACGCTTCTTGGACACTCCAGGCCCTGTCATACAACCGGCCTCACCTGAGCTAACAGCTAGTTAGCTTACGTAGCCAATGTGTCAAAGATGATGCCATCACTCGTGGGAAAAAGTAGTTGGGATCGCATTGTTTGAATTATGAACATTGGATAGTACTCGTATAATGGTTCATCCCAGTGCCGTTAGTAGTTAAAAGGTAACATTGGTGGTTGATTTGTTGGTAGAACCTGTTTTAATATGTG